>NC_083349.1:172621079-173249079 GCF_030254825.1 Meriones unguiculatus
GGGGGTGTTCCAAGTGCCACATGTAGCCGTGGAGATGGCACATGGTTTAGAAGTAGTGCAGAGACTGGAGGAGGAAGGAGTCAGGTGGGAGAGAGGCTAAGATTGACTGTTTCTCTGATACTAACCTAAGAAAGTAACCTAAAGAAAGACCAGGAGTTAATAAGGTCAAGAGTAGCCTCTGGGCTGATAGAGAAAGATTATAGGATCCTGACTAGGGTACTCATGATAAGGACTTTCCCAGGAGAGGGAGATCACAAAAACAGGCTACACTTGAGAGAAGGGACTGTCCAGTTCAACTAAGGCCTCGGAGAAAGAGCTGGAGGCCGTGCTGCATGGGGTCAACCATGAATATAGGAGCAGATTATCGTAATCATCACTTTGGAGGAGTGTAGAGGACAGGAGGGTGGCATGGAGGTCTTGAGGAAGGGCAAGGAATTATAATCCAAGCCAGAAACAGTGACTTCCTAAACCGAGAAGAGTATGGGAGTAGAAAGGGAGAGACAAACTGGAGCGAGGTTCCAGAGAATCAAGCAGGCTGTCCAGTCATGCAGAATGAAGAAGGTGGAATCCAGAAAGACAGCTCTAGGTAGATGGCTGTCTGTCATTTCCCCAAATAGAATACGGTGAAGGAGCAACAGGTCTTGTAGCAGAGATGGGATCCTAACTCTGGGACTAGGGATGTGCCTCACTGGAGTGCTTGCTTAGCATGCATGAAGCCCTCCCCAGCACTGCATGAAATCTGACATTGTGGCATTCCCTGTATCAGAATTTCAAGGTCATTTTTGGTTACACAGTGAGTTCAAGGCTAGCCTGGGAAACCTGAGACCTTGTTGGGCATGGGCGTTCTGAGCTCAGATTCTTGCCTGAGATTTTATTTTATCAAGGTAAAGATGGTAGCTGAATATACTTTGAATGCATGATATGGAGAATGAGAAATGCTTGGCAAGAGCAAACCTAGGGACAGAGGTAAAAAGAAAGTGCTAAGGAGGCTGGAGAGATGACTCAGTGGGATAAAGGGCCTGCTGTGCAAGCACAAAGACTTGAGTTCAGATCCCAAGTACCCATGTAAAAAACCAGGTGTGGAGGCATGTCTGCAAACCCAGACCTGGGGGGAGAGGGAGTACCAGAGACAGGCAGATCCCAGGCTCTATCCTAAGCAGCAAGCTCTCGGCTGAGTGAGAAAACCTGTCCTAAAACATAAGGGAGGCAGCTGGAGAGGTGGCTCAGCAGTTAAGAGCACTTGTTGCTCTTACAAAGGTTGAGTTCTCAGCCATGACATGGTGGCTCACAACCATTGGTAACTCCAGTTCTGGGAGATCTGATGTCCTCTTGACCTCCACAAGCACCACACACAGGTGGTACACATATGTACATGTAGGCAAATACACACATAAAACACACACAGACACACGAGACAGAGAGAGAAACAGACAGACAGACAGAGATTGCCAAGGTCAACCAGTCTGAAACTCTCATTGTAAGGAGACTGGACTTAAACTCTCAGTGTTCTTCCTCACTCTGCCTCCCAAGTTGTATACCATCACACCTTGCTAATATATTTGCTTCTTGATATTTATCAACATTAGAGTTTTTGTTTATTTGGCTTCTAATCCTCCCACCAGGCCTAGTGTTTTGTATTCCTAGTGTTAGAACAGGGCTTGGCACATAGTAGGTTCTCCATACAAGTGTTCTCGGTGAACATTTGTATGAACATCGGAAGCCTACCCTGGAAACCAGCTCCAAGCTCTCTTGACATCCTATCCTGCAATTCTGCAGGTAGGACAATAGGTGGCGCACCCATGTAAGCGAGGAAGGTGGCAGCTGGCGTTGCACGTGGCTCAGAGACCGAGAAAGGAAAAGCGCAAAAGTGAGCAATCAGCGGCTCTGACCTGCAGAAATCTGCATCCATCCTTAGCAGATGTCACTAAAGCACCAGCCACAAGCCCGGCCCCCGGCCTATGCTTTCTGGAGCTCTCCGAAATTCAGGATACCAGGGAGGTTGTAGGATACCAGGGATAACCGCCCTGCAGGCCCAAACCAAAGCTGCTTGGGAATTAAAGGTTCAATAAGAGGGCAGGAGGACCTGAGACCGTTGAGCAGGGCGGCTGAGCAGCAGGGGCGGTCTCTGAGAGGCTCAGACTCTAGGGAATGCGTTAATATCCACCAAGCCTCGGTCGGATTCTGATGCCACTACCTCCAGCTGTGTCATTTTACCTCTTGAACTCAGTTTCCTCGGCTGTAAAAGGGAGGTCTTAGAAGATCCTGCTTCAAAGGACACTGACAATAAAACAAGAAGCAGTTGACACAATGCCTTTCACATAACCACAAAACAAACTTGGCATAATAACCTGGTAGCTTTTTACAAAGCGCTCGCCTCGTTCTTTATGACATAAACCTAATCTTCTTAATAACCCAGCAGGATAAGCTTTTTTTTTATTACCCCACTTTCCAAATAAGAGGGCTCAATTTATCAGGTTGTTTAACTTCTCTGCAATAAAAATAAAAAGCTTATAAAATGATAAGTCTATGTCAAGTTCAGCCAAGAAAATACACATGCCACAGTGTCCTATGTTACATGGATGTAAAGGATCCCGAATGGGCAAAGTTACCGAGTGGGAGAGAGGCAGCAGATTCAGATATTTCCATGAGACATGCTAGGTACCAAGAAAGGAGAGTGCCTGGAATACTGCAGAACAGGAAGAAAAAAATAATAATAATAACTTGACACTGAAAAGACTGATCGAGGAGAGGGCCCTCTTAGCTGGTCTCAAGGGTTGGGTAAGAGCAACCTGGGAGGAAGAGGAGCCAAAGAACTTTCACATCCCAAGCTAAAGAGAGGACACGTCTACAGAAGACCTTCTCCAAAACAAGGTGCTCTGACTTTAAAGCAGACAGTGAACAATCCACCTGTTCTCCAACCTAAGCTAAGAAAGAATGGAGCCCACAGAGGGCCTGAGACCCCAGAGCTACTCTCATCTCTAGTCCTCCTGCTTCACACTCATCAGTCCTCAATTTCTTCTAGCAGACCCCTAGAGCAGTGCTCCTCAAACATGGATATGCGCAAATGTCCCAGGTCTTTAACAAGCTCACAGGTGAAAATGCAGCCTCTGGATGCATCCAAGCATGAGCCTTGAGGAACTGGGGTCTCATTGTCATCCCCAAAAGAGGACTTGTGTCTGGTGTTACTCACCGTAGGATCTACAGTTTACGACATGAAACAGACATGGAAGTCAGAGAAGGAAGGAGCAGGGCAGTGGGATGGAAGAGGGCAGAAACGAACATTGACTAACCATTATATAGGGCTGTAGTTAATAATAAGGGAAAGAAGATTATGACGATGTGACAGTTGACCCTGGAGACCTCAGCTGCACTTATCCAAGTCTGGTCAACACTGGGACTCATTCATGGCACAGACCAAGGCTGCTCCCCAGTCCTTCCCCAGAGCTGCCAGGGCAGGGAATGGGGTAACCCCTGAAAGAAAAAGTATAGACTGCCAGCAAGACTATAGTCTCTCAGCCAAGTGTGCAGCTTAGCCTGCAGCCTCTCTCAAGCCTGTGAAGCAGGCAAATCATGTTGCTTCCCCTTCTGAGACAGGCTATGAACCACTTCTGATACCATGCATGCCTCCTCAGTTCCAGCCTTCTTATTTCTAAGAATTTTAGACCAGATGTTCCTCCACAGCTGTCCAGCCAGACCAAGGAACGACTTTGTCTACCACTCCCCCTAAGTGTACCCTGATTGAGCACACACATGTGCAAATATGTACACACATACACACACATGGGTGGGAGGGAAGGAAGAAGAGAAGGAAAGGAGGAAAAGAAAGAGGGAAAGAGGGGGGGAGGAAAAGATTATAAAAACAAGGACCTTATAAGCCAGTATCTGTATTCCTCCCAAGATCTTTTGCTATTTATTCAATAAGTGTATATCAGTAACCCTGTGATTTGGGTACTGACCTAGGCACAGCACTGCCAAGAGGACCATGAAAGAAAAGGTCTTTCTCATTCTTTGCTATTCAGTCATGAAGAAGAAAATGTGGATACCTCCATGAAAAGCAATGAGGTTGTTGCACAGGGTGGCCAGGGCAAGCTTCTCTGAGGAGGCAATTCTCAAATGGCACCATCATGGACCCTTAGGCAAACAGGCTTATGGGCCAGAACCTGGGGAAGAAGAAAGATGGGTGGACCGGTGTCTCAAGGGCACCAGGGATCATGGGTGAAAGTCTTTGTGGGCAACTCTGAGTCCAAGTCATGCTTCAAGTACAGTGGGGAGCCCCAGAGGATTTGAGGAAGAACAGAGACAGGACCATTCAGGTTCTGCTGATCAGTTAAAGACCAGCCATGTCCCCCAAAGCCTAGCTTCTGTGAGTTGCCCCATGCTGGCCCACACCCTTCCTGTGGCCACACAGAGCCTTCTGTATGGGTGCTGCTGACTCACAGGGCAGGACCCTAATTGGGTGAGCAACGGGAGACAACTCCCTCAGTATTGCCCCAACACAGTATCCCTGGCCTGCTCAGGGACACTGGCCAAGCTCATAAGAACAATGAGTCACATGAGCTTGTCTCTGTATAGTCACTGCACACCCAGGCAGTGAGTTGGCAGAAGCCCCAGAAAGGGGCAACAGTCCTCCAACCCTAGACCCAGGCAACCTTCCATCAAGCTGATGCTGCAAGAGAAGCCTTGTCCAAGAGCTTTAGCTCCACGTTCAAGGCCATCTCAGGGAGAACAGTCAAAGGCCATCTCAGGGAGAACTGCCAGGCTCAGTGGTGCTTCCTCACAGCTTTGAGATGCAGAAATCTGATGAAGGGGGTGGTGGCTTAATTTATCAACAAATAGAAGCCTTACTTCCCTGACGAGCCTTCCAAATCCACTCCTTTCCTTGTTTGCTTCGTGCCAGCTAACTTTGTTCTCTGGCCTCAGTTTCCTCGTGTCAATGAAGAATCGGGCTGTGGGGCGTCTCTCCACCCTATTCCTCCTTGTTCTTGGCAGCATAGCTCAGAGAGGGTTTTCAGGGTCTCCTCATCCACACAGACACCCCACACTGCCCACTGTAGGGCAGGTGCCAGAGAAAGGGAACAACAGGGGGAGAGACCCTAGATGTTGCTCAAAACCTGAGAGACAGGAAGGCCAACTACAGAGACACCACCCCTGTGACAAAGACCTGTATGGGAGGGTCTGCTCGCCTCTGCTCAAGGGGCCCGCTGGGTAAAGTATGTTCACACCTGCTGGCCCAGTCTGAAGCAGGCTCGAAACCAGAGACTCTGCCTGGGCTCCCCAGGCCTCAGTCCCCCATCAGTGAATGCAAATTTAGCTCCTGACTGACAACAGGAGCAACACCAAAACAGTCAACTATTTTTATCTCCAGATTAATCACAAAAAGGCTAACACTTCCACCTTCCTTGTGATTAAAAATTAGGAGACCCAACTCTATAGTAGTTCGGGATAATAACCAATCCTGTGAGAGGATGTATGAATAATGCATCTCCAGGCCTGGGCTTCTCTGAGACTTCCTTCCCTCCCCACATGGCCCTAGCAATGGGCCCCCATCTGAATGGAGAGGTAATGAGTACCCCACACACACACCTCCCATCTGAGCTACAGCTGCCAAGAATGAGTGTTGATTTCTATTCAGCTGATGGCCCCCAAACATCCTCCCTCCTCACCCACCCGCCCCACCCACTGCACCCCCACCTACCCCTCCCACCCCCATCTGGTGTGCAGCGAGGCGAAGGCCAATCAATAATGCATGGCTACATGAATAACCAGCATGATAACCACTTATTTGGGAAGATGTAATCAGGACCCATTCTGAGGGTGGATGTTTGTGTGTGTGAATGTGTGTGCGTGCCTAAGAACTCCCACAAACACAGTCCCTCTCCCCTCCTGATTCCCCTCATCCCCAATCCTGCTAATGCAATCTCCTCAGCACAACACTGGTGAAGCAGGAGGGAAGGGAAGAATAAGGCCTCCAGCATGAGTCTAGGAAGAACACACGTGCACACATACACACACACCTTGATCAGAATATAGAACAACTCTATGCACCTAAGGCAAAAACCCAGAGGAAATCTGGAACTCAGATGTGGTTACTTTTCCACATCTTGGGGGAAGAAGCTTTAAAAGACCTGATGCCAAGATCCAGCTGCAGGCTCTTGGGTCTCATTGGTCAGAGAGCATGGGGCAACAGGACTGATGAAACTTCCCCAGAAATCCCTCTTGTTGCAACACGATGTCAATGCTAGAGCAAATGCTCACACTCTCTGCCTGAAGACACTGACAAGTAGAGGGGAGACCTGCCTTCCTGTCATCCTCTGACCTAGGACACCTTCTGCTGTCCACGTCTCTTGACTCATCACTGCCAGGCAGAGGATGCCAAAAGGGCCAATGTTTCTTCTGCTCTGGGACCAGTTAATTCTAGTCCCAGCCCAACTCAGGAGTGCGAGTTCCTCTCTCTTGAGCATCCAGCACTGAGGAGAGGACTGCTGCCACTGAAAGCTGTGCGGGACCACCCGACTTTCCACAGAACACTGCGAGCCCCAGGGCTCACTGTTGGAGGGGCCCAGCTCACCCCCCACTTCAGGAAGCTGAAATCCCTTTCAACAGTTACTAGCCACACCCCCACTGATGGAAAGCCCTAATTAGCCCCCTTTTGCTCTCTGGCCAAGCCTATACCAAGAAGGCCACAGGCACTAATAAGAGGGTACAGTGGGCACAAGTGGTTATCTTCGGTGTCCAGCCCATAACCGCCTGTCTCCTCCAGCCTGGCAGCTCCGGGACCTCCTGGAGAGGCCTGGCTTCACAGCTATGGGCATGGAAGGTTAGATAAGGGCAACTTTCTCCATCAGCCTGAATCCTTTTGGCATCCGGAGCTGGTTTTGGTAAATAAGTGGTCCCATCCCCAGAGGCCTACAAAGATGGGATCCATTAGGAGATGGTTCTTCAGTGATGTTAGAGCTGAGCCAGGCTTCTGCCAGGACCAGATAGGATAGGTGGGGTGACCATCCTGAAGGCTTGCTCCTTCGGGGCTCTGGCCTAGCCAAACATGGGGTCCTCCAGTCTGTTAGGGAAGTCCAGTCAACTAGATGATGGGGCTGACAGAGGGGAAGGCAAGTTCTGAGCTGTACTGCAAGCCACAAGCATAGGCATTTGCCCAGGGCTGTGCTGGAGGATGGCTTGTCCCTAAAAGCCCATAAGCAGACCTTTATTCTAGGTCCTCAAACTCTGATCACTCACCTTCCCTTTATTCCTAACAACATTCAAAGTTCCCACTTCTGGTGTGGCAGGGGAGTCCCTGAGCCCCCTTCAGCCTCTGGGGCTAACTGAATAGACCCTTCAGTAGAACAGATAGAAGTTCTTCAGGAAACAGTCTCTTCAGACGGTCTCCATGAAGCCCCAGCTCCTCTATGGCTGTTCATGGAGCAGTAAAGGCCTGGAAAACTTCAATATGTCTAGAAGCAGCAGCCTCACAAGAAACTGTGTGTCCTTGAGTCAACTCTTGACATCTCAGAGCTTTCTTACCAAATAATAATTGATTCCCACCATACCTGTCCATCCTACAGAGCAGTCTCCACGGAAATCAAAGGTGGTTCTTTGGAGCCAATGGATGTCTGCAGAGCTGCTTCAAGGCATGGAACTGTGTTGGACCTGCAGGAATCTTACTCCACAAAGAAGGGGTCAATCCCAGGTCCTTCCCTCTTTGACACTATGGATATCTGATGGGGCCACCAATCACCAACCACACTATTACATGTAGTAAAAAAAAAAAAAAAAATTAAATTAAATTTTAAAATATCAGAATAGGGAGGCTCCTTCTGAGTAGGGATCAAGGTTCAGGTGCTACTCTGAAGGCTAGAGCTCAGGAAAGACCAGGAGTGCAAACTCTGAAGAGCCAAAGACCTGCCCTGTCTCCTGTCACCAGTGAGGGCAGAAACCAGCCTGCTGAAGGGTTAAAGGCCAGGCTTCCAGCTCCAATTCTGCCATACATTCACCACGTGACCTTGAACAAGTCTCGTGGTGAGCCTTTATTTCCAGGTCTATGAAACTGGGAGAAAAATAGTCTTTTCTCTGGAAAACTGTTGTGAGAGATGTGACGAAGCTTGGCAAAAAGAAAAGAAAAAAAATGTTGGGGCTAGATTGATGGTTCAGTTACTAAGAGCAGGTACTGCTCTTCCAAGGACCTGAACCTGAACCCGGTGCAAACATCAGGCAGCTCACAACTGTCTGTAACTCCAGCTCCAGAAGATCCAATGCCTCTGGCCTCTGTGAGCACTGGCACGCATGTGCAACCTACAACCAAAAATTTTCCAAAAGAAATAAAATAAAATGAAAAATTTAGTTGAAATATAAAGATCCCGCAGTACCTGGTTTCTCAGTTGCAAAGCACTGCTTCCAGGCCTGTGCAACAAGCTAAGGGCACCTGCCTGTCATTGCACAGGTTAGTTCTTTGCGTGAACAATAGAATAGTGCACCCTTTTATTATTACTATCGTTGCAATAAAGGGGGGGTGGCAGTCTATCAGAGTATAACAATTATTGCTCATTATCCTCTGCCACGTTAAGCAGAGACCTGCCCCAACCTGACCTCTCCACTCCTCTCCCCACAGTGCCACCGGACGACCCCATCATCCTAGGGGGGCCTGTGATCAGCCTTCGGGCAGGGGACCCCCTCAACCTCACCTGCCACGCGGATAATGCCAAGCCTGCGGCTTCCATCATCTGGCTTCGTAAAGGAGAGGTCATCAATGGGGCCACCTACTCCAAGGTGAGCCTGATGGAGAGATTGGGGGTTGGGGATGGGCAGTGGGACAAAGGATAAAGGGAGGCAAGAGTGGTGGTACCAGATGCATGAGGGGAAGCTCTGTCTCTCTCCATGTGGAAGTGCTTCTGTTGCTGTTTCACTCTCCCTGCGACTTTGTTTGTTTGTTTAGTTTATTGTTTATTTTCGTTCTCAGGCTGTTTCTTCCATTAGCCTCCCCTCCCACACCTCCCCATCCTACCCCCTAACCAGGGTAACTCTAGGTTACCCTAGAACAAGGTTTGGTCGGAAGAGGAGACTTGAGGCAGAGCGGCCAGGCCTAGGGTTGACACAACTAATATAAAGTCCTTTGAATAACTGTCCCTCTCCACCAGAAAAATCCTCCTGTTTTGAACCCTAAGACCCAAGAGAGTGAAAATAGAGCCTTTGGAAGCTAGTTATGTCATGAGTGTGGTCTCCTCGTGATTATGATTATTGTTCTTATAAAAGAGGCCCAAGAGAGACCCCTGTCCTTTCCCCCATGTATAGTCATTGTAAGAGGATGGCAACTAACAAACAGGTATCTGGCCCTTGCCAAACACCCAGTCAATCTGCCCTAGTCTTGGGCTTCCTGGCCTTCAAAACTATATTTAAAAAAAAAAAAAAATTACTTCCGTGGTCCTGCTGCTGTCCAGCTTTAATGTTTTGTTAAAAACAGCCTGAATGGAATAAGACTTGTTTCAGAAAATACAATAAGTTAATTTTTAGTGTGGTTCTTCTAAGTGTTGCATGAACCACAGTCATACTAACACATTACACATTGTTCATCTGAAGTTCAAGGTTAACAGGTCATCCTGTGTTTTGATCTGCTAAATCTGGACTGCTTTCCACTGCTGCCCGATGAAATGGCAGCACAGGAACCACGAAGGGCTAAAATCTAAGCTTTGTGCCCTGAAGTGCCTGCCTATGGGGCTGCTTTTCTTTAACTCACACAGTAGCATCCTAAACTGTAGTACCCCTTTGCTTTGTTTCTTGTCTTTAGAATGTTTTGACAGCTTGTAGCCTCAGAGATCCTGGGATGAGAGGCCGGCCCAGGTTAACCGGCCCCCAGAAAGAGTTAACAACTTACTATTTACTCTTTGGCCCATGAAGAGTCCGTAGCCCATGCTTACTTTTTTTCTCCCTCCTGTAGTCCAGGGCCAGGAATCACAAACATGACATTTCTCTACAGCGCAGAATCCACTAAAGCTATTCAAGCCTTCCAACCCTAAACCTGTGCAGCCCCTTCCCTGCCTCAACCATCTCTTTTCCCCACAAACTACAGCAAAGGATCACCACACACTCCCTACTCCACTCCCTGTGGCCAGGTGTGGCATGGCTTGCCATGCCCCCTCCTACTGTGAATGACAAGCCATCTCTGCAATGGTAGCGGCTTCCTCATATGCTGGCCTCACTGTTCATGAACTCAGCCAGAAATAACCTATGCCACACACCTCCCCAGGAGACCTTTATGCACTCCCGGGTGGGAGTTATGTCCTGTGGAGCCTTCCAGATGGAGACCTTGGAGGTTCCCTGACCCAAGCTCTTTTGTCTAGAGACAGACACTGGGACCTTGAATTAAAGTGCCTGCACTGACCAGTTGTCTTCCAGCAGCCCCAGAACTAGAGCCAAGATCTGTCACCTGTATTTTCTTCTTTCTGGGCCTCTCCCAGAACAGGCTCAAATCTCTATGGGCCCCCAAAACACCACCAGAACAGTTATCAGGTCACCAGGCAAAGCAGCCTCCTCCAGCAGGCTCTGAAACTGGGGTGTAATTTTCCAGGACTCTGACTCAAGGCCCTCAGTTTCAGAAGATGATAAGGTGGGGACTTGTTCTTTAGTCCTGGCCCCCAGCTGGCTCCTCTCCATGGGCCCTAAAAAGAAGAAATGCCTTTTTCATCAGCAGAGGCTGCGAGGAAAGGCTGTTCCTCTTCTAAGGATGGTTTCTTCCCATCCCAAACTGACTCTCCTGCCAAAGGCCACTGATCAAAGCTTGGCTTACCACCCAGTTCCGGGGGCCAGATTCTTAAACAAATGGCTTCTCTTGGTCCTGAATCCATCCTAGGAACAATGCTTTCTCTTGGGAGATGAGTCCTCTTGCTTACTTCCTGGGTGGAGTCACACTTTAAGAATATCAGGAAAGACAAACCCATGGCCGAGGGGCCAAGGTCATTCAGGGGAGGCTGGGAAGGAAGAGGAGGGTGTTTCTACATTAGAGATGCCTGTCCAGGGTTTCTCTGAAGCTGGGTCAGCCTGAGCTTCCCAGGATATATGAATAGAAGAGGACATGCTTCATCTGGTGAAGACAGGGGTCAGGGTTACCTATGAGACCTGTTCCAGGGTAGCCTACTCTGCAACCCTTCTCACTCACATGATGAAGATGCTTCAGCAAGCCTGGCACATTGCCTTTCTGGAAGGGAGACTTGGCCTGACCTTGCCCAGTTCCACCCCTACTTGGACTGTCACAAAGGGAATGGCAGTTGGGCCCGATGCCAGGCCCTGCCAGGCCCTGCTCTCTGTAACTCCAGGCAACTTATTTCCTCAGCTCAGTTTTCTCCTCTGCACATGAAAGAGCTGGAAGAGACACTCAGGAAGTGCTCCAGCTGAGACAAACTGCAAACCCTTGGACTGTACGTTAATGTGAGGGGCAGACATGCACACAAGCGAGATGGCCCATGGTAAAGGACTGAATCCTCAGCCCATCTCCTCACAGAAGCTCAGCCCAGGCTATTTCTTCTCCAGAACCGCAAAGACAATTGTCATAAGCCAAATAGTACTTCTGATGTAACTTACAAAAGCAGAATAGCAGGCTGAGAGGTGGCTCATTGGTTAAGAGCACTGACTGTTCTTCCAAAGGACCCAGGTTCAATTCCTAGTACCCACATGGTAGTTCACAACTGTCTGTAACTCCAAGATCTGAAACTCACACAGACATACATGCAAAACAAAACACCAAAGCACTGAAAATAAATTAATATTTTTTTTTAAGACAGAATTGCTGGGACATCAAAGGTAGGCTGGGTACACACAAATGCGTGCAACCACTCAGACAGGGTCCACTGGGAGGTTACCAGGAAGCATCTCTGACAGATTCAGACCTCAGACTTACAATATTTGTCACACAGTGGCAGTTAAGCCCACTGATACTAAAGCGGGGTGACCTAAATTGGATTCCAGGCTCCACCACCCTCTAGCTGTGTAACCTTGTCTGTACCTGAGAGCATCATTGGCACCCAGGCCTAGGGATGGCTGGGGGCACGACCCAGGAGCACGCCTGGCAGACTGAGCCTGCAATAAGTACAGCTGTTGGAACCGTCACTGGTCCTCTGGGTCCTCACACCTGGCCACCTGCATTTTCTAGGTGCTGTGACAGCATCTAAACAGAGCAGTCCACAGGGTCCTGCAGGCTAGCCTTCCATCAAACCCCAGTGTTGGCTTAATCTTTCTGTCTCCGTTTCCCCAACTGCAAAGTGGGAATGATGGAAATCATGGTCACTTGCTAGGGTTACCACAGGGCTCAAAATAAATCATACATCAAAGTTCCTTGTAGGACTGATGAGATGACTCAGCAGGTAAACTGACTACCCAAGTTCCATCCCCAAGACCCACATGATAGAGAGAACTTTTCTTACCCACAAATTGTCCTCTGACCCCTTTCATGAACACTATGGCATGTGTGCATACATACAATTCATAAACAAACAAATAAATAAATGTGAATTGCTTATTTTGTTTTGTTTTGAGACAGGGTCTCACTATGTAGCCCTGCCTAAACTGCCCCTTACCTTACAGACCAGGCTGGTCTTGAACTTAAAGAGATCCGCCTGCCTTGTCTTCCCAGTGCTAGGATTCGAGCTGTACATCGAGATTTCCAACAAATGTAGTTCTTTCAAAGTTCCTTGGTAGGAGGATAGCACAAAGTGAAGACGCTGTATTTGTTATCTTTCTCACTACTGTGACCAAAAAAACCTGGCAAAAGCAACTTAAAGAAAGAAGGTTTATTCTAGCTCAAAGTTGAGGGTTAGGGTTCACTGAGGTGGGAAAGGCAAGTCAGCTGGAGCTCGAGGCTGCTGGTGTTGGATCTCATCTACCCAGCAGTTTCCCCTGTGGCTGGAGACAAGAACGGATGTCACAGAGCATGCGTCTGAAATGCAAGCAAATCTACAAACCCAGGGATGGAGGAATGGGTTATAAAAATGGAAGATGAGTATAGGCTTAGCCCAAAGGAAACCGCTCCTTGGGAGCACTCTTTGCACCCCTTCTGCTACTTCTCCAGGGGTGGTGATTGACTCAATAGGGGCCACACAGAAGATGGTTTCGTTTTAGGAAATACATCTTTCCACCCCGCTTGTTGTTTTTTTTTTTTTCCCCACTTTCGGCCACCTGCCTACTCAAGGGGCTGTCAGCCAGCCACCCAATGGTCTCCATCACACCTGTGCTCAGATGAGCTCCAGAGAGCTTGCTTGGGAAGGAGATGCAGGCTCACATCCCCCAGGCCCTCACTCACTGTGGTACACACTGTCTTCTCCACTCTATCACATTGCATCATTCCTGTCAAACTTAGGGGGCCAGAGTCTCTACCGTATTCCATGCTATGTCATAGCCACCTGCGCTCACCTTATCTACAAATGACATCTCTTCTAGCCCTGGGGCAGAAGGCTGGATCAAGGATCTCAGCAAAGGACTCTGCACAGACCTGCTATCTGTGCCACTCCCATTCAGCCCAGATAGCAACAGGTCTGCCTGTATAGACCGTTCGAACATCTGTAAAAGGGGCAGCAGAGAGATGATTAAAAAAAACAGACACAGCAGGTGGGGGAGGTGATTGGGGAGGGAGAAGAGAAAAGGCCTTGTTGCCAGGCAATCAGGCCCGCTCAAGGCCTCTCCAGGCTGTTTGCATATCAATGAGCAGCCCATATTTAGCACCAGAGTTGGGACACCCACACCCATACACACACACACACACACACACACACACACACACACTGCCTTGCTTTCAGACTGCCCATTTCTAAGGGCTCGTCTGGTTTTCTTCTGCTCACCAGAGGCCCTGGGAGGGTTGGAGAGATCAGCCACCCACACCTGGAAAACTGCCCCAAGAGTGCACTCAGCGCCCCCACAGTCCACACTCAGGCCAGACCTGAGAAACCAGAGTGACAAATGCCAGCTCAGTGACCTCGGGAATGGATCAGTGGAGTCGGGTGCACAAACAGGAAGCAGCACCGGGGGCCGGTTCTGTTCACACAGTCACCAAGAGCCTCACACAGTCACTGAGCCCGTGAGAAAGCTCCTTAGACGAAGTTAGTTTGCAGAAGCCTGTGAACACCCACACACAGAGGTGGGTCCATGCATGCAGGGGAGAGGCAGGAGTACACTCCTGGAGAATCGTGCTCCACACACTTATTCCTGCTGTCGATGCAAAAACCACAGCTTTCGTCTTAAAGGGAATAAGAGATAGTTTATTTTGGAGCCATTTTGAGCACACACGGCCCAGGAACACAGATTTAGGTTACTCAATATTCCACGTACCTACATAAAAGAAGTTTCGAAACGTTTTTATAGTTTTACAGAATAAAGAAATTCATAAATCCAGGCAAGTTTAAAATACATTGGTGGGTACATCAGAGAGGCTGATAAAACGGGAGATGAGGGAAGCTTTTTGATAGGCCCAAGATGCTGTCTGAGCTTTGGGGTTGGTGGAAGCTAGTGATCTGCTAAGTGAATAGAGTCCCAAAAAATGTATCGATTGGTCTTGGGTTATTAGTTCTGATACAGAGGTGGGCAAAGAATGGCTGTTCCGGAGGACTGAAACAAGCCCAAGAGAAGCAATTCACCATACTGAAATTGTAATCAGTCAATCAGTCTCTGCAGACAGTTGATTTTCAGGAGTTTTGTTCACAATACCTATATACTGTATACGTGCCCAGTGCCTGGCCTCTATCTGTGTACCAACATGGGCTAAATCACTATAGATGCCGTCATCTATATTGGGTTGCCATCATCCATAAACTAGGGGTCTGGAGGCTGATGCCATGTTAGTACCCACCAAGCTCCAAGGAGGTAGTGAGTGAGTCAAGAAATTAGTGACACCATTATTATCTGTTCCCACACCCCAACCCCAGAGCTGTTTGCATGCTGGTGACTCACTGCCTGAGGTGTGTCCCCCAAAGACAAACTCAGTGAGAAGAAGAGAGGAGAGAGAGGAGGTTCACAGGGATGAGAGGCAGAGAGGCAGGTTTCTGACAGACTCAGCAAATGACAGGATGTCCCATTTGCAAGCCACCTTCAAGGCCACCAAGTGTCAAGGCTTCCTTTGACAGAGGAGACTTACAGAAGAGGAACAAAGGGAAAGATTAAAGAGGGAAAGAGAGCATCGGGCAAGACGGAACTGGATGCATCTATTCATCATTCAAAAGACAACACTCAAGATAGTTGGTGGGAAGGAACCACACTTAATCAAGGATCAGCTTGGGCTGGAGAGATGGCTCAGAGGTTAAGAGCACTGGCTGCTCTTCCAGAGGTCCCGAGTTCAATTCCCAGCAACCACATGGTGGCTGATAACAATCTATAGTGAGATCTGGTGCCCTCTTCTGGTGTGGAGGCACACATACAGGCAGAATGCTGTATAAATAATAAAAATAAATAAATTTTAAATCAAGAGTTAGCTCTAAAAACACCGAGGGGACTGTCATCCCCAGAACATCCTAGGAAGCACAAGTATATGACAGGAGATGGAAAGGAGATATAGTTGGACAATGGGCAAAAACACTATGCACAGAGCAGGGTCCTCAGAACCGGCCTGAACATTCTGGTTCTTCAGTCAAAAATCTTAATTTCCTACAATGTAAACCTCATAGCAGTTTTCTTGCTTTGCCAGAGCTGATGTACATGACCAGAATAAGAAGGTTAGTACCCATTCTGATGACTTCTAAAGATCACCAGATGTTCTGGGTTCTATCCGTTAAAGAAACATCTTAATCATTTAGGCGCATTTTCCTTTGGCATTTCAGGTACAAAGAAAAGGGAGAGGGAGCAGAAAGGAACTTTGTCAAGAACCATTTCCAACAGATCCACCAAGATACACCTGTAGCCACCTTGCACCTCTGCAGGCTTAGAGCTTCCGGCCTCCCTCCCCGAAGTCAGCCCCCAGCTGTGTCGGCAGATCTGCCTGAGAGGGCAGCAGACACGCTGCTGTGGGGCAGGTACACAATGGGCCTTCTACAGGGCAGTTCACTACTGGGGCACTCGCCTTCTCCTCATTTTCCTTTTTGTTTAATGAACACATCTTCCTTTTTCTCTAATTAGGTGGAACAAACAACTTGAACCAGAATTTTTATTTCCCAGAAAAGCACCCGCCTGGACACAGTAAATATGTCATTAATCATCATTCCGAGGCGGAGGAGCACGCTGGGCTGGGGAGGAGGAAAAGCAGTCAGAGGGCCTAATTAGAGCTAGGCCTCCCTGCTCCCCCTCTTAGCCCCACCCTCACAGCCCCACTCCCATCACCAACTTCAGAGCCAACATCCACCACCACCACCATCAGTTGGAAGGGTTCTTGGCTGAGTCAAACTTATGTAAATGTCCCTTGTTAGCACCTCAGAAAAGGAAAGGAAAGGACATGGTAGAACAATACCCACCCTCTCCCCTCCCCTTTGCTTCCCTCCTCCCCTCATTCTACCCGGAGGTCTTATTTTCATCCAGGAAATTGTTCTTATTATCGCTTAGCTATTTATAGAGGTGGTGAGGTCTACTGAGCAGCCCCAAGCCAGGGTGCCGGCTGCAGCTCCCTCCACACACTGGCTTTGCTTTAGAGCTAAATTATATTTCCTCTAACCCTATTCTGAGATCTCCACTTGTGCCTCTTGCCCAGAGGGTGACCTGCAAACTGGAGGCTACTAAGAATGGCCACTCGGACTGCCAGAACAGGCCACATCCCTCTCACTAGCCCCTCTGCCATGGTTAGAAACAACGCCCCTCCTGCCAGGACAGAAAGTGCTGGAAGGTTTCAAGCCACAGAGCCTGAATCTTGCCAGGTTTCCATTACAGGAGAAAGTGCAGCGCTGCTCCTCTGCTCCGTCTTACTCTAGAATGCTGCAGATGGGCTTGACCTACAATAGGAATCACTTATCCAGGTTCTATTCATCCCAGAGGGCCCCGAGGTTGGCCCCAAGCTAAGAAGGACCATGCTGAGCTGAGGACCTGGAGATCTGGTGGCCTATGAGCTTCTGTCAACTACCTTAGTAACTGGCTTTTGTGGGACTTGGTCACTGTGCTGCCTGCCACCTGTAACACAGGTGCCTATCAGAGTTTGTCCCTTATTCTTAAGACTCCCAGCTGCGCTCAGTAAGTTCACTTTGAACTCAGCATTGCCTTGCAAAGTACAGAAAATGCTACTTCCTTGCAGCCACTCTGGGAATGTGATACAAAGCTATTGTTATTTTATGAGAGCTTTTACCTGGCTCCAGTCCAGGTAAAACAAGACTGCATCCGGCCACCCCTTTCCCAGTAGGATGTAAAGTTCCTTCCATAGAGGGGAAGCCTTTGAGCCTGAACCAACTCCAATCTCATCTGCTTGGCCCTTTGCCTACCCTCCATCCCCTAAGTGTGTCTATCTTAAAAGGGCTCCAGACTGATGGAGAAGTGTCTGCAAAGAAGGACAGACAAGGGGGTGGCAGTAAAACTGAGGAACTAGTTACGGGTTAGTGACTGGATCCAGGAAGGAAAAGCAAAGACCCATGGCTTGTGCTCATTTCTTGATGCATCCACAGCAGACAGCATGGCACCACAACTTGGTGCTTAAAGCAGTGTTGGAGATGCTGGGCAGTGGTGGTGCCCGACATTAATCCTGCAGAGGCAGGAGGAATCCTGTGAGTTCAAGGCCAGCTTGGTCTAGAGAGTGAGTTCCAGAACAGCTAGGGCTACAAAGAGAACCCTGTTTAAATAATGAAAGAAAGAAAGAAAGAAAGAAAGAAAGAAAGAAAGAAAGAAAGAAAGAAAGAAAGAAAGAAAGAAAGCATTTTTGCATTGTAGAAACTAACAACTCTGAAGCCGCCAAGGTGCTGCCCAGGCTGTATGGCCTCAGCTATGCAAAGGTCTACCATGTCTGTTCTAGCTCCTGGCAGCTCCCAGTGTCCCTTGGTTTGTAGCAGGAGCATCCTAATCTCTGTCTTCATCACTTCAGAGGCTGCCTTCACTTCCTGTTGTCTCCTTCGAAGGAAAGGGCACTTCCTGAAACCAGGATGGTCTCCTCTACAAACGAATCCCTGTTCTAGAACTGGGGTAGACACAAAAGTGGGGGGTGGGAGGGATCAACCCTTCACAGAAGTGCTACCTTCTACTGTTAACTTGAGCATGAGTTTGGGAAAGTTTCGCTGTCTTGACGAACCCTGCCAGTGTCCTGCCCGGTCTAAAGGAAAGCGCTGGCATTAGCCGTGCTGGGCTGTAGTGGAAGCTCTACTGAGATCAGGAAGGTGCAAAGGCTCACATAGGAAAACAACCCACGGTGGGTGCACGCAGGCTGCTAACAGCCCTATCTGTGCCGGTCCCTAACTCAGTGCTCCTAACCGTGTCACCCTTCCACAGACTTGTGTCTGCTGCAGCCTCTTCCCTTGCTTGCTGCAGATCCACCAGGACTCTGCTTGTTGCAGAACCACCGACACCAGGGGCGGAACCGATGCTGGTTAACTTTTAGAGAGGCCCTCCCCAAGAGCTGGCTTCCATTAAGTTAAGCCAGGATTCTGCTAAGCTTTTGGCTTGCAAGGCCAGGCTGTTTTCACACACTGTGGCAACCTCTCTTGGTCCTTCCCCCTTCTGCAGCAGCTCCTCTCTCTTCTCTGAGCTGTGGTCTGTCTTTCTGGGGCTACCTCAGCTCAGTAACATAAGGCCTTCTATCCCTTCACCACCTCTCTCTCCAGACCCTGCTTCGAGATGGCAAGCGTGAGAGCATTGTCAGCACCCTCTTCATCTCCCCAGGAGACGTAGAAAACGGACAGAGTATTGTGTGCCGAGCCACCAACAAAGCCATCCCGGGAGGAAAGGAGACCTCAGTCACCATAGACATCCAGCGTGAGTACCAACCGGTCATGTTGTGTTTGGCCTGGCTAAGTCCAGGCTTGGAACAAGCCCCCATGTGAGTGTATATGCATGTGTATAGGCATACTCACACACCTGTGCGTGTGTAAAAAGGCCAGGAGGGGGTATGGAGTGTCCTCTTCTCTCAGCTTCTCCTCCTTCTTCATGGTGACCGGGTCGAATGTTTTCTCTGCTGGGCTGGAAGCCATTAACCCCCAACGGTCCTGCTGTCCCCCTTGAAGCTGGAATTATAGGTGTGTGAGGATGCCAGCCTGTTGTGGGTGCTAGGATTCAAAACCTCATCCTCACGATTGCACAGCGAGCGCTTTTAACTACTGAGCCATCTCTCCAGGCCCCTAATACTGATGGATTTAAAAACACTTTCTAACAGCCCTGGCTTATTTGGGGCTTCTGGGTTCTACACAGCCCTCCAGAGTTAAGGGGTCCAGCGGGAACTGTCTTAGGGATTTCAGAGCCTGTTTTGACAGCCAGAGGGCAGAAGTTCGCTCTCAGCACCACAAATCCTAACTGACACCCTTTAAAGTGCAGAAAGAAGAAGAGGCATTTGTTATATTTGTTAAGTATTGGGTAGGGTCAAAGCACTCTGGCAAAACAACAGCATTTAGGGGAAGGCTCTACTTGCACTGTGTGGCCACTTGCTACTAACAATGCCCCTGCCCCACCACCACGGTGCTTCTTCCGTTCCTCACTCGGTGAAAGTGGGAACCACACAGTTCTTACCAAACCTAGGGCTGGGGAGTTAAAAGAGGCTGGAGAGCGTGGTGGCTCACACCTTTAATACCAGCTCTCAGGAGGCAGAGGTAGGTGGATCTCGGTGAGTTTGAGGCCAGCCTGGTCTACAGAGTGAGCTCCAGGACAGCCGGGGCTCCACAGAGAAACCCTGTCCCAAACAAACAAATAAACAAACACACACATGCACAAAAAGGCTGGAGAGAAGCAACTAGGGCAACGCTCCTCCATCCAGGGCCCTGTTCCCACCCTGGGACTTAGCACCACCCAACAAGCAGGTGAGCAAAGCCCAGCTCTGGAAAGGAAGTAAGACGCTCGTTTGGCATGTGTTTCAACATTCAGAATGGATCCATTACCGCGAAGTGGGTGGCTCTAGACTTGTCACTTCTCTCTGATCATTCAGATTTCTTGCTGATTTGCCGATGACATCCAAGGACTCTTCCTATTCTAGGAGCAATCAAAGCTGAGGGCTCTCTCATAGACACAAGCCAAATCTGGGGGAAATGAGGGTAGGAGACAATGCTTATCTAAGTCCCCTGCTTCCTGGCTGCCATTTGTGGCACTGTGGCACTCCTGCTCTGCCCCCTAGCCCCACTCAGTCAGAAGGCTATGTCAGCTAGAGTCCCACATAAACATAACTGATACTCCAGGACAGAAGTCAGGACCTTGATAGAGAAGGATGGGGAACAAACAGCATTTCTGCTCCAGACCACTATCCTTTGCCCCAAGAAAACCTAGTGACAAGAATGTCTTCGGAGTAGCATCCCATGTACATTCAAATACATCCTTCCTCCAAACAGAGGGCTGGTTGACCTGGATACATAGTTAACAGGGCTGTACCGAAAAGGATGCAGGAATGAGGCCAGCATGAGGCTTAGACTCAGGCTTCAGGTTTCACAGCTGGGATCCTTCCAAAATAGTGCAGAATAGTGGTCGGGGTCCAACATTCTCCGTAGTTTGAATTCTGGCATTGCCAGTTACTCACTGGCCTCACTAGTGAGTTTGTTTGGGCCTTAGTTTCCTCATCAGTACATGAAGGGAACCATGCCTACCTCTTAAGGTCGCAGTTAGGATTAAATTACATCATTCATGTCAGCCCCTAGCACCATGCATGCCACATTTTGATTAAAGTGTATGTTGTGATTGAAATCCATTGTGACAGGTGTGTGGTAACGCCGCCCCCAGATGTAATCACAGCTGTATCTATTTGACCCAATATTCCATCTCCCCTAGCTGGGAGGTGTTTATGAAAAGCTAGCAAGAAAAGGCCCAGGCCTACTGCATGCCTCTTTTCTCCTCCTCCTTTTTCTCCTCCTCTTCCTCCTCTTCCTCCTTCTCTCCCTCCTCCCCCTTTCTTCTCATATTCCCTTGCTCATTCAGTAAGCATCCAGCTGTGTGCAGTGGACACCACAAGCTGGATCAAGCTGCCTTTGCAATCCTGCTCATTTTCTCAGTCAACCAAGAAGTCTCCAAACTCAGCAAAAAGCACATTTGTTGTTTGTTTCCCTTGGTCTTTATATGTTACCCAACGGAAGACAAAGCCCCCAGATTGAGTAATGGGGGGAAAGCATAGCCCCCCCACCCAAGCATCACCACATCTGGACTCTGTGTCCAGCTGCCAAGTTTCAGATGGATGTACTATAAAATCACTGAGTCATGAAGTTTCTCTCTGCACCCCCAACACTTCCCCTGAAAATGCACATGTGCACATACACACACACACACACACACACACACACACACACACGCACAGGTTGCTGATGGAAACACTAACAGACTCTCAGCTGTAACATCTGTTCAATGTGATCTCAGTTCCACCCTCCTGCAAGTTATGCATCTCAAGTGGGATTAAAATCATGTTTAATAGTTGGGTATGACATAAACTATTTATACCTCTGGAACTTGGCAGACTCCTAGAAACTCACATCCTGCACATCCTAAGGAGAGGAATGGAAACAGAGACATGGCAACCCCGGGGCCTGGGGATAGAGATGCAAATGAAACTGACTGGAGTGGAACCCCATGGGTCTATCCTCCTAAGGCCCTAGGGACCAAGCGTGTTGCAAAGCATGAGGGAAGCAAAAGAGACTGGTAACAGGGATTTAAGTGAAAATTCTGCAAGTGAGGACCCAAGAAGGGCCCTCCAGCAGGTATGCGCTCCATCCTCTTGCTTCCCAAGGACTCATCACTTTTTGAAGAACACTAGGTGAAGGATGACCCTTCTTATATTTCCCCCCTGAGCTCCATAATGAAAATCTTAACCTGTCACCACCATATCAGACAAGCGTTGGATTGAGATTATCTATCACCCACTGGGACTGGATTTCACAATTGGAGGCTAGCAAGGCACGGCGGAGGGGGGGGGTGGTCCGACAGCAATTAGCAAACTCCTTGGGACAAACCTCTTTATGAGAAGGGATGCTCAGCTTGGCCACCCTGCCCAGGACAGTGAGAGTCCTGAGTCAGCCTTGCCTCAGAAGCTGCTAAGAAGCCACTGGGAAGATGCTGTAGGACTTGCAGCAAGAGGCACTACGAGTCTCCAAAGTGGAAGGAGAGTTCTCATGGTGGTCCCTTGCCACAGACACCTCAGTGAGGCATTGAATCTTGCTTTGAAAATCAAAATTGAGGTGAATGAAATGCCTACCTGTACTACTCAGCTTCCTATCATTAGAGCAAAAACCTGAGACAGGAAAAAAAAAATTATTTCTGTTCACAAATTGAGATGATCTGCTTCCCGATCAGGTGGTGCCATTGCTTTGGATGTGGTAAAATAGCCCCTCATGTGGGGGGGGGGGGTGTGCTGGAGCAGAGGCAGTTGCTTGAGGGCCAGGGAACATAGGAAAAGAGAGTGGAATCCCACAAGACCTCAACTAGGCCTCCCTCTGCTCCCTCCCCTCTCAAAGTTTCCAATTCCCCTTCAATAACGTGTCTCTGAAGGCCGGGTCATTAACCTGTGAGCTTCAGGGTGGGAGGAGGCTTAAGTTCCCCACTACAGCACCCCAAGGTTTCCTGGAACCCCAAATACAAAGGTACACAGGCCAGCTGCTCCTCTACCAGATGGGCCACCTGCTTGCAGTCTCCTTTGGGGAAGTAGGAGACAACATACAGAGAATAGACCCTCAAGCACAGGTTGCCACCTGCTGCTCAGAAATGGCTTCTTTGCTGGCAGCTGCAGATATCGGCCCAACTCCACCCCTGTGCCTCGACCAGCACCCAACCTGAACAGCAGCTAACAGAAGAGATCCAGCAGACAAAGGTCTCAATCCCCAAGCTCAGTCCACAGCTCTGACCTGGTTCTCAGGGTCCTCCTATAATTTTGAACCAGGAGCCCAGAGCACCAGGGTAGAGTCACTTCCTGGGGTGTCCCTCACAGATACCCTACACAGCTTCTGAGAAACTGGCTTCTCACTTCATTTTTCTGAGAATGGACTGAACCCACAAAAAGTTCTTGTGACCATCCCCACCATTCACCACCAGGTACTGACTGGCCCGGGAGGTGAAGAAGCCCAGGGTTCTACTGAGGCCACGAGGACTTAGCACCTTTTAATGCAGCCTGGAACTGCACTCTAGCCATGCCTTCAAGTTTCCACTAGCCCCATCATTCTCCCCGTGTCTCTCTGTGTGTCTCTGTGTCTGTCTCTGTCTCTGTCTCTGTCTCTGTCTCTCTGTGTCTCTGTATCTCTGTAGCTCTTTCTCTGTCTCTCTCTCCCTCCCTCCCTTCTGTCCTCCACTCCACCCCCATTTTCCTGCCATCTTCTTTGTTTCGTGTGCTCTTTCTCTCCAATGCCCTATCATTTTCCATGTGTTAGCTCTCCCTGGCTTTCCTGATTTCAGTGCAATCTGGGTGTGTGTGTGTGCACAACTCCCTGTCATTCTTTATCCCTCTTCCTACCCCATCTCTAGTTTCTCCGCTTCTTTCCCTTCTGCAATCCTGAGTGGGTGTGTTTGTGTGCCTTTCTGTCTCCCTCATTCTTCCGCATCTCTGCAGCTGTCTCTGCTTCTCTGGGTTCTCTGTCCTTCCCTGTAGTCATCACTTCTGTCTCCCCCAGTTGGCCATGCCCACTCCAAACCCTTCCATGTGGGTCTCTCTGTGTGGCTCCCCATCGCCCACTTTCCATCTCCTCTACCTCAAACCATTTAGCACTTCAGAGTATGGCTTCTTATCACATCAGATGAGAAAACAAGCCGCCCCAGCTCGGGATGCTGAGGGCCTGGTGACACCAGTCAGTACTCAGCAGAGATGATTGCGCTGATGAAAGGGTGTAAATGCCACTTTCGAGCTACCAGAGGCCCCACAACCTTTACATGGAGATAATAAACAGACATTTCACAGACAGAAAGCTCGTACAGTGGGCTGAGTGCCCTCCCCACAAGTGGAGTGGAAGTTGAAGCTACACTGCACACATCCAGGGCCTGGGAAGCCAATACATCAGAGACAGATGCTCATTTCAGTTTAGACCCTGGGTCACGCAGGGACCTGCACCCAGCACCTGGGGCTACCTAAAGCAGCCACTTCCAAAAAGCAAAGTCGCCTTTTGCCTGAGGCCTCTCTCACTTAACCAGGGAGCCCATCACCAAGGTACCTGGGTGGTGGCATCCCCGGCTCTGCCCGTCCATGCCTTCCTGCCCTATTCTTCCCCCAGACTGTTTGTGACTCTCTTCTCCCTGCAGATCCCCCGCTTGTCAACTTGTCGGTCGAACCACAGCCGGTATTGGAGGACAACACCGTCACGTTCCACTGCTCTGCAAAGGCCAACCCAGCTGTCACCCAGTACAGGTGAGCACCACTGCTGTGAAGACAGCTTGGTCTAGGGCTCCCCCCGCCACGCTTGTCATGTGGGATGTCACACAGGGCCCCAGTACTGCTTCACAGCAGGTGCCCAAATAGCCCTCTCCTCCCACCCCCGGCCGGCCACCACACGCAGATCCACCTACTAGCCAAGCAAACCCTCTCCTTCCTTCAAGCTCGCACGCACCTCCTCTGCCAAGGAGCCAGGGGTGCCCCTCCTCTTTCAATGGCTTGTTTATTCCATATTTTCTGAAACAACAGAGCAAAGCTCAGACAAATGTTGAAACTGCTGGCAGAATGAGTAAGTCAGCATACTTAGCGCTGTGTAGCTGGCCAGAGCCCTAAGGGCACCTGGAATCCTGCAGAGCCACCACCTCACCCTGTGTCCTCATCCACAAAACTGATAAAGGCATCACTGTTTTTCACATGCTTGTCTCCGCCTTCTGACCGAGTTTCTTGGAGGCAAGAGCTGCAATTTAGTCACTTATGGCTCTCAGCATGCAGTGTGTCACATGGCATAAACTAGGCATTCGTTACATGTATCTGATCAAATAAGCCTTCAGGGCTGCTCCTCTGGGCACCTGTCTGCCTGTGCATAAGAGATTCACATTCACACAGCATTCCAAAAACTAAGTGACCTCAAAGGTGTCCAAGTACAGGTGCACGATGCTCACTCCTTTAGACGATTTGCAGAGATTCCCACGACCCTAACTTCCCACCAGCCCAGGCTTGATGGCAGAGCCCAGGACATCACTTCCACTATGGATACGAGCTATTACACTGCAGCTTCTGCGAGTGGCAAGAATGCTAATGGTCCCAGACAAGGAAAGCAATGACTAGGGATATGGAGGAGAGGGAAGACATGAGGCATGAGGCTGAGCAGTCCCAGCAGGTGGAAGAAAGGGCAATGGGCCACAGAGAAAGCCACGGCAGGCTCAGGGTGGACAGAGTGAACCGTGCTGGCTCCCTGTAGTGTGGCTAATAGAGCAGCAATGGGGCCAGAAATCAGGAGGACCCACAGCCTCTCTATCCATCCCTCCTGAGTTAACCCTTGCCACAATGGAAGCAAGAAGATCAGAGGATCTCTGACAGTCACCTCCCACTCCCAGAGATCCTATGGTCCAGTCAGGTCCAGAGGCTGGTTTGACCAGAGTCTGGCACTATCCATAAGTGACAGAAGACGCAAAAGGAACTAAAAATGGTGCCTGTCTCTGAACTTCTAACTGCACCCGCCAACCCTATGCTTTTCTCCTATCTGCTCCCAGCTGTCAGCTCAGGGTCCCTAGACAGGTATGCTGTTCCCAGGAGACACTTCAAATGCCAGCTACTTTCTCATCCATAAGTATCCCCCACCAGACAGGCAGATAGCCTGTCCATTGGCCATCACAGCAATCCCCAAAATGCCTATGGATCCCGAGAGACACTGAGACACTCAACTCCCCATTTCCATGGCGCTGCCAGACTCCCTCTTAGCTGAGGGCCTAGTGATCAGTTGGGCAGAAAGCAAGGAAGCATGCCCAGAGAGTCAGCAGCCTTCACCCAAAAGGCCTGAAGCCTTCCACCTATCTGCCTTCCGGCCTCAGGAGGGAATCCAGCTGCTGGGCCTCACTCAGAGACGCAAAACAGCAAGAATAAGGAACAAGTGTGAGCCCAGGCAGGGATGCCATCATTCTGAAGCACGTGTGATCAAACATAGTGAACTAGCAAATCTAGGTGAAGAAAAGATGGCAGCTAGTGGAAATTATTAAATTTAATAAAATTAATAACTAAATTATTAAATTATTTCCTTTCTTTTTGAAATTTGTATTTCGTCAAGCTAATGTTATAATACATGAACACAGAGCATGCAATTTCCCTAGATCGTTGGGTTCTAGGGGATTCCCTCCCTTCCTCTAATACTCTGATGCATTCTGAATCCCGCATAAGAAGAGGAAAAGGAGTGGTTGGGCCCCCTGCAGATGATCACTCTTCTTATTTACTACGGCTTCATAGGGCCTTCTGATTAGCTGCAGGTTCTATGGTTGTGGCAGCACCACCCTGGGCTTGCTGTAGGCCTCAAAGGGCCTTACGAGCTCTTCTGGCCCCCAAGGAAAAGGTGGGAAACTGAGCTGAGCTGCAAAGGCAAAAAGAGGTTTTGGGCTCCTGTTCAGCCCCTTCCCTCCAACATGGTTTTGCCAGCATCCCACACACATTTCCCACGTAGCACTAGGACCCAGGAGAAAGTGCCTTAAACAAATCTATAACATAAGTACATTGATTTTTCTCAAATGACGTTGACAAGATTACAGAGCTCTTTGCCTCTACCATTCGCTCATCTTGATTGCTTCCTCCCCGGTCCACCTAAGAGGCTGTATCTCTAAAATTAGACATGTATCCTCTCTCAACCCTACCCGGAGACCGGCCCTGACTGGGCATGGAAGTCACTTCACTGCCTGCAGGAACCCAGGGCATGGGTTCATGGACCAGGCTTAAGCACAACAGGAAGTGCTCCAGGCTTTATTCGATGAGAACTTTGGCAAATATGGGATAAAAGAGCACAATCGTCTAGATGAAGCGTGCAGGGCTGTTTGACACTCCGACCGGCAGCTGTGACATGTTGGGTCTCTTGATTCTGTGATATAAATAATTAATCCTCTTACATTTGTTCAGACCAAATTAGACATTGATTGAAAAGGCTTTAAGCTGAAGCAGTTCAAGGAGGATCTGGGAGAGATGGTGGGGATGAGGTGGTGGGGACCAGGGAGAGGAGGCAGAGCCACAAACTGGGGCGGGAGCAGAGTATGTGGGGTATAAGAAGGAGGCTGCTTTTTGGTTCTGGGACCCTGTGGCCCAAGACTGGAATGAGATATTCTCAGCTTGTGTGCTTCCAGAGGGGCTTTCAGAGAGCTGTTTGATGTGTAAAGGGAGTAAGGAGGGGAAAGACTGGTCAGTCAGCACATGAGCTCTTCAGGAGTTGGGGGATGGGGAGCCACCGTTCCTGGGTTCAGACTTCTAAATCCAATCCTATAGCCAATCTCTCCTCCTCCCATGACCCTGAAACAGGACAGAGCATCCTTTCTGCCTTTTCTCCCTTTGAGGCCCACCATGAGCTGATTTAGATCTCTTCTGAGGCAGAAAAGTTTCCATGGCAAGCTGTATCCTAATTCTTTCCCTTCCCACTGTCTCCTTCGGGTGAAAAGAAAGGCCAACCTGGCCTAGATGGTGTAACCACAGACCCTGGAATCATGCGTTACAGCCCTGCAGGGCCCCAGGAGTTTTGACACTCTGATCCTGGGGAGAATGGCCCTGCCTAAGCTCCCCAGTGAGGGTCCCAAGAAGAGAGGAAAGAAGCTCCCATCTTCTTCATGGGCAAACACCCCGCCTATGTAAGCCAGCACCCCTGGGCACAGACACAGGCCCATCCCCAGCTATGTGTTATAAGCATACTAGAAAAGGTGTAGCTGGCCCTCTCCCCACCCTCCTCTCAGCTATCAGCTCCTCAGCAGCCTCTCCACAGCGTCCCACCACTTATAAGCTCTCCCTTCAACAGGGTAGAAGGAGTACAGACTGGGCACTGATCCCCAGCTGTGTGTCTGGAACGGAATTAATCCACCTCAGGCAGGGGCCGTGCCTGACTATTAAGTCTGGTCATTAAATTAAAGTTAGGAATTGAAACGACTCATGAATAACTCATAATGGTTTGTTGGGAAGCTCCTTAAGCTCTCGGGGAGCTATGGTTTGCTCTGTTGTTAAACTATAATTGTTATTATTAATCGTGTTCTTAATAGTCACTCGATATTAATTCGAGATAACAACCACATGGCGCCAGTCTAGGTGTGCCTTGGGATGGAGAGGAGTGGCCATCTCTCTCTAGGGCCTAGGCAAGCCACACTGAGACAAGGGCTGGTAGAGAGAGGAAGAAGACAGAACCAGTGTCACCGAGAAAGGGCCAGGAGCAGAGGAAAGAAGGGAAGAGAAAAAGCAGGTGGTCAGAGGGAGTGGCAAGTTCATGGAACAGCAGTGGAGCCCTGAGGCCTCCCCCCCAGACAGGCTGAATATTCCTAGGAGCCTGCTTCAAAGTTCTGTCTTCAAAGAGTGAATGGTATACACAGTAGGTTTAGGCCAAGGAGCTGTAAACGTTTTCCCCATAGGGATATATAATCTACATCTACACAAGCACAAAAGCCTACACATGCATACTCACACATGCAATCCCTCATAGGCACACATATACACACATGCACATACACTTGAAGGCATACAACCCTCACACACAGAAATAAAAGCATACACACATGCACTCATACTCACACACATGCAAATCCTCACGTTCACTCATATACATAAGTGTACATGCGCATTTATTCACCTGCACTCATGTCCAGATGTGGATATACACTCACATATACTTACACACATGCAAACCCCACATGTGGACACACAAACACATATTCACACTTATAGGTATGTAACTTCCCCATGTACACATGCACACAAGTACATACTCGAAAATACATACAGGCAAAACTTCATGTGCACATTCTCACACTTACAGGTGCACACACATGTACAAACATACGTACATACACATATTCAAACATGCACACATACAAACCCTCTCATGTACACACATACACACACACATGCATAGGTACATAGGCATATACTCACTTGCACATCCTCATGTACACATATATACATATAGGCATACATGGATATGTTCATGTGAAAACCCTCATGAGCATATGTGCATACTTTATGTGCTCTTTTGCACATGAACACACACACACACACACACACACACACACACACCTTTGTGCCCTAAGCAGTCACCTGGTGGCTGGTCCGACATGGTGATCAGATCTAAGATCAAGCAAAGCCTGATGCTTTTCAGTCTCTTTCTTCCAATATGGCACTGACCAGCTCATGAGAGAAATCTACCCAGTGGATCCCCACCCAGCCAGAGGGTGGCAGGGAACAGGAGGAACCTGTGCTGGGGCAGGAGGAAGGCCAGAGCTAGGAGAGTTGCTGAGTGAGAGCATAATGTAGGGGTTTCATAACACCAGCCCTCATCTCCTGACCTTGTCTGGAAACCAAACTTTATCTGTGTGTAGGGGGGTACACACACTCATGTGTGTAACATACATGCATGAATAGGGCATGCATCATTAGCCCTCATCTCTGATGTCTTGTACTCAGCCTCCCTCCTTTTCCTACATGGCCCAGGACAGGGCCTAGAAGAAAGCCCAGAGCAGTACGGCAGTGCTGTCTGCTGACTGGGAGTTGGATTAACAAATGACCTGGCCACCGTGGAATGGCCAGCCAGGTAACTCTCCTCCCAAATAATGTGTCAAGTGCCTCTGACTGCTTGATGACCATAGCTCAAAGACGATACCTGCATGATCACCTTGTGGGTGCAAGCTCATCCCCTTCTTTTCTTGAGGAATGAGTATGTCAAGCTTCCCACGGGATGCCTGCCCCCGCTAGACCTCTGGCCTCCATTGCAGGTGGGCCAAACGGGGTCACATCATCAAAGAGGCATCTGGGGAGCTGTATCGGACCACCGTGGACTACACATACTTCTCAGAGCCTGTGTCCTGTGAAGTGACCAATGCCCTGGGCAGCACCAACCTCAGCCGCACAGTGGACGTTTACTGTGAGTGTGGGGACTCGGGGTGCCCTGGGCGGCAAGCAGTGGTGGGCAGGGTCTGGCTGAGACTGTGGCTACACTCATCACACACAGCACAGTGTCCATTTTGTGTTTACAGCGCCTCCTAGTTATGGCGCTCTCACTTAGATCTCTCACTGCCCAGTGAGGCAGCACCAGCTCAGAGTACAGTGGCTAGTTACCGTGGACTGGGAGGGCCGGCCAGCAGGAACCAAGAGCCAGCACGGCTGTTCTAGTGCCCTTGTATCTCAATCACCTCCCTAGGGCCCTACCTCCTAACATACCCACGCCACAAGTTTTCAACATATAAATCTGAGGATGACACAATCGTGCAGTCCTTAAGTATATCTTATTATCCCTATTACCAAAACGAGGAAGATGGACACTCAACGGCACACAGTGAATACATGTCAGGGTGAGAGCTGAGGCAAGGCAATAACTAAATCCATCACCTATACCCACACTCCACTGTCCCACTGAAGGGACTCGTAGACAGGGCTACATAGTGAGCTCAAGGCCAGCCTGAGATGCATATCCCAAGCACAGATATCCAACTACCTCACATACTGCCCATTAGTTTTGAAAGCACTTTCATCAACTTGATTCGCTGACTCTTTTGTCCCACAGAGTCAGTAGACGTACTGTCTTACCTGCTACGTCTTGTAACTAGTCTCTGTCTCCCAGTTCCAGAGTTCAGGCTTTGTCTCCTCAAAGAGGTGCTTCAAGGCTCTCCTGGGCAGCTCTCTGAATACACCAGCTACTCTATGGAACAATGCTTGGTCTACAGCCAGTGTTTTGGAATAGGGCAGAATAGGGCTCGTACATACTGAGCAGAGGTGTCAGAAGTGGGCCAGGAGCTGGTCTACTGCCAGAAGGCTAAGGAGGGAATCTGAGGTGTGGAAGACACCCTTGAAGGGCGGGCCAGGTCATTTCAAGCCATGATCCCAAGTGCCCATGATTTCTGTAGCAGGAGGTTCCCTCAACTTGCTGAAGCCAGATGCGACAAGGCCAAAAAAGAAAGGGATGATAGCTAAATGGATGTAGAAATTGGCCTAAGTGCCTTTGTCCTGTGGCTGGGACCACCTACTCTACAGACTCCAGAAAGATCAAATCTGGAGAAGAGGGCTCTCTCCCATCCTCACTTCCAGAGTCCCACTCCCTTACCTCAGGTTAGAAAATTGAAACTTAAGGGAGTGGGCTGAAGTGGGTTGAGGTGGCTAAGTGGGTGAAAAGAAGAAGAGAACAAGGAGGCTCCCCAGAGCTTGCCAACCCTCCTGAACCCATCTCCTCTTTTCTCCTCATCACAGTTGGTCCCCGAATGACCTCAGAGCCTCAGTCCTTGCTGGTAGATCTGGGCTCAGATGCCGTCTTCAGCTGTGCGTGGATCGGCAACCCGTCTCTGACCATCGTGTGGATGAAAAGGGGGTCCGGTGTGGTGAGTCTTCAGTCCAGGCTCCAGGATTTATGGCAGAAAATGGGGCATAGATAGTGGAGCAGACAGGAGGGTTGGGGGGCAGTTAATCTCTGTAAAAAGCCAGGGGACCCAGAAAGAAGAGTGGGGTAATGGAGACCTGCCTGTACACATGTCACTTTGAACACACTATGCCCAGTGCAGTTTGCCCTAGCACTAGAAAGACTTCTAAACTCCCCCCACCCCGGATAAATTTACCCTTAGTCACTGGGTAATGGTGGCACATACTTTTAATCCCAGTACTTGGGAGGCAGAGGCAGGCAGATCCCTATGAGTTGGAGGCCAGCCTGGTCTACAGACCAAGTTCCATGACAGCCAAGGCTACAAAAAGAAATCCCATCTCGGGGGTTAGGTAGGGGACCTCGCGATTAATCTTAGCACTGTGCTTTGAGGACTGGCAGAAGCACTTCCTTTCGGTAGTCTATTATTTCCTCACACCTACAGCACTGTTTCAGGTGGTGTCATCGCCCTCCTTTGATGGATGAGCCTCTGAGATAGTCAGCAACTGACCCATACCATGCAGGTAGTTCATGCTGGAGCCAGAAATAGCTAGTGTCCAAGATAAGGTCATATCATCACCTCCAGCTATCTCCCAAGGGGATACTAAAAATGACTCAGAAAACCTGAATTCAAGAACCCTCCACATTCAGTTGTGGGGTAAATTTGCCCATGGGCAGCTGGGAGGTCACAGGAGGGTAGCATCCCTCTCTTCGTATGAAGAAGCCCTTGGAGTCCCACACTCCTGCCACCTCCATGCTCTATGCCCACAGGCCTGTATCTGGAAGGGGGTCTTCCACATGTATGTGGGTCTCCTCTCAAAGTCTAATGGCACTATCTGTCTCTTATCTCTCACTTCACCTGGGTGTTTACAGAGATGCTAGAGTCTGTGTCAGAAATCTACCCCCAGCAGAGGAAGCCTTTCCTTACTCTTTGTGTCTGATCCTCCTCCCTCCCCCTAGGTGCTGAGCAATGAAAAGACCCTGACCCTCAAATCTGTCCGCCAAGAGGATGCTGGGAAGTACGTGTGCCGGGCTGTGGTGCCCCGGGTTGGAGCTGGGGAGCGAGAGGTGACCTTGACTGTCAACGGTAAGGGCTCCAAAGAAACACCACAATGGAAGTGGGAAATGGGAAGGAAGGAAGAGATACAAGGCATCTTGGTACCAGGTATTGTCCCCAAAGGGGAGGTCACTGACACTAGGCACTGTTGCTCCTCTCTGTCTATAGACAGTATTCTATCTGTCTAAGGAGGTAAAGGCAAGCTGTTAAGTTTGTGGACACTCTCCTTCTTCTCAATACCTTCAAAATCATTTCAGTCAAGGAGTGTGGTAGGTGACGAGTTTTATCCTCACCAAGAAAAAGAGGTCAGAGGTCCCAGGGTGACCATATTCCTTTCTCTACTTTTTGACCCACATGACAAGGCCCATGGAGAGATTAAGGACACCCCTCTCACTCCTCATGATCTGCCACTTCCCATTGCATTACAGAGAGACACACCACAGTCTCCAGGGACCAAGCCTACAGGGTCTCCCTGAGGTCACGGAGCATGTCTTACCCACAGCGAATGTCACCACAGCAGGAAAGTGTGCTCATAGCAGAAGTTCATTGACAGATGTGTCTGTGAAACACTGAGGGGTTGGGGGGTATCAGACCAGACCTGGATGCTGGAATGGAGGTGGCAATAAAGAAGCTAGAACCTGCTCAGGCCAGACTTAAGAAGACAGGCAGCAAGACAGACGTTGTAAGGTTCCTGAAGTGCACACCTGGTTATGCTCAGGAATCAGGGCTGCCAGTTTATAGGAGAAATGCAAAGGCCTAAGCCCCACCTCCACCACCATGCACTGCTGTGTGCTGGTGACTGAAGTCTGCCTCAAATCAGAGACCCGAGCTTCAGGCCCTCGTGTGAGGCTTTAGGGTCCTGGCCGGAGAGCAAGGTGTGAGCCAAGTCCTGGAAATGAGTCAAAGTGACTATATGCAGGAAGCTCATCTATTCTCCTCGTTTGCTCGACTACCACGACCAGCTTCATGCCTCCTCAGCACCCCTCCGCTGTCCCCATTACTCAGCTCCTGCTCAGTAGTTCCTCTCCTCCTGTCCTGGGAGGGGCAACTGCTGCAGAGAAATGGTCAGTCTACTCAGTCTACCCAGACCCCAGAGCATTCACACATCACCCTTCCCAGGCAGAACCCAGACTCCCAGGGCCTCCTGCCTTTCCTGTGTGTCCCCAGGATGCCACCAATAAATTGGCACTGCAGGGCTAAAAATAACAGCATCTGATCGCGCCTCAGTATATCCATGGCAACACAGGCTGCAGCCTTTTCCTGCCGAGCCAGTGTCTGACACTCCACTCAGTACGCCAGGCCACAGTGAAATCGGCAGCCCTCCCCACTGCCCTCTCTGGGGAGGGCGCTGAGGAGTCAACATGCTGTGCTTATTGTCAGCTGTGACCTGAAGGCTAGGGACCCTCAGACACACACATGTTCATCAGCGTTCCCAAGCCTGGAGCTATTAACTGAGCATCGCTGTGTCTAGGGGAAAGGAGTATGTGAGGAGAAGGCTGGCATTTTTACTGTTGCTTTAAGACATGCAGGCATTTCCTGATGGGAACTTTAAAAGACTTTTTGGGGAAATAATTCTTCCTTTTCTCCTGGGAAACACACGCACCTCAAAAGGACCCACATTCTAGCCTAGGTTCTGGCATCCAGCCAACATTTATTCTGTCCATTTTTTTTTTCTTTTTCTCAGCCTGCATGTCTTTCCTAGGTTCCTAGGAGAACAACCAAAGGGATCGACAGGAGGAAGGAAACTGTCCCCTTGTTTATTTTGTGCTAGTCACAGTGAGACTGAGGCCTGGACAAAATGACCCAAAGGGAGGAACCTGCCAACTTCTGCTAGGGAGCTTGTCTGTCCTGCCTGCAATTGGAGAACAAGTGGAGGGGTAGTGAGGCTGGTAGACAGGGACCTGGGTGTCTAGGATGCAGCCATCTCCCACCACTCCTCCTGTGAGTGGCAGCCAGTCCAGTGGCCTTGGAACATGAATTGGCACTGCTATGAGTGGAGCTGGCTCAGGAGGGTATCAGGAAGAAGGGAGAGATGGGGTACCAATTACCCGTTGGTTTCCTTTATCCTAGTTTTTTTTCTTTCTTTCTTTCTTTCAAGAAGCCCATAAGCGCATGTATTTTTTGACAGCTTTTAGAGCCCTGTGAACCCCTTGGGGGATTCCTAGTTCCTGAGAAATGAAAGGAAAATATTTTTATGGTATCATCACTTCTTAGTTCAGCTGCAAAGCAAAGCATCCTCCATGTTTCACAGAATGTAGAGCCACTGTGGCTTGGGGCCAAGGGCTTCTTAGAGGTGGGGAACTCTAAGGAGGAAAGCAAGATTCAGCCCATCTTTAAAGCCTTCTGAGGGCAAAGCTCTTACCTTGAGGTCACCCATGTCCTGTGCACTAGAGCTATCTCTATTCTGAACTCAGAAGCCAACTCTCCCAATACCTGTTTTCCCCATGGCCAAGAACTACTCATAGAAATGCAAATCTATTTTAATTAAGGTGGTTAATAAACAGCAATTATGTTTGCAGCAATTTTTGTTTTGTTCCCAGCATAATTTTGCCTCTTCTCAGGATCTCTCACTCTTAGCCACCTTTCCTCTGTTCTGAGGTCTAAATCCCAACCATCATTCCAAGGCCTGGGAACGTGCAAGAAGATTTTCATTCCACCCTCATTCTTCAGCCAGCCTGGCCCAGCCCAAGTTAGGTGTAGATAAGGGGCACGTAAATGGAAAAACCAATGAGACAGACTTCACTCCCAGTAACATCTCTTGGCTTGCCCAATGTGATGAGACTGGTCCTCAGAAGCTGACAGATCTCTCTGTATCTGTCCCTGACTCTGTCTCTGTCTCTGTCTCTCTCCTGATCTCCCTCCCCCACCCTCCCACCTCTTGCAAGCACACACACTTTGGGATAATACTGGGTCAGGTTTGGAGCTGTGTTTTCACCTGGCGTGGCTGTATATGTGCAGAAAAACAAGACAGTAAACCACAGGCTCTTCTGAGACCTGTATGGGATTAAGGCTATGAGCTCAGCTTCCCCTTTGCAGGGTAATTCTCGCTCTTGGTGAAGGAACAGCACCACTTTTCCCTTCTTGGCCCAGCAGACATCAGTTTCTTAGGCAAGTGTGCCCTCTGCTGGACAACTAAGAGATTCCTTGAATTTCAACAACAGAGGAAAGCTGGGTGGCATCCCTTCTGCTCTTCTTCCCTGCAATCTTCTCTCATAATGGTGCTTGCCTCCACTCCCTTCCCAAGCTCACCACCTTCTTTGCACTCCCCATCTGCAGATAGAGTTATTCTCTCTCCTCTGAAGCCAGCTGGTACTTTATCTGCACCACTCCTGTGGTATGAACACTCACCACCTTGTATTAGATATTTATGTCTTCTGGGGAATTCTGTCTTGGAAGCATTCACTCGTGGTCCCTGGAGAGTTTTGTGACTGAATGCCTAATTTATCTCTGGGTCCCCTACCTCACACTCTGCCTTGCATGCACAGGCCTACTGTAGAGGTTAGGGGAGTGCTTAGATTGGTTAATACACTTCTGAACCCATCGAAGAGGGTTCCAGCTGGGGCTTTGCCCTTCCTGCATTCCTAACATGATGTCATCTTCCCAACAGGACCCCCTATCATCTCCAGCACACAGACTCAGCATGCCCTCCATGGTGAGAAGGGACAGATCAAGTGTTTCATCCGGAGCACGCCGCCTCCTGACCGCATTGTGAGTGCTCCAGGGAGGGAAGGTGATGAGGGCATGAGCCGTGCACTGACTCCCGGCATCCAGGGGTCACCTCTGCCAACACCTGGGCAGGTACCCTGCAAATCAGTGCAAACCCTGCAGCTTCCCTTCTCCATGGGAGGAAACGATACCTATCTGTGTCTTGAGAATGTAACCTGAAGAGGAAATAGGGGGAGGCAGCCTCCCATCTCAGAACAGGCAAACTTACAGGTGTACCTGCCTCCAAGTGCCGGCATTGATGATTCGGACTGAAATAGGCCTCCTGAGTGCAGAAGGCAAGTGAAAACAGCAGGGGAGAAGGACAACCCATTTCTTTTCTTTCCTGGGCTCAAAGCCAGTGTGATAAAACTGTAAACTGGATGCAGTTTACTGTCAGAAATCCCTGAACCTCCCCAAAGCTCTTCTGCTCTTCTCCTCCTGAAGTCCAAGAGGTACTCTGCGCTTTCCAGATTGAAAATGACCATTAACCTTACTTCCTCCAACCACTCAGCCTCTGGGGTCAGACAGGCCACCCTCATTTACACCATGGTGTTTGCATTTATTTTATTAAGAAAGACTTAAAGTTTTAAACTTGGTATCATTGTGTGAGTAGGATGTGGAGGTGGAGTGCATGTCATGGTGTGAGAGTAGAGATCAGAGGCCAACTTTGTGAAATCGGTTCTCTCCTTCCACATTTGTATAGGCTTTGGAGATCCAACTCAGGCCTTTGGGCTCCTGTGTCAAACGCCTTACCCACTAAGCCATCTTTTTAAACACAAGAACCACCCCCAAAAGAAATCTGAAACTGGTAGCTGCTTCAGTATGAAAACAAAGAAAAAAGAAGTGTTTTGTAGCACTTCTGAAGGAAAGTGTTATTTTAGTAATCCCTGGCGCCTATGTTGGGGCCTTAGTTACTTTGTATCACTGTAACAAAACACCAAAACCAAAGTAACTTACAAAAGAAAGCATTTAATTGCTCTTACAGTTCAAAGGCCTAGATAGAGTTCGTGATGGCAGAGCCAGGGCATAACGGCATAAAGGCAGGAACAGCTGAGAGCCCGCATCTTGACATGCAACTAGGAGGCAGAGAGCACACTGGGAATAGCACTAGTGTTTTTGAAACCTCAAAGCCCACCCCCCCCGACCTACCTCCTCCAAGAAGTCCACCTTTCTAATCCTTCTCAAACAGTTCCACCAATGTGGATCAAGTATTCATATGAGCCTATGGGAGCTATTCTCATTCAAACCACCCAGAGGCCAACTCTGCAGTGACACAGCGCTGCAAGGCTGTAGTTCAGCTGGGCACTGCTCAAACAGGAGCACATGTGTACCAGAGATGCTGCCTGGCAAACTAAGACACAGTTAGAGAATTATTGCTGCTAAATGTTGTCTCGGGCATCTGGTTCGTTTGCTATCTGAAAGATGCACACAAAATTGCAAATAATTGCACATGGCAGCTACTACCTATGTCTCCCCATTCGCTCTTTAATTCTTTTAAATATAAATATAACTCATGACCACTGTAAAAGGTCCCCTCAATCACCCTTGAGCATTTTTATACCGTCTCTTTCCTTGTAGCTATTTATTTCTAGGCTCGCAGTTCTCACTAGGTCTCCTAAAGGCATCTAGCAGTGTCTGGAGACCTTCGTGGTTGTCACAGTGGTGAAGAGTACTAGCCTTAGTGAATAGAACCAAGGATGCCACAAATGCCCCACAGCCAGAAAGGATCTGGCCCAGAGCAAGAAAAGCCAAGCTCTCACTTGTGCTTTCTGGCATCTAGACATGGTTGGCCCCAGTAAACAAAGGGAGATGAGATGATGGAGCATACAATTTCAAACATACTCCTTTAAAAACAAGGTCCCCCAGACTGGGTGTGATGGGCCACACCATAAGCTCACCAGTGGAAGTCAACAACAGGTGGATAAGCAGATCAAGGTCCTCTTCTGTTACATTCAGAGTTGAAGAGCAGTCTAGTAATAACTCGCCTTAACGAATTGTTAAAGTCCATCTCAGCAAGGCTCAGCACCAGGGATCACTGGCAAGCAAGCCCAGACAGGCGGCCATGTGGAGGGCCACAGTGCTGCCACCAAGCCTCCCTCTTTACCTAGAAAACATTCCCAATGCAGAGCTACATAGGGTATCTTTCAGATATCCTGTGTATCTGAAGGACATATCCTCTGAGGTGTCACCAGCCTGTGTGGGTATGGATGTACACGGACAGCAGAATGTGTGTCCACGAAGTGTGTGTGTGCCATATACACATATACACGTGTGCCATGCACGTGTGCATGATGCTCACGTATAACAATGTGTGTCTACAGTAGCGTGTATGTGCACTGATAGGTGTTCTTGGTGTGTGTGATGTGGTGTGAGTACACAGTGTGTTGTGGTATAGTTATGTGTGCATGGTGGTGGAATTCAGCATCTGATGTGCTACTGGGTGTCATGGTACGTGTATGTATATGTATTTGAGGTATATGTATGTGTAGTATGCAGTTTGCGATGGGTGTATGTAAACATGTATGTATGTTTGCACAATGTAGTATGTGATATGGTGTGGTGTACATGCGGTGGTGTGGCATATGTTTATTTGTCATGATACATATTTATTTGTACTGTGGTACATACACACATGTGCATTGTGATGTGGTGTGGTAAATGAATACCTCTGAATACATGGTCGCTGTTGTCTGCACGTGGTCAAAAGCGCTTGTGGTGGGTGTGCTTATGTGCGTGTGGGTGCACATGGTGTGTGACGTGTTGTACATGAATATTGATTTTCGTAGTATGTGTCATAGTGTGTATACATACTGTGTTTGCACATGTTGATATGTATATGTGTATTGTTGAGTGTACGTGTTCTATAATGTGCATGCGTGGGTGTTTGTTTAGTGTGGGACATGTGCATGCACACGTATCACTGTGTACACATGCTGATCATATGTTTGGTATGGCATATATGTTCCTATGGATAATGTGTTCCTGTGGGTGGTGTGTGTCATGTGTTTTGGTTTGTATAGAGTGGCATATGTCCGGAACTACATGTGTTTATGTTGGTGGTGTGTGGCAGTGATTACGAACATGAGCCTAGCTATCTCAGCATCTTGGAGGGGTGACACCATGGTCCTGGTATGAACTCTCAAAACCCTTCACGATCTGGCAGGCCTGGTCCTGGAAGGAGAACGTCCTGGAGTCAGGGACATCGGGGCGCTACACAGTGGAGACCGTGAGCACCGAGGAGGGTGTCATTTCCACGCTGACCATCAGCAACATTGTACGTGCTGACTTCCAGACCATCTACAACTGTACAGCCTGGAACAGCTTCGGCTCTGACACAGAGATCATCCGACTCAAGGAACAAGGTGAGAATTGCCAGGGTGCCCAGGGGACCAGGGAATGCCTGTCAGATCCAAGAACGGGGCACAGTGCTCTTCCTCACTGCCACAAGCCTCACATAGCTACCTTCTGCAGCAAGGGGCACTAGCCCCACTAAGGGAGCAAGGACTACTCTGACTGGTGGCCTCTGAGGCTGTTCAGGAAAGGGTGACCACAGAGCGAGCTGGGCTGACGGCAGTGATAAACACCAGTGGCTTTCAAAGACCCTGGCTTCCACATATTCTGCCTTTCCCTGAGGGCTCAGTTCTAATGCCCAAGTGCCCTCGCTTGTGCTTAGACATGCTAAGGAACCTGGCCCAAACATGACAGAACAGCAGAAGTCCCAAGAATGGGCCAAAGCTAAAGCTGAAGGGCAGCACTGCCTGTGTGAGGGCTGGGGGCTGGGCTCAGACCACAGCTGGACCGTGGTAGCCTAGAGGAGACCCTGGCCAGTTCTGGTGCACAGGGCAGCTGGATTTTGAGAGAGAGGAGGAAAAAGGAAGGAGACTCACCTAACTGTGATCCTTGACTGTGACCCCATATGCCCACTGCCCTAGCTCCTGAGCAGAGGCTAGGAACTTGGTCTCATGCCAAACATGGCAGTGTGTGCCTGAACGCTCAGTTACACAGTGGACTGAGGTAGCAGGATCACTTGATCCTACACATTCAAGACCAGCCTGGGCAACACAGCAAGCCCTCACTTCAGAAGGAACAGTAGAACTCCAGTCACCATTTAAAGTTCTCCAGCTCAGGCTACTAAACGGAGAATGCCAGAAAGATGAGAGCTGGTCCAGAGAAGCTCACTCGGCACACAGCACATTAGTTCCTGGATTGGGCTGCAGGCCTTCCCTCTGCTAGCTAGTGCTCCACCACGGGGTTCAGGGGTGGTGCTCAGCAGGCCTGGACCTCTGTATCAGAAGTTGGAAGCCCAGCAAGTGGTCCCAGATGGACCCCCCACAAAGCTTCAGTAAATCATGAGGTAGCTGTGATTGCACCTACAGATCAAAAGTCTCAGTGTCTCCAAACACCTCTTCCTAATAGGTGCTGCTTTGCATAACGCTTTGCATATAATTTGCATAATGCCATCCACACATCATCCAAACCTCCCTGGTCCCCTGTTGCCTACCCTCTTTGTCTTCCCCCTTGGGCCCTTACCCCTGTGCCCTCCTTTAGTAGTCCCACCCGCCCCTAAAACCTCTCCTCCAGGTTTGACTTTTCTCTCTGTCCCTACCCCTGCTCCGGAGGGCCATGTCAGGCTGAATGAACTCCAGTTCAGGTGGGGGAACCTGGATCTATGGAGCGGTCCCAGAGACAAGACAGAGAAGGGAATCCCCCTTCACCCCTCCAGGTGACCAATCCCGTCCCACCCCACCCTGGCCAGCCAGGCCCTGGCTATGGACGCTTGCTTTATTTCCAAACAGGTTCGGAAATGAAGTCGGGAGCCGGGCTGGAAGCAGGTACGGAAGGAGCCGATGAGAACTGCCCGGGGTGGAGGGGGGGACTGGCTAGTAGGGGAGGGGCTTAAAAGGGGGCAGGGAGGCTGCTAAGTTCTCTTCCTCCCCGTGTCAAGGGCTTAGTGCAGTCAGAGCAGTGGGAGAGGGGCTCCCAGCAGCTGGCGTCCAGGGACCGCAGACACCTGCCTGATACCACAGCCCAGGGCTCCTTCCTCCCCAGGACACAGCCCTCGCTCCGCTCCCACCCTTTGTCCTCAGAAGCCCTGGTCCCCACCCCTGCCCCTTCCAGGTCCTTCTTAACTCTCCTCCTCAGCACATCACCAGTTCAACATTGCTCCCCAGGGCCCTGTGGCCTGTTCCATCCATGCTTGCTGGTTCATCGCCTTCCCAGCTCCCTGTATTCCCGCCATGGACATCATCTCATCACCAAGCCAAAGGTTGCTGGACACTGCCCCTCCAGGGCTCGCATGTCAAATCAGCCATCAAGCTCTCTCTAGGGGTTGATTTGTTCCATCTAGACAACTGTCCCCTTGTGCCCCCAGGCAGGACACCAGAGAGGAACAGCAGGGCTTAGTGAATCCTATGCTGCAGTGCTGGCCAAGGCCTGAGTGTCCTCTGTCTCAGTTCTGTGCCCACATTGGTTGTCTGATCGTTATCACCGCTTTAATGAGCTACACTCGGGGCCCACATCCCCCGCTCCCTGGATACACATGTTCTTCTCAGAGTGCCTAGATCACCACTGTCCCACAGAGGCCCTGTGGCCCATCCAGAGGCAGTATGCAATTATCTGCCCCTACATCTTCCGACCTCTAGAAGTCTAGGTCTTATGGAGGCACTGGCTCTCCCCTGTCTCTATTTCATACTTCTTTCCCCTTTGGTAGCTAAGTTCCCTCCCCTCCCCAGCCATGCCCAGTCTCCTTCCATGGGCAGAGAGAAGGTAAGAAAGACAGCCCCTCTGAGTCCTTCTCAAAAGAATGGTCTGCCCAGAAAGAAGTAGCCAGAAAAGGTGACCTAAGTCAAAATTTGAGAGGGCAGGAGAGGAAGAGACATTTTGGGACCTGGTAAGGGATGCCGCCTGGGGACCACCTGCTTTCACAGAGCCCTTTTCCTCTGCCGCTGCCTACCCAAGATGCATACACTGCATGCTGTTAACAGTGCAAGAAAATGTGATTTAGGGGGCACACAAGTCAGCAGTGACCATAATTCTGCTGCCTTGGCTCTCTGAGTTATGGACCAAAAGTTGAAACCTGGGGATGTTAAGAGAGCATGCCTTGGGTCTGAGATGAGCTGTGATACCTCTCAGTTTTCCCTGGGAAACTAAAGAGAGGGCTAAACCAAACACAGAACAAGGAAATGTAAACCCCAGAACTAATGAGGTTTAACCAGGAACACCTGTTTGTCAAAGCCAACTTGGCTAAGATAACATCTTTTTACTCAGACGTGATTTCTGAGCACAACCCCCGAACAGTTCTCCTTTCAGTCCTTGTGATTTGCCATTTTTATCTCCTCTTGGTCACCTCCAGTCACGTCTACAGTGGTCTTGCTTGGCCACTAGTAGGTAGGTAACAATAGAATTCATGTGTGAATCCTAGGGTGGTATGACACCAGGTCTGCCTAGCAGGTGCCCCTCACGTCATAGCAACAGCTTGGGGAACCAGAATTTCAGCGTGTCTTTCTCTTTGGTAAACAGGGGTAAGGGTAGCAGAGCACTCACTCAGTATGTATGAAACCTGAGTTTCATTCCCAAGACAGCCAAAGAAAAAAAGAAAAGGAAAGAACCATGACGCTGTAACCACAGCTCCAGAACAAACACCTCGCCTCCTGCAGGTCATCTAAGCTGCACTGATGAATGTGGGTGGAGCGGGAGCTCAGGCATTCAGGGGCATTTTTCTCTCTGTTAAGTCTTCTGTCTGTTACTGTCCTCACCACACACAAAGTAACCGGAACACATATTTGAAGAGGGATGGGCCTCTGCCCCAAGACCTTTCCCACATTCTCTCACCTAAAAAACCCATCACAGGAGCATCTGAAGGCACACTGTTGCTACTTCATTTGACAGATAAGAGACAAGGAGTAAGATGCTCGGAAGGTGTGATGAAGCAAGGGGAACAGCGGACCAGCAGCCTGGAGGATGCCATGTGACACAGAAAACAGGGCAGGATGGGGTTGGGACGAGATGGAGGAGGCCTGGATTGAACTAGCTGTTGTGTGTGTCCTTGAAATAGTCACTTGACTTCTCTGGGTTTCAGTGTCTTTACCAAATGAGAGGCTTGAGTTCATTTATAACCCAGTCTCAGCCAGCCTCAGAATTTCCCAGAGCTGATAGACTGCTCAGGGCCTAGAATCATGTGCTTGGGGCCCATATACATCCGTAGAAGGGACAGGGCATTTTGGAAAAACTGTCTCCCTGCCCCACATCATCATCTACCACTCCTGCCCATCTGGCAGGGGCCAGAGACAGACTGGGGAATGAGCAAGGGTGAGGAGTTTCTGGGCCCTTCATGGCTGGAACAGGTGGCAGATGCTGAAGGACTGGCCTTGAAAGAATGTAGTGGCTCTGAGCGGGCCAGAGGGGGAAGTTGCCTCACAGCTGAAACCCCTGAGAACTGGTTGTCTGTATGTACCCTCCCTGTACCACAGAAAGGGAAGTGAGGAAGGAACTAGACAAACAAAGACAGGAACCATCACCTTTTTTTTTTTTTTTTTTTCAAAGAAAAGCCATGGACTTATGACTCACCAGCCACTGCATGTATTATAGACCCCTTCTGTAATGCTGAAGAGAGCTAAATTAGACTAGCCTCGTCCTACATCTCCAGTTTTCCTCTCCCCTGGCTCTCCACAGTCTGTTCTAGCATCTACCCCTTCCCCTGGCTCCTCCCTACTCTCCACCTACCCTAATGTCCTCTATCCAGGGCTGACTCCTATTGGACTGTCTGTGCCTGCCCAGGCCTCACGAAGGCATTCCCAAGAGGGGCCCGCATGGCAGTGGTCTGGCCCCAGCTTTGTGGGGGCTGCACCCGAGGGACTGGGTAGGGTCCTAGCAGGACCGTAGATTTCCTTTGTCTCTCATCAACTTTGTCTGTTTCTTTCCCGCAGAGTCTGTGCCAATGGCCGTCATCATCGGGGTGGCCGTAGGAGCTGGTGTGGCCTTCCTCGTCCTAATGGCAACCATTGTGGCCTTCTGCTGTGCCCGTTCCCAGAGAAGTACGGGAGGGAGACCCGGGATCTCAGGGAGGGGGACAGAGAAAAAGGCCAGGCTTAGACTGCCCAGGAGAGCAAGTAAGCAGGAATGCAACGAACAGGGGCCATAACAGTGTTGTGAGCTCCTGGGGCAGGGATGGGTGTGATGTATTTATTGGTATTCACCTGGAGGGTGTCTGGCAGAAAGTGGGAACTCTACTGAGGCTGAACCAAACTCAACCAGCCTCCATCTAGCAGGGCAGGCCAGTAGTGCTTTGGGTTGGACACACAGAGTTGTTATTTGGGATGTATAAAAAAAAAAAAATCTCAGAGGGAACAGTATAGTCTGACCCTCTTTGGCTCTATAAGATGGCAAGCTTAACCTGAAAAGCAAGTCACCCACACAGGGCAAAAAGGCATGTAAGAAGTTGCCCTGGACAGACTTTTAAAGATCTGTTATCTTTGGCAATACAGCTCTAGTGCCAGCACTCTTCTTAAAGAATTTATGTACATCAGGTTTCTGGACTGGGCTCAGCTCTGGAGTTACATGTGATTGGCAGGAGTAAGGGAAAAGTAGGATGGCAGAGAGGAGTCAAAGACAGAAATGCAACCTTCAACTCTGTGACCCTGGGCAAGTCACATGTATTTAAGGCCTCAGGATGGCATGCCTTATGACCCCAACCAACTCTGATCTTCTGGGATCAGAATGCACTGAGTCAACAAGACAGTTTGTGACTGCCTAACACCATTTACTTGCTGGAAGGAAGCCACTGATTCCCCTCACATAATCTCCACTCCCAGCTCAGCAACCTTACCATCTTGTGACTACCTAGCAAGATGACCTTGCAATTTCCATGACCTTGCTGCCTTTCCACGGAAATGAAAGGAGAGTGTATTTCAGCAAGATTTGTCAAACAGGCTGGTCCTGTAGGCCAAGGGAACCCATGTACTCCTGGGCTAAGAGAGCTTAAGTTCTTTTTAACATTAAGGTTTTTGGTTCTATAAATGGAGAGCTCAAAGCCAGGTAGAAATGGACAGAGAAGACTTCTCAAAGGAAGTAGGGATGGAGGGTGACAGAGCCTAGCTAGGTGAGGTAGAGGGATGGATGAGGATGACCTCTCCAACCACAGGAGATACTGAGGAAGCTGGGATGCCAGCATGGATAGCCTCTGAGGCCCATCCAGCTAACAGTAGCTCTCTACAAAAGTTCTATGGATGGGGGCCAGCAAAACTGAAAAGTCAGAGTTTGAGGGGTGGTTAAATCCGGAGGTGGGGTGGGAAAAGGGGTGGCAGCTGTGGGGCAGTTAATGTTTCTTGCCTTAACATGAGAAATGAGTGGTGTTTGTTTGTTTGTTTGTTTGTTTTTGTTTTGTCTACACTTTCCTGTCTTATCTCAGATCTCAAAGGGGTTGTATCAGCCAAAAATGATATCCGAGTGGAGATTGTTCACAAGGAGCCAGCTTCTGGTCGGGAGGCTGAAGATCACACCGCCATCAAGCAGCTGATGGTAAGAATGCTGCCCATGCCCCACTCTACCCTGGGGACAGAGACTTCTTGATGTCCTTCCTACTGCTGGGAGGCTCATCTGCCCCGATGAGCCGGTCACACCCTCAGCCAATGAATGTTTGCGCATCTGTGAAGTGATGTGGGAGATCCAAAGACACCTATGATACAGTTCCTGACCTGGATCCTGACTACTGAGTAGGGAAAGAACCTGTGCTTAAATTTATATGTGCAGCTACATACAGCCTTACACATGAGGGAAGGGAGATATTATAGATACGTGATGTATTTTTTTCCCTCTTCACCCTTCACACACACATACACACGCACATGCACACACACACACCTGCAGGAAGCACCAATTTCTTCTTGGGAACTGGATAGCCACCAGAAGGAAATGCAAAACTTCTCCAACGGCACCAAACTGGCACCTCCTCTTTTTGATCCTCCCTTCAAAGACCAGAATGGTCCCCACTGTCTATTCGGAAGCCTAGTCGACAGTGCCAGAAGCTTGTAGAACATGCTATAGCAGGTGGCAATGTCTGAAAACAGTGACAAGAGAGCACGGAATAAAAGACATCGGCTCCTCTGAGCCCCAGTGACCCTATCTATGAAACGGATATGAACACCCTAATATGCAGGGTCATCATCAGGATTATAGGGATAACAACCTGAGTACATATGGGGTAAAATGGAGTTTTCCCTGGACATCTGTGCTGGGTTTGGTCCCATAATCCCCAGATACCCAAACTTGAGGATGTGCAAGTCTCTGGTATAAAATAACATGTAACATTTACACAGACGCTACCCACATCCTTTCACATACATAAACCATCTCCATTTATACTATGTAATATGATGTAAATGCTATGTAAACAATTACTGTACCGTATTGCTTAAGGACTAATGGCAAGTAAAATACGCACATTCGGTACAGGCAATTTTCCCTAAATGTTTTTGATCCATGGTTGGATGAATCTGCTGTGTGGAATCCAGGAATTCGGAGACCTGCCTGCAAGAACCCAGGAATTGCTAACTACTGTGTTGCTCTAAATCCACCCACTAGATGGGGAGCAACTGCTGCCTTATTCGTCCCTTGCAGAGGCTCACAAATGTTTGATGAGAGGAACTGACTTTTTTCTCTGCTACACTTTCTCTGCTCAATTGATTTTCAGAGTCTGTTGATTCTGCTTCAAAAATATGTCTCAAATATGTGTCCTACTTTTCCTCCTTAGTCACTTATTTTGTCCTTATTTTGGGCCTTCCTATTGCCCCCTAGCCCACTGCGGCAACCCTGTAATGGAACTTGGCTTTGTCACTTGTCACAATCCATCCTCTGTGGCTCTGTTTAAAAAAAAAAAAAAAAATGTCATTCTGAAACACAAATCTGGTATCCCACACTTGTAACCCCGACATTCAAGTGGCAGAAACACACAGTAGTATCTCTGTGACCTTATGGCAAGTCTGAACTAGCTAAGGAGACTTTATCTCAAACTAAATAAAATATTAAATGTAAACCTAGCCCTGTGATAATCTGCTGAAGTCCCCCAGCGGCTTCCACGTCTACAGGATGAAGTCCAGCCATCCAATGTGTCATCAGACCCTTTGCTGCAAGGCACCTGCCAGTCTTTCCAGTTCCATCTTCCAGCCAAACACATCTGGCCTTCCAGACACACCAGGAGCTGCTGATTCCTTCCTGGCCTGAGAGTCCTTTATACATCAAAGACCCACATTCCCTCTCCCTGTTGACTTGTCTGCTGAATTTCACATCCTGTAGTAAGAACTGGTTCAAATGTCACCCACTCCAAGATGTTCTCAGCTTGCCCCCTCCTCACACACTGGCAGGTTGTGCGCTTTTTGCTCAACTCCCTATGAGCCTCTTTCACAGCCCACTGCTGGATATAGAATTCTCTCCAGATACTCCAGAGCTTCTCAAGGGCAAAGGTTATGTATTTCCCGGGGGGGGGGGGGGGGGGGAAGAACCTCTCTAACACAGTGCCTGACATAGCAGAGCGTTTCTTCGTACAGGAGGGCAGCCACACCCCATACCTGAGAAGGAAATGATACTACTTAAGCTTCATCAGGTTTACCGCTCATCCTTAATGGGTCCTTTTAGTTCTCTCCCAAGGAGGCTTTTTTTTTTTTTTCTTCCTCAAAGTCATAACCTCAGGAAGAGGGCAGGTGTGCCTGAGTATTTTGGGCAGAGCAGAGGGGATAATTCGGCAGAAGGGACTTGCTGAGGCTCTGTAACTAGTCTCCCGTGGGAAGATATTCAGTGGTCCCCTTCCTCCACACCGGGAGATCTTCTACCCTATGATCTGGGAAATACTCCATCATCAAGGGGAAGTAGCCTCAGACATTATATCTGGTGAGAAAGAACAACAACAATCTAGGTGGAGCCGGAACATTTACTGAAAAAGCAAAGGAAAAAAAAAATAATGCAATTGGTGAGGGAATTTAAGAGGATGAAAGCACGATGGCCTATTCTTTGTGCCTCCAAGACTGAGATGCGACAGAGACCAACAAAACACCCTGCTCAGAGAGTTGGGTTGGAGCCTGAGTGCCAGAGTGCCACAGCAGGCGTGGTGTGCCTTATGTGTGATGGAAGCATCTCTATGGTCCCTGATCACTTTATACAGTCACCGCACACTGTTGAAGCTCTGCCCTGATCCTACACCTAACCATTACTCATTCATTCATAAACTCTAAGCGCTGCACTCACCCTGGCCGGAAGCATTCTGGTCAATGACCACACTATGCAAGGCCCTAACAGCAAGGTGTGGTGGGGATTAGGAGAGACCGAAGCCTTTCCCCTAAGGCTGTTTGGCATATGTCAAGGAAGACAGTTTTCTGGTTCATTTGAGTCACTGCTGTGAGGAAAAGGTGTGACCTGTTTTGTTATTCAGCTTTCTGTTGCTATGACAGAACACTGAGAAAATCAAGGTTGCGGGGATGACCCGGTTGAGATGGTTATCTTGACACACAAACGTGAGGTCTTGAGTTCAACTCTCTCAGAACTCAGGTGAAAAAAAGCATATATCAGTAATCCCCGTCTCCAGGAGGTAGAGACAGGAATATCCCTTGGGCTCACTGACTGGTGCTCACGTTCCAGCCAGCCTAGCTAAACTGATGATCTCTGGGCTCAGAAACCCTGTCTCAAAATATTAGATGAAGCATGATTTTAAAAGATACCCAACGTCAACCTCTGGCCTAAACACACACGTGCTCTCTCTCATACACACACACAACTTATTCACACAGAGCTGTAATACAACACACACAAAAAGAAGAAGAAGAAGAAAGGCATACTGATTTATACCTCTAATCCCAAGACTCTGAAGCTCAAGCAGGAGGATTGCCATAAATCAACTTGAGCTACAAAGTGAGTCCTATCTCTACGCAGCAACAACAAAAACCAGCACTGGTGAGATGATTCAGAAGGTAAAAGCCAGGGATACTTAGACAATCTGAGTCCAAACCCCAGAACCAGGAGGAAAAGAGAGAACCAATTCCTAAAAATTGCCACTTGATGTCCACACACACCCTGTGACGTGCATAGATATAATTGCATGTGCACATACACAGAGAGATTGATTAATTAATTAAAAAATAAAATGAAAGAAGTTTCTTTTTTTTTCAAAGATGTATTTATTATTTATACCATATTCTGCCTGCATATGTGCCTGCATGTCAGAAGAGGGCACCAGAGCTTATTACAGATGGTTATGAGCTACCATGTGGTTGCTGGGAATTGAACTCAGGACCTCTGGAAGAGCAGCCAGTGCTCTTAACCTCTGAGCCATCTCTCCAGCCTAGAAGAACAGTTTATTTTTATTTTGCTTTTTAAGTTTTGGCTCATGGTTTCAGTTCATGTTCCTGCAATCCTGAGGCCTTCAGACCCTCATCAAGGCAGAACACTGCAGCAATGGCATGCAGCAAGCAGAGGACTGTCTACCTTATGTTGTCCAGGAAGCAAAGAGAGACGAGATGGTGCAGGATTCCAGTGGCCTCTTCTAGGGTACACCTCCAGTGGCCTCAGTTCCTTCTACTAAGTACTACCTCCTAATAGTGCCACATGATGGGGGTACCAAGCCTTGAACAAATGGCCTTGGGGGGATAGTTCAGATCCAAACCATAGCACGCATGTTGCCAGCATCTCAACTCAGATTCCTTCCAACATCCTGGCTCTGGTTGAAGGACTGCCCTAAAGAGCCTGCTCTATAGTGTTGATGTTCTGTGGGTACTTACTTTTCTCAGGTAGATCTCGCTGATTGTCAGTGCTCTATCTCACTGAGTCTTATTTGGCCTATATAAGACCATTGGTGCAGGGCCTAACCAGAAGTTTTCAACAAATATTCAGATGAGAAGTCTGGAGAAGATGTCCCTGCACGATGGAAGAAAATAAGGTCCTGTCACAGTTATACCGATGCCTCCTCTACTCTCCCCCTTCTGTCTCTGTCCTGGGATGGGGGTTTCCAGAACCCCCATCTAGAGATCTAGAATTGTATCCAACTCTTTCATGTGCCTTTCTGCAGTCCAGGCCATGCAGGAGATATGTATGGTAATCCTTGGAACTCATTTCTTCATCTTCTCCTGGGAGGAGGTGGAGTTGAGCCCACCTTCTGTGTACTGAGTAGCCATTTTTGGGTTGTAGATGGATCGGGGTGAGTTCCAGCAAGACTCGGTGCTGAAGCAGCTGGAGGTCCTCAAAGAAGAGGAGAAAGAGTTTCAGAACCTGAAGGTAAGAGTAGCTACAGTGGGTCTGGACTACAGAGATGATGGCCCCACCTACCCTTTACCCAAACAAAGAACCAAACAGAATGGAAGGGCCCAAGGCCAGCCTGGGGACAGGTGTCACTGTCTAAGGGGAAGAGACTGAAAGTAGTTGTTCTCTTTGCCCCAACACTGAGTTAAGGCTGGATTCCTACAATTCTCTCCCACAGTCTTGTAACAAATAGATTTGAAAAGCCAGTATTCATGTTCTGGACAAATGCACAAAAATAATTAAAGGCTGCTTTTCAAATGATCTTGAATCGCCCACATGTAAACCAGGTCTGAAACATCATCACCTTCTCTCCTGACAAGTGGGCACCTGCCAGGCTCTGCTAGCATCCCTGCCATGCTAACCCTTCCCTGTATCCAGTACCCTTCCTCCCCAGTCCTTCCCTCCCTCCGTGCCTCCCCTGTGCAAAGCCGGACTGGTCAGCTTAGCCAGTGTAGGCTCCCTGGGGAAACGCCTCTTGTTCTTGCCTACTCAGGACCCCACCAATGGCTACTACAGCGTCAACACCTTCAAAGAGCACCACTCAACTCCAACCATCTCCCTGTCCAGCTGCCAGCCAGACCTGCGACCTACAGGCAAGCAGCGTGTACCCACAGGCATGTCCTTCACCAACATCTACAGCACCTTGAGTGGCCAGAGCCGCCTCTACGACTATGGACAGAGGTTCGTGTTGGGCATGGGGAGCTCTTCCATTGAGCTTTGTGAGCGGGAGTTTCAGAGGGGCTCCCTCAGCGACAGCAGCTCCTTCCTGGACACGCAGTGTGACAGCAGCGTCAGCAGCAGCGGCAAGCAGGACGGCTACGTGCAGTTCGATAAGGCCAGCAAGGCTTCCGCCTCCTCTTCCCACCACTCCCAGTCCTCCTCCCAGAACTCCGACCCCAGTCGACCCCTGCAGCGGCGGATGCAGACTCACGTCTGAAGATCACACACTGTGGTGGGGATGGGCCAGGGAGGAGGACAGGGCACATTCTCCTTCTCCGCGGACTGGGGCTGCTTTGCAGAGGACCCTAGAACTGGCTGCCTCCAGGGTGGCCTCTGTGCACCTCTGTTACCACCTTCCTTCGAAGCTCTGATCAAGCACAAATCTGGCTCCCAGATGGGAAACGAAGAGGATGCGGCTGAGTGTGTAGTGCTCAGGGCTGGATACCTTTGTCTCTTGCTCTTCCCTACAGGTCTTTCAACCACCTTGTCCTCGCACAGGCACCAGGGGCAGCTAGAACTTTGCTTTTAGGAAACTGCCGTCCACTCTCCTAGCCCCTCTTGCTGCCCATAAGCCATCCCGGGTGCCTGCGTCCCTTACAGCCTTGGGGAACAGAGGACGTCCCAGCACTGAGCTGCTCCAGAGCCCCCCAGCTTCCCCACTGTGCATAGCCCGTACCACAGAGGCAGAGGGCTGAGAATTGACCCTGACCTAAGGAGCATCTGCCTGGGAGCCCACCCCCAGTGTGTTTGGTGTTTGTGTCTATATTCTTGCAGTTCTGTTCTTGGATTTGATGTCTCTGGGCCTGGTGGTGGGATTGGCCCATCAGAGTCTAGCATCCTCAGAGCTGAGGAAGGGAAGGAAAGAGAGTGTGAATGCCTGGAGAACACCTTGCCCAACATACCCTGTGCCAGGCTGTGCAATTCAGAGCCCTCACCCTCACCCCCGCTTTGTGTTCTCCCCTCCTTCCCACAGCACAATCAAGCTAATATAAGGAGTACAAGAACTTCTCTGGTCAGGGTCTGTTGGACAGTTATTGCAGAGTGCTTCCTGGGAGATGCGGTTTTGAGGGGGCTGAAATGCAGGCTGGAGGATGAGGCAGACTTTTTTCAGCTGATGAACACAAGGAACATTTATTCGTTCTCCAGGAGACAGGACTCTGTGTGCAAGAGGGACAGTTTTTTTCTGCACCTCTCCCTCCCATCACTCCTCACCTAAGAATAAACGTTAGGGCCATTACCCCATCAAACCTGTTCTGTGCTTTTGTCTCTGAAAGGCCACAGGAAGACCCCTGTGGGACATCAGGATTTTTGCTTGTTTCGTTGTTGCCTTGTTTTGTTCTGTTCTGTTTTGTTGCCATTCTTCACATCAGTTTTTCCCAGGCAGGGAAGGTCATTTTTGGGGCTGTTTGTCATCATAATAGAACCTACAAGTTAACTCTTTGCTTGTGGATGAAGTCAGCCAAAACAAATAGACAAACAAATAACAAACAAACAAACAAACAAAAACAAGTCTCACCAAACTCAATTCTTGCCAAATACAGCTAATACCATGAGTTTGGGCACTGGCCAGATCCTTTTATCTCAGTAATATTCTGCAAGGGAGTCTCCCTACACTTCAGATACAAGAAGCAGGCCATCTTGAAAGACTATAGACCACCACCAACACTCTAAAACCCAAATATAGGACTCAAAAAGAAAAAAGAAAAACAATCTCAGCACACTTGTCGGAGTAGAAAAATAAATATCATCATAGCAGGCAGGATGGATACATGAATTAGTGTTCTAGTACAGGGAATGGGGTTCAAACAGAACTCTGAAGAGCCCAAATTGTTCCTAAGGGTGGGAGGTCCTCACCAGCTCTTGACTCTTCTTCTGAAACCTTTTTTTGGAGGTCCTTACCCACCACGAGATTCTTCATCATCAAGTTTGTGCGTCCTCCATACTCTGTTTCCTTGGGTGGTCCTGCCCTTAGATCTTATGCCTGGCCTTTATAGCTACTCCACTCAGAGCACCTTCCTGCTTCGATTCTGTTTCCCAACGTTTCCAAACTTCCTCAAAAAATTGTCTCAGAGTAGACAATTATAAAGGATGAAGAGACAGCACCAAGGTGACCGTGATCAGACTGTGTGATGCCCATGTGCCAACATAGCAAGAATGGCAAAGGAAACAGGCCAGCCATACAGTGTTTGTGAGAGAGTAGAGCATGGGCAGAAAACTGCACAGTCTTCTGTAGGGGAAATTCCCTCCACTTCAGGTTTGGGGTGAGGGTGGGCAATCTGGAGCATTGAGAAGGAGCCCAAATGTGTTCACACCACTCAGTCATCTCCTTGCTGGCTCTCACAGGAGTGGAGGCAGAGAAAAGATAGAAAAAAGAAGGGGGGGCTCTGAATCCGCTACAGTGAGTGTTTTCCTGTGTGATTAACATGAGCACTCTACACTTGCGTTTTACTGAATTCTCTCAATTTGATAAAGCATCCTTACTTGGCTTTTGGTTTGGGGGTGTTGGTTTGTTTCTGTTTGTTTGTTTTCAAGACAGGGTTTCTCTGTATAGCACTGGCTGCCTTGGAACTCAATTTGTAGACCAGGCTGGCCTTGAACTCACAGAGATCAGCCTGCCTCTGCTTCCCGTGTGCTGGAATTAAATGTGTGTGCCACCACCTCCCAGCCGAAACCTCATGTTTTACATATGTGGAAATGAGGCTTAAAGAATCCAAAAGGCTTGCTCGAGACCATGGAGATAATAGGAAACAAATGTAAGATTTCGACTCACATCACTTCCAGTACGCGATATCTCTATGCCAGCCACAGTGCAAGCTCAAAGCCACCCTCTCTAGAGTACTGGTGGAAGTGTCTAACCATAAAGACTGACTGACCATGTGCTACTCAAGAGCAGGCTGGACAAGGACAAGCCACCGCTCTATCAAGGAGGCAGGCCTTCACCCTCCACCTTAAGTCCCCGGATGACCTGGAAAGACCACAGACTGGCCGAGAAACAAAGCCATTCTGTGTGTCACTCCCCCCTACGCAGGCCAGGATCCAGTTTCCTGATAGCTGGGACTTCATTATTGGCTCACAGTCACTGGACAGGAGCCCAGTTTCTAATTCTCAGGCTGAATATCAGTCTGCAAAGGCCAGGGTTATTTCCACCACCCTTCAACTTCAACAGAATAGGAAGTGCTTTCGAATAAAGAGCTAAAATGCCACACCAAATCTATTTCTGAGAAGCCTGTTGAAACAAGTCATTGTGAAGCACAGGCCTAGAAACCACCTTTGAGTTTCAGGAATGCTGAGGTCAAGGAAATGAGATCAACAAAGTGGTGCAGACAAACCTGATGTAGTCCTTGAACGGTTTCTCAGAACTGAGACGGGTTAACAGGAAGTCCATCCCTCGCTTCCTGGCTGGGAAGGAAAATATGCTGGATATGGTATTTGCTGTTATGGAGCAGGAAGTGAAACAGGAGTTTGCATATCCACCAGTGTGATTAGAACTTCCCGGGAATGTGTGATTTGTGATGGTATCCATCAGGGGGGAAAAAAAGGAAAGTAAAAGCGAATAGAAAGTGCTGTCCTTAGAGTTCTCTTTACAAACTTTCCCCATAAGACAAACTTCTAATTTTTTTTTCTTTTGTAGTATTATGGATCAAGCCTCTGACATTGAGTGTGCTAAGAAAGTACTCTTCCACTGGCCACATCCCTGCTTTCAAACTCTTACTAACTGTACAGATTTTTAATTTAAAAAAATCTTAATTCAAATATAAATTATTTAAAGGGCCAGTAAGTTTGTCTATTGGGGGAAAAACAATTCACTTTACAAAAGCCTTTTGAAAGCATTTTTGTTGTTGTTGTTTATTTTTCAAGACAAGGTTTCTCTGTGTAGCCTTGGCTGTCCTGGAACTCACTCTGTAGACCAGAGTGAGTTGAGCTCAGAGATGCCCCTGCCTCTGCCTTTGGAGTGTTGGAATTAAAGCCACCACACCCCCTGGCTTTGAAAGCATCTTACCTGGATTGGTTTGAGAAGCTGCAGCTACATACCAGCCATCAGCAGTCCTAGCATCAAAACCTGCAGCCATCGCTGGCCATCGCTGGCAGTCACTGATAAACAGCACTCTGCAGATAAAGAGGGCTCCAGTCTCTCCTGTGGCTCAGTCTCCCTAGCCAGGTCTTAAACAGAGAAAGGTGATAAAATGTCAAGTTGTCCTTCTTTCTATACATAAGGATTGTTTTCCTGGATGAGGAGGTGTTTGCTGTTGCATCATCAGTTCTTTTCCTCCATAAAGGTTATTCTTCCTTGAGCCACATCCCCTCGTGTCTAATCTGAGTCTTTAACATGCACTGAATGCTTTCATCACAAGTACTGTGGCTTTAAAGCTACCACAGCTTTTCTTGAAGGGCCTTCTGTGTAGGATGAGGATATAACTCAGTGGCAAGGAGCTTCCCTAGCTTGTGCAAAGCCCCTGGTCTGATCCTCAGAACTTCAAACCAAACAATGAAACAAGTAAGCAAAATAATAATAATAATAATAATAATAATAATAGCCTTTTGTGAACATACATCATTCACAGGATACATCTTTAAGCTGTGGTGTATGTCTTTGATTTTATATACAGAGCATGTACCCTTTAGGCCACGTGGGATTAAATGCCACCTTAGCATGTGGCTTCCACACCTCTAGCTAGTCCTGGCTATATGCATGCCTCTGTCAATATCTGCCTGGCATTCCATGTTCCCAGTGCTCTTCAGGACAGTCAAGCCACCCATAGAGCAAGGGCATCCTGAACTCCTGATCAAGTGGGTCCCTTGAATTCCCTGACTGGGAAACACCAAACAAACACAAGCATCTCTTTCCGCTGCTCCTTAACCTCTTGACCCTTGGCAATATCTTGGAATGCAATGAGGACATTCGAAGAATGCTTTTTTTTTTTAATTTCTTTTTTTTTATAATTGTTGTGGCAGTGCTAGTGGTTGGGGGGGAGCATGAATCTAACGAATTAACACCCAAAAAGATTAGAAAATGAAGTCTGGAAGGCACAACTTCATTAGGAGAAGGTGAGTCCTGTAAAATCTATCCCCAGTTATGCAAAAGGAAAACATTAGTTCAGATAGAAAGCTGAATTTAGGAGGGGATCATCCCCAAATGTCACTGACAATTAGGCCAAAAGGATATCAAGGGGAATAAGTTAAAGATACCCCCTTTATTCCTTCTGCATGGAAATTTAAGGACCAGGGCTTTGTTGCCTGTGCAATAAGAAATTGAATTCTTCTCACTAAATGGGCACTGAACTTTGGAGAAATCCTGAAAGGGGGCAAATATAGACAAAGTGGTGAGAACAGGTTAGAGCTACAGCAGGACTTTCAATAACTTAATTACAAACTTCCCCTGGCTCGTCTCCTATCACACAGGGGCTACTTCAGTACAGCAACCCAACAGAGGCCCCACAGGACTTCCATCAGACTCCAACTTTTACTCCTGAGATTCACCTCCTCAGGCAGATGCTTGACAAAGAGAAAGACCTCACTTTAAAAAAAGCAAAATGTTAAAATTCATGGTAGATGAACAAAAAAAAAGAAAGAAAAGAAATATAAGTGGATCTGGAATAGCCTAGCTTGGTAATTGCAACTTCCATCCCCAGACCTCCTCTCTTTCTCTCTGCCTGCCTTTACCCAGCTCCATTGTCCCTGTAGAAGAAGACATGCCTCTGTATGCTTTATAATGTTGGCTCTCCCCAGGAGTCTGCTATGAACAAGCAATAACATCTGCCTCCCAGAGCTCCAGTTTCCCTAACCCCTCTGCCAAACATTCTAACTAGCTCAGCTGCTCTTCCTGCTGTCTTTCTAAGTGAGGGAGCTGAGGCTTCCAGAGCATCTGGGCTCCTCCCAAACCTTGCCATCTCTTGAGTCTCAACCTTGCCCCCCCCCTTTCCTTTCCTTTTTCAAACAGGGTCTCCTGTAATCAGGGCTTGGTCTCAATCCGGCTGTCTACCCCAGGATGACCTCAAACTTTGGATTACCATGCCACCATTTACCAAGTACTGGGATTGCAGGTGTGGGTGACCACATTCCATTTATGTGGTATTGAGAATCTAAGCCAGAGCATTGTGTGTGCTAGGCAAACTACCAACTATACTACATACACCCCTACCCCTCTACCTTATTTGTTTTTTGTTTTTCAGACAGGGTCTCTCTTTGTTGTTGCCCCATCCTGGAACTGCTATGTAGACCAGGCTGGCAATGAACTGAGAGATCACCTACCTCTGCCTCAAGAGTGCTGGGATTAAAAGTGTGCACACCATTATATTTGAAGCTTATTTCTTGGGCACAGAAATTCAAAGATCCTAACTGTGTTAAATGAGGACATGGCCACTCCAGGGTATGGCTGAGGAGGTTTTTATTGTAGATAAATACACAGTACAGCCAGAGAGCAGTGAGAGAAAGTAGTAGACTAAACAAAGACCAGCAGAATGGATCAGGGGGAGAGAGAAAGAGAGGAGAGGAAGATAAAAGAGAGCAAAGAGTGGAGGACCAAGAGAGGAAGAGCAAAGAGAGAACTGAGAGAGTGCATGGCTCAAATGGCAGGATTCTCTAGGAATGAGAAGCTGAGGGAGTGGGGGTGAGTGAGAGGGGCAGCTGTGAAAGCCTGGAGGCCAGCATGGACTTTGGTATGCTAATAGGTACCAGATAGCCATTTGTACCTACTTTCTTTTTCACCTGACACTGAGCAAGGATGGCATAGGGGAAAAAAGTATATGAAGCACACACACACACACACACACACACACACACACTACTTGATTTATAACGGGGTTATATCCTTATACATGTCTTTGTTCATGATAAATAGTGTAAGTAAAAACACCCATTTCAGTTTGGTGCCATAACACAATTTGTAATCCTAGCATTGAAGAGGCAGGAGGATTGCCATGAGCTCAAGATCATCCTGGGTTACATAGTGAGTACCAGAGCTTAGGGTACACTGCAAGGAAAAAAAGCATAAAGGGGGTGGGGGAGGAAGCAATAGTACACCTAGCCACAACATAGCCTAGAGTGAAGTAGCAGAGTGACCACATGATTGGCTAAGTGCTGTGGGTCACCGCTGCTGTCCTCCATCAAGGGCTTATTATTGTTCTACATATCAGCTAAGAAGGGCAAAATTCCACTGAATGCATCTTGATTTCACAGTGGAATCCTTATTAGTTGAGGGCCATCTGCACTCACCTCTGGCTTTTAAGTTGGAAGACAGATCTCATTTCCTAGAACCCAGCTTGTACAGAACCAAGGTGAGTTTGAACTACCAAATCCTTTTCTGTAACTAAAATTAAGATTACCAAAACATTCGGAAGGCTTTGAGCAGCACACACCAACTATGAAGTTGTGTTTAGGAAGCTACCGTGACATCCCACATACCACTAAAAAGGGTGACATCACTCTCCAAACTTTTCCAAGAATCCCTCGAGGTGTCAGACTGTAACGTGAAAACCACCACTAGAGAGGGCTTTGCACTGAGTTCGCTGATTATGCAAAACCTTCATTTCCCTCATTTCACTGCCACAGCCCTGTACTAAGCTTGTGGGTGTGATTCAAGACAGACGTTTCTCCCAAGTGGGTTAATCCAGTGCCGGGGCAAGCATTTGGTCCCACAACTCTAGCACACGGTTCCCATATGCTCTCCAGCATTTTCCATTACGCAAGGCTTCTCTCCAGTCCCGTTATTTATACGCACTCTACAGTCCACACAATGTCTTTACAATCATGTTCCCATTAGATCCTTAAGACTTTGTTGTGAGACAGGCGTGGGTAATCGTTATTTTCCAGATGGAGAAACAGAGGTTTCTTCGGCTAATTAAATGACACAGCAGGGAGGGGCCGGATTCTTGTGTGTGTACACTACACTTAACTGTCTTGCAGACAGTATTGTTTCCAAGCTCAAACTTTTTGTAGACTAGACAGTCTCAGGAGGAAAACAATTGAATATATACTTATGTCCTCTGTAAGTGTAAATCAAAACCTCATAGTGGAGGGGCTGAAAAGATGGCTCAGCGGTTAAGAGCATGCAGGGCCAGACTAGCAGAATTCGGTTCCCAGGATCCAAGAGGAGTAGCTCACAGCCGCCTGTAACTTCAGCTCCGGGGAGATCCAACCATATAGCCAATGGTATATGCCTCACGTCTATACCATTCAGACACGTAATTTTAAAATAAAACAATTTTTTAAAAAAGCCACACCTTGAAGTATCTGAAATGAAGACATCATTTAAATGTGTTAGAAGAAGAACCTATACTCTGTGTGGAGAGCCTCCCTGGTCTTCATTTGTAGAATCTGACGCTGTAGTGAAGACGTCTTTTGCTCCTGAGCAGTTGGTCTGTTTTCAGGCCTGGTGGGTAGCGGCGATTATCCCTCCACTCCACTCCTCCCCCTTGAGATCCCGGGGTCCAGTGCTAAAGCCGAAATGGACTTGGGTGGAGGCCCACTGAGAGGCTGTGAGCAGGGGAAACTCTGCCAGATAACCCCGCCCAGCCACTGACAAGGGTTAAGACTCAGCGCAGTCAAAGCCCTGCCGCTTCCCCACCACACCCCCTCCGTCTAGGGCGGATCCAGCGGGTGCGCCTAATTTAACACCGTTCAAGGGCACCGGGGATTAGTATGGGCTTTACTGCAAGCCAGGCTGGGAGGGTTGAAAAGAGGTCCACAGATCCTACTAGAGTCTAGACTTAGAATGGGTCTGAATGCTTGTTCGAGTTTGCTTCCCGAGCCCCACACCCAGCAGCATGTGCTCAGGAATCTTCATTTTTCAATCATCCCAGGTAACTGAGATAAGTGGGTGCATCTTCTGACTTTAAGAAACAGAGAGTTACCCGGCCCCACCTGATGTAAACTCTGTTTCGTCCCCCTTTATTTCCTCTTTCCCCTCCAGCAGCCTTTTCAGGGCATGGTTTAATCCGCACCAGGCAGGCTGGCAGACAGTCTATTCACCTAAGTCGGGCTGAAAGCTTCTTTCCCAGAACACTAAAGAACCCCATCCAACAACTCCACATCAAAGCTCCACTCTCAGCCTTGACCCATGCAGGGCATTGCCTCAGCTTGCAAACAGCTTGGAGAGAGCTAGGCCCATTCCCACTCCACCCAGCAAAGAATGGTCTGGGTGGATAGATGCCCAGATACACACTTTGCTATGCATGTGATGGTGAGTTTGTCAGCGCTTTAAGATTACAAACTCCCCCATCTATGAGAACTTGTGGCGTTAGGCGGGGCAGTGTGACCTGGCGTGCTGGCTTCTGGCTCCAGTTTAGGCACGTTCAGTATCAGGCAGTGGCCTCAGTCCAAGGCAGCTGGATAGTGTGTGCAGACAGTCACTTTGAAAGGCCTTGGACTTAGAAACAGACACTCCCTTTTAGATAAGCAAAGCATAGATGTCTAGAGGCACTCACAGACCCTTACAAAGTCTATTCCCAAGAAAAAGCCTGTAAGACAGCTTGTCCCAGCGGGTAGAGAAATGAGGGGGCTTCAGACAGTGCGGTCCTACTTCCTTTCAGAATCCCCTCCGGCCACACACAACTTGGCTGTTCCTCGGGAGTGTTCTGTCAGATGAGGCTGGCTGTTCTCTGTACTGTGTCATCCTGTGGTGGTCCAGTGGTGTCCAGGATATGGGGTCACCCTCTTCAGTCCCTCCCAATCCACTGCCCTTCTGAATCTATCCCGTCCCAGCCTGGCTTGTCTCAAAACCTCAGCTCTTTCTGAGAAAGCCAGGAACACAGCTGTGAGTTCCAGTCCCCTACTTCCAACACTCCCTCCTGGCTCCAGATGTAAAGAAACAGCTGTGGGGGTGGCAGTAGGCCCAGTTGGCAGGAGAGCAAGGCCTAGAAGATGGAGAATAAGAGCCAGAGAGCCAAGCAAATGGCAGGACTGTGAAGTTTCAAAGGACCTGGGAAAGAAACAGTCTCATTCTCTGGACCACTGACTGACAGGATTTGCCAGCCCCTCCAGTACTGTCCTCCAGCCCTGCCCACTGCAGTGCTGGCAACCTATACTGCTGTACTCATAGGGCCTTCCACCAGCTCTATTTTATGATTCCCACTTAATTTGAGAAGGGAAACAGCTTTCTCTCTCTGACCCCACCCTGTCCTTAAAACATGCAATTCCCAGCCTAAGGTCTGGATAACTAAAGAATGAGGAGGGAGAGAAAGGATGATGGGAAAAGATGCTGCCACTTCCATCTGGCACCCTTCGCCTCTCCTCCCTTCCTTAGTTCCTTGGGATGCAAGATGCCAGGCTAGGTGTCTGAAGACAGGGCTGATCTGGGCTCTAATTGCTGCTGTGCCAGGGTGGTAATGCTTGCCTGGGCACATCTCAAAAATTCTTCACCAACATGACTATGTCCTGCTGCAATCTCAGGTCTGTGCACTATCACACCCCCAGCAATGCGCTCCCCAACATGAAAGGACACAGAGCTTTACAAGTACTTCCATTTTAGGAAAAAAAAATATTTTAATTGTCTTTTGCAACCTCTTTTCCAGGTGAGGCCCCTCCTAGGTGGAACCCCCTTGTCAATGCTCTTCCCATGCCTGCTGGGAGAAAGCAACTCCACTCTGGAGGACACCCTCCCACTCTTGATGCCTCCATCCTCCTGGGAGGCCAGCTCTAGGATTAGGCCATAACAGGCCAAACAAATGTAAATTTTATTAAAAAGTGGGCAGAACATTGTGTTGTGCCCCTTTTGTGAATGCCATGGGACCAGCCCATTGCATTTTATTACCCCTTAATTAAATATCATGTTAAATAATCTCTTGGTGCTGAGGCCAGGCATAGTGCATGCCTTTAATCCAAGCACTCGGGAGGAAGAGGCAGTTGGATCTCTGTGAGTTCAAGGCCAGCCTGGTCTACATAGTGAGTTCCAGATAAGCCAGGGCTATACAGTCAGATTCTGTCTCAAAAACAAAACAAAACAAAACAGAAAAAAAAACAAACAAAAATTAAAAAAAAAAAAAAACTAAACAACCCAAAACAAGAACAAAACAAAAAAACCTCTTTGTGCTGGCAGAAAGGAGACGCCACAGCAGCAAGCCCCACTGCCTTGGCCGGGCTCCTGTAGCCTCGGTGTATCCACCCTGTCTGGATTTAGACTTCACCAAAGCAGCCAGGGGCATAGCCTCTCCTGAGACCTAGCCAGTCCCAGAACACCCTCCCCACGGAGGGTGAGCTCAATGGGGTTTTACTGGCACCAGGCACCCCAAAGTCAGGCCACTCAGGTGGCAAAGTAGGCAAGCGAAGTGTTCATCCGAGTCAGAAGTACGTAAGATTCTTGACCGCTCCCATCTCTAGCATCCGCTTGATGGCTAGGGCTTCTTGAGAGACATTGTGGCCTGACCCCTGTGGAGACAGCCAAGGAAGTAAATGAGGGTCCCCAGGCGGCTCTTTAGAACGGTCTCCTTCCCACTCACCCTGGCCCCACTCTTCTTAGGAGTTCTCCTCCTTATGTGGGTTCTCAGAAAGGAGCCAGAAGTCACGCAGCAAATGTAGAGGATGTCAGCTGAGGTGTCCAGATGCCCAGGTACCAGTCTGACACGGAATGACCACATCCAGAACCACTCTGTGCCCCTGAGCCTCCCCCTCACCCAACATCTCTCTAGCCGTGTCGTCCTAGCCCACCAGGCTCACTGGGCTCCCATCAGGGCCACTTACCGCCATCGACTTGAGCGTGATCTGCTCATAGTAGTGGATGGTCTGCTTCTTGTTGTAGGCATCTGGGTAGCCGAAGCCAGCAATATGCACTAAGTCGCAGAGGTGAAGGGCCAAGGTGATGGCTAGCAGACCCGTGGTTGGCTTCTGAGGGACAGAGTAGGAGGGCATTTGAAGAAGCCAGAATCCCCTCCTCCTCCATCCACCTCTCACACACCCAGGGTCAGTGTTCTGCCACAGAAACATCCTTTACCTTAGCCGTACAACAAAGCAACGGCGAAGGTAAGCACCTGAATGGAGCTAAGGCAGATGAGAACGTGGATTTGTTACTCTAGGAATTTCTAAGCTCTCTGTGGTGCTGGAGACAAAACCTGGGCCTCGTGTATTCTAGGCAAGTGTCCTACGCCTGGTCCACATCCCCTCGCCCTGATTTTAAATTTAGAATTTTAACCATTTATTATTTTTACGTGTATGTGTATGTGTCTGCTTGCACTATGTGCGCCCTGTGCAGAGAGGAGCCTCTAGAGGCTGGAGCTTAGTGTCCTGTTGCTTGAGTACTTACTATGGGTTAGGCATCATGTTGCATATGAACACAACATAATACACCATCTTATTCAGCCCCCCTCTAAACACATGTACGGAGACTGTTATCAGCCACATTTTATAAAGGAGAACACTAGAGCTCGCAAACATAAATAACTTATGCAAAGAGGGTGAGAGGGATCTGCCTCATCCTTGGGCCTGATGGTTCAACACTTGTGGCTGTGTATACACCTCTTCTGTACAGCAGGGTCGATGATACCTTGCCTGCCCACCTTATGGGCTGCTGTGAGGATCCCGTTCCTTCTGTTTGATGCTCGGACCAATATTCAAACTTCAGAAAGTTTGCACTGCTTCATTGCAAGAGCCAGCTTTCTACAACATTTCACCTGCCCACTCACCCTGAGAGTCACTTCCTGGCCTCCATAAGACCTCTTAAAGGCCAATTTTCTCCCAGCACCCCTTTTAATTGTCTCTTTGTCTACACGGCTTCTTGGTAAGCCTTCTTTGTCACCATTGCTACTTTTTGTCTTTAAAACAGGATGACATGTAGCTCTAGCTGGCTTTGAACTTACTAAGTAGATGAGGCTAACTTTGAAATCCTACCTCTTCCTCTCGGGTGCTGGGATTACAGACATCAGCTTCTACACTCGGCCACTCCTGGCACTTTAACCACCCTGTGCTCTCTCATCCAGATTGGAGGCCTGCAGAGTCACATGGCCATCACCTCCTCACCAGTTCTGCCCCTTACAGTCATCACAGTGCCCTCCACCTGGCATTCTCTGTACTAAATAAGTACATCACAACTGACCGTTCATCCAAGCAGGAAACCAGGGAAACCTACAACTATTCATAAACCTCCCAGTCCTACCCTCAAGCGATAGGTGGCAGGAGATGGAATTGTAGAACTCATGACAGCTAGGTTTTTGGTTTTGTTTGTTTGTTTGTTTGTTTGTTCCAAGACAGGGTTTCTCTGTGTAGCCTAGGCTGCCCTTGAATTCAAAGAGATCCGCCTTGCCTCCCAAGTGCTGAGATTAAAAGTGTGTGCCACCATGGCTAGTTTTTTAAAGTCAACTTGATACAACCTAGAGTCAACTTAGAGGAAGTAACATCAATTGAGAACTTGCCCTGATAATATGCTGCTATCGGCAAGCCTGTAGGGCATTTTCTTCATTAGTGACTGATGTGGGTGGGCCCAGACTATTGTAGGTAGTGCCACTCCTGAGTTGGTGGTCCTGGAGTCTATAAACAACAGGCTGAGCAAACCATGAGGAGCAAGCCAGTAAGCAGCGCTCCTCCAGCTCCTGCCTCCATCTTCCTGTCCTACCCTGACTTCCTTCAATAATAAGCTCTGATATAGAAGTGTAAGCAAAACAAACCCACTCCTCCCCAGCTTGCTTTGGGTCATGGTGCTTCATCACAGCAATAGTGACACTGACTGAAACAGCAACACCCCCCTGCTTCTCTTTCATAATTGCTTTCTTTCATAGGTATGGGAAATATGCAAATAGGATGCTTAAATAACAGTTCATTATTTCACACAGTTCTTATGAGGGGAACCACCCTAGCAAACTGACCTGATTACCTAAACCATCTAAATCTGGATGCTGACGTCAGAGATGAAGTAAGTCAGATTTGAGCTCTAAGTGGCTTGAAGATGGAGGGAGCTACAGGGCAAGGAATGCAAGCAGCCTCCAAGACCTGAGGGTACCTCTTCGCTCATTCCACAGCCTGAAAGAATGGGGGAACCCTAATCCTACAACCATAGAAACCCAATTCTTTCACCTAAAACAAGTCTGAAAGAAAAATTTCCCACAAAGCCTCCAGATAGGAACTCGGTTTTTATGATCAACCTGTGATACTACAAAGAACCTACAAGGCCATGAGCCAGTGCTAGGATGTTTTTAAGGCCACTAAGCTGACTGTAATTGTGCAGCAATGAAAAACTAGTGCAATGTCAAGTCTATAGAGTTCTTTCTTTTCCCATCTGAACTGGATTCAGATCCTCACCTTCTCTTACTTCCCTCTAAAGCCTTCACTCTATCCCTATCCATGGCATGACGGTGTACACCTTTAACCACAGCACTCAAGAGGCAGAGGCAAGTAGATCTCAGTGAGTTCCAGGCCAGCCTGGTCTACACAGTAAGACCTTATCTTAAAAGAAATCCCCCTTTCTGCCTTTAACTCCACTTGAACTAGGACAACTTGGTATTGGCAGGGTTGTATGTCCACACCAAATGGACTGCTTCCTGCCACTTCAGGCCTAATATACACCATGATGCCCACAAGATCAATGATGGTACCACCTGACTGTAGAGTTCCTGAGACAGCTCAGCAGATGCATGTCCCCCTCGATGTCTCCGCTGCACTTTAACAACTCTAGTGTGAGATGTTGTCACTCCGCAGTGCGACCTGCAGCTTACTCTGCTACCCAGCGTCTCTTTAGAGCAGGGGGCACAGTTTATTGTCTAGGCATACGAGCTCAGGCTCCCCATGGGTCAGTCATGCTGCAGGCATTCACTACATGATGTTTAATAATACAGATAGTCAAGAATAAACATATTGGTTTAAAATCTGGCTAATATTAGCTGGGTATAGTGGCTCATACTTATAATCCCAGTACTTGTGAGGATTACCATAAGATTGAGGCCAACCTTTCTCAAGAAAACTAACAAACAGCAGAGGACAAATACTGCTAGAGCAGCTGCTGTGTTCCAGTCTCAATGACTGACATTTTATATTATTATCATTTTAAGTCCTACCATACCTTAAGAGGTCAGTACAACTATTATCCCCATCATTCTGTTAAGCAATTGAACTCTCCCAGGGCTAGGTCGGCCTGAGAACCATAGAAAGTGTCACAGCCAGGGGCTAGAGAGTTGGCTCAAAGGTTAAGAGCACTGGCTGCTCTTCCAGAAGTCCTGAGTTCAATTCCCAGCAACCACAAGGTGGCTCACAACCATCTATAATGAGATCTGGTGCCCTCTTCTGGCATGCAAGTGTACATGCAGAAAGAATATTGTCTACATAATAAATAAGAGAGAGAGAGAAAGAAAGAAAGAAAGAAAGAAAGAAAGAAAGAAAGAAAGAAAGAAAGAAAGAAAGAAAGAAAGAGAAAGAGAGAGAGGAAGAGAGAAAGAAAGAAAGAAAGAAAGAAAGAAAGAAAGAGAAAGAAAGAGAGAGAGGAAGAGAGAAAGAAAGAGGGAAAGAAAGGAAAGAAAATGAAAGAAAAAAGAAAATGGCAAAACCAAGAGTCCTACCAATGACTACTACTGACCTCTTTCTGCTGCCTCACCTGTCCCCACGAGAGAGTCTAAGGAGAGGCACATGGAAACAATATTTGCAAAGCTACCTTAGTGGGTAAACTCTGCCAGCTGAAGACTACCAGGACACAGGGTCCTGAAATCAAAGCTATAACTCATAGCTCCCTAAACTGCTTCACCATACCCATGATGTGCAATACAGACTGTCGAAGCTTAGTCTCCATTCACTCCATCAGTTCAGTATGTTCCAATATAAGATTGTAAGCTAAAGGTCTAACAGTAACGATTCCCAAAGATAAGGGCCAGTGAGAGTGCCAGCAGCTCCCAGCTTACTAATTCTGAGAAGAACCTGCCAAAAGCATCTTAAAGTCCAGCACCCAAGTCTAATCTAGACCTTTCACTCACTCCACTTTCAGGATACCTCAGTTCTCCAAAGTACACACTGTCCATCAAGGCATCATGCTAAGAAACCTTTCTTCAAAGGTCAAGTGCAAGCTGTGCCCATTATCATTCTTTCCTTCTCACTTCCCACCATTATCCCAACCTCCCCGAAGCTTGGTCTCCCTGTCACCAGCTTGTCATCACCTGCTTGATCTTTCGTGGCTGTTGTATGGGCAGGCTCAGGAGCTTGTCAGCTGCAATCTCCATAAAGAAGGGATTAAGAATCCGAATCTGTTTGGGGTTGACATCCCAGATGAGGGGAGGCTGTTTCCAGAAACCTTTTCGCACCTATAGGGGTAGGGTTAGAAGGGAGAGATGAAAATAATTAAAGACCAATTTCTCAACTCTAACCCAGTTAGTAGTCTTCAGGTAGAGGATGGGATCCCAGTCAAGATAGATACCTCAGGAGTTCAGATACCTCAGAATTGACGTAAGAGTTGTGCCGAGATGAGACCAAAGGAAAGGTCAAGAGGGGCCCCTTATCAGGAAGGAAAGGTGTTAACATATGGAGAGTGTGGGGTCTGACCACTACCTGATTCAGAGACATGCAGACAAGAAGGGACTTGAGCCTTAGGCTGTCTACATACTGGGCAAAAAAATACCAGTTCAGCCTTCAACCTGAGGAAGTAGGCTCTTTGTGGGGACTATCAGGAAAGGCACAAAATGCTCCCTTTTCCAAGGTAATGGAGGGACAGCTTCTCTGTCCCCAAATACATATTAACAGTGCTCCTATTCCTGGCAACCCTCCAGCCCAGAGGGCCTCTGGCTGCCACTCCAGCTCCTACAGGCTCTTGAGCTATCATGCGGGGCAGCTTATCAGCAGCTCTATAAAACAATGCCCTTGGCAAGACGCCTAAGGCTCTGGCTGTGAAAAGCCTGGTTCACTCTGTCCCTTCACCAACCCTCTAATATCGTCACAAGACACTGTGTGGGACATTGACCGGGCTGGCATCCCTATCACCATATCTCTTTCTCCCACCTGTCCCAACTTACCCGCTTCTTATCACTCAAGATAGTTTCAATCCAGTGGAAGTCCATTGCCTTGAAAGCTACCAGGACTAAGAGCGTGTCTGGGTTGTTTTCTATTTTGGGGTCGAAGTGGGCTGACTCAGGGTAGAAGAGACGTATGGTGGTCTTGGAGCCCACGTCTCCCTCATAGCCAGACACAGGAGCATTGTTCAATCTGGGCCAGGGAAAGAATATCCATTACTACAGATGCCAGGCTTTTTGACAGCCCCCGTTTGGGACATCCGGGACCCAAAAAGAAGCAGGAAGGATGACCACACACCTGATGACCACGTCATACTTGTTGATGACACCTCCCAGTGAGCTGTTCCGCAACCGGTGCCCATTCCCCACCACAACACAGCGCCGACAATCGAGGCTGCCATGGGAAGAAGAGCGAGTGGTCAAACCTGGAAGTAAGCCCTGCCCTGCTGAACTCTTATCTGATCTGATCTGCCTGCGGGCTATCACTTGGATTACTTCCAGGTTCTCCTCAGCCACTGATCTGTGTGGATCAGGCACACGAAGTGGCCCTGCTAATAGTCCTACTGACCTTGAAGTCCTGAACCTCAAAATGAAATACAAACAAGCCAAGCATAGCAAAGAGACAGTGAGAGCAGGGAAGGCACACAGAGTACTACAAGGAACCCCAGCAAAAGAACTGTACAAGGTGGCACACACCTGTCCAGTGCCAGAAGGAAAGTCTGGAGTTCAAATCCAGCCTGGGCTATATAAAGAAACCGTGTCTCAAAAGGGGAAAAAAATGAAAGAATAGAAAGAAAAGGGGAAGGGAGGGAAAGAGAAACCCTAGGACACAGCTCCTTTGCCTGTTGCCCAGGTCTGTCTGTTGCCATGGCAATATTTTCAGCAGCTTCTGCCTACATCTAGATGCTCACGTTAGGTTGCTGTGGTTTTAAAGCACCAATAGCTCCTGGAGACGGGCAGGTTAGTGAGGGTCAAACAGGCCATAGTGAACCAATAACCAAAGGCTGGCTGACATGGCACTAGACCAAGATGACTCCACACTAGTGCAGGGGAAGGTGCCTGGACTGCAATGAGAAAAATACCTCCTTTACCTCTGTATGCTCTCTGGTATAGAATAGCTAGTGATGGCCAACACCCGGAGAAGAAGGTCTTCTAGAAGAGAAGGAGTAGAAGGAACAGAATGAATGATGACTACAGTCATCAGAATTCTAAAGGATGCTCCCATACCACTCCTCAGATTTTCCCTCCTTGACACAGGTCCCTGGGCCTGCACAAAAGAACTCGGGCATGAAGCCAGTGGATAGCAACATCCAACAACATGGCACACACAAACAGGGCACAAACTTTCCGCTTGCTTGGGTAGAGCAACGCATTAAGCATAAATTAACCACATCCTTTAATCCCATACAGTAGCTCCTAAGCAATGAGCTGCTAGCCCAATGAACTGAGCAATAACTTACCACTTCCTTTGGTCCCAAAAGGCAACTCATAGGCAGATGGTGTCTTTACCCAGAAATAATCCTTAAGCTGCAGGAAGATGGGCTGTTCTCGAGAATGGCTATACAGGAGAGGGATGAGAAAGAGACTGATCTGACAAAACAAGGCCTCTGACTATATTATATATTATATCCTTCTTCCAGCTTTGTCTACCCTCCAGCCCGTTCGCATGGAGGCAGAAAACCTCAATCCTGAGCTCCCCGTGCCCTGTACCATCCTCAGGTGCTTACTTGCCAAAAATCTTAGAGGCCTGCCTCTCTGCCTCACCCTGGAAGCATGGTTCTTTCTTCTCTGAGATGGGAAAATAAAAGCTGGAGAGAGAGAGAAAGAGAGAGAGAAAAGAGTCAGAAGGCCCAGTGGGACTGAGGCTCTGAGGCCAGCATTCCAGGCAGGGCCCACTTCCCTGGCAATGGCATAGAGGAGCCACAGTTCTGGGAAGGACTGAAACACGGTATCTTCCCAACCCAAGTTCCACTCTGAGCCCAAATCATTGAGGGTCCATATCTTTCTGCCCTAATATTTCCCCTGTGGGAGATCACAGAAGCCATCTGGATTCCCACCCCCACAAACTGCCCCCAACCCATCCCACCCTCATGAAAGGACTCTGAGCTAGCTGCTGAAGAGGCTCTCCTCAGGCCAAGGGTCTCAAAATCTTCCTGCCTGGCTAGGCACCCTGCCTTTCAGTCCATCTCGGGGGGGGGGGGGGGAAACAATGAAGGACACAGAAAATTACTCACAGTTCAAAGTACCTATCTTCTCGGGAGATGGAATACCACACCATGATGACAACAAGGACTAGAGCCAGCATGGCCAGGAACTTCCAGCCTGCAAGGTACAAGCACAGAAGAGCTGGAGGCAAAGATAGGCAGGTACAGCCTCAGACTGCCTTCTCCTTTGCTGATCCTTGGCCCTTCCAGCCCCAGCACAGCAGACCCAGTCCCCTGACACTCTCCTGTCCCTAGCCAGGGGCTGGGACCCAAGTATTTCTGCTGTCAGGATGAAGGGAGTGTCCCTGGCTCCCAATGTGACCCTCTTCCACCTCTCAGGCTGCTGAGGATGGCTGCTGAGCCCTCCACCATGGGGGAGTCCCTGGACAACACTCACGGGATTTGCTGGTCATGTTTCTCAGCAGATAGCAGGGTTCCTGGGGAGAAGCGTCATCCTGGCTGCCTCGGGCCACCTAGGAGGCAGGAGTCCCAGGTGTCAGTCTCGGCTCTGCCTGTGCTCCTACCTAGACACCAGAGCGGATCTTGCCCCTAGCCTGCCCCTGTCCTCCTCTAGGAAGCATAAAGACACTCCTTGGGGCAGCCAACCCCAGGTGATCTTCCCCCTGAGCTCTCATAAGGCAGTGTGAGGGATCTGCATGGAGCCCTGCTACAGGAAGAGGAACTGAGGGTCCCAGCCCTCTTTCATTTCCCATGCCAGACTTGCTGACACCAGTCTCTAATGCCATTCTCCAGCACTCAGAAAGAAGGATCAGTTTGGCAGACAAGTGGGTGCATCCACCATTTCTGACACAAAAAAACTTAATCATGCCAGAACCTGATACATACTATGAAGGTCCTCAAGAAGCCCCCTTTTCAGCCCTTCTAATCACTGACAGTACCCAGGTCTCGCCTCCTAAGATGCATGGTAAGATCAGGAGGGAAGGCTGGTTCGGTTGGGACAGGCTCTGGCAGCCTGAGGGTATGGCTTGACAGGACTCAAGGGATATTTCTCATGCCGTGGACAGAGGCCAGGGAGGTCAGAAAGCAATGTTGCCCTATGGGCCAACTCCTCTAGAAGCTACTAAGAAATCTCTGTGGCTTAACAGCCACAGGAAGATGTATAGATGCCAAGTGCCAGCTTCGTCCAGCCTATGTTTCTTCCATCCTGTTTCTGTCAGGAACAGAAAAACCACAGAGCCACGCACTGAACACACACAGCCACAGACAAGGGCCTTCATCAGGTTGGGCAGGTTTCCCATACAGAGCAGGGTGACTCAGGACAGCCCATACAAGCACTCGTTTGTACTCTCCTGAAGGCAAGTAAAACATCTTAGATTTTTTTTCTTGGAAGCAGGATGAACACCTAGAGGAAGTGTTGTCTATCACAATCATACTATGATTCTGAATGCAACCCTATTATGGACTCTTGGCTGTGACCCCCAAGTGGGGGCATTTCCCAGGTGCCACTATGAGTTCAGAACCATGAGCAAAAGCAAAACCAAACAAATTAAAAAGAAAACCCAAAACAACAACAAAAAACAATCCCATGTAGGGAAAGACCCAGACACTTTTTCATGCTTCATAGGCTTACTGAGCAGCTACCTGAAAAACCCTGGAGGGGACTGAGGACGGTCTCCCCATTAAAAAAGAGAAAAAGGGAGACTAGGTTTCGTTTTATTTTGTTCCTTCTCTCCCCTTCTTTCCTTCCTTAAGAGTGTGTATGTGTATGAGAGAGAGAGAGAGAGAGAGAGAGAGAGAGAGAGAGAGAGTCTATAGCCCAGGCTGGCCTACACCCCACTATGTAGCTCAAGCTACCGAGATTACAGGCAGGTGCCACCACACTCACTCAGCCGAAAGGGAGATTTACAATCTAAATTTCCAGCTAAAGTCTCCCTTAATAATCCTTGACGGCTCTCCTAAAAGTGAGCATTTCTTCCCTCGCTACCCACAGCAGCTGCCGAATCATTCCTCATCACATGGCCTCTTCTCCTGCATGGCTGTCTCTCACGGGCGACATAGTGAGACCCTGTCTCAAAAATTAATTAGTTACTTAATTAATTAAAAGCATTAAATGGATGAGTCTCCTTTGAGAAGCTCACATCAATGCTCTGGGGCATATCTTTCCTTCTAGGCCCTTCTCTCTTAGCCTTCATGCTTAAAATCATCTTAAAATGTCTTTAACAAACCTCAACTCTGCTCCCCACCAAAAGTTAAAAACTTAGAGCATTAAGTGAATGGCATGTTAGGTGACCAAGAAACATCATATGCCCTTCTCTGGCTCTCATTTTCTTCAGCTGTCAACATAGGAAGTAAATCAATAGCTAGCTCCCTGCTGCTCAAAACACATTTGTCAGCTGAGCAGCGTGGGTACCCTTACTAGCAAAGCAGAATCTTAGGCCTCCTGCATATCTACAAAATCAGAATCTAGATTTGAACATGATCCAGAATATAGGATCATGCTCAAATGATCCAGATGTTCTCAATGATAGCTGAATGGGGGGAATGGCTTGTAGAAGCAACAAAATGTTTCCACAGGCAAAAGTGCTTGATGGCCAAGCCTGATGACCTGTGTTCAATGCACATGGCAAAAGGAAAGAACCAACTTTCTCCAGTTATTTCCAACCTCCAAATACAAGTTAACCCCCTCACATACACATACACACACACACACACACACACACACACACACACACATCTCAGGTCAAGCCTGAGGACTTGTGTTCAATGCACATGGCAAAAGGAAAGAACCAACTCCCTCCAGTTATTTCCAACCTCCAAATACAAGTTGTCAGACAGACACACACACACACACATTTTACAAAATAAATACATGTAAATTCTGGTTCATTTCTGTAGCCCGGCCCTGGAATCCCTGGAATTTGTGCACATGTGACAGGTGATTCTAACGTGAAGTCATAGTGGAAAATCACCAGATTAGATAGATAGTCTCCAAAGCTACTTACTTAACCTTTGAGGAAGACATTTGATTCCAGCAGGTATGCGTGAGGCTTGCCTGAGAACCTATAATCTTACCAGCTCCTTTGGGCCCTGATGGGACCACACTTGGAGTTACAAAACTCTATGCCAGAATTGTTCATTCACTGCCTCCTTTCCCACCCACCTTCCTCCAGATCTTTCCTAAGGGGGCCTTTCCAATGCAGTGACCTGGGGCAGGGGATGCACAGACATACCCAAATGTCTAGGTCCGGCTCTCCATGGTTTTTATTACATTAGAGGCATCAGTAGTAAAATGGAAAACTAACAAACAACAAAACCCACCCCCTCTATGACTCTAGCATGCAGCCAAAAGGCAATCTACAGAGATAGGTTCCAGAGTAAACGACAGACGACTACAGATCACACTCAGCCTTGACCTTTAGGGAAGAGGCTTTGGCAGTCATTGCTAACTAGCCTGGAGCAGACCCAAGCAACAAACAGCTACTCCTTCTTTGGCTTCTTTCCCAATGCAGGTCTCCACTGGCACATCTTTGTTCCAAATCCGAACCAGGACAGTTCTAAAGCAGGCTGTCTAGTCTTAGGGTTTGCTCCAAGGTGCTCAACCACAAACCTAAACATGCTACTTCCTTTCCTCGATGGGTCTAGCCCAGAAGATTGCTTTGTGTCCCTGGGTATCTCAGGGACACAGAGCTTCTTAGACTGGCTGCTACAGGACAATTTGTTGAGGGGAGCTATCCAGGTTCAAGGCTCAGCAGCCTCTCCTCCAAACCAAGTGTCAAGCAGAGCCACTCACCCAACCTACTGGGCAAAGCTACCCACAGCAGGAAAGCCATCTGAGCCCATGGTATTCTGCCATGAACTAAGGTGTCCCTGGCTTATAGTGAGCTGATGAGCTCACCCAGGGGACTCTCACAGTAGCAGAGCAAGGGACATGGGAACCTGTAGGAACTGGTAACTAGCCAGTGCCTGCTATCCAAAATGAGTTCAATTTCATCAATACCCCACCAGGGCTGAGCAGGGGACAGGCAGAAGCCCCTTAAAACTCTTACTATTTCTATGCTCTTTTTAGTCCTTGAGTTTCTGTACCTCGGGATTTTTGTTTGTCTGGATTGAACCCAAGCCTTTTGCATGCTAGGCAAGTGTTCTACTATGGAACCTTACCCCACTGGCTCTCAGTTTGATAAGAAAAAACAAAAAAAATAAAAAACAAACAAAGCTGCCTGCCCTTCTAACACCTTCAGAATCACCCACCATTTTTTTTCTCAAACTCTACCACCTAGATGAGGAATCCCTGTCTATTCCAGAATCTGGTAGAGCCAATGTCCCCTCCTCTCTGTTCTTCCTACTTCTTTCCAGTTCTATCTGTGACTCATAAATAGGTCCACTTTACATAAATGTCTATGTCTGCCTCATCCCCTCCTCAGGCTATCCTTGCCTCAGATTTTCCTCCACACACCAAGCCTCAACATCTGACTTCCTTACTCCCTACTCCACCTCTTCCTGAGAAAAGCCTTGCTCTGGATTAGAACACTCCATCTCAACAGCCATTCTTGTGGCCGCTAATGTTGATTGGCATTGCATAGCCAGGAACCTACAAATTCAGGCCTCATACCCTACAGATACGTCAGATGCACCCATGATGATTGCCACTGTCAACCTGTCAGGATCTAGAATCACCTAGGGCATATCTGAGTGATCTGTCAGATGAGGTTTAGTTGGGGTAGGAGGATCCGTTCCAAAGGCATCACAGTTCTAGCGGCTGGCTGGAGTCAAGACTGTGCCCAAGTGATGGGGCACCAGCACTGATGGCTCTTTGCTCCTCTAGTCTGAATGCAGTGTGACCATCCACTTCTCACCTTGGCTACCTCGCCTTACCCACCATGATGGCACGCACCCTCAAACTGTGAGCCCAAACAAACCCTTTCTTCCTTTCCACCTTCCATCCTTCCTTTAATTGCTTGTGTCAATATTTTGTCATGTCACCTAGAAAAGAAACTAAGATACATTGCGTACCTGTCTCCCAAGCACACAGAGCACAGTTCCTTTCCACAGCATACACTTACATAGACACATAGAAACACAAACACACACACACACACACACACACACACACACACACACACACACCACTCTGCCCAGGTTTTTCTGCATTAGGATGTCTCCTATAGTTTAAATGTGAGTCCTAATGTTCATGCATAGCAAACTTGATCCTGAATGTGGTGGTATTAGGAGATGGGACCTTTAAGAAATGTGTAGGGCAACATAGTAGAAAACTCGCCCAGCATTCAATTCTCAGTACTTTGGGCAGAGAGTTCTGCCCCATGAGTGAATTCGTGCTTTTATCACAGGAATTGATCCCATAAGATGGAATGGAGCCATTACAAAAAGATAAATTTGACATCTCACACTCATGCTCTCTAGCCCTCCTTCTGCCATCAATTGAAGATCAAACAGCCAGAAGGTCCCATCTTGGATTTCACACCCTCCACAACCACAATCCAAATGAACTTCCATTCATTATGCATTATCCAAGTTAGAGAATTTGGTTAGAGCAGCACAGAGCAGCAAGAATGACCTAGTTTCGGTAAGTGGAGCTATTGCTGTAACAAATACCTGACAACATTTGGAACTGGCTAGAGCGGAGAGGCTAGAAGAAGCTGCACGTGCAGGCTAGGAAAAGGAATAAAGGTTCAGGAAAGGGCTCAGATTAGAACTATAGGGAATGTCTAGACTTTCTTATAGATTATAACAAGTGGTGTTAGAAACTAGAGTAAGATCATCCTAGTAATAAAGTGGCTAACAACTTGGCTGAATTGCCTGTGCTCTAAAACCTCATGGAAGACAGTAGGATTGAAAAGGATATTTGGTGGAAGAAACAGCTCAGTCATAAAGCACTTGGGACGCTGTGTAACTTAACTGTCTACAATAGACTGAGTAGAAAAAACATGATTTTAAAGTAGAATCTACAATTAAAATAAAACAAAATTTAGGGATTTGAAGGATTCTCAGTCTTGACTCTGTAGAGAATTAAAAGCATTTTCATGAGAGAAAAATGTAGGCATGGCCAAGTAATCATTTGATAAGATTAGTATAGAGTGAGGTCTGAGACTATTTACCAGGACAATGGGAGAATGACCCCAAAGGCCCCTTGAAGACTTCTACTGAGGTCCCTCACATTTCACACCCAGAATGAGAAGAAAATAATCAAAAGAGTAGCCAGACCTTGGGGCTTGCTGCCAAGGGCTAAGATAAGCCTTCACTCCCCACATTCTTGGGCAGCCTCTGGCTGCCTCAGCCATTACTCTCCAGAACAGCTTGACCCATCCCTCCAAAATCAGCAAGAGAAAAGCTGTGGCAGTGTTTACACAGTGCCAGCTCTATAGATGCAACAGGTGAGAGCAGTGGGGCATGACTTCCTCTGCCTGTATTTCAAGAGGATCTCATAGCAGCCTAGGACCAGGATATAGGCGGAGCCAGCATAGAGAACTTTCAGGGAGGCAAGGCCCAGCAGAACTGTGGAGTCAGAACCTAGCAGAGTCCTAGGAAGATACTCAAGTATTACCTAAACTCTCTAGATAAAGCATTGTAATTGCTTCCATTGTAGAGACAGGGAACTATGATAAAACAGGGTCAATAAGACCATAACACACCCAAGTAGGACATCTGTTGAACAAGTGACTGTGGAAATGTCACCTCTCTAGGGCCCCAGTCTTCTAACAGAGACTGTAGACTCCCCGTAATAAAACTAACCCACAAAGGAGTGTCTCACTTGATACCAAGTATTGTCCACTTGCTGCCCTTTCGTACAACTAGATTAGTGGGGACTCTGGCACAAAGTCCTTTAAGTGTTCCCAACAGTAATAAAGAACTTTCTTAACCCCTTCTTAGGCCACCCTCCCCAGGAGACATGATTGTTAGTACCCAAGACCCTGGTGCCCTCTGAAAGTTCTCTAGCATGTTTTCACTACATACAGACACCAGACTTGCAAGCATGCAGACAGATAACTCCATATTGATAAGCCATGTCTCCAGAGCTCTGTACAGATGTGGCCTCTCTTCTGAACCTCAGTGTAGAACTCTACCGAACCTGTTTCCACACATTTCCTGCCATGTCAAGGTGAGCCTCAATGGGGACCTCAAGCGGGGCTGAATACAATGTGATTAATGCAACCTCATAAGCTCCTCATCTCAGTAGAGGGTCAACACCCTGGTTCTGTTGACTGTGATCCCCAGCTGATTGCTTACCTCTCCACGCCAACAAAGACCCACATGACCTGTCTTTGCTGACCTTCAGGGACCCACATGACCAGCTCCTTTCTTCTTCATCACCTAACTCATCTCTCGTGTGTCTTGCCTCTACGCCTTGGTGAGGGAAGCTAGGCATACACCTTCTTTTGGCCTTGGCTATATGCTAGGCAGAGAGGCTTCTGTCTTAGACACAGGGTTGGATATCTTTGCATCTAGCTCTTCACTTACCTTTTCCACACTAGCCAGCAGCATCCCCCATCCAGCTAATGCTCCCCTGCCTGCAACGACCTTTGTTGTTCTTTTTTCTAAAGGTTTGTTTATTTATTATTTATACAGTACTCTTCCTGCATGTAGGCCTACACACCAGAAAAGGGCACCAGATCTCACTACAGATGGTTTTGAGCCACCATGTGGTTGCTGGGAATTGAACTCAGGACCTCTGGAAGAGCAGCCAGTGCTCTTAACCACTGAGCCATCTCTCCAGCCCCTTTTGTTGTTCTTGTTCTGCTTATTGCTACCACCAATAATAAGAACTGTGTGCCTGGCACACAGCTCTTAAAACAGATTTGTTGGATTAACAAATGGATCTATTCATCAAGAATCATTGTCATAATGTTGGTGATATAAGAATGGAAGAAATAGTGGTAAAAGGTTGGGTTCCCCCTGGCACATCTGGCACAGCCCCCAGCAATGTCCTAGCTGGATATAAGTCCCCAACCTTGTGTAGAGCCATCACAGGAAGCCTGTGGTGAGACTATTCTTCCAGGCTGATTTAGAGACTGCAGAGGACAGCGAAACTGACCAAATGCTTCAAGGTCACCTGTGGAAGATGGTGGCGTCCTCCAAGCCACCCAAGCATAAATGAAAATGAGGCACACAACCTTCCCAATGTAATCACAAGATTCTCTCTGGCGCCATCCTTTCCGCTCCATACTCCCCCTAACACCCTAGCCTGGAAGACTTCCATGTAGAAACCGATGATACAATGTCTTAATGATTGATACAATGTCAAGACATCCATTTGATGTCTTGCCAGTCACAAGACATCACAGCGAGCTGCTGGAAAATTATACTTCTGGTGTTTGCCTAGAGGGGCAGACACCAAATTCCAAGAATTCTCAGGGCTAGAGAGCTGAAGCCCTTGTGACCAAGTGGTCAGTCAGGAGGCCACATCAGGCCAGGATAAATAAAGGAAAATTGGTTGTCAATGGTGACCTGTCCCAGGTTCCTCCAAAGCCAGGGCCTCCTGAGGGTAGTTCTCTCCTAATGCTGCCCACCCAGGAGGCTAAAGACACTGGAATCTGGGATGGCTCGCTACCAGCACAGCCAGGCCCTCTCTCCTCTGACCCCCAGATACCTGATCTGAAAACAGTGGATTATACTAGCCCTGGTGTAGCCACACAATACCAACAAGCCCAGGTGGCTTAAACTACTTGTGTTGGCTCACAAGATGGCTCACTGGGTAAAGGTGTTTGTCACCAATAATGATGACCTGAACTGGGAATAATGATCCCCAAGGACCCATATACCCATAGAAGAAAAGAATCAACGCTTGAAATAAGCTGTCCTCTGTCTTCCATGAACACACACACACACACACACACACACACACACACACGAAAATGAATAAATGGAAAAAATTTTAAAGTACTTATGTGGCCAGTCAACACTGACAAGGGTTCTAAGTAGAAACATCTGCTAACTTCGCCGACATACTAATTTTTAAAAAGTAAACTATCACCTAACTGTAGTAATTACACTAATTATCCTCACTGTATCTTATCACTACTAAACATATTTTCCTTCCTCATCGAGAAGAACTTCATGCTCGCCACCCTCAATCCACACAGAAGAATGGGGGCTAGGTAGAGGCAGAGGCAGGAGTCAATGCCAACAGCGTCACTTTTGGGTCTGTATTAGGACAGGGCTCAACAGTGTTATATAAATGGGATTAGGAATCAGTGTTAAGGGCAAACTCCCCTCCCTTCCTGGCCACAGCACCCTCCTAGCTAGCCAGCTGCCAGGAGCCTTCTCACTTCCACATCTGTCCCTGTCACAGTAGTTTGCTTCAGTTCCATTGTGGCAGTTATACCATTCTAGACCAGTCTCCTCAACGCCACACTGAGTACCAGGTACACGGTAAGTAACTGGCACATTTTTAAATGAGCGAATGTCTAAATTATTATCATTTGTTCACTCAAGCAAATAAACAAAACAACCATGAGCAGAAAGTTTCATCAACTTAGAAAATTCAAGCTCTCTTTTGTGGACACCCAAGGTGCTAAGGCTTGTCTCACATTGGGAACTCTGGTTCAGCAAGGTTACCAACTATCTGCCACATGCCTGTGGCTACTTTCAGAAGGGCACCTCTATCACAAGGCACATGTGGTTTCTGCAGAGATGGCCATTGATTTCCTTGACTTAACCACTACCAGTTCCAGAGTGTGGAAATATACCAGAAGCTGAAGACAGCAGGCTCTGGGTAGCCCTAGGAAAGATAGGGGCCCCCTGACACCCTATATCTCTTTCCTCCTTACATGTTTTACATGTTCCTCAAGACAATCAGTTTGGCATAAAACATTGGGACCCAGCTTCGGGGGTGGGGGTGGGGGCAAGGGGCTCAAAGCACTGGCTGAAGAGAAAAGGGCTATGATAGTCTGAAAAATCTTAAGTCCAACTTAACCTCTTCGGCCACCAACTTGGAACTCAGCCTCAGATTTCTCCTCTGGAAAAGGGGGTACCAGGTTCAGGTGCATACCTATAATTCCAGCATTCAGGAGGCAGTGGCAATCCAGGGATACACGGTAAGCTCCTGTCTAGTCTACCTTTAATCCTAGGACTTGGGGGCAGAAGCACGCAGATCTCTAAGAGTTCAAGGCCAGCTGGTCTACATAGAAAGTTTCAGGACAGCAAGGACTACATACTTTGTCACAAAAGCAAAGCAAAACAAAACAAACTGCCTACATAAAGACCCAAAAACAACAAAATGAAAGTGCCAAGACTAAGGTGTCACGAACTTCCGATATATCCTGTTATTAAAAGCCATAGTCCGATGCTGAACCAGTACAGAGCAGGCACTGGTATGGCACACAGCTGTCTCTCTCCACTCCAGGTCTGTCTCTCTCCAGCGAAGGGAAGGGGGTCAGCCGCAGCTCCTACCCATTCCCACAACTGTGCTCACCTGTCTCCTCAGTGGCTGGTTCTGTTCCTAGCACAAGACTGTAACTGTGTGGGGAGACAACAGGAGCGCCACTGCCCAGACTCCACCCAGCCCTGAGCACAGATCCACCAATTGGCCCAGGTTCAGGAGCACATTCGTGAAGTGGAGCATGGTGGAGGCAGCAGGAAGAAGTCAGTCTGAGGAAGTTGTTCACTGTCTCCAGGAAGCACCCGGGCTCCTGAGCAAAGCTGCTTGCTGGGGCGGCCGTCTCTCTCCAGAAGAGACCTTTCCACGGCCACGGCCTGCCTCACAACAGCGCACAGTGCTCAAGACTCAGGCTTCAAATGAATCACACATAATGCATGGGATCTACAAGTGTCAGCAATCCCACAAATTGGAAAGAAACACCAAACAGAAGGAAAACAAAGGGCACGATTGGATTCAACAATTCTACTTCTGGGTATGTACCCAATGGAAGTGAAACCATGACCTCCAAGAGATCTGTTATACACCCACTTTTACAACAGCATTGGTCAGTCACAAGGTCCAAAACATAGAGGCAATCCAAGTGTTTATGAAGCCATCAGCAACATTTGGTACCCATGCTTTATGCAGTATTGTTCAGCCACACACACAAAAAAATTCTGATAATTTCTACACAAGAGATGAACATTGAGTACAATATGCTAAATGAAATGATGCAGTCACATTATAGACAGACACTATATGATTCTACTTACAGGAGGTACTCAGTAGCCAAAAGCATAGAAAGAGAAAGTGAAAAAGTGGTTTGAGGGGATAGGGTGGGGAGCAGCAAAATGAGTTGTCGGGGAGGGGGGCCCAAGGTTTCTATTCACAAAATGACAAGTCCTTTAGTTTGATGGTAGAGATGGCTACATACTATGAATAATACTTAATGCCCTTGAACTTACAGTTAGTTAAGAAAGGAGTTAGGGGAGTGGCTCAATCCATAAAGTATTTGCCCTGAAACATAAGAACCTGATTTCAATCCCCCAAATCTATGTAAAAATCCACGGGTCAATGTGGATAAATTATAAATTTAACTTGTGAATATGGTAGTATAACCCAGACAAGCCTGACTGGTGATCCTCCAGACCAATGACAGCTACTATCTCAAAAAGGTAAACAGTTTTCCTGAAGATGACACTCAAAGCTGCTCTCTGGGTCCCACATGAACACACACACACACACACACACACACACACACACGCACACACTTTAAAATTTTTAAGTGATTAAGATGGAAAATATAATTTTATGATTATGTATTTTCCCATAATAAATCATGGAGTCAGGTTTGATGGTACATGCTTGTAATCCTACCCTATAATGCTAGCAGTTGGCTGAGGCAAAAACAAGAGCTCAAGGCCAGCCTGGGCTACAAAGTCAGAACATGTATTTTTAAAAAGAAGAGTAGGGGGAATCAGGGGAACACGGACAAATTCACAGATTAGGTCCAAACACCTGTTACACCTGCAAACTTGCTGGTGGCTGATGACCCAGAATGCAGAATAAATCCCAGTACCTTTTTTACAGTTGGCTGGAAGTGAAGGTGTGAAACAATGCAAAGGCTTAGCAGTAAGAGTGAGGCTGAAGCCACGCACACCTAAAAACCTAGCAATTCCATTTCTGGGTATAACCCACAGCAAATCTCCCTTTCATACAGACGCCCCGTTCAAGAGCACTGTAACAGCAGAACAGAGAAACAAGCACCAGGCAGGGATCTGGCTAAGCAAACTGTGGTCTCTTCAAACAACTGAGCACCACTTAAACTGGTTAGCTAATTAACCCATGTGTATCGGTTTGGATAAACCTAAAAACACAAATCAAACTTTTATGTGTTGCAAACCGATGAAGTATGGACTGGAGAACAATACTGCTTGTATTATGCGTTGTAGATTTTGTGTGTGTGATAAAGGAGTAAAACGGGTTCTTTACGTGAAAATTAAACTCTGGATATAGGAGAAGAATGGAACTGATTGTAGGTGAAAGTTTTCACTTTTATAGTCCTACTGCCTCCCCTTTTCCTTCAATTCTTGCCTTCCTTCCTTCCTTCTTTTCTGTGCCGGGAATCATACCTAACGAGCAGCTTGACTCCCACCCTCTCTCCCTCACCCCTTTTCCTCCAGTGGGAAGGATAGGAGCTCATGTAGCTGACAAGACTTGTACTCCCAATTCTCCTGCTTTTTCCTCACCCATATATATATATATATATAGATAGATAGATATAGATATAGATATAGATATCTTTTTTTTTTTGGTAGTATTGTGGCTCCAACCTAGGTCTTTCTCCATGCTAGGAAGTGCCAGACCACTTAATCCTTCACCGTTTTCTTTTTCATTTTGTTGTTATTATTGTTTGTTTGTTTGTTTTTTGAGACAGGGTTTGGAATGAAAGAGACATTTTTCATTTGGGTTTTTTTTTTAATTTTTAAAAATTTTATTTAAGTGGAGGCAGGATCTAATTGTGCTGTCTAGGGTGGCCCCAAACTCACAATCCTCCTGCCCCAGCCTCTGAAGTGCTAGGACCATAGGTGTGAGCCACTATATCCATTTAGAACTTGTATGTGGTGTGTGTGTCTCCATCTGTCTGTCCATCCATCTGTCTGTCTGTGTTTGAGATAGGTCTCATACAGCACAGGCTAGCCCCTAACTCACTATGTAACTGAGGATAGCTTTGAACTCCTCCCATTCCTTCTGCCTCCATCTCCCAAGTGCTGCAATCACAGATGCGCACCACCACACTTGGCTCTTATATACCCTTTGGCTATTTAAGTTTTTTAAACTGGTGAGAACAATAAACTTTTAATTTAATTTAAAAAAAAACTCAGTGGGAAGATGAGAGAAATAAAACACTAAAACTAAGAGCACAGTGTTGGACATACCTGGACATACTAGGCCACATACCTGGACCTGAATTCTGAATTACCCATCAGTTTTGAGACTCCAGGTCACAGGTTTTCTGCTGCGTGACTGAGGAGGAAAACAGCTCTAACTGGTAGAGTGACTCAATGTGGCAAAGAACAGTGACTATTAGGATTATTGCTAACGTAGAAGCAGCTAATATTAATCCAAAGGACACATGTGCAGCTCCTGCCTGCATTGCTCACCGACCTGCTCTTCTTATTCTTCTATGTGTCCTACTCCAAGGACAGACACTAGCACAAATACACATTGGGCACACACACACTATCCAGAATGGACCATCCAGCCTTCTCTCTGCTTGGCAAACCATATGCTCTAGTGCAAGGCTACGTCCAGATGGAGAGGTTATTTTTAATGTACACAGGAGCTTTGTATAAGTGAGCAACACCACACATAACAGCAATGCCTTCTGCAAAGACCTGGGAGTACTACAGGTCGAGGGCTTGCCAGAACTCCCCTGGAGCAGCTCACAGAGCCAAGCTAGCTAACTGTGTTTATCTTCTGTGTATCACTTCCTCATGCTTTCACATTCATCAGTGGTTTTGGAGGAACTGACTCCTGCACCTGTTGACCAGCTCTGATGGTTCTAGGGTTGCTGGCCAGAACCCTGAAGTGAGGTCACCTACAGAGTAGTTCCACATGGCAGAAAGAGAGCCTTGAGCAATGCCTCCCTAACTAAAATAGCGCAGTCTCATTATGGACAAACATTATATAATTCTACTTACAGAAGGTGCTCAGCAGTCAAAAGCATAGAAACAGAAAGTAGAAAAATGTTGAGGGGATAGGGTGGGGGGCAGTAAAATGAATTGTTCAGGGGCTTCAAGGTTTCTACTTCCCAAGAAGAGGGAGGAGGAGGAGAAGGTTGGGCACACAATAGAAACAGAAACCAGCTTGAATCACAGGCTCCTGTATCCATGGAAATGTCTAAGGTACCACCAAGAGCTATAAACAAGGTACCACCAAGAGCTATAAACAAGACAATAGGCATATATATATGCAGAGTTTATAGTTAAGTAGAGACAGACATATGATAAATAGATAAATAATGAAGGTAATATAATGATTCATTGTAAAGCCACTGACCTAGCAGGGCAGTGGTGCAAAGAGTAAGTGGGCAGGTCCTCAGCAATCTAGTTAAGACCATCTCTCTGAGAAGCTGATTTTAACCTAAGATCTATATGGAATGGAAAGAGAACGTTCTGGACTGAGAAAAACACAAACACCCGCATTTGTCAGATACAAAGAAGAGAAAGAAGTCTGATGGTCAGTGACAGCCAAATGTGGTATCAAGGATGCCACAGGTACCAGGTGATCTAAGACCCTGAAGGGGCCACCGATGAGCATGGGGTTGTCTAGATATCATAAAATGTCACAGCAGGATTATTAATAAAGGAGTGATACCACAGGATTAAATTCGGAAAGATTCCTGGAGCAATTCCGCAGCCCTGAATAGTTTCACTTAATTTTTAAACTACTTCATGCATTCCTGATCTTTTATTTTTATTTACTGATGGCAAGTGTCCATTTCCTCCTGCCAGAGATCACAACCCCAGGACCACATTCACACCCACACATGACAGTACAGCCAAATCCAGACAGGTCACGGGCACTACACAGGGTGAGGATGACATGGGGCAACACTGCGGAGGTCACCCCACTCTTTCCTCTCTCTCCAAGTGCGGTACCTGTGACAGTTGACAGTCAGTGCCCAGGCTCTTGGCTAGTTCTACCTGACCTTGAACATACCCTCTTAGCCTGGGTGGCCCAGGCACCAGCCCTCCAGACAGTACTGCTCACTGAGCAGCTTCCTCCAGAGCAATGTTCCTTCAGCGGTGAATGGCCCTCTCTAGCTCAGATGGAGGCACTCTGACCTATGGTGGGACTATGTCCTAAGATAGCTTCATGATTTGAAACTACTTAGACTTTAAAGTGCATTTACTATCCATGATCTATTTGCTAAACATCTGATCCTGACAGCCCAGTCTACGGCAGGGAGGGCAGCCGTGTTCACCCTGTGACTGTGTGGCTGGAAGGGGTTCCAGTGCCTGCCCTGTGCCAGCATCACAAGACAGTCACCCAGCATATCACTGGCCTGATAAAGACCAAAATTCAAAACCTTAAATACAGTTTCTACTTAGTGTGTGTTAGCTTTATACATTAGAAGGTTGCTTTAAAAAAAAAAATCTTTCAAGTCTTTACACATCATCATAATTTTTTTTCTTTTACCTTAAAACAAAGCTTTGTAAGCTGGGAAACATTTGTGCTCCCTAAGTCTCCAAGCAGTCCAAGAAGCCCCACAAAAGTGAACAAAGGTCTACCCAGAGCTCTATACCTGCTGCTGGTTGTCAGCTCATATTTGGGAGTCTCTGGGAGCAGCATTTGCTGTTAGAAACCCCTCCCCTGATCAGGGTCATTCTGTATGACTGTACTCCTTCCTCCACTCCCTACAACATCCAGTCAGCTATAACTGCACTAATGATCCACACCAGCAATTCAAGAACAAGGAAGTGTCTAGGTATCCACAGGGAGAGTCTTTCTGGATTCATACACAGAACCCAGGGTTAAGGCACAAGGGAGTGTCAAAGGCTGGACTATAGAGGAATGGTGCAGTGATGTGTGAGTGAAGCCCCTTCTAGAAAGGCCGTGAAGAGTGGGGAAGAAAAGCTAAGACCTCTCCTTCCGATATTAGCTTGTCTCTAGATAAAGGACTGGTTAGAAAGGGTCCCTCTTTGGGCAGGCCACAGCAGTAAGATACAGACAGACACACACACACACACACACACACGACTTTCCTCAAAGTAAAAGCACACAGTGAAGAAAGGGGAATGGTGACTGGTACGGTATGCTCGGTGCTGCTGAAAAAGACAAGATTTTGAAGTCCCTGTGCAACAGATCCTCTCAGTCAACAGTTTGGCTAGTGTTCAGGCTTTCAGAAACGACCCAGGGCCCTGGGTCTCTTGCCCACCTAGCCCCTTGGGGAGACAGTAGAAATTACTGTCTGAGCACCTACAGCTCCATCACATCACAGAACCAAGGGACATGGGTAGTGGCTCCTTTTCCCAGTCAAGCTTGCTTTGCCTCATTAACCTCTACACTTAAGGCTTCTGTGGCAATAACTTGTACATAGCTCTCAGGGCATACTGGCCACTCCTAAGAACACACACAGCAGCACATACACACAAGTGCTCACAAACAGCTCTCATTCCTCTCCCCTTCCCCCTATTCCCTTTCCCACCCACTCCACCACCACATACAGCTTCTGAGGTCTGCTGGGCCCCGTCTACCAGTGCAGTCTCTTCCCCCATTCCTTGGTGCTGTATTGCTCTCTGGTTTCATCAATTTCAGCTCTGGCTCCTGCTGTTTGTTTGTTTGGCTGAAGGTCCCTGGAGATATCACCAGTGAGCCTGGAGCTTCCAGGAGCAGGGAGTGGCTACATCTGTTCTATGGGGACCTCTGAAAGTTGGGTAAAGGGAATCCCTGATCCTGCTGCCTCTGTCCTTCCAAGTACAGCTTCTAAGAAGAAGAAAACAAAACAAAACAAAGCAAAGCAAAAAAAAAAAAAAAAAAACCAAAACAAAACAAAAAAAAAAAACACCTTTTGTCATCCTCAGAAGCAGTGGGAACGGGGCTGCCAAAGAGGCAGCTGCAAGAATATAAACTAAGAAGGATACAGGGCAGAAGTCCTGGAGATGCATTTCAGCCACACCGATGGATGCCTTGGGAGTGTCCCCACAGGGCAGGGAGGGTCCTGGGGAAGTCTGTGCTCATAGCCCTGCACTCAGTGGAAGTTGCATTCAATGGAGAGCTCTTCTGACCTGACACTCACAGCCTGCACTCACCCCAGCATTACAGCCCAGTAGCTGTTCCTAATCTATATGAAGGACTGACCTCTCCGCTCGCTGAGCACCAAACCTAGAAAGCCCTAGGTCCTCCCCATTTGCCTCCTCTCTCCCTCCACCAAGGGCTCACAGACCCTCATCAAACAGAGTGTGGCCTCCAGCCTGAGGCTCCAGCATTCACACGATCATCCCAGCACCTGGAAAGAAGGCCTGGAAGAAGGCAGTAAAAGCATAAGTCTCCAGCCGGTCAGTGCCTGGGAACTAAGAGTCCATAATTGTTCAGCAGGTCTAGGCTATGTCCCACACCCCCTTCCCCATGGAGCAGCAGGCCCAGGTGTCATCTACACCTGGACAGAGACCCCAAATGAACTGCATGTCCAAATGCCCATCTATTAGACCCCAAGCCCATGCTCAGGAGAACTGGTATCTTAGCCACCAGCCCTCCTCCCAACACTCTTAGGAACCATACTTTCCCACAAGTTCAGTGTGCATGGTCCTTGCAACACTTTTCCAGGTGCAGAAGAGGATTTTTAAATGAGAGAGAATAAACAACAATGGACCAGAAAAACAAATGAGAGATTGAGGCACAGAGAAGAACAGAAGAAATAGAATCCAGGAGGATGGCTCTCCTTTGTGGTGGAGGCTCCCTGGAAGGCAGAACAGGCTAGAGACATTACATATTCTCTAGGCCTCTTCCAGTGTTCATTAAATGATCAGCTCCCAAGCTCTGGTTCCCAGCCCTACTCCAGCTCTGGCCAACTCACCGGTCCTTGCTGGCCTGTCAGTCCAGCTGATCCTTAAAGAGAATATTTTCTTCCCTCTGGATTTGGACAGCTGCAGTGAGACAGTGTTGTGGAGAACAGGGACCGGGGACAGGCCCACAGGTGGCGCTAACCAGTAGGCTAAGTAGAGTGGAAAGGGACCCTGGGACCAGTCTGGCAAGGTACAGGGAAGAAGCTACCTTCTAATCCTGAAGAAGGAAGTAGCCCAGGGTTCTGGAAGCAGGGCTAGTCCAGGACAAGGGAACAGAAGCCCAATAGCAAAGGAAGAAGATGAATCACTTTTATCTTAATTTTTTCTTTGTTTTTCCAGACAGGGTTTTTCTGTATAGTCCTGGCTCTCCTGGTTGGCCTCACACTCACAGAGATCCACCTACCGCAGCCTTGTGAGTACTGGGTTTATAGGCATGGGCCACTGCCGCCCAGCTATATGGCATCTGTTTGGTTAAAGTGTGGGGTCAAGGACCAGCTTCTCAGGCCCATTACCAAACCCTACCTGGCCTCACAGGTCCCAAAACCCTTTCTTAGCTGATACTGGCTGATGGGAAGGGTGGAAGGGGAAGAAGACAACATGGAAAGGAAGGGTCCTAGACCTGAAACTCATCCCCTATCCACTTCTAGGGGCAGGAAATAGACTGTGGTGTCAAAAATATGCTCTTCCCCCTCACTCTTCCTCTTAGTGGTCTTGCCAGATCCTCTCTCTCCCAAGCCCCTTCCTGGTGTCTTCTAATCTCCAACTCCGCCCCATCCTGTACCTCCCCTGCCCCCACCCTAGTTACATAAGGGGCCTGAGAACACACAGAGGGAGCTTTGTCAAACCAAATCCATACGGAGCCGGAGCCGGAATCAGCCAAGGCAGCTGTTCCCCATTCCCTCTGCCTTGGCAGGGTTGAAACCCTGGGCAGAAATCCCCTACACGCCTCCATTTGGGAAGACAGGGGACAAACACTGGCCCCAGGGCCCCTGGGCAGCTGAATAGGTGGCTGAGGATCAGTCACCACTGTGTGGGACCGCAGCAAGGAACCAGCTGGTCTCTAGGAGAGAACAAAGCCACACTGCAAAGCCAAGATCCCAAAGACAGTAAAGAAGCAGACTCTAGCCCAGGAGGAGACAACATAGTGCCAGGCTCAAAGGAAGGAGTGCAGATCCACACAAGCACATCACAGTTTCTGTTCACACACAGGAGCATGCTCCTAAACTCTCTTGCACACAGGTAACCCATGACCATATTCACCCACACATTTACAAACACACACACACACACATACACACACACACACAGTTCATATCCCAAATGCAAAAGCTGATCTCACTTGCAGGGGGCTGGGCAGAAACCTCTCTGCTCTGGCCAGCTCTCTCTAGTAGGTGCCTCTGGAGCAAGACTAGGAGCTCTGGAGAGCTGATAGAGATAAAAGAGGGAGCCAAGAGGGGATCCAGAAGGAGAAGAGGCAATGGGTCTGGAGAGAAGAACCCACAATGCTTGAAAGGACAGTCCCCATACTCCATCAACACAGCCTCTCCTCAAAGCCCCTCAGCCCTTGCCCTTTCCGATAGACATGGCCAATACAGTGTAGCCCAGGACACTAGGCATTTTCAGACCATTCATTTTAGTTTACCAAGTCCTGGGGGCCCACCATGCCACAGAAGAGATTAGCTTCAACAACTGGGAGCATGAAGGAGAAAGGTATGTGGGGGGTTCAGGAGTGAGAAAACAGGGGGTCACACTTGAGGTTAGGACATGCACGTTCCCTCCCTGCCTTGGGGGAGATGCTCTTGTGACCTTGTACAAGAAAGGAGACCTGTCTGTGCTTCCACTTTGTCATTTGCAAAAGAAAATATTATGGAGCAATTACTGGCTACCAGCCAGGTGCTGCTGTTGGTGATATGATGATGATGAGGGAGTCCTGATCTTCCATCAGGTTGACACTAATGCCTACTTTTGAGCTCCCTTCTTTCAGAGAAAGAAACACTTATCTTGAGCTGGAGAAATAGCTCAGAGGTTAAGAACACTGGCTGTTCTTCCAAAGGTCCTGAGTTCAATTCCCAGTCAACCACCTGGTGGCTCACAACCATCTATCATGAGATCTGGTGCCCTCTTCTGGCGTGCTAAGGTGTACACGCAGGCAGAACATTATATACATAATAAATAAATCTTTTTTTTTTAAGAAATGTTTAGTTCACTTTGCATTGCCCTCTCTTGAGTGAGACAGATACTAATATCTGTACCTCAATAAACAGGCATATAACTTAGAGCCAATCAAAAGCAAGCTCTGCCTGAGCTCACTTGACTGGACAGAGGACAAAGAAGCAGCTCTGGCCTTGTCTAGCTCAATGTTCTTTTCTTCCAGGGCCAAAAGGCAGGCAGTCAGAAAGTCAGAAGGCCAGAAAGTCAGCCATCATTTGTAGAGTATTACATTCCAGGCACTTAATGTTATCTGAAGTGCTATCTCATTAAGGAGTGTTAATTTCTTGGAGGTGTACATAAAGCTAACAAGGGCTGCTGAGGATAGGAAAGAAGAGAAGCTATGAGAGCCTACAACCTGTCGCCAGGGACCCAAATCCCCTGGCTTCAAAGCTCCTCACAGTAGTATAGCCGGCACTCGGAGGTACCCTCTGTACTCAAGTGCACAGGAGTGAAATGTCTGCAGAGTGGAGAAGGCAGAGGGACTCAGGAAACCTTCACGGAACATTTGCTCAAGGTGACACGAAGGACAAAGGTAGTTCAGAATAATCATTACCAAAGATGACCAAACCATGTCATGTGGCAAGACTGGGAGTAAAGGCTGAGAGGTGACAAATTCATATGGCATGTTACCAGGAACAGAACACTCTTGGTGCAGATGAATAGAAGTTTAGAAAACAAATAAACAAACAAACTTTTTTTTAAGCTAAGAAACCCTCTGTCCCAGTTTTAGAAGAGTTTAGCTGGAACTCCAGCATGTAGAAATGAGAATAAAGCCCTTACTCAATAGAGGCCACCCGACTGTGCGCTCAGCCCTCAAGACGCTGTTCTTGGGCAGATAATAAGTTGACACAGGAACAGGAAGTGAGGTTCTGAGTAGTCTGTGTCTGGATCTGAAAGTTACGAAGAAGGGGTGACGTGGGGCTTGTTCTCCTTGGGGGACTCCTGCCTGCCTCCGTCTGAAGATCCTCCCACCTATCCTAGCACAGGGAGGGGTTGCACAGTGCAAAGACAAAGCTAGAAAGCCTGAACTACATCTTCACATTATCTCCTCAATGAACTGTTTATCAAGCAATGATTTGCTGGTCATCATTCCAGGAAATAAGAGACTAGCAATGAGAGCCAAGGGTAGTGGCGGGTATACGTAGTCCCAGCACTCGAGAGGCAGAGGCAGGCAGATCTATATAGTGACCTCTAAGACAGCTAAGGCCACACAGTTTGAAAACAGTGAGGCCCTGTTTTGAAAAGCAAGCACAAACCAGAAAGAATATAGCAGTGAGCAAGGCAGACAAGTTCCTAGTGCTTGAAGTCTTAAACCCTCAGGGAGGAAAATCCCTTGAAAGTGTTCAGGTCCATTCCACACTACAAACCACGCCTCCCTCTGTTCACTGTCTGTCCTTGTTTCTGTCAAGGTCACTGGTATGTCTCAGTGACCTTCAGTGGACATCTTACAGCATGCTTCTAAAACCTGAAGGTGACCATCTGAAGGGCCCTAGTTGCCGTCTCTCTCCCTAGCTGGTGCAGTCTTGGACAAGGGAATGAGCTGAGTGCTAATGTGTGCTTCATGTGTGCATTTTATTTTATAGCAAGTTAAAATGTGCATCTCCTCTCTAATTATTTGACTTTCACTTGGGATCAAGGTAACTAACTGTAGCTGTATTTTTCCCATTCCCACCCAATAGTTCCATGGATCCTCAACACCAGGGCAGGCCCAGCGCAGCATCCCTCCTCTGGGCCAGTGACCTCAAAGGAGAAGATGGGGCTTTTGGGGAGCCCTCTGACACTGAATGAATCAGCCCAGAACCAAGGGGACAGCAAAGGTAATCCTTTCTAAGCCCAGACAGCACATTGGGAGGAAAGCCCAGGGAGGGTTCCCAGGCTCTGACACCAACACCCTCTCCTTCCCCATGTATCCAGGCAGGGCAGTTGCCCAAGGACTTTCAGCTTTGTGGGCGGTGGCCGCATTTCCAAGGAATAGGAGGAGCAGACAGGCGGGGCAGATGGAAGCAATTACAGGAGCAGAGCTCAAAGGCCTGGAGTTGGGCGGGGCCATCAGGGAAGAGAGAGAGAAAGAGAGAGAGAGAGAGGAAAAGGAGAGAGAGTAGAGGAGAGGAAAGAGAGAGGAGAGAGAGAAAAGAGAGAGGAGAGAGAGATGAGTGAGAGAGAGAGAAGCCCTAGCCTGCTCCACTGAAAAGGATGAGAAGCCCAACTCCCAGCTAGACATAGGTTCAGGCAGCATAGAGAGGACTGTGTTTGTAGTCCCCCTTTGACACTAAATCACCGTGACCTTGACATCTTTCTTTTCCTATCTCTGATGGGACTGGTTAAGACAAGCTCCAGCTTGGAAGTGGAGAAAACAGGGCTGAAAAGTGCAGGCTTTGGAAACAGGTCAGCCCCAGCTCCACAGTTTTATGAGTGGTGTGACCTTGGTAGAGTAATTTTTATCTTTCACAGCCTGTTTCATTTACAAATGGACTTCATTTACAAAGAGGCTTATGGGAGTGATACAAAGTGTCCTGCAGGGCCCCCCCTCCTCTCCCTGTTTTTCAGTCTTCCATTAAACAGTCTACACTTACAGCTGTAGACACATACCACAGTGTATATGTGGAGGTCAAAGGACAATCTTGCCCTCTCACCTTGTTTGAAACAAGGTCTCTGTTGTTCGCTACTGCTTATGCCAAGCTAGTTGGCCCTCAAGCTTTCACCGGCTCTCCTGACTCCATCTCCCATCTCACTGTAAGAGTATTGGGATTTCAGGGGCACACCACTCATCCTGGCCTCCCAAAAGTCTTGAGGACCCCATGATAAAGGAGCAAGGGCTTTACCCACCGAAGCATCTTGCTAGCCCAAAATATTTTTTGAGTCAAAGTTTCATAGAATCCAGGCTGGCCTCCAGTTTGCTTTGAACTCCTTGTCCTCCAAAATACTAGGATTACAAGGATAAACCACTATGCCTGGCCCTAAGTTTCTTTTTCATTTTAACAGCCTGCTTCCACGGGAGAGGACACAGGATAGGCCATGGGTACCAGTGGCATCACTACAGCTGCTGTAAAACTCACACCTGGAAGATTTGGGTCCAAACCAGAAATAATGTGTGTTTCTGCTCTACACTTGCAAAACTAGTCCCTGGACTCTTCAAGCCGCTTCCCTTCAAAGATGAAAGCAAGATTCTGGAGCCCCTTACCCCAGGACAGACGCAAACAAAGTTATAGGCAGGAGGAAAGGACTATCCTCATGCTCCAACCATTCTTGGGCTTCCTCACATCCACTGAGCGCGTAGTCAGACCCATGCCTCACTTCAGACTGAGTAACGGCAGCAGCACCCTCCTCCCTACCTGACGAAGAGCAGACCTCAGGGCTTCAGAATCTAGACAGTCGCACCACCCTTCTGCTTGGCAGCTACACATGTGGACACCCATATTTATGGGTAGGCCACAGCCTACCATAACCCTTGGGTGGACTTCAGACTAGGCTCTGGTTGAGATTTGCATGACCCTTGAGGCTACATGAGATCACTACCTCCACTTGTATTAACCAGACACACCTCAGGACTGAGGAAGGTGTTGGGGGACATTCTCCCCACCCCCGGTGGTCTCTGAACACTCACACAGAAATGTTGGAGCTTCTCTGGGAAATGCTGACAAAAGGAGGTATGGGCTAATGACTACAGCCATGTCCTAGCCATTTCCCTGTGGAAACTAACAACTTCTGGTGAATGCCAGGCTCTTTAGGAAGGAGGAGGATCCTGAGAGCTAGAGGAAAGAGAAGCAGGAGCCATGCCATGCAGCACCAGTTCATTGCAGGGAAAAGTGGCTGAAACAGTGCTATGGGAGTCAATGCTTCAGAATGGAGCAGGAAGTGTTAACTCCACTTGCCCTGCCATCTGATGCCCAACATCTATCTCCTAGTAGCTGCAGCTCTGCCTTGATCAAACTCTGTAGGTTTGGTCTTCAGACCTTCCTAGGGACCTATGCTCCCTCCCTGAGCCTGGATCCTTGAACCAGCTTGCAGTTGCTTAGTTTTGTCTGAATTAGAGTGGTGCCCTCCCTCCAGTGCATGGTGTAAATTTTGAACCATGACTCTCCTCATCACTCTAGTCCCAGAAGGGGTTTGCTGAGACAGGGTCCCATGTAGCCCAGGTTGGCTTCAAACCCCATATGGAACACAAGATGACCTTGAATGACCTACCACCCAAATGCTGGCACGAGAGCAAGGGTTCTCTACTTTACTGGGCAACCTTGGTGCAGGTACTTCTAGGAGAAGCCTGCAGAGCAAGGGCAGATGCCAGCCCAGTTGGGTAACTTCAGACCAGCCATGACTCAAGATGGTCCCAAGAAGTGGGACTGACCCCTGCTCCTTATTACTCATGGATGAAAAGAGGTCCTTCCCAGGATTTCCTATGATTCCAGAAATGGGCAGATTCTTAGCTCTACCCGGAAAATAAAATCCTATGAGACTAAAACAGCTGGCAGGGTGGAGGGGATACGGCACTGCTGTGGGTGAGTCACTGGTCCAGGGAAGGGAGCAGGGGAGAGAAGAGCACCTAGAAGGCACTGGGGTCTTCATCACCTGGGGCCTCCACTTCTAGTGAAAGTGGGGCTTCCTCTCTTTGAGCAGCAACTTACTCCTAAGCTAAATATGCCCTTCAGTCTAAAGGCTAAGCAGGTGACTCTTTAAAAAAAAGTATGTGAGTTTTGCCTGCCTGTATTTATACATGCAAGCCTGGTGCCTGTGGAAGCTAAAAGAAGATGTTGGATCCCCTGAAACTGGAATTAGCCACAAATGGGTACTTGGGAATTGGGCCTGGGTCCCCTGCACTGCAAGACCACCCAGTGCTCTTAACCACTGAGCTAGCTCTCTAGCCTGCAAAGGGGGGTATTTGAGACCAAGTCTCACGTAGCGCAGGTTGGCCTCAAACTACATATGGAACAAAAGATGACCTTGAATGATCTACCACCCAACTGCAGACAACCCATTTCCAGAGTGCTGGAGTTATAGGCATGCACACCAAATGGTTAGACAATGTACTGGATCAAGCTTAAGGGGCTTAGACAGGCAAGCGCTTTACCAACTGCAACCTTTGTGCCTGTGCCTCCCCACCCCTTACTGGGACTATAGGCAACTGCTCTGCCATGGAATCACAACCTCAGTTCCTAATTTACTTTTATAACTTCTGTCTACATCCCTCTAGTTATCTCCATTATCACTTTGAAGTCTTTGTGGGCTGGTCCCAAACTCCTGGTGCACGAGGGGGGGGAGGAACAACAGGGTGCGGGAAGAGGAAGGGGGAGAATGGGAAGGTCCAAAGGTGTCTCTCCCTATGCAACAGGTCAGGCCATGAGGGATGCTCAGAGTAGGCGTAGAGGCAGAATAAGTTTGAGGAATCTGGGTGGCCTCAGCTTTCTCACAGGGTATTTGCAGACCAACTCCCAAAAAAGTAAAGCATGCCCAATTATTTCCCAGGCCCTAAGTAACTGGCACCTCCTAGGCAGCATTCTAGAAAATTGCTTGGGAAATTGTTATAGATGTAGTTTCTATAGCAAACTCACACTCGTCCTCTGTGCCTCTGATACTTAGACATATTAATTCATTTACAGCCTCCTGGGTAGAGGCCTGGGGTTGGAGGGTGGGGAGTGAGATCTGTAGACCTGGTCCTGCACTGTACAGGTCCTTGCCCCTTGCGACAGTCAACCTACGCTGTGGCACTGTACGCCCCTAGCCTTTAGGCACTAGTAGCCTTCTAAGCCTGGAGAACGGAGAACACAGCAGATCAGGCTCATAGAGCTAGAAATGTCTGCCCCTCGGGCTGGGAATGGTAGTGGTGGCAGACACATTGGCATCACGAGGCTGCCCAGAGGTCCCAGCCAGCAAGGGTCTCAGAGAGTTATGAGTTATGCCCCCAGCTCTGGCCCACCCTTCTCAGTCCTATTTCTTCCCACTGTCCACCTCCCAGTCAACGCTGAAGTACAGCTGCCTAGGCCCAAAGACCCTCCCTGATTCCTTGGATACAGCCAGCCTGCTCTGCTATAGGCAAGCCCATGTCGGGCTTTGCTCAGCGACCTTGCAACTCCAGCACACAGGCAGACCCTGCAAAGCTTGTCACCTCTAGCAAAGCCAGCCCACATAGCCTGGACTTCAGAGGATGCTAGAGTTGGTGGACACCTATTCAGCCGGGGCGCAAGAGCAACAGGGGTGGGGGTTAGAAACTTTCCGGAGGATTGTCCTGTTTGCTCACTTCAAGAGAGCGAGACAAATCAGGCTTCCCGCGAAAATCAAGTCCAGGAAAAAGAACCCCTCTCCCCAGGGCTGTGGCCACCCCACACCAACCCCGTGCAGCGTGGCGTCCACGTGCCGGGCCCGACTACCTTCCCGAACCGTGGCGCGAGGCTGGAGCCCCGCAGCCCGGCGCTCCCCGCCCTCCGCCGCGGGGCCCCAGAGCCCGGCCGCCGCGTACTCACCCTCGCGGGTGGAGCGGGGCGGGGCGAGGTAGATCCGCGCGCAGCTCCGATCCGCTAGGCGCCAGGACTGGCGGGGCAGCACTGGCGCAGCGGCTCCGCTCCGCTCGGCCCGGTCCCTGTCCCGGGAGCGGGGCCGGCCTGGGAGCAGGCAAGTCCGCCTGAAGGGGAGGCGGGGGCCAGGGCTGGGGCGGGGGGCGGGGAAGGGGCCGGACACGCTTGCGCACACGACCGGGAAGCCGACTGCCGCGAACGCCGCGCTGGAGGGAGGGCTCCGAGGAGGGAGGGCGCGGAGAAAGGAGGGAGCTAAGGAGGGAGGGAGGGAGCTAAAGAGAGAGGGAGGGAAGGCGCGCCGAGGAGGGAGGGAGGGGGCGCGAGACCGCCGGGCGACTGGGGTTGGTGTGGAGGCTTCAGAGGCCTGGAGAGAGTCGACTGGGGTGCGGGAGGCGGGATCGGGTGAGGGCAGGCCCTGGGCCAGCGCTGCCTGTGAGTGGCGCCAAGATGAGTATGCCCAACGTAGTGATCCCACACTCTTTTGGGAACAATAAGGCCCAAGAAAGGCTTCTTTGCTGTCCCTGCGCGATGAAGTGTCCTTTTCTCTCTACAGAAACTGAGGTACAGGAGCGAGAGTCCATCCTTCCTTCCTGTATCCTCTTATCCCGTCGTGACATTAGGTGACCTAAATTCGCGGGCCTTTTCTCTACCCGAGGTTGGCCCGGGCGCTCCAAACTGCTGCTTCTGCACCCTCCCATGCATACCCTGTCTTAGCCTCGGATAACTTCTCAGTTTCCGTTCTTGTTGAAGGCGCCAGGCATCCTGTCTCCAGGGGAAACCCCTTCAAGCCTTTAACCCTGATTCCTTGGGCTCGGGAATTGCCTGGACTGAAGAACAACAGAGCAGAAACCACCCAGCAGGCCAGTCCTGTCCAAGAGTCAGCACCGTGTTACCAAGTTCCTAGCGCGAACACTCCAGGGCGCCAAGGAGAGTGTTAGATCCAGGCCCAGTCCCCGAAGCTTACTCTAGTTGCCGAGAAAGAGAGGGCTTGCTCTTCAAGAATAAGGCGGCACAGGATGTGACTAAGTGCAAAATATGAATAACCGACAGTGAGCGCCCAGGGTGCCAGTGAACTGGCAGTTTAAAGTCGTCTTTAGGGGAAGCTGGTGGTCTCTCTCACCTTTTGGGAAACTCCAATTCAAAAGGAACAAAATGAAGAGTCGGCCTCCAGCTTCTTCCACTAGTGACTGTTTCCACCTAAATGATACTTTGCATAGGCAGAAGCTCTTTGGCAGCTCACCAGAGCCTGGTTTTATTTGAATGGTTCCTTCGGTCTGTCAGTCACCTATTCATTCAACAAATATTTATTACGTATCATGTCGTGGTCTGAGACAAAGCTGGGAATAGAGAACACAATGGCTTTGTCTCGGTGTTGGGCAAGTCAAAAAGAAGGAAGATTCATATTTTGCAAAAGAAAACCTGCCCCAGGAGAAACAGCAACAACTGATTTGTGTCTGGCAAGCCGGTCCAAGAAAGGGCCCATCCTCTAAACCTGGCTAAGTCTTCACCAAACTAGGTTCAACGACAAGTTCCCACTTCTTGCTAAGAGCCATGGAAAAATCCTGTTGTAAAACTGAACGTAAGCATCAGCTTTTTTTTTTTTTCCTCCAGGAGATATGGGTTCTAATCCTGCCTCTGCCATTAAATAACTTTCCTTTTCTTACTGGGAAAAAAAGATCAATGGAAATAACTGAACTAAATAAAGGGCTGTTGTTAGTATTGAATGAGACAATGGAGGTGAACTTGTCTTGAAGCCATCATATGATACATTTAACTACGCTCTTATTAAACATGCAGAAGAACACCTTTTAAACTTATTAAATGTATTCAGAACCACAGACCCACAACCTCCCAGCCTATCCCAGTCCTGATCTCATCCACTTTATTTATTTATGACATTTCCCCTCCACTTTTTTCTTCCTCCTTTTCTTTTTCTTCTTTTTAAGACAGGCTAAGTAGCCTGGGCTGACCTCAAACTTGTGATCCTCCTACCTCAAGATTACAGGTATGCCACCATACCAGGCTTCTGTCCAGTTTCTTAATACTACAGTCAGAAGCTGAATGGGTGACCTAGAAGCCCCTATGTCTTAAGAGAAGGAAGCAATTCTAGCACAAAGGCACCCTTTCAGCCTAGACCCTGGGTTCCAGGTCCTTCCCCAATCCCACTGTACCCCTTACCAAAAGGCAGGGAGATAAAAGGCTAGGCTCTGGCCTGAAGGGACTGTTCCTCTCAGGTTAGCTGTGCTAAGGTGAACCAAAACAAGAGCAGGGAGTCCTACTCAGCTGGCAAGCAATACCACCCCACCATCCCCATCCCTTTGCTTCCCTTTTTTACCTTTCCTGTTCTACTGACCGCTGAGACAACCACTGGAACCTCAAGCAGAGGGAGGAGACAGACAGGAAGAGGCACGAGAGGGGGCAGGTGCATCAGGGCCCGGGAAGCTGTGTCCCTGAGGTTCCTCCTGGACAGGCTGCCACCTGACAAATGTGCCTCCCAGACATCTAGCTCCTGTCCCTCACATGTGCCATGTTCATATCCTGCCTACCAGGAGGAGGGGACAGCAAAGTGCCGTTTGAGGAAGAAATAAACCCAATCCAGCATCTCAGACGCTTTTAAAAATAGCAACCCCAGGATGGTATTTCAGCTCCTATTTTTATCAGATTTATAAGGCTGGACCGTGGAGCTGATCTGTTCTCAGGGATCCCAATAGCAGAAGTCACCTCTGTTGTAGTGTTGTTAGAAACCTGCCAGGAGCCCAAGTCTAAAAGGCTTTCCTCAGTCTTTAGGTTGGAAGGAATCCCAAGGAGTCCTTGCATGTAGTCCCTGCCTTTCTTTAGGGCCACACTTGATTAACCACAGTTTGTAGCTTTTTCCCTTAAAATCTAAGCTGGGTGTAGTCGAACATGGCTGCAATCACAGCACTCGGAAAGCTGAAGCAGTAGGATCATCAGGAGTACTAGGCCAACCAAGCTTATAGACCCTGTCTCTGAAACACTTGGTCATGGTGGTATAACACTAATACCATTGAGGATGCTGTTGTTATGACCTAATCATTCCCAAGGGCCCCGTCTCTAATACTGTCCCCTGGGGTGTTAGAATATTAACATATAGAGGCTAGAGCAAGGATGTGGTCCCCAAAATATTTCCTTTTAGATCACTCTCATGGCAGAAAAGTAACTAAAATTTACTTACAAATCTTTTAAAAAATGTGTATAGATGTTTTTGCCTGCACCTATGTTTGTATGCCATGTAAGTGCCTGATGCCTGTGGAAATCAGAAGAGGGTATGGGATCCCCTGGAACTGGAGGTACAGATGTGGGCTGCCATGTCACTGTTGGGAGACAAACCCAGGTACTCTGATAGGGCAAACAGTACTCTTAACCACTGTATCAGTTCTCCAGCCTTAACAGTCCTTTCATTTAAGCCTCACAAATCCCTGAGGAGTAGGCAAGGTTGCCACCCTATTTTATGAACAAAATATAAACTGCTCCAGAGTATACTTGTTTATGGTGCAGAGTTTATGCTGGAGCCATCAGCCTACTTCGCCTAAAGGAACAGAGCATTAGGGTTGGAGAAGCAGTTCAGTTGGTAAAGTACTTCCATCCACGGAACCCATGTTAAAATGTGGATTATGGTGTCACATATTTGTAATCCCAGCCCTGGGGAGGCAGACATGTGACTTGCTAGTGAGAATACGTTATGATTAAGTTCAAGACTCTGCCCTCTTTCCCCCAATTCTCTCGAGGAAAAATGCTGGGATATAGCTCAATTGAAGAACACCTGACTAGCATGCATGAAGCCATGGGTTCAACCCTTTGGGCACTTTTTATTTTTTTAAATATATGTATGGGGCTAGAAAGATGGCTTAGCAGTTAAGAACACTGCTGTTCTTCCAGAGGACCCAGGTTCAATTCCTGGCACTCACACGTGGCTCACAACTGTACGTAACTACAGGTTCTAGGGGAATCTGATGTCCATTCTGGCCTCCAGGGGCACTGTACACGCATGGTACACAGATGTACGTGCAGGAAAAACACCCATACATAGTGAATGCAATTTTTTTAAAATTACATATGAAAAATATAAGTACAGACTTTTTTGGTATTTCCTAAACAAAGTAGAAAAACAAGTATTTTTCACTGCACAGTATAAGTAATCTAGAGGTGACTCAGCATAAAGGAGGATTTATATTGACAATGTTATACCACCTGAGATACCCGAACATCCAGGGTTTGGGCCTTGGGGTGCTGTGCCTAATCAAATACCCCAGGCCACCAAAACCTGAATATTTAAATATTCTGGATAAGAACATACAAATGTTTTCACATATTTCTCTGTGTGTGATTGGTTCTTGATTTGTTTCTCGTTTTAGAGCTCTTTATTCAACAGGGACATGCAAAATAGAGCTTTCTCTTGGCTTTGTGCTGATAATTTTGCTCTTATGCGAGGGCATTGGAGTACACAGAGAAGCCAAGGAACAACAGCAGCCGTGTGTCATTTGCTTCTCACCTCCAACTAGGCTGGAAAGAAAACAGACAAGCACCACAGGGCCAGAGCCATTTGTGAGGGTATCCCTGACTGATCTGGGGAGGGTGATGTCTGCCATTGCCCCAGCACGCGTGTAAGGATCTCAATGGCAGAGCAGGGCTGCTATTTGCAGTGGGTCAGGAAAGGTTGAGCACAATGTGCTCAGGAAGCTCTGTCCCAGGAGACAGGACACTGAGGACAGTAGGAATAAAGCCTGAGGCAGAGGGATAGTTGTCACCTCACATTGTCCCGGCTTGGGAACTCAGGCCCAGTTCCATTCCTCTGTTCACCACATTTAGTGAACACATTTCTACAGGTCCTAGGGCAGAAGTTTCAGGTTCCTGCGGCTGACACTGACCCTGTAACAAGGCACTGAGAGTTTATTTATCTGTAAAATAGAGGATGAGAGCTCCATGAAATGATTTGCTATATAAATGAAAACTGTCACAATGTTGATTTGCCTTAATGTTTTGCCCAGTCAGACAGAAGCCCAGGTGTTGGGAAGCCAGAATGGTAAGATGCTCATACATTTGAGGTTTACTCATTTCAACAGGAAAGGCAACAGGCCAACAGATACAGCCGGAATGAAAGAGAACAAGTATGCGAAGCTACCCAGACAAGCCAGGCAGGAGAGTCTGTCAGTAAGAGTTACCCCATAAAGACATAAAGGGTATTGTTAGGCTCTCAACACCACCAGACAGCAGCCAGGCTGCCTGGCAGGAACCTCAGTGTGATGAGGCGTTGGGGCTTGGAGATGGAGGTGGGACACTGGGGTGCAGGGGTGGGGAAGCTTCCATCATGTTCTCTGGAGGACAGCGCAGAGAACCAGCTGACTCTGAAGTGGCCCTCCCAGACCTCAAGCAGAGGCTGGTCCTTCCAATCATAAGAAAACGAAGTGGCAAGGCCTGGAGGAGACCCCTCTGTGGTCAGGTAAATAAGGTGTATGTCACTATCCTAGAGGCACCTCCTTGCAGAATAAGCTGAAAGGAAGATGAGAATGGTTAATAGGAGTTGGGGACCAAAAGGTCATCCAGAGCACAGCTTTATGCCCTAAAGAGGAATACCTGGCCTTTACAGACTTAATTACTAGCTTTGCAACTATGAGCCCATGACCCCATTTAGCCCGTCTACATGAATAAGCAGGCTGCTCCTTCCCTGTAGATTGTACACCCAGCCATCACCCCACCCCACCCCACCAAAGCCAGACACAGTGAAATTACAGCATGTAACACAAAAGTCAGCCCGTGTGCGAGCCTGAACCCCCCAGGCAACACAGTCAGGAATGGGGGTCAAGTAGCATGTGATGTGGTAGAAGGGTTGTGTGTTCTAGAGGGAGGTCTCATCTGCTATCTTGGCAGTCATCTACCACCCACAATGCCTCATCCCCCTGAGGCTCCAGGGCACATTTGGTGCCATTTACTTTCAAAGAAGAGGTCACTTTTCTACCCTGGTACCTGGAAAAGGAGACCCAGGAAGACCCCTGCAAGCTGCAAGCAGCTCTCAGAAAAGATCTCTGTCAGCCTTCTCTACTAGATAAACCCTCAGCATTGGCACACAGCCCTGACCAGGAGAGCATTTGCTTTCAGTTCAGGAAACCACTATAGTCTGTGTGGCAGCCATGAACAGATCTGGTTTACACTTGTAACAGACACACCTGCTTTGGTTACCACAATAACTGCAAGTCCATGTGGTGGTTAGATACATACCTCAACCTTGGGCTGCTTAAAGAACTGCAGAGAAGGCTGGGTTAGAGCGGCAGCAGCTCTGCCATGCCTCCTCCTGGACTTGCTAGAGGCTAGAGTGGCCTTAGATTCTCTGACCACTCACTCAAAAACTCTACTTTTTTTTTTATAGGGAATCTCTTTTTTGGAAGCACCGAAGTCCAAATGCTTTCCACCATAGGCAGTGTGGGCCTGGAGCAAGGGACAGGATAAGTGCCACCACTGAGGGCCTCACTTGCAAATATAGCAGTTGGGCACTGAATCAAGGCTTTTGGTTCTCAGGCCAGGGATGCAGAGTCACAGGCACCTGTCTTCTTCACACTTTTCTCCTGGTCATTTCAGGCTCCTATGTCCTGCATCTCAGCAGGAAGCTTCTAGAACAAGGCACAATACATTTAGCCGTCCCCTGCCCAATAGTAAACTCCTGCTCTGCTCTGGTGGTAGGATATACAATTGTCCTTTGTGCTGGAGAGTGATCTCATTGGGCTGTGGCCCTGTGGCCCTGTTCTCTTGAACAGAGGCAGATGTTACTCTTCTGAGCTGGGCTCCTGCCAGCTACAAGGCCGGTCATCAGCCTCTGATACCCTGAAGTCCATTCCTGGCCTCAAGATTCTATAAAGCAAAGCGCTGGTCAGACCTGGTCCCCAGCCCCTCACAGCAACCACATCAGTTTGCCCTGATAGTGTTTTGAACTTTCTGGCTGACCCATAGAGTTTGTTTTGTCTTTCTGCCTAGATAACAAACTCAAGGCCAGGGTTTTGCTGACCAAATAACAGAAGCAAAGGCAGGCTTTTGGGGTTTGCATCATCTGAGTCCCAGGAAAACATTCCCAATTCCAAGTACCTATCTGCAGCCCCTCACCAAATGTATCAACAGCTCTGACACACATATAGGGTGTAACCTCATTACTGGGGGAGGGAAGGAGGAAGTGGCATCTAGAGCCTTCACAGACTATTTCCGGAAAGGTTTTGAATTTGGTGTTAAAGGTGGACATGAACTTGCGCAAAAGGAGAGTTGGAGAGAGAGGAACATGGCAGTAGAATTGGGAGGAGTTTGCAGACCTGAGACAAGGAAATAAACAGGTACAGAAAGCATGGGAAGGTGGAGGAAGTCTTTGAAACTTCCAAGAAGCTGTGACTCAGCAGCTGTGATGATACCCTGAAACTTTCAACCTTTCACAAGATGTTGTTGTAAATAAAAATGGTGTGTTGGGCTAAATATTATTTATTATTAGCCCTAAGATCATCACAGCAGTATTATCTAACCTGCTATCACAAATAATAAGACACAGATACCTGTTAAGATTTTATAATTGCCTTATTTACCTTGGGCCAGGCAGATATTTCACCTACAGTGTCTTAAAAACCTCACTATCCATCTCCCAGCCCCCTTCCAATGCCATCCGCCTTGATCATCCTCATCTGAACTATCTTGCATCCATAATCCCAATATACTTGCTTATATTTTTCATCTTGGTGTTTCTCTATCCATGCCATCCTTGGAGTCCTTCCTCCATTCTAACCCATCATGGCATCCCCCTTCCTCCTCCTCTGTTCCCATCGTCTGTTTCCCATGATTCTCCTGTTCTCATAAAGCCAAGGAACCTTAGCCATACCTACCCCATTCTGCCCAGGTATAATCAACCAATCAGGTATGTCTTAGGCAGGTTTGTACACAAGGATCAACCAATCAGGTATGTCTTAGGCAGGTATATCAGGGGAGTAACCAGATCTTGAGGGCCAGTATCAGGACAACCCCCAACACCAAGATATGCCCACCAGCTCTGCTCACTGACCTTCCCTACCACTTGTCTTCCCCCGCCCGACTCCCACCAGGCTACACCATCAGTCCTCACCAATAAGAAAGTAGTTTATTCTCATGTGAGGGGTAAACCAGTACAAAATATGTCTTACACTTGACCTTTGCTAAGAGGCCACGAAACTACAAAATACAGTTTAGGAAAATCCCTCAGAGATAAAACTTGAGCCCCTACTACCCCAAGCCTGGCCCATTAGTTCCCCTCTCTTCAGGCACTCTCAGCAACTCAGGGTTGCTGGGTCTTCTGCAGGAGCTGAAGCAGGGGGTCATCAGTCCTGAGGGCAAAAGTAAGAGTGCGCTGTTGATAGTACTCGGGGTCGCGCTCCAGGTTCTCGATCACTTCAGCCAGCAGGTGTGCCCGCTCGACCCCTGAGCCGGGAGCCTCAAAGCCCAGGGCAGTGAAATGCACATGCAGGTGGTAGTAAGAGGGTAGGTAGTGTAGGTACACGCGCAGACGGCCTCCTGTCACCTGGTAGCGCTTCAGGATGGCTTCCTGGCAAGGAAAGACAGTGACAAAATGGTCATCATGTTGCAAAGGGGCCAGTACCCCAACCTCCGACCCCCACAACTGGACCATTATGTTCTTGCTACAGTTGACCTGGGATGGCTACAGAAACCTCCAACCAGCTCTCTGCCCTGCCTGCCGTTGATGCTGGTCTTTTGTCTAAGAAATTTGTCAACGTGGTGATGCAGCCAAGCTGAGAAATTCCTCAATGGAAATGGCCCTCAGTCACCCCAAGCCCCAGAAAAAAACAAAAACAAAACAACAACAACAAAAAAAAACCCTGGGCTTTCTCCTTTGGAAGTCTAGGAAGTCCTAGCACCTAAAGTCAGCCCAGGGTATAAGACTGGAGACTTGTAGCACCTGATTAATCTTGAAGTAGGCAGGAGGAAGCCTTTTGGAATAAGGTGGAGATGGGGCTATGCTAGGAACTGGGCAAAAGGGAAACCATGAAGGGAGGGATTTCAGGAAGGGCTCTCAGACCTCAGTAGGGCTCCTTACAAGAGAAGAGAATACTTAAGGGGCCCTGGTTCCTTTCCCCACGTCCACCTTGCTCAGAGAGCAAGAGCTCAGAGAGAGAAAGCCTTCTACCAACCACACAGCTCTGCCAGAGGAGAAAAAGACTCGGCCTCTGTGGGCTCGGAATTTAACCCCAACTCATACCCTGCCTTTGGTGCTACCAATGGAGAATCACAGCAGCAGGGTGAACTGTGGGGTTTTTTGGACTAAGCAGAGCTAATGGGCAGGGCAAGCCAGCCAAACTGCCAGGGAAGTGAGACTCAGTTCCTCCCTGAGAGAACATCACTCTGTGCCACTGGGAATATCCAAGGGCTACTCCTTGAGAAACTAGTGGCCCCGAAAAGAAAAAGGCAGTGAGGGCACAGGGGTATGGGAAGCAGTATCTAGTGAGCACCCTAGTACCGTCTTGGAAGGGGCAGAGTACATCCTGTCTATGCACCTTTGTGACTTTTGGCCCCTGGCAAGACAGGCGTCCAGAAAAAAGGGCTGAGGCTAAGCTCATACAGTGGTGGTTTCAAAAAGGGATCCCAACCAAATCCTGGGGTCCAGGGACCTCGGAGGCAAAGAAAGAGACCTGTTCAAGGGCCCCGAGACAGCAGGCCCTCAAACAGCAGGCCAGGACCACAGAACCAAGCTGCTAGTTACTCTTCTCTCATTCTCTCCTACCTGGATGGCTCCTTTCCCTATCCCATAATGTCCCAGATTAAAAAGTACCTCCAGGACATTAGGTGCTGCAGAATTCAGCCAGCCTAGGTGAGAAGGTAAGTGCTTATATACAAGTCAAAGTCATGTGACCAATATCCAAAGAATGCATCTGGTACGAGGCAGTTGTCATAAACAAGACAGGTAATTCTGGGATGGGGAGGGACACAAGCCTATAGAGGCAGAAGGGCATCCTACAAACAAAGAGGCAGAAGGGACCTACAAACAAAGGCAAGGGAGGACAAGTCTGGGGGCAAGAAAAGGTAGGTCAAAGCAGAGCTGGAGTGTTGGGCAGGTCCACCTGTAAATCAGTCTAAGAGTTCTAGAAACATTCATAGCGAAATCCAGACAGACTTAGAGAAGAGTGAGGAAAAAGACACAGGGGGACATACTAGAATCTGCTAAAAGCCTGGGCTTCTGCTTTATGAAGTAACTCACTTGTCCTTCCCGAAGAATGTTTCTCAACAGTGGCAGGTGCTCTGGAGTGAGGTCACGAATTGATCTGATACCCCGGCGATGGCAGATGGCAATCAAGTACAGGTCATCAAGCTGTGCAGAGACCAAACGAGAAACAGGACAATACCAGGTTCACCAGGGATGCTACCAGCCAGGGCACTCCTATCCCCAAGGCCAATCCATGGACCCTACAGCAGGACTGATGAGCAGGAACTATAGGTGTCTGTCTGCCCTAGGTGACCAGGACTAGCTGAAGAACAGGATTTCTGTGTTTTCTTTCTTTTAAAACATCTTAAGGATCGAGGTGTAGTGTTACATACCTTTAATACCAGCACTTAAGCAGAAGGACTGAGAATTCAAAGTCACTCTGGGCTATACAGCAAGACCCGTTCTCAAAAAAGTAGGAGAAATCAAGAAGGAAAAGAAAGGAAGGAAGAAACCATAAAACAATAACAACAAAATTCATTACCTGGGAATGCCTACGTATACTACAGAGTTGACAGGAGAGATGGGGAAGCTCAGAGAAAACTAAGCACAAGTCTTTGCCCTGAAGAATTTACAGCTTAATCCATGTGCATGTCACTGCACTATATGAAATAAAACAGGGCAGTTTTTCCTTTCTTTGGTACTAAGGACAGAACGCAGGGTCTTCTGCATGCCTATCACAATCTCTACTACTAAGCTAATTCCACATGACATAAGGTGATCAACACATAAGAGGAAAGAGAGCTCAGCCACCTGAGTGAGCAGAAAGCCTCTGAGGGAAGGCAAGGGATCTGGATCTAGAGAGAACTAGGACACTAAAAGCTCAGAGAGGGTAGCAGCTCAATGTATGTGGAGTCAAAGGTGCATGCAGGGGTAGGATCTGGATCTAGAGAGAACCAGGACAGTAAAAGCTCAGAGAGGGTGGCAGCTCAATGTATGTGGAGTCAAAGGTGCATGCAGGGGTGTGGGGGACACACAGAGGAAAAGAGTCTCGGGGTCTGTCAGCGGTAAGCACCACAGTAACTGTCAGCTATTTCTCTCTTTTCCTATCTCAATGGTTCACAGTGGGCCCTTCCTTCCTGTAAATGGCGCCTGGCTGAAAACCTGGAGGTCACAACATAGCAAAGAACTAATGTCAACAAGATCTTGTGCCAGAGAGCAAATGAACTCTTTCTCCTGCCCGGAAACCCCTCCCACACCCTCCCTGCTCCCCAAACCTTGGCCTTGCTTAGTTATCACACCCATGTGCCAGGTTGTGGAGCCAATTCCAGAGAGAATACAACAGCTCCTAGTCCTGAGGTCTGACCTGCTAGATTCTTCAAGGAGATAATTTGGGGACCACGAGTCACCCAGCCAAACTCTCAAGAGCCCTAACTTAAGAACTGGGAATTAGAATATCCATATGATGCCTGGTGTTCACGTATGTCCTCTTCTCGGAAGTCATTCTTCCCACCAGAGTTACAAGAATCTGGGCTGTGCCCCAAAGCTGCTGTCTGAGCTGTGACAACCAGGCCTTTCTTTGATCATAAGTCCCATTTGGATTCTGCCTTCATGACTTATGCCCAGGTAATGTACTTTCACATTAGTGAGCAGTCCAAGGAGAAAACAGGAAACATGGGTGCTTGATTTTGAGTGTATTCTTTGGCTGTAGGGTGTGTCACTGTCATTTGTTTTAAATATCAGTGAACAAATCCCAAACATCACAGCAAATAGTGTTTCTCTGCTCCACTGGCATGGAATGAGGCTTGGAGCCTGGTGTTAAGTGTCAGCTCACAGGTTGGGTAAGAGAAGGAGAAGGAACCATTGTTTAACATTAGACATGATGAAAGGTTTTCTGCAGGCAACCAAAGATCCCCCTGGCTCAGAGAAATGAGCAGGAAAAGTTAGATAAGGACAGGTGAGGCTTGCGACTGATACTCCATTAGGTGGCTTATCAGTCACTCTGGGGAGACTATTTATAAAGCAGGATGAAAATAAAAATTCAAAGTAAGTTTTCTGGGAATGGCAGGAGTATTAGCTTTATCCTAACCTCTAGGGACTCAAAGGAAGGATTCCTGGTCTGAAAACTTTGGGCCAAAGAGCTTAAGATGTGAGAACTAAAAATGTATGTTCATGAATACACATTTATATCCATGATATATAAGGATTACTTATGGAAGCTAAGATGAGGTAACAGCAGTGGTTTCTAAAGAAGGGGATCTGAGGAATGTGGAGTGAGGGAATCTACCACACAGCCTTTGTATTAGATCTGTTTTAACCATGGGCACGCAATAACAACATAAAATGAATCACAAGAGAACATATAGGCAATCTCTTAATAGAACTGAGGAAGTCAGGTGTGGTGGCACACATCTCAGGAAGGCTGGGGATTACAAGTTTGAGGTAACCCTGGGCTACAGAGCAAGACCCTGTGTCAACAAAACAAAGCAAGGAGTAGGGGGAGCATGACCTAGGAAAGCATAACCTCCAGCAACATTAGGCACTTGCTACAATTTGTTGAATGGATGAAAAGAAGAGCAAATAAATACACTCAGGACCACCAGATTGGAAACAATGAATACTTACTTCTAAGGCTAGAAAGACAGCTCATGGCTAGAGCCCTAATATGTTTGGCATCTTAGGTATGACTGTCAGCAGGAAGAGACTGGATGTGAGAGGGAGAACAATATGTTTCCAAGCAGAGTGGTGAGCAAGACTTAAGGGTGACATGAAGGCTCCTCAAAGCTGCAGTTTCTCCATCTCCTTGATCCTTCCCTTGACCCTGATGCTGTCAACTTCTAAATGAAGTTCACTGCAGTCACAAGTTAAGGAGTTGTGGCACTGAAGAAAATATGGCACCATTAACAAACAACTAAGGAAAGGTTAGAAAGGGCCAATCTTCAATATCAAGCAAGGTGGAACACTTAGGTTAGTTCCATCACTACTACTCCTGAAGCAAGGAGTCAGCCACTTTCCAAAGTCTTTCCTATCTTAAAGAAGACAGAAAATGAATGGGCTGCTCTACTGGCAGGCCAGAGAGATTGCTGACAACCCTGGGTCAGACAGCTCATGATTTCTGTTCTCTAAGCCACGGGCTCAAGTGCACTCAGAGCTATGTACAAGTCTATCTTTATGTCTTTCCTTACTCCCTAGGCTGTAATCTGCCTGCAGTCACAAGCATTTTAATCTTTAATGGTCTTAAGAGGCAGCTCTTCCTGTCAACACCTACTTCCCATGACTAGGCTTTAACTCAGAGTTTCCGGGTGCAGGTCTGCCTGAGGGGACATAGAACTTTGCCTGTCACCATGGAGGCAAGCATCACCCCACGATACCTTCTGGCTAGGAGCAGATTCAGAAAAGGTTGACCCATGGAAGCAAAAGCGGTTGACTAGATAGCTATGCACTGTCAGCTGGAGGAGCTCAGGCCATTCCTTGCAAAGTAACAGTAATCAGTGCATACAGGAACAGGGACTCCAGAGACAGGCTAGAGGCATGGCAGCAAGAGCTTAGAGGCTGGAGTACAGTGCTCTTTGGTCTTTACCTGCTGCTGGTTCCACTTGAGGTCTGGGATGAGGACAAAGCCATCAGAAGAATCTGGGTTTTCAAAAACAATCCGGTCGGCTTCAGCCTTCTTGTCAAGAATGTTATATACCCACTGGAAGGAAAGAAAGAAGGAGTTTACAAAGCCATTTACATGGCTGGGGACCTTCCAAGAAAAAAAAATGGTCCAGCTATAAAAGGCTACAAATTCAGGATAGACAATCACTGGCTTTGGAAGACTCTCCGTTTCTGCCATAGCTGACTCCTGGTTATCACTGTCATCATACAGGCCTCTGAGCTCAGACGGGGCTGGGCCTTTTAGGTTTCTCCTAGTCAACATAGACATATACACCCAATCCGTGCCCCTATATGAAGCTCTCCAGTGCCTGCCAAGGCAGGGGAGACACTTTATATACATTGGCCATTCAAGGAAGACAAGAACACAGAGGTTTCTTTCTTTAGTAGCAGTCAGCCACAAGGCAGTAAAGCCTTTGGCTCTACAGGCCGATGACTATGAGAGAACTGTCACCTGGAACTGCTGGATATGCTATATATCAGCAGGCTTTGCTGACAGGCCCCAGAAGTCAAAGCAAAGCAGAAAGTCACACAGATATAGAGGGTCTCAGTGACACTCTCACAGGATTTCCAGCCCTATTACTACCTTCTGATTAGCACTGACAGTCTTTGGAGGACCCTTCCCCAGTCCTGAACAAACTCCAAGGACATCACTGTATGGTTACATCTTGGGGGAGGGGGGCAGTGTCTCTGTGAGGAAAACAGGCTTCAAGGAGGTTAGGCTGAGGTGCAACCAGGCTCACAAAATTCAGAGCCCAGGTGCTCTGGTTCTTCACTATTTCCCCAGCGTCGAGAGTCCATGTGTACCTAGGAGTGCCCTGCATCCAAAAGACAAAGCTGCTAGCAAATAGAGTGAAATGAACAGTTGGAACCACACCACTATCTCTTCTTCCAAGTCAGAAGGACTTCTAGCTCATGGACAGAAAAGGAAAGGCATAACCATTCTCTTCCCACTCTAAGTGCTGGAACAGGCTGTGCCCCTGAAAGCCAAAAGCAGGGGGCTGGCCTGCGGGCAGAGAGTAGAGGACATCTGCTGGAGCCCCAAAAATCACTCAAGGAGATACTTCAGTCCAGAGGGGCTTGCGGACCCTAGATTGCAAAGCAAGCCATATCGGGAGAATACATAGTAGCAAAGGGATCTGCACATAGCAGGATGCTACCTCCCAGAGCCCCAGGATTAGGCACAAACCACACCCAAACACCTACTGTCACAAAGAGATCCTTTATTAGACAGGGAAGAAAAGTAAGTGGCCGAGTTCTGACTCAGGCAGAAAACAGCAGTAAATGACCTTGCAGGTGTGATTTTTAAGAGGGGAAAAAAAGGGAGGCTTGTGTTAGAATGGGCTAGGTTTGCGGTGCTGCATTTTGATTGGACATGTTAGTTAGGGTAGCACCTGCACACTATGGTGTATGCGTGCATGCACACCCACAACATAATAAACAAAACGTACAAAGTTTCATTAAAAAAAACAAAATGCATGTGCCTCAGTTTTAGTCCTTGAAGGGCCAGACAGTGGCTACAAAACAGTCCTGCTACTATTTTCCAGAATGTCCTCCAGTGCTTGTGAACTTCCAGTCTCCTGAACACAGTCCACAGACCTTCAGGGCCACTCAGGGTCATCCCCACTGAGTCCTGTGTTACATGTGCTAACTCACATCACACCAAACCTCTGGACCTGTCCTTCCCTCTGCCTTGTTGACTTTGTCAACTTCTACATGGCCCCTAAAACTCAAGGGGAGAAATCCATCTCTACACCAGTCCCTCTCACTGCGTCACTACTATGCTCACATACTCCACCTGTGTCATTATCACAACTGTCTATCTGCACATCCATCTTCCCTGATAGACTTTGGACATTAGCAAGAGCTTGTCAGCTGGGAGTCTCCTTAGAGCCCTGTACAGGGCCTAGAACACAGCAGATACTCACTAATACAGAGACTGCTGCCAGTTGCACTAGAAGCTTACGTCAATCAAGATCTGGATGAAAGAAGTTCTACTGAATTATTTTTGTTTGCAAGTAGAACCAGATAACGGTGCACAGTAAGGTAATTCTATGATGCACATCAGCTAAGAAAGGCCCTCGTCTCTTGGATCCCAGATATGTAGAAACAGCCCCACAGAACATATGTTCCAGAAGGTTTCTCTAAGATCCTACACAGAAGTTATCTAGGAATGCTGAAAGACACTTTCTTTCCGTTCAGAAGACAGAACAAATGCGAGGATGTTTAAAAAAAGGAAAAATAAGGGGGGGAGGGACTGGGGATATAGCTCAGTTGGTAGAGTACTTGCCTATGTATGAGACCCTCCCCCATGTTTAACCCCCCACTACCACATGAGCTGAGTGTAGTGACATACATCTGTGAACCTAGCATTTCGGGACTGGGGTAGTAGGGGCAGAAAGTTCTACAGGTCATCTTCTACAGTTGAGTTTGAGGCCAGCCTGGGCTACATGAGACTGAGTGTGATTGTTGTTTTAATTGGCAACTAGATACAACCTCATCACCTGGGAAGAGGGAGTCTCAATGAGATCTAGCTTGCCTAGATCAGGTTGTGGGCATGCCTGTATGGCAGCATTTCTCAACCTGTGGGTCACAACCCCTTTGGGAGTTTAATGACCCTTTGACAGGGGTCACACATCAGATATCCTGCATAGCAGATATTTATATTATGATTCATCATAGTAGCAAAGTTACAGTTATGAATTAGCAACGATGGTTGGGGTCACCACAGTATTAAAGGGTCGCAGCATTAGGAAGATTGAGAACCACTACTGTTGAGAATTATCTCAGTTGACTGAATTGATGTGGAAAGATTCAGCCTGAATGTGGGCGGCCTCTGGACTGGGCCCTGGACTGTGTAAAAGCAGAGAAAGCTATCTGAGCACTAAGCATTCATTTATTCTCTCCTCTCTGAACTGTGGATGTGATGCGACCAGTTGTCTTGGCTCCTGACACTGTGACTTCCCCACAGTGATGAACGGTGGGGAACTGTGATTCTAAAATTGTGAGCTAAAATAACCCCCCACCCCAGGTTGCTTTTTATCAGGATATTTTAAACACAGCAACTGAAATGAAACTAGGACACCATGTCTCAAATTGTAAAAAGACAGGAGAAAAGAAAAGATCTTGAGCCAAAAGAACTGTGAGCAAATGCTGCTGGGTGGTAGCAGTGGCTGGACCTCCCAGTAATATACACTGGGAAGAGGGCTGTCAGCACATGGTCTCTCAGAGGAACAACTTTCTTCTGTCACAACTGACAGAGCAGCACCCTCACACCTGGTGTCCACCTTTCCTCTGAACTCAAGAGGAATGGCTGTGAGTGTCTCACATGAAAATACTCTTTATCATGCACCTGAGTACAGAAAGAGTAGTTTTAAAAGGCACAAAGAGAACATGAGTGAGCAAGAATGAGAAGGAATCAGTGAGTGCCAGTGAGTGGGCAAGGAAGTGACTCATCAATCATATTTAACTGTGAGGATCCACAAGGGGCCAATTCCAGGCAGAGGCTCTAGTTGGCACTAGGCCTAAACCAAAAGTACTGCCAGGATATCTGAGCTAAGCATCCTGTATCTGCCTCAGCCAGAGCACTCTGCATACACAGGTCTCTACCAAACACACACTGGGGACGAGAGAGTGCAGTCTGATGTGGAAAGAATGGAAGGCGAGTGAATGACAGGAAAGTTTTTTCTCTAAGACTTGTCTCTTTCAGGCTGGATTGCTGCAGGAAAGACTAGGGATAAGAGGCTGGATCAAGGTCACCTAACCCAACAGAAGGCTCTTACCCATTCACAGATCTTTAGTGAGGACACAGTCAGACTGTACAGGGCTACTGCAGAGCAGATACAATTTCTCCAGTGGGATGGATTTCTCAGGGAACATCAGTAGCATGCCCAGTACCTCATAAAGGTCCCAAGATCACAAAGACTGCCTTGGCTGTCCTGATAAAATGGCAATCAGCCCACACAAAGAGGCTCTACCCTAGATATTCTGTCCACATTCCTTCTGGCAGTCTCACAGTCACACATATTGTTCAGGCCCTCAAGGTATTTGTGTACTATCTGTGGGAGTACCCCAACAGATGCTTGCAAGAAGAGAAACCAGCTACAGGATCAACAGTTTATGAGACTTGGCAGTTAGTCACCTGGATACTGAGGCTCTGGGACTCCAGGTGGGGTAAAGTGATGTTCCTGTAGTCATCTCCAGTCTCTCGGATCAGGCGTAGGTCCTGACGCATGTATTTTTGCAGGTGTTTCTCTGTGGCAGGGTACACTACTGTTGTCTTTATATCTATAATGACACAGCATGGTCTAATTAGAAAGTAAGACCGTTAAATTCATTAGCTGAGCCACATTTCTGGCAGGACAAGGCTGTCGATGATGGCTCTCTGGCCCCTCATGAAATAAACTATACCCACCCTCTGACCTCCATGCTCTAGGCACAAAGGTTTCTCACTTCTGATTAAGTCTAAGTATGTGGCTTTCTGGATGCAAAGCAGGAAGTGTAGTTTGAAGCCCAGAGGCTCCTTTAAGAAGAAGTAGCACAGCATAGCGTGGTAGCTTAGTGTGGACTCAGGAACCAGGTTGTCTGGGCTCGAGGCCTGCCTCTGCTTGCTCCTCATTCACTCTGGGTGGGACTGTGGTCCCTAGTTGAGAATTTAGTCCAGTTACTTAATTTCTGTGTGTGCTAACTTCCCCATCTTCCAAATGAAGACAGCAACAGTTCTGATGTCACAGTACTCGAAGATGAAGTGCATTAATTACCCAAGACATACTTAAGACAATGCGTGCTGCTTATAAACACTTCCTAGATACTGGATGGAGTGCTTGTGGGATGGCTCAGGGGTAAAGACACACGGTGCGAAGCCTGATGGACTTGAGTTTAAACCCTGTCACCCACATGGTAAACGGAGAAAACCAACTCTTGCAAGCTCTTCTCCGACCTCTACAAATATACTGTAGCAACACAAAAATAAGTAAACAAAGTGCTGGCTGTTGAATCCAGGTTTCTCAGGTGGTACCATCAATACTCTGGCTTGGATGGCTCTATGCTGCTGTGCCCTACAGCACATCTACTTCAGCAGCAGTCTAGCCTCAGCTTGGATGCTAGCATCCCCTTCTTCTGTAGCAACCAAATATCTGCAGAGATTTCCAAACTGTCCTTTGGAATTTTTAAAGAGACTTTCAATTTTTAAAGAGGTTGAATTTTAAAATGTTTGAATTGTAAAACTATGGGACTTTTAAGTTCGTAAAATATTTTATATTGAAGTGTTACTAATTTGTGATCTTGGGGATGAACAAGAAAGGAAAGGTTAGAGCTTAACAGCGGTGTGTGTGTCCAGTTGAGAAGGCATCAATCATGACTCTATCAACTTGACACAAGCTAGAGTACTCTGTAAGGAGGAATCCTCAATTGAGAAAATAAATCCATAAGATCAGGCTGTGGAGCATTTTCTTAATTAGTGAATGGTGGGTGAGGGCCCCAGGTGGTGCCACCCCTGGGCTGGTGGTCCTGGGTTTAAAGGAAAGCAGGCTCACCAAGCCATGAGGAACAAACCAGTAAGCAGCACCTTTCCATGTCCTTTGCATCAGCTCCTGCCTCCAGATTCCTGCTGTGTTTCAGTTCCTGTCCAAACTTCCTTTGATGAACAGTGATGTGGAGTCGTAAGCCAAATAAACTTTTTCCTCGCCAACTTGTTTTTGATCATGCATGTTCCATCACCGCAAGAGCAACCCTAACTAAAACAGTGTTCGTCTATTTGCATGTCTGTCTGTTTAATTGATATAATCTCACTTTATAGCCTGGGCTGTCTTAGACATCACTATGTGGACCAGGCTGAAGTTGAACTTGAGAAGATCCTGCCTTTGTCTCCCAAGTGCTGGAATTACATCCAAGAACAGCAGTTTTAATTAGCAACATATCCTGAGCTAGGCATGAGGGCACATGCCTTTACTCCCAGCACTCGGGAAGCCGACACAGGCAGATCTGTGTGAGTTTGAGGCCAGTCTGGTCTACATAGTGAGCTCCAGGCCAGCCAGGACTGTTACACAGAGAAACTTTGTCTGGGGTGGGGTTGGGGGATCCTGTCATTTTTCTGAGCACACTATAATCGACTGCTTTGGTCTAGCATCACCTGCTATTGTCTATTGTCTATAGTGCTATTCCCACTATTGTCAATAACGTATGGCACAGCCGGTGCTTCAACAAAGATCACCAGGGGAAGCAAGGATGGTGACCTGGTGTTGCAGACTCAGCTGGATGTTTCTGAAGAGCCCCACATGCCCTCTCTTGTAGGACACAGATATGCGCTTCCAGTGACTACCACTTCCAGGGACTATCAGCACCCAACTATGAACCAGCAGCCTACACTTTCAGAGTGAGTCTGAGGATGCAGATGGTCCTATTGCACTTTTGTTAATGAGGAAATCGAGTGGCAGGAACTCAAAACTCATCCAGTGTGATGCTGGAGACCCAGCAGAGGCAAGACTGGAACAAAGGCCGCCTGAGCCTAAAACTGGTGCTCTTTCAAGATGGCGGCCTAGTTCTTCTAAAGTCCAGTCAACATATGCAGGTGAAACACCAAGGACTGACTTCCAGTGAACACAAAGCATCCCATTCCATCAGCTCTGGGACAGTGTGGCATGGAGAGGAGACCTGAGTTTGGGATCAGAGCAGCCAAATGGTTCACATTTTCTGCTGGGTGACCCTGGGCATATGGCCTCCTAGAGCCTCAGATCCTTCACCTGTTACAGGTTGATGGCAAAAGCTTCCTCCCAGGTGTTGTTAGCATTAAGGAAAGTATGTTATTTGGACCACTAATTAGCCATTTCTCTGGACCTGACCCTGAAAATAAGGCACAAAATCCTCACAACCTTCTGGAAAAACAACAAAAAACTCTTGCTTTTCACTCTTCACAACTCTCTAAAAATCAACCTATGGTCAGACATCAAATGCATAAGTTTCAAGAGACAAGAGACTGCCTGAAACAGCCTCAGGGGCACCACCATGGAACTTGGAGGGGCCCTGAGGAAAATGTCAGGCCATCTGTAGTGCAAGGTAGAGGATGAGAACAGAAGTTTGGGACCAAGTAGCTGGGTATAAACCACACTAGCTGTGTGATCAAGTGCAAGTGGCCAACCCTCTCTGCTGCTTAACTCTCCTCACCTATATAACCTGGGGGTGACAACAGCATTGTCCTCGAAGTGTTGATATGAGAACTATAGGAGTTAGTGGGTGGAAGATGTTTAGGAACTTTCACACACACACACACACACACACACACACACACACGTACTGCACTGACACCAGTGGCTACCTATCTTTTTTTCGTTATGCTGTCAGTTGCCTGAACTGGAGAGAGATGGGCCTTGGCAAGGGAGCTCTCTGAATGTTGGGGAGAGATCTGGGAACAAAGGTGAGGTTGACACTGGAAAACAGCCTGACTCTGCTGGCAGGAGACACATAGCCCTGGGGACATACCCTGGGGCTCCTGGCTGTTCCAGAGAGTGAGCCCCAGTCTGCCCAGGCTTGTCAAGGATCCAGCTCAGCCACCCAGGGTGCAGGGAGATAGGAATCTCACCAAGCCAGCCCTCACCTGCCCCCTATCCATCTCAGCACAGAGAAACTCCAGGCGCTGGTGGAACCCCACAGGTAGCACTCTTGGATCCCTGCATGCTAATGTGAGGCTAGGTCCCAGTCACTTCATGCACCCCCTCTTTCCTGCTGCCTCTATTACAGCTACGGAGGCCCAATATTGAGCCAATATTGTACTGACAAATGCCTCTCTCTAGGCTTGGTGTAACAGTTTCCAGTGCCATCCAGGTCTCCACAACAGAAGATCCTTGAAGCTTCTTTGCCTCCCTTGGGTTTTAGGCCAGCTTGGCAGCCTGGTCAGGTTCCACGACCCTCCTTTGTCTAGTCTCCCCCTATCACTAACTTACTGAACAGTTTTCCTGTCTACCTCCCCATGAGAACAAAAAGTCCAACAAGAGATTTGACTTATTTATTTTATTGTTTATCCCTGGCACCTCACATGCAGTAAGCACTCAATAATAATTACTGCACAAATGAACACATGAATTTGGCTTTTTCAGACTTTAAATCTTTGAAACAACATCTGTGTTCCAAATGGAATATTCTCTTCGATTAAAAAAAGAAAAAAAAATCAATGTTTCTTTCTCAATGCTGTTTTCCACTGGCAGCCTCCAAACCACCTCCAGAATCTCACCTGCAGCTGAACTTTGGAGTGTGGTCAAGAGCTGATGATCGATAAACACACAAATGTCTGTTAAAAATATGCTGGGGAACAGGAGACACCTGTGGCAAGTTCTGTTTCTCCCACAGGTCACTCAGCGATTACATGGGAAAACAATGCCCTCTCCTCAACCTCACTACTAATGTAGACTCCACATCAATCACAAAGAAACCCCAGCACACCAAACCCCAAAAGCATTCCCAACACCAGTGAGTGGCTTTAACGCTCTTCCAAAATGTTGATGTCAAGGACGTAATGGTGCATGCATGCTTACCCCACCATTTGGGATACTGAACCCAGTTCTGAGGCCAGCATTGGCAATATAGGGAGACCCTGTCTCAATAAACAAAACAAATCCCTAAACAAAAAACTATCAAAAAGAAATAAAAGATGAGGAATTGCTCCAGAAGAGACTAAATGAATGTAACTGAGGGGATTTTGGTGGATCTTATGTGGGACAAAAATTCTGCTTTACATAGGACACTGAAAGAGGCACAGTTAATAATGGACCCTACAGCATGGAACAACTCTTTAAGTGTGAAATCTGGGGGCATGTTCTTCTAGGGGATCCAAATTCATTCAATTTCCAGCACCCAGAGCTGGTGGCTCGCACGCACACACGCACATTCTTAAAAATAATAAAAAATGAAATGAAATTTAAAACTGTGATGCTTTCTGAAATTAATAGTTTGTCCAATTTCATACATGTATCCACTACAGCACTGTATTTATGTGGAGGGAGAAGCAAGGGAAAAAGAGACATAGGAAGTCTTTGATTGTCTTCACTGCCTTTCTGTAGGATGTTTTTGTTACTATTGTCCTTTCACTTGTTTCAAAGTAAGAGCTTAACAAAACAGAAAAGGTTTCACTATGCTTCTGAACCTTGCCGTGAGTTATTAACAGAGGCACCAGACTCCATGTTTAGCCAGTCAGTTATTAACTCAGCTGTTTCTCACAAGCAAAGCGGCTGGGTATTACGATGCTTCCATTTTACACACAGGGGAAACAGATACAAAAGCCTGAGGCTTTTCTTGTAGTCCTGGGGCTCCTGGCACCATATTGGCAGCCTTGTCTAGCCACTAGGTGAAACCACCTGGGATCCCTCTCTGGCAAATGCCACCAAGCAAGTTGGCTTGAGGGAGCATCTCCTCTGCTTGGCATGATCAATACCCTGCAGCAACTTTTCCACCCCAAACCCTTCCTGTTTGTGGCGCTTGAGAAGCAACAAGGAATTCCCCAACCACACCCTCCTCTGGGCATCCTTTAAAAGACTACACCAGGACAACCTTAAATTCCCCAGAAGCCCAAAGCATTTATGAATGTTCACAAGATAATAAACAATTCCCCTCCTCACAAAGACTCCTGCCTGTCATGTTTTGTTAAATTTTGCTCTTTATTTTAAACTCAAGCTGAATTTGCAAGCAAGTGGTGCTTGCTTTGAAATTTCTCACTCCTCCCTGCTCCCCCAATCTCTAGCCTCATAAAGGAACCAACTGGAACTCTACTCACCACTTTTTGGCTTTCCTCATTCCTACTTGATTTTTGAAGTTTACTGTGACTGCATTGGCTGCTCATTCTGGAAGATAAAATTTATCTCTGGACTGTCCTCTACCAAGTACATATGCACACACAAACACCTATCTGGCAACATGCTCCCAAGCCCCTTTCTCACTGTAGCAACATCAGTTTTTGATAAACTGATATTCAATGCTATTAGTTTTTTCTTGTTAGCACAATTTCTAATGTTCAAAATTAGTAATTACTTTTTTTACACGCCTAATTTTTGTTAAGATCATCACATCAAGAATTTGGTCAAGAGTCAATGATCAATAAACACACAAACTCCTGTTAAAAAGACACCAGGGAACAGAAAACACATAAGTAATCGATGTATCTCCCACAGGCCACTCCATGATTATGTAGGTAAACTATACCCCTCCTCGAGCTCACTGCTAATATAGACCCCAACTCAATTACAAGGATACCCTAGCACACCAAAACCCAGGGCATCTCAAAACCCACTTTCCTTGTTCACACAAATCGTCAGACTTGTTAAAACTCATCAGGTTCATGAGCAATGACTACGTCTTCCTGGAACCTCTGCCTATGCACTATCATCCTGGTACTGCCTTCCCCTTTCTCTGAAACTGGGACTGGAAAGGTTATCTTCCGCTTTTGTGATTATTTCTTTTTTTTTTCTTTTTTTTTTTTTTGTGCTGAAGCAGTGGTTTTTAAACTTCAAGTTGCCATTATTTTTGAGATTACTTCTGAGAATTTTCATTAGAAAAATCTATATATTTTCAGTTCTCTAAAATACAACTTACCTAGTAAATCAGTAGGCAGAATTTAAAAGCACATATAATGGAGTACTAGTCAACCATTAAAAAGATAAAACTGGAGGCCTGGAGACAGCCCAGCAATTAAGAGCACATTCTGTTCTTCCAGAGGACCAGTTTAGCTCTCAGTACCCATATCAGTCAACTCACAACTGTGGGTAACTCCAGCTCCCCAGGATTTAGTTCCTAGATCTCAATTCACCAGCAAGTATTCACATGCACAAACCCATACAGACATACATACATTCACCTAAGTTTTAAAACAAAAATAAGCGGCTGTAGGATGATTCTGTAGTATGGGTACCTGATGACCTTCCCTCTGGAGTTCCATTCCTAGGACCCACATGGTTGAAGGAGAAAACCAACTAAAAGCTGTCTCTTGACTTCCATGCGTGCCCTCTTGCAGTGCATATCCATACATACACAAATCTATGCACAAAATAAATTTTAATGTAAATTTTTTTTAAAAAATTAAAAAGGTGTGGTGTTACACTCCTTTAATCCTGGCAAAGGCAGGCAGATCTCTGAGTTTGTGGCCAGTCTGGTCTACAGGGATTTCCAGACCAGCCAGGGTTACATAATATCTTGGAGGGAGCTGGGGTAAAACAAGCCCATATGTGGCTCTGTAATTGTGTGCTTATCTAACATGCACAAGACTGTGGATTCAATGCCCAGCACACAAACACACACACACAAAGGTAGCACATGCCTGTACTCTCAGCTCCTCTGGAGGCTGAGGCAGGAGGACCATCATGAGTTCTAGGCCAGTCTTGCTGCAATAGCAAGATCCTGTTTCAATAAAACAAAAACCAGTTTAAAAAAGATGAAAATAGCCTTTTGAAGCAATAGTGACAGAACTGGAGAACATCTCTGTTGCTAACCCCCAGCAATGGTCCCTTCTTACTTTCCTGGTTTCTGCAGTTACTCCAGGTTATACACTCACATCTGAAGATCTGGAAATAGGAGCCTCAGAAATCTAGGGTTTTTAAAGCATTGTTAAAGTGGAAGGAGACCACAATACAGGACTATCCTCTGAGCCAAACTGCTACCATCTTTAGGAGTTTGGCTAGGCCTATTCACCAAAGATCACCAGAGCTGGGCTTGCTGACTGTCAAATTCTGTCCCGGAAGGAGGGAGCAGGGAGGCATGGGATCCTTATCTAAGTATCCAGCCACCCTTCCAAGCATTGTCTGTATGCAATTCTGCCCTAGAGCATAAGGCCTAATTCCCTAATTCTCAGGGAAGGACTAAAGGATATAAATAGGAAAGGAAATGGGGAAGGGTCTCCACCTACAAGGAGTGTGATCATTCATGTTCAATGTAACTACTTTAAAGTTACCCGTGCTCTTGCCTGTAACCCCTCACTCACTGCTCTGGGAGGAAACCCAATAAACTCACTGGTTCCTGAGAGTGAACTCTGGTGGAACTGCACCTTGGCTTGTTGTTGGGACTGTCCGAGTAGAGGGTAAGCATTGTTTATCTCTCCCAAGGAAGGGAGGAGGAGAAAGAGAAATAAGAGTGAATGTGATCAGCATACGTGTGCTGCATAGTTTTATGTCAACTTGACCCAAGCTAGTTATCTGTAAGGAGGAAACTTCAATTGAGAAAATGCCTCCATAAGAAAATGCTGTGAGGCATTTTCTTAATTAGTGACTGGTGGAGGAGGGCCCAGGGGTGGCCGCTGGTCCAGGATTCTGTAAGAAATGGCCAGGCCATGGGGAGCAAGCCAGGAAGTAGCACCCCTCAGTGGCCTTTGCATCAGCTCCTGCCTCCAGGTTCCTGCCATTTGAGTTCCTGCCATGACTTTACTCAATGATAAACAACAGTACTGTGGAAGTGTAAGCCAAATAAACCCTTTCTTGCCCAACATGTTTTTGGTCATGGTGTTTTTATTAAAGCAACCGTAACCCTAAGAAAATACGTTATATGCATGTATGAGAATGTCCTAAAAAGGTCCATTCTTTTGTCTAATTAACATAGGTTAATACAACTTTTTTTTTTTTTTTCTCTTGAGACAGTATCTCACTGTATAGCTCTGGACGGTCTGGAACTGACTTTGTAGACCAAGCCAGCCTTGAACTGTGAGATCCACCCACCTACCTCTGGCTACCATTAAAGGCATGAACTAGCATTCCAAGTACAAAACAACTTTTATAGCACAAAAACTTACATCATGCGTATGCTGCATGTACCATTAAAATATCCCTGTTTTGAAAATACATGGAGCCAGGAGCAGATATAACAGCAAAATAAAATTAAACTATCATCAACATCATCATCATCATCATCACCTTCATTTTGAGAAAAGAATCTTGCTATGTGGCCCCAGCGACAAAGGCTAGGCTAGCCTCAATCTTGTAGCAATCCTCTTGCCTCTGTCTTCCAAGTGTCGGGATTACAGGCACGTGAAACCACATCTGGTAGTTATTCTTGTTATTGTTCTGCTATATCGGAGAATGAACCCGGACTCTCGTGCATGCCAGATAAGAACTCTATCACTGAGTTATACCCTAACCTAACTCTATGTTTTGAAAGCTCAATTACTCAAGGAAGAGAAATTATATTTTGAACAGCTTCCCAGATAAAAGGATTAAAATGTCTCCTGTTACTATTGTTAAGAGTATGGAAACATCATATTTGTAAATTGGGAATCTTAGCTTATGTTCCTTTTTGCTGGATGTAAAGCTGGGTATCTTCATCAGCATGTTAAATGTAAACAAGAAGCATTTATCAGGCAAAAAAATCTCATGGAGTTTCCATGTGCAGCACAGCGACCTGACTTTTGAAGCCTGGGGTAGAGCCAGAGAATTTGTATGTCTAACAAGTTCCCAGGTGGCCTGATGCTGCTGGCCCAGGGACCACACAGGAGAACAACTGGGCAAAAACACAAATTCAAGTTGCTTCCACAGCGATAGTGCAAGGAGATAAATCTGCAACTTGAAACATGTCAAAATGTCTCTATTCTATTGTCACACTTTAGAATTTGGCTAAAGAATTCTAGGATGGAGGGCTACAGAGATGTCTCAAAGGGAAAGGGCACTTGTTGCCAAATCTGATGACCCGAGTTTCATCCCCAGAACCCACATGGTAGAATGAGAAACTGGACTCTATGAAATTGTTCTTTGATCTCGACCTCTACATGTATGCTGTGGCACACCTGAACCCCTCCTACACACAAAAGAAATAAAAATAATAGTAATAATTATTACTATAAATGCTATTATATTTATTATTTGTTACAATTAAAATTATTATTATGATGATGATGAAGTAATTTGGGGGGTATCTGGCTCAATGGTTAAGAGCATATACTGCTCTAGTTGGGAACCAGAATTAGATTCCCTGTATCCTTGTTGGACAGCTTACAACCACGTGTAACTCTAATTTCAGGGGCTCCATTCACGTACACACACACATACACACACACACAATTTTCTTTTAAAATTTAAACCTTAAAAAGTTTGAAAAGATCCCACCTATACCTTTGGCAGAAGACTCTGCTTTACCAGAGTTATGCTGGCATTAGGGACCCCAGAAAAGACACTGCCAACTGCCTCCAAGAGCATTCCCTCCCCTGGGATCCATATTCCAGCCAGCCCATAATGCAGGCAGGAGATTCCTTCCTGCTCTACCTGAGGCCACACTGTACTAAGAACCCCAGATGACCAGAGGCCAGTGTAAGAACACATTCAGCAACTGCCAGAACCCAGTTATTCTACTATACAACAAGCCCTGAATATTCCAACATAGCTGAAGCACAAGAAAATGACTTTAAATCCAGTCTTATGAAGATGTTAAAGAGGAAATAAATCCCTTAAGGAAATCCAGGAAAATACAAACAGGTGAAAGAAATTAATAAAACTGTTCAAGACCTGAAAATGGAAATAAAAGCAATAAAGAAAACATAAACTGAGGGAACCCTTGAGATAGAAATTTTAGGTAAGTAATCAGAACTGCATACACAAGCATCACCAACAGAATACAAGAGATGAAAGAGAAAATCTCAGGCATAGAAGATACAACAGAAGAAACTGATACATAAGTCAAAGAAAATGTTAACTATAAAAAGTTCCTGATACAAAACATCCAGGATATCTGGGACACCATTAAAAGACCAAACCTAAGAATATTAGGAATAGAAGATGATTCCCAGCTCAAAGGCCCTGAAAATATTTTTTAACAAAATCCAAGAAGAAAAATTTCCTAACCTAAAGAAGACGCCTATAAATATACAAGAAGCTTATACAACACCACATAGATTGAACAAAAAAAAAAAAGAAAGAAAGAAAAGAAAGTCTACCTATCACATGATAATCTAAACACTAAATACAGCTGGGCATGGTGGCCCATGCCTTTAATCCCAGCACTCAGGGGGCAGAGACAGGCAGATCTCTGTGAGTTCGAGGCCAGCCTGGAACAAAAGTGAGTCCAGAACAGACAAGGCTACACAAAGAAACACTGTCTTGAAAACACAAAACAAAACAAAGCAAAACACTAAATGTACAGAACAACAAAATAAAAGCTACAAAACAAAAAGGTCAAGTAACATATAAAGGCAGATCTATTAGAATTAACACTAAAAGCCAGAAGGGCCTGGACAGATGTCTTGCAGACTTGAAGAGACCACAGATGCCAGCCAAGACTACTATACCCAGCAAAACTTTTAATCTCCATAGATGGAGAAAACAAGATATTCTATGACAAAGTCAAATTTAAACAGGATCTCCACATAAATCCAGCACTACAGAAGATACTAGAAAGAAAACTTCAACCCAACAAGGTTAATGACACCCAAAAAAAAAAAAACAGGAAATAATTTCACGCCAGCAAAACCAAAAGAAGCACATGCACACATACATACATGCATACATACATACACTCACACACATACACCACCGCCACCAACATCAAAATAATAGGAATTGATAACCATTGGTCATTAATATCTCTCAACATCAATGGACTCAATTCCCCAATAAAAAGCTAACAGAATGGATGCAAAAACAGGATCCACCATTCTATTGCATACAAGAAACACACCTCAACATCAAAGATAGGCATTATCTCAGAGTTTCCAAGCAAACGGATCCAAGAAGTAAGCTAGTGTAGCCATTTTAATATCTAACAAAATAGATTTCTAACAAAAATTAATCAAAAGAGATGGGAAGGACACTTTATACTCATCAAAAGGAAAAATCCACCAAGATGACTTCTCAATTCTGAACAACTATGCCCCAAATGCAAGAGCATCCACATTTGTAAAAGAAACATTACTAAAGCTTAAATCACACATCAAACCCCACCCTACCCTCACCAAAGGGAGACAGGCCATGCAGATAGAAACTAAATAGAGAAATAATGGGACTACCAGACATTAAGACTCAAATGGATCTAACAGAACATTTTACCCAAACACAAAGGAATACACCTTCTTCCCAGCACCTCACAGAATCTTCTCCAAAATTGATCACATACTCTGTCACAAAGCAAGTCTCAACAGACACAAGAAAAATGAAACAACCCCCTGTGTCTTATCAAATCACAACAGATTAAAGCTGGATTTCAATAACAGCAGAACAACAGAATATCTACAAACTCGTGGAAGCAGAACAACTCTATCGAATGACCACTGGGTCAAGGGAGAAATAAGAAAGAATTTAAAGACTTCCTAGAATTCATTGAAAATGAATGCACAGCATACTCAAACTTGAGACACAATGAAAGTAGCCCTAAGAGGAAAGTTCATAGCACATACATGCCTTCATAAATTAGAGAGATCTCATACTAGCAACTTAACAGCACATCTGAAAGCTCTAGAACAAAAAGAAGCAAACACATCCAAGGAGATGGCAGGGAATAATTAAACTCAGGGTTAAAATAAATAAAACAGAAACAAAGGGAACAATACAAAAATATCAATTGAAACAAAGAGTTGGTTCTTTGAGAAAATCAACAAGATATGCAAACTAACTAAAAGGCAAAGAGAGGATATCCATATTAACAAAATAAGAAATGAAAAGGGTCACATAACAACAGATACCATAGAAATTCAAAAAATCACTACATCATATTCAAAAACCTGTATTCCACAAAATTAGAAAACCTAAAAAAAATGAACAAATTTCTTGATATCACTTCCCAAAGTTAAATCAAGATCACATAAACAATTTCATTAGACCTATAACCCCTAAGACAATAGAAGCAGTTCTTAAAAGTCTCCCAACCAAAAAACACCAGGGCCAGATTAGCTTAGAATTCTACCAGATTTTCAAAGAAGAACTACTACCAATACTCCTCAAATTATTCCACAAATAGAAACAGAAGGAACATTGCCAAATTCATTTTATGAGGCCACAATTACCCCGAGACCCAAACTACAAAAAGATTCAAAGAAAAAGAATTACAGACCAACTTCCCTCATGAACATTGATGAAAAAATATTCAATAAAATACTCACAAATCAAATCAAGAATATCAAAAAGATCATCCACCATGATAATGAGGCTTCATCCCAGAGAAGCTGGGATGGTTCAACATACAAAAATCTGTCAGTGTAATCTACCATATAAACAAACTGAAAGAAAACACATGATCATCTCATTAGATGCAAAATAAAAGTCCTAGACAAAATCCAATACCCCTTTATGATAAAAGTGTTAGAGAGATCTTGGATACAAGGGACATACCTAAACATAATAAAGGCAACATTCAGCATGTCTATAGCCAACATCAAATTAAATGGCAAGAAACTGAAAGCAATTCCACTAAAATAAAAAATAAGACAAGGCTGTCCACTCCATATCTATTCAATATAGTACTTGAAGTTCTAGCTAGAGCAATAACATAACTAAAGGAGATCAAGGGAATATAAATTGGAAAGAAAGAATTCAAAATATCGCTATTTTGTCAGACATGGCGGTGAATGCCTTTAATCCCCAGCACTTAGGGAAGCAGAGGCAGGTGGATAGCAATGAGTTTGAGGCCAGCCTGGTCTCCAAAGAGAGTCCAGGACAGCCAGGGCTTAAATACACACAGAAACCCTGTCTCAAAAAACAAAAACAAAATCAAAAACAAAAAGAAAAAAAAATCACCATTTTCAGTGATATGATAGTAAACATAAAGGATCCCAAAATTTTAAGGAAGTCGCTGGATAGTAGATTAACCTAAGGAAAAAGGGCTGAGAAAGAAATCAGTGATATAACACTCTTCACAATAGCCACAAATAATATAAAATATATTGATGCAACGCTAACCAAAGGAAAGAAATCGGAGAACTTTCACATCAGAAGGTAGAAAGAGCCACAGATCAGTAGAATTAACATAATACAAATGGCCATCATACCAAAAGCAATCTACAGATTCAACATAATTCCCATCAAAATTGAAAGAATAATACTCAACTTCATATGGACCAACAAAAAACCTAGGATAGTTAAAACAATCCTGTACAGTAGAAGACCTTCCAAAAGTGTCACCATGCCTGATTTCAAGTTTTACTACAGAGCTATAGTAATGGTAGTGGCATAGAATCAGGTTGATCACTGGTATCAAAATAGAAGACCCGGATGTAAATCTACACACCTATGGATACTTAAGTTTGACAAAGAAGCCAAATTATAAATGGAAAAATAGAAAGTAATTTCAACAAGTGGTACTTGTCTAACTGGATGTCAGCATGTAGAAAAATGCAAATAGACCCACACCTAGCACCCTGCACAAAACACAAGTTCAAGTAGATCAAAGAACTCAATATAAAACCATATGCACTGAACCTGATAGAAGAGAAAGTGGGGAACAGCCTTAAATGCATTGGCACAGGAGACAACTTCCTGAACGGAATACCAATAGCACAGGCACTAAGATCAACAATTAATAAATGGGACCTCATGAAACTGAAAAGCTTCTGTAAGGCAAAAGACACCATCAACAGGCTAAAATGGCAACCTGCAAAATGGGAAAATATCTTTACCAACCCCACATGTGACAGAGGACTAATTTCCAAAAATATATAAAGAACTAAAGAAACGAGACATCAACAAACCAAATAATCCAATTAAAAAATGGAGTACAGATCTAAACACAGAATTCTCAGCAGAGGAATCTCAATGGCTGAGAAGTGCTTAATAAATGTTCAAAATTCCTAGCTGTCAGGGTAATGTAAATCAAAACAACTCTGAGATTCCATCTTATCACTGTCAGAATGGCTAAGATCAAAAACTCAAGTGACAGCACATGCTGATAAAAATGTGGAGTAAGGGGAACACACTTCCATTACGAGTGGCAATGCAAGTTCGTACAGCCATTTGGAAATCCATATGGTAGTTTCTCAGAAAACTGAAAATTGATCTATATTAAAACCCTGCCATACTACTCTTGGGGATATACCCAAAGTACTCTCCACCACACCACAAGAACACCTGCTCAACTATGTTCATAGGAGTTTTATTTGTAATAGCGAGAAGTTGGAAACAACTTAGATGTCCCTCAACTGAAGAGTAGACAAAGAAACTGTGGTACATTTACACAATGGAATACTACTCAGCTGTTAAAAACAATGACACATGAAATTTGCAGACAAATGGATGGTACTGGAAAAGATCACCCTGAGTGAGGCAACCCAGACTCAGAAAGACAAACATGATATGAACTCACTTATAAGTGAGTATTAGCTGTAAAGTAAAGGATAACCATGCTACAATCCACAGACCCAGAGAAGCTAATTAACAAAAAGACTCAAGAGGGATGAATGAGTCTCCCTGTAAAAGGAAAAGAGAATAGATATTGTGGGGTGTATGAGGGAGGGGGATGAACACAACCCTGGAAAGGTACGAGACAGGAGGGATCAGGTGGAGGAAGAACGGAGAAAGACAGTACTGGGAAAAACTAGAATCAGGGGTCATCTCTGGGATAAGCTAGAAACCTAGTGCAATGAAAACCCCCAGGAATCTATGAGGATGACCCTAGCTAAGATCCCGAACAATAGGGGAAACAGAGCCTGCACTGGCCATCTCCTGTAAAGGGAGAGATTGGGACACCAACTCAGTCACAAAACCTTTGATCCACAATTTGTCTGGCCTACAAGATGTGCTGGGGTAAAGGTAGAGCAAAAACTGTGGGAATGCCAACAAATGACTGGTCTAACTTGAGACCCATACCTACCCCTGACACTGCCTGGAGGGCCACGACCTAGAGGCTGGATAGCCCAGAGACATAGGACAGAAAATGATTCCTAATGATATTCTGATATACTAACAGATGGGTGTCTAGCCCAATTGTCATCAGAGAGGCTTCACTCAGAAACTGACAGAAACAGATACAGAGACCCACAGCCAAACATTAGGCAGAGCTTGGGGAGAAAGTATGGCAGGAGCCAGAGTGGTCAAAGACACCACAAGAAAACCTACAGAATCAACCAACCTGGGGTCATAAGGCCTCACAGACACTGAACCTACAATCCAGGAGCTTGCACAGGACTGGCCTAGGCCCTCTGCACATGCTATAGTTGTGTAGCTTGGTCTTCTTGTGGACCTCCTAACAGTGTGAACAAAGGTTGTCTCTGTCCTTTGCCTGCTTTTGAGAACCTTTTCCTCCTACTGTGTTGCCTCATCTAGCCTCAATATGAATGTAAGTATGTAGTCTTACTGCAATTTTGATATGGCACGGTTGGCTGATATCCATGTGAGGCCTGCCCTTTTTTTAATAGAAATAGAGGAAGAGTGGATGTGACATGGCAGAAGGGAGGTGGGAGGAAGGACTGGGAGGAGGGGAGGAAAAGGAAAAGTGAGATCAGATTAAAAAAGAAAAAAAAAAAGAGGGGGAGAAGAAAACCGGGGCTGGGGGGGATAAGCCAGGCACCTATAATCCCAGCACTCAGGAGGCAGAGGCAGACAGATCTCTGTGAGTTCAAGGCCAGCCTGGTCTACAAAGTCTAGAACAGCCAGGGATACACAGAGAAACCCTGTCTCAAAAAACCATATACATATATGTATGTGTGTGTATATATGTGTGTGTGTGTGTGTATATATATATATATATATATATATATATATATATATATTATGCAGGTATATATACATATGTCTTAAAACAAAAGGAATTCCACGATGGAAAGCAGTAACTCAAAACTACACACACACACACACACACACACACACACACACACACACACACACACGTTTTAAAACAAAAGAAATTCCAAGATGAAAAGCAAAAACTCAAAATCATAAAGCTACTGTTGAAGAGCCTAAGGTCATTCTGATTCTGTCCCGTCATGCAACTTGTTTGTTTCTACCTATTCCCAAAGTGCTAATCACAGAGTGGGTACTGCATTGAGTTTATTTTCCTCTACTCTGATTGCTAATGGCTGGGCTCTTTCTCCCTTTCTTTCTATGGAGGCACAGGGGGTTTAATCTCAGAAGTCCTGGGAAGCTGTCTCAAATGAACCCTGATTTTTCTTCTGGAATTCTCACTTGGATTTTTTTTTTCACTTGGGTATTTTATCTTCTTGGATATGTCATAGAAATTTCTTGACTCTCCTCTCCCATTTTCTATGTCTGTTCCCCACCCACACACACTTTAGAAAGAAAACTTTGCTAACAAGTGCAATAGTCTGGGTTCAGTCACCAACACCACCAAGAGGAGGACCAAGGAAGAGAAAAGGGGTATGATTTAACTTCATCTCCTCTTCTATTTTTTAGAGTTTGTTTCTGCAGTGTTCTAAATTTCTGAGTTTTAAAAAATTTTGTTTTTAGGAATCCAAGTCTCTTTTCTGACTTAGTCCGGTACCAGGCATGCATATGGAGTACATATGCACACATTCTAGGCAAAACACACATACACATAAAAACAAAGTATTTTTTTAAAAAAACCCTATTCTCAGTACTATCTGATGTACCCTCATTTTCCTGAGATTACTAAAAGCTTTGGAAACTTTCTTTTCCCTATGTAGCTCTCTCTATTTCCTCCAAATTTTGTTTTACTTTTCTCTTGACTGCTTTTTCAGCTGGGGCCTCACTTGAAGTTCTGGCCACTCTTGCTCACCCACTCTTTCAGCTTTCTGGTAAGTCTGTCTCCCCTCCCCTTGCTTCCTAAGCTTGAAATTTTTGTTGTTTCCTCTTCGTCTTTAAGTATAGTCCTTTCAATGTCCTTGTTAGAAGAGGCTTTAAAGAAGGAAGTGAGCATTCTGATGAAACTAGAAGCCTACGTGTCTGCCCTGCCTCCCTCCCATCTCTCTTGAAATTGTTTACTGCCACTTGATTGTTTCATTCATTCATTCATTGTTCTGTAAGGCAATATTTTTTGTTTTGTTTCATTTTTTTGAGACAGGGTTTCTCTATGTACCCCTGGCTGTCCTGTAACTGTCTCTCTGTACATCTCCTGCCTCTGCCTCCCTAGTGCTGGGATTACAAGCATGCACCACCAACAGTGTGGTGTGTGTGCTGGCATTCTAGTAGAGGAAGTGCTAGGAAGTTGAATCCAGGTGGTTTGGTATGCTAGGCCACAATCTACCTACAGAGCTGACCTTGATCAATATAGTATAGAGAAAAGAGAATGCACTAGAAAGCGCTTTAAGTGTGCGCACGTACAACTACATATACATAAGCACCAAGAAATCTGAAGGATATACTTCAGCATGTTGAAATGTTGAAAGAGAGCACCTGCTGACACTAGACTTGTGTCTAATAATGATTTTTAAAAATCATTATTATTGTGGTTTTTCAAAACAAGTATGAATCACTATATAAAAACGTATTTTTTTGAGAAATGTATGACTTTTATGTAGTGCTTTATGACATGCTCCCATGACGAATTTGCAGGACCAGCAGCCCTGGCTTCTTTTCCGGCTCCATGATATGGGTCTGCTGGGCTGCTGGACCATCCTGCTGCTGCTGTCATTGTATGGAGACAAAAGCCCCTTTGACAGCTATCCCATCCCAGTCCTTGTCCCTGTCTGTTGACTCTGCCTTACCTTCTTAAGCCATCTAACTTTTGAATCTACTGGGTAGCCAGAGGATTCAAGCCTCATTTCCCTGCTCTGACTTCAATAAAGACTTCTTGTCCATAAAAGAAAGTAAGAGAAGGAGAGAGAGGGGAATGTATGAGATGAGAAAAAATACATTAGAAACAGAAAAATAAGCCATCCTTTCAAATAGGCACAGAATTGTAAATTCAAATCTAGCTAGTATACATAGCAAGACCCAGCCTCAAAACAACAACAAACAAACAAAAAACCAAAACAAAACCAACTAACCAAACAAAAACAGTAACAACAAAAAGTATAGGAAATGGTAGTGCCCACGTATAACCCAGCACTTGGGTGGTAGAAGCAGGGCTACAAGTTCAAAACTGTCCTGGGCCTAGAGAGGTTAAGCAATTTGCCCAAGGTCATATAGCTATTAAGAGGAGGATGCCATCAGAACTCAGGGAATCTGGCTCTTCTGTGCAATACAATCTTCCTCATCCCATAAAGCCATGCTCTTCTGTGCCATGGCCATGTTTTCCATAAGCAGCCCTATCAGACAGAAGAAACATGACAGTCCCAACCCTACACCTAAACACAAAGGCAGCTGTCACTAAAACTGTCAAGAGCAACCTGGGGGCTGTTGCTGTCAGTCAAACTGTACAGAGAGGACCACCACTATGCCTGTCCACCATGTTTCCTGGGAAGTAGAACATCCAAACCCCACTCCCCTCCTTGCTAGGGTATGGTACACAGACTGAAGCCAGCTATGGCTGGAAAAAGTCCCTGGAATATGCAGAGAACTGGAAAAGACCCTGCTCTAACTGACTGTTCACAGCAATGACTTAACACTTGTGACACCACACCCTACCCTCTCCCCATCTCTAGTGTGAGCTCATGAGGAGGGAGGCATAGGGTAGAGAGGTTTAGAAGAAGAGGCAAGTGGTCGTGTTTCTAGCCCTTGGGCTCTGGCAGCAGCTCATTATCCACAGGAATGTTCTAGCTGTGGAACGGTCAGACTGATGCACCCCAGCTGAACAGCAGCCCACATAGTCCTTTTTCCTGTGGTTCACATGAGCAGGCTGTTGAGGCTCTGGCTAGGATGGTTCCATCTTTACTGCTAAGATTCTGTGGTTCTCCTGCAAGGCCTTCTCCAGTAAATGAAACAACCCTGTTCTTAAGCTGGACACAGAAACCCAACTGCTCTCAGAGGTGGGAAGCAGGGCTCTGTAGAAGAAAGTTAAGAGCAGCTGCTGCCACTCACTGCCAAGGCTAGCTTAGCCAAATCCCCAGGAAAATGCTACAGCACATGAACATGAAAATGCAAACCACAGACAGTCTGCTCTCCTTCCTATACACATGTTCAAACAAGGCTGCTTCCCAAGCCAAGCTCCGGACTTCAGCAGGATGAGGTCATTTCAATGGCTCTGTCTGTGGGTTTTGCTTTCCCTTCATTCTGATGAGCCAATTTCCACTGATTTGACCCAGATGTGGCCCTGGGAGAACAGAAAAGCAACAGCAGAACATGACTGGAGTGTGTGGCCTACAGCTTTAAGAGCTTCCCAGAGCAAGCCAAGTGAGAGAATGCACAACCCAACAGGCCCAGCAAGGCACTGGGTCACAGGTCAAAGCCTTCAGGAGAGACAGGTGGGAGGGCCACCTGCTGGATCGGCATTAACATTCCTCTTCTGTAGATGTCCCCTGGCTGGATAGTCAGAGGGTGGAGTGGAGGCTGGCAATTGGTCACAGACTTGGGTGGGGTGTCATTTGTCCAGCACTTTGAGTTGCTGGAAGTGTTCAGTGGAGGCCCAAAGAAACTTCCACATAAAGGATTCACTCGACTAAGGGTAGGTCTAGATCCTTCAGCAAGCTTTGGCTGCAAATGACCTATCTCTGTGAAAGTACAGGAGTGCTGCTAGACACGGAGGAGAGGCAGACACTGACTTTAACCAAGATCATCAGCAAGACTATAGCCAAGTAGCCAACTCTTCTGTTCTTAAATCCAGAAGGGAGCATGTGATAGCACCTGATAACAAAACCCCTAGGTCTCCTGGTCCCCAGGCAAATCTGGCAGCTGTGAATGTGGCCAGCTGGGTGGTAGTCTACGGGGACAGGAAATGCTGCAGTGGGGCAAACAGCTCTCTGAAAAGCTCCACTTCAGAGGACGGAGAGCTGATCCACAGTGAGACTATAGAACTGCTGAATGACAGCCCTGACCTTAGAACTAAGAGCTCACCTGCTTCCCCACATAGAGGAAGAAACTAATTTTGGTGCTCACTCCAAATACAACACTAATTTTAGCTTTCCTATTCAAAGTATTTGCTTGGTTCACTCAAAAGAATATGGATGCCAGTTCTCAATGGAGCACCCCTGGACACTATGATATGGGAAAGAAGGCCAAGGTGCAGGATAAATCCCCGAGAGAAGAGCTGGAAATTCTAGGTTGTTACCTACTCAGAGGGACAGAAACTGAACCAGCTGCCATCACGAGTTGTGACAAGCCATGTGATGGGACTGGCTGTGGGTTACCCAGTGGCAAATGGGTAATAACTCAGAGTCTTGGGACCTTGTCCCATCTGAGGAAGGTGAAGAGAATACAGTTTTTGCTCTGGTGACTACTTCTCTACCCCAGATCTATTTGTTGGAGGTTGGTCTGATGCTAATTACTGGCCCTCTGTGTAAACCTGCCTAAGTCATTATATCTGATTGTCTAATTAAACAGCTTATGGCTGGGCAGGGCAGAATGGGGTAGGCATGGCTAAGGTTCCTGGGCTTTGGAGAATCCCACAAGGAATCCCAGGAAGGACAGACGGATGGGAAGAGAGTAAGGAGGCCACCATAACGGGTTAGCCTGGAGAAGAAACCTCATGGGGCTGGAAGGAAGGACCCAAATAATGGCGTGAAAAGGCCCAGATGAAGAATAAAAGCACGTATTTAAAAGATTATGTACAGAAGATAGGATGATTAAGGAGGATGGCACTGGATGGGAGCTAGGAGATGGATGGTGAGCTGATTTAGACAGTGCAGGTAGGAATATCTGCCCAGCCAAAGATAAATAAGGCAATTATAAAATCTAACAATTGTCTGTGTCTTATTATTTGTGATAGTGGATTAGATAACACCACCATGATAATCATAGGGCTAATAATAAACATTATATAGCCCACCAGTCTTTTTAAAAATTTCTACAACATCTATTCATTCCGAAAGTGCTCTGAAAACAATGGTTCCTCCAGCCTTTAACAAGAGAGCTCTGAAGAGAGAGGTCTCTGCTGTCAAGATGGTTGTTGGAAAGGAATGAGTAAAACAATCAGAAGGGGCACATATTCTGGGTCAAGAATTTGTGTTTTGTATCAGGGACCTTTCTACCTTGGAATCATTCTGCTTAACTTTCTTCCACTGTCCCCCTAAGGCCCAAGGCTCGGGTACACTCAGGCCAGAAGCTCTGAAAACACCACCAAAGAGAAGATATTCAACTGTCTGATACCACCCCTGTAGAACTCATTTCCAGTCAGTCTGTTAATAAACAGGTATTGCACAAAGTGATTTCCAGGACAGCTGACAGCCAGAGAAACCCTGTCTCAAAAAAACCAAAATGGGGAGGGGCACTGCTACCCTTTCTACCTCCAGCCCTCCACATCATTACACTGACCATCTGGGAGAGGCTGCACACATTTGTCCCCAGGGCAGAAACCTCCTAAGCACACTCCAGAGCAAGGGCTCTCCAGGGCTGCCCACTCTGTAGCCACCTCAATTAATTTAGCACCTCACTGATGTATATCCTGGAGCAGCAGTTGTCAAACTGTGGGTCGAAACCCCTTTCACAGGGGTCACATATCAGATTTCCTGCATATCACATATTTACATTATGATTCATAACAGTAGCAAAGTTACAGTTGTGAACTAGCAACGATGGTTGGGGTCACCACAACATGAGGAACTGTATTAAAGGTCGCAGCATTCGGAAAGTTGAGAAGCTCTGCCCTAAAGGTAGGCGTGGGTCATCACAGCTGGAACACACATGGTTTGGGGCTATGCAATGCTTAGTGGTCAGCTGATAGGTTCCGCCTGACCAAAGTTAAAGGCATGATGCAAAGGAAGCAACAGGGGCCTCAAATGGGCTTTTTTTCTTTCTTCTTTCTTTTCTTCCTTCCTTCCTTCCTTCCTTTCTTTCTTTCTTTTTCTTTCTTTCATTTTTAAATTTGCTCCTTTGTCTCACTTGATGAGTTAGCAACCTAAAAATTGTCTGTGTTCAAGCATCATATGACTAATCTTAAAAAACTCACAAGTCTAGCCCCAGTCCTTTTCTTCTCTTATCTGTCTATCTATCTATCTATCTATCTATCTATCTATCTATCTATCTATCTCTAGAGAGGGTCTCACTATGTATCCTAAGCTGGCCTGGAATTGCAAACCAAGGTTGCCTCAAACTCACAGAGATCCACTCCCTTTGCAAGTGCTGGGATCAAAGGCTTGATCCCAGTCCTTTCAGTGCTAATACTCATCATGTTCCTCATCCCAGCCTTTCCTCTTATGACTTTATGTTAATATGAGCATACACATATTCCATTCTCTTTAAGTACATGTGATCACCTGAGTTCTCCAGGGTCCACATGGAGCTCCCTCTTTTCTGCAATACTGTGGAGTAGCCCATGATATGCACAAACACCATACTTTACTGACCTCACAGGGTCATTTAAGTTGTTTTTCTTCTTGTTTTGGTCTATCACAAAGGATACTGCAATGAATATTTTCTACCTCTTCAAGCATACATATGAGCATGTATCTAAGTCAGATATCAGGAAGTAGAAAGGCTAGCTCAAAGGGACACATTTTTTACAAAGGTGGATGTACATGCATCTGGCATGTCTAATGTTCATCTATACCCACTGCAAAGGAGCACCTGGAAATCTATGCATGGGGACTGAAAAGATGCCAAGGTCTTGATTCTCTCTGGTGTGCTCTCAATGAGGTAGTTTGCTATATGCTATGCTATAGATATCTACAAAGTCCTCAGCCATCAAATGTAGACATATATGAGAGACACTTCACTCCTATTTAATGGTGACTCTCCAGTCATTAAAAAAAGCCCACTACATAGGCCAGGGGTGATGGTACACAGTTTTAATTCCAGCACTGAGGAGGCAGAGGCAGGTGGATCTCTGTGAGTTACAAGCCAGGCAGGGATACATTATGAGAGCACTGTATTTAAAAATAAAAAAGGTCAGCCAGGCGTGGTGGCTCACACCTTTAATCCCAGCGCTCAGGGAGGCAGAGGCAGGCAGATCACTGTGGGTTTGAAGCCAGCCTGGTCCGGGACAGCCAAGGCTACACACAGAGAACCCTGTCTTGAAAAACCAAATAAATAAATAATATAAAGAAAAAGAAAACAAATAAAAATAAAAAACGATCTAGTACAATGGCAGTAAAATAAATACAATGATGACAAGAGCAAGGGTGGGAAAAAGGAAGAATGGGACCGACTCATTTCATGAAACTGAAGCAGAGTGTAAATGTACAAGACAGCACAGGAGGAAGCAGCCACACAGGCAGTCAGCATGCCATGTGGGGGTCCAGGAGGGAAGCTAGGTTCTGAGAACAGCTTCTGAGGCCAGGAAGGGAAACAAAGCTGAAAACCAAGAGCAACTTGCAGGGCCGCCTGCAGAACAAGTGCACTAATTGGCTCCATCGTTGTCATGTCCCAGGGGAAGCAGCTAACGCCAGGTGAAAACAGGAGGGTTAGCCTCCAAAATAGTAAACCAACGAGCCAGAGCAGTAGTGGACAAACTTCTATAAAAAGCCAGCTAGTGAATACCTCAGGCTCTGTAAGCCAGATAGGGTCTCTAGCTCATACTCTTCTTGATTGGGAGTATGAGCTAACAGTATTGCGGGACTGTACCACTCAAGCCCAGTCTGGCAGCCAATAAGCCCCTCTCCCAACCATATAGTACCACAATAGCTTCCCACGCAGGGCAGAGACCTACTGTGGAAAGAGATCAACTACTGTGCTAGCAGCCAAAACATCGCTCTCAAGAATATGTACCCAATGCTTCATTTTTAAGTATGAATGAACTACTGTGCATCACCAGACACTGAGGGAAAACAGAAGCCTGAAGAAGAATGACCAAGATAAACAAGGGAACCAGATCCCAGAGGAATGAAATAGTTTCAGGGTCAGGAGATAATTTAAAAACAACAACCCTAATTAGTGTGTTGGAGAAACCAACACAATTTAGCTTTCCTAAAGCAAGAACAAGATACATGAGAATGAAACTGGAGAATGGGAGGAAAGAGAATTTAAAGTATAAATGCCAAATTAACACCCACAGTAGAACACCTGGAAGACAAAGTAAAGACAATGTATCAAACTACGGTAAAGACTTGGAGAAGGTAAGACAATTGAAAAACTCAGTCTTGGAAGTCTGTTCATAAATTGCACACACAAGAACCTGAGTTTGAGTCTAACACAGGGTGAGGGATGTCAAGCAAAAAGAAATGGGTGAAAAGAAATCATCAAAGAAGGACAAAAAAAAAAAAAAAAAAAAAAAGTATGCAGAGCAGAAGAATGCCCAGACTTCAAACTGAGTGGCCTGAGATTACTCGGCAACAGATAAGAAATTTCTACCCAATGAAAGAAGCAAAATGAAAATAACCCACCCCCAGGTACCTTCAAATGAGAATCAGGCTGGCATGGGCTATGTTGTATTCTTGGTTATGAACCTGGCCTTGAACGTCTGAGCCATCCCTCCAGCCCTAGTATCAGATCCAGCCTAGTATCCCTCAGCCCTATATCTTAATAGTGACACAAATTGCTTGAAGTCAATGTTCAATGTTTTTAATGCTTTCAGGGAAAATATATTCAGTTAAATTAAATCAACCAGAAGCAACAACAAAACAAAGGTTTCAGAATTTACCTTCCACATATTCTTTCTATGGAATTATTTTATAATTGCTTCAGCTACTCAAGAAAGAGAAACAATAAAGAAAAGATACAGAATTTAGAAGACACAGTCTGACCTAGGGAAATTGTGAAAAGAAGTTTCTGGTTAAGCACTATATAGCATGCCTACAACATCAACTGACCAGGGTGGAGGAGTAGGGAAGGGCTTTCTGCAAACAGAAAGATGATGCCATGCAATGAATTACCGAACTAAAACCCAAATGTGTGGTTCAGTTCATGACCAGGGAGGAAAGGCATAGTATTCCTTCAAACACAGTGAAGAGGGGCATCCAGAAACACCAAGAAAAAAGTAAAAGCTGATTAAAAAAAAAAAAAAAAAACAAAAAAAACCACTGGTTCAAGTGTTACTCAGACTAAAAAGCAATGTAATTCAGTGATGAGAATCACTGAACTTGGATATCACAAGCACAGTGATATTCACTATGAAGGTGGGAAAGAAGCTACAATACTGCACTCTGCTTGGGCATGCAGCAAATATTAAAATGCCAAAATAAGAGAAGTACTGTTCAGTGATTTTTTAACTTAGAACCAACATTGTGACAAAGAATGAAAGATTACCCAACCTGGCTGGAGATATTTGCCTGGCATGCTTGAGGCCCCAGGTTCAATCCCTGGTACTACAAAAAAACAAAAGACTATGTAACGGAACACACTGGCAATGTGAAGTAAAAAAAGATGAAAGTTAAAAAGACAGTGACAGAAGGAAACAGTAAAAGGCAGAAGAAACAGTGGAAACGTTGGACATATTTTCACCTGATTTGCATTAAAAACCAACAACAACAACAAACATGGTAGGTTTAAAGACACTTAGGGTTCCACAAGCAGATACATAAAAAATGGTAGTACAGGAAATGAGGAACAAGAAATAGTTGATTCTTTCTTTGTCTCTCTCTTTTTCTTTTTTTGAGACAGTTTTTCTGTGTAGTCCTGGCTGTCCTGGCTGTCCTGGAACTCACTGTATAGACCAGGCTGGCCTTAAACTCAGATATCCACCTTCCTCTGCTTCCCAAGTGCTGGTATTAAAGGCTTATGCCACCAAGCCAAGCAATACTTTACTTTCCTTTTCTTTTTTTATACGCATTGGTGTTTTGCCTGCATGTATGTCTGTGTGAGGGTGTCAGACAGTTACAGACAGTTGTAAGCTGCCATGTGGGTGCTGGGAATTGAACCCAGATCCTCTGGAAGAGCAGTCAGTGCTCTTAACCACTGAGCCAGCTCTCCAGCCCCTACTTTTTTTTTAATTAATCTATTCATTCATTCATTCACTTTACATCCCAATCATCCCACCCTCCCTCACTCTCTCTCCTACACCCCCTCAAATATGGGAGTGACTCTAGCTGAGAAGCCTAATAGCAGGGGTCATGAAGACTGAAGAGGCCACCCTCTAACTAGACAGGACTCCTAGCAGAGAAAGAGGAAAACCAACCCACCCACAAAAACTTTGACCCAAAATTTACCCCACCCACAAGATGTGCAGGGATAAAAATAGAGCAGAGATTGAGGGAATGTCCAACCATTGCCTGGCCCAACCTGAGACCCATCCCATGGGAGAGAGCCAACCCCTGACACTATTAATGATACTCTGCTGTGTTTGCAGATGGGAGCCTAGCATAGCTGTCACCTGAGAGGCTCCAACCAGCAGCAGATAGAAATAAATGTTGAAATTCACATCCAAATATTAGGTGGAGCTCAGGGAGACTTATGGAAGAGTTGGGGGAAGGATAAAAGGAGGGGACAGGAGCTCCACAAGAAGACCAACAGAGCCAACTGACCAAAGCCCAGGGGGCTTACCAGGAGACAGAAACACCAACCAAGGACCAGGCATGTACTGGACCTTGGTCCCATAGATAGATATAGCCAATGGGCAGCTCAGTCTTCATGTGGGTTCCCTAATAAGGGGAGCAGGAGCTGTTTCTGAGATGGACTCTGTTGCCTGCTTTTTGATCACTTCCCCCTCGTGGGGCTCCTTGCCAGGCCACAGGGGAAGATTTGCTCAGTCCTGATACAATTTGATGAGCTGGGGTGGGTTGGGCAGAGGGGCCCCCCTTTTCTGAGGATACTTTATTTTCTTAATGGATCAAGAAAAAACTGAATAACTGAATATTTAGAGTCAGTGTTTGGAAGACGCCACCAGAAGCATGAACCCAAGGAACTTGTTTTTATTTTTTATTTATTTATTTTTTAGGTGGTGGTGGTAGTAGTTTTCTCTCTCTTTTTTTTTTTTTCCCCAGACAGGGTCTCATTTACACTGGTAATGGTGTGGTTGCTTCTGAGAATGGCAGTGGGAAGAGGGCACAGCAGTTAAGAGTCTGTTCACCCCCACTACAAGCCTCTGATTATCTGACCAGGTAACTGCACTTCTGACTCTGACAAATGCCCAACCCTCCCCCAGAGACTTAAACAATTCTGCTGAACAATTAAAGTGAAGAGCTATTTACTAATAAAGTCTGACATTTTATTTTAACTCCATTCAACCTGAGACTCTTATGATTTCATATGGTAAAAAAAAATTCTTAGGTGGGCAAGCCGTCTTTCTGATTCCCCACTTATCATTCAGAGAAACTGAGTCTCTGCAATTCAGTGACATTTTCTGGTCTGATGATCACAGCATGCTGGTAGTGTTTTGGCTGAGACTTGTCTGGCAAGACATTCCTTGCTGGCCACTGTTCAGATAACTCTTGTCCCTTGGCTCAGCTGCAGTGGAAGGGCTGCCGAGGACATCACAGAGGATTGCTGAGGGGCTTGTGCCAATCTGTGCTGGAGAGGCACCAATAGACCCTGGTACCCAGGCTTCTTCCAATGGCTGGAGGATCTGCCACACTGCTTTATTCTGTCGGGGCTGGCATCATCTTGGGATGCCTCTGAGAACAACACAGGGCTCCCTTATCTTCAGGAAAGGAAATAATCTGGCCTGATCATGCCCCTGCCCCATAGAAGAGGAGTCATGCAGAAAAAGAAGCCTGATAATGCCCCAAATCTAGAATGCTGAAACTCAACACTTTCACTTTCAACAAGCGACTTAAAAAATAAAAATTAAAAAAAAAAAAAGTAAGAATGAGGATGGAACCATTTAAATGTATAGGAAAATATTTTTAATCCATCTAAAAAAGGGCCAGTTTTCTTATGTATTAACTAGGAAACATATATTTGTACCCATAAAAAACAAATGTCTGTCTACCGCAGCTGCCTCTATGTGTGTGTCTGTCTGTCTGTGTGTCTGTCTGTCTCACCGCAGCTCCCTCTGTGTATGTGTGTTTGTGTGTGTGGCATAAACCACTTAGAGACTAAAATAAAATTTAAAAAATACCCATAACTCAGAACACATGGTTAAAGAGACAGAATGTTACCCAAACTTCCCTGCCCTGCCCCACCATTTTGATTTCAGGATTGATGATTTCTTTCTTGTGCTCACAGCACTATCACAAATGCATACATGCCTAAGCAGCATACTGTTTACATCTGCTTGTTCATATCACCAGAATCACATCATGTGTACTACTTGCTTTCTTGCCCCACCTAGTGATTTAGCCTCCATGGATATATGCAGCTATAGTTCATTTCCACTGCCAGAGAGAGGTAGTCCACTTTGGGATTTCACCTAAAATACTGATTTTCTCTACCACTACTTGACTAATTCTAGTTTTTTCTACCATGAACAGTTCCTCCAGGGAAACTCTTCTGAGAATAATCTTTTAAAATGCTCCTCCCAAACAAATCCTTCCTCCTCCTTCCAGAATTTGAGTTTTGCCTCTGCAGATAGGACAAAGCAGAAAAAATTTGGCCTGTGGCTAAAGTACTGAGTGTTCTCTGCAACCAAGAGAGTGATTCCCAAGATGTCAGACCTCTGCTCCCTGTCCAGGCCTCTCACTCAGACTCCTGTCTCCTCCAGTAAACCTGAGCTTCCACACCCTGCTTTACAATGGTGAACAATCAGCCCTTTTAAAGACAGTCTTTATTTCTGAGCCACACCTCTCCACTACTGTCTCCCTCTTCTTCCCTGGGTCAAACACAGACCTCAAAGAAAGACTCCATTAACAGGCTGCAGGAGCCAAGGCAGGAGGAGGAGCCAACATGGCTCTGCCCTACCAGGATGGCACAAGAAGACCAAGTATGTGAGATGCCAACAAGCTGGCCCACAGGCTCTTCATGTTTGCCACCTACCATGGTCAAGCCCAGGCATATTTCCTGTGTGACAGTCAAGGATCCGAAAATGGGAAAGCTGTAAAAGTAGTAAGAGATAACACAGAGGCACTCTTAAATCCGTACCGTATGCCTGCTGTGGTTTTAAGAGCTTTGTACACCTTACTTATCTCAGTGGGCTGAAACCTATGACATCACTTTAGGAGGTTAACCCAGCATTTAAAAAAGGAAGCAAACAAGACCTGAAAGAAGTAGAAAACTACTGGTAATACATCAATAAAGTCATTTGGTTTTGTGAAACCTCTGGGTCCACTTATATTCATGTACACTTATTTATATGTGTAAAAATCATAAAATAAAATGTACTTCTCACTGAGGACTGAGACTAAAACCTGTTGCAAAATACTCCCTTATCTATTTCATAACTGTCCATCAAGATATATTCAGCTCAGTTTAACAAAGAAAAAAAGCTTAAGTCACTTCACAGACTTCTGTGTCCATGTCTCAGCCTCTGTTCTCACCTGTATTTCCAACACAACAGGCAACAGCCTCCTTTCTGTTCCTCTTTCTTCTCCAGACCACACGCCCTTCTCAAACCTAGACCATTCTCCCCCTATCTTTCTCGGGCTCCTTCCCTCTCAACCATCGGGTCCCTGCTTACGTACGACCTCTACTTGCAGAGCCCGTTGGTCTCAGTCTGGGCAGCTCTCTGCCCGTGGCCACTGAGACAGTGTTCACTTGTTTGTTGTCTGTCTTCCCCCCAAGACTCAGAAGAGAACTGACACATGTTGTTTGTACTCGCACACTGAAACATCTGGACAGAGAAGACCCTCACAGTCGTGAAGTAAAGAAACAATGCTCAGGGCTTTTTCAGTGGGTAAGGTCAGCACCAGGACTCCAACTCTAGTCTGCCTGACCCAACTCCTTACTCTGTATCAATAGGGAAGTGTCAGCACTGAGACAGAACTTAAGTAAGCCTAGTTCCCAAGCCTAGGCTCCCTTGATGATATCACTGGTGGAAGGAACCATGAGTGGCTTGCAGAGGCTGCCTCCTCTGGTCAGCTGAGAATGTGAAGGGAATAAATAGGAGGATACCACACACTCTCAGATTTGTTTTGTTTGTTGCTTTGTTTTTCAACGCAGGGTTTCTCTGTGTAAGCTTGGCTGTCCTGGACTTGTTTTGATCTCACAGAGACCCACTTACCTCTACCTCCCCGAGTGCTGGGATTAAAAGCGTGAGTTACCACACCAGGCTGCACTCTCAGATTAGAAGAAGAACACATTTCCAGTCATTTAAAGAAACACCAGAAGAAATCAATCAAATCCCTGATTTATGTTAAGTCCAAGATAGCAGACAGATGGGTGGGGGCACCTCTCCTGGTTGTAGCAGAAATCCACCTGTAGCAGCCTTTTTTAAAACTCTACTTTACTTGGGGTATTGAGGCCTCTACCTCCCTTCCACCAATCCCCCAACCTTAAGTAAGAGAGAAAAGATTAGTGGATAGAGGGGGCCCTAGACCCCTTTACTTCTTCCAGCTATTTAAGGTCAAGGGGTTGGTTATTTTAAGACTCTATACCAATCTCTGTCAACTGCAGACACTGCTAGCAGTCTCCTCCACACCGCTGCACTCAAAACATTTCTCTCCATCTGTCTACCCCGAAGTGCCACATTGTCTCTCGTCTCTGGTTTCTCCAAACTGCTCCATGCCACACACCAACACTGAACACCACACAGAACACCACACGCCAGCACTGAATGCCACACAATCTCTTTCTCACTCTCATATTTATACTCTCAGAGTGCTAGGCCATGCTACTTTCCATGAAGCATGTAGAAAGCTGTTACCAGCTGGCAAGAGCCATGTTCTGCTGAAGACAATTAACAGGTGTGGACAAACTATAGCCCAACTAAAATGCCACACTTGGGATTAAAACAAAAATATATTTACATAACATACAAAGAAACCAAAACTTCATTAAACCTAGACAGGTGATATTATGTAAAGGAAGGCTAGAGAAGCAGCCAGAGATCAGGAAAAACACTTCAAAGATACAACTGTGTACTGAGCACAGAGGACTAAGGCTGCAGGAACTTCACTTGAAGGCACTTGGGGTAGGGATAGGCCAGAGTGAACTGTAATCCTGAGTCCGAGAACAGAGAGGCGGGGGCCACACAAGGCCCTAAGTAGGGCCTGACTAGGATGCCCAGAGCTGGAGCACTAAGGGTCAGAATACTTTGGTAACACTGCCACCTTGTGTCCCACAGAAAAAGGAATCTATGGATAGATTCTCCTTGTACTGCTGACATCTGTTAAAATGGATGTCAGTACTAATAAGTAAGTCCTTACAGTAAACATTGGTAATCATTGCTTCTGATGTTCTTTTTTTTCTGTAAATAAGCCAAACCACTGGGTAATGGGGCAACCTGACTCCAAAACTGAGTTGCTGAACTCCCAGCCGCCTTAAGCAAAATGGGTGTCAGTCAACCAGCCAGCCAGCACTGACCATTTTAAATGCTCTACAGATGACATGAAGAAACTATACAACAATCACAGCTAATTGTCTGGGTTCCTGACAAGCAACCACAGCTAGCTTTGACTATTTCAAATAGTTTATAACAGACTTTCGGCTATTACAAGCTTTGCTGCACTCCAGAGGACTCTGCAAGCATTTACCTGGGCCAGAGAGGGAGCACTTATTCCAGTGACCTAGCAAAAGGAATACATGTGACTGGGCACAAATACAAACCTTCATTTGCATGTTAGGTGTGCTGTTATTATATTATTATTATTATTATTATTATTATTTTCATTCCCTCCCTGGCTATGAGCAGAAATTCGTTCACTTAAGTAAACTGAGAGATATCACCAGCTCCTGAAGGCACAGTCCCAGCCACAACCATTTCAAATAGTTTGTACCAGACTTATTGCCATCACAACCCTCAGTGGGTGTGATAGCCTATAACCTAGGTCTAGTCAGGCTAGATATGGAGCATTTGTCCTGACGCACTTGCAGAGGGACTGCTGTGACTGGCACAAAAGAGACAATGCCATGATTCATGAGAACACATACCTTCATTTGCATGATCGAGGCACCATTCCCTCTGTAACAGACAGGCTAGGGGACTCTCTTCTGCCCAATTAGACCCAATAAATGTCTTCTCATAAGTGGTCTTTGCTTGACTACTTTTGTTTAAGCAGCTGAGCTGACAACACAAAGAAAGGAGCAACAGAGATAGCAGAGTGGCAGCAACCACAGAGGGGTGGAAAAGCAATGGCAGTGACAGCTGGGCGGTCCCGCAAAACCGGCAAGGCTCCACAAAAGCAGCAGTTCAAGAGTGAACAGTGCAAGTAAAGAAGGGTGAGAGAAACAAGAAGTAGCGAGAAGGGGACTGGAGAGGTAGCTCAACGGTTAAGAACACTGGCTGCTCTTCCAGAGGATTGGGAGTTGTTCCCACTTGATCCCCACAGCCATCTGTAATTCCAATTCCAAGGAATCTGATGCCCTCTTCTGGCCTCCAAGGGCACTGACCACACATGGTGTACAGACATACATGCAAGCAAATACCACATACATACAAAATAAATAAAAATTTTTTAAAGTAGAGAGAAGGGAAAGAAAGGGCAGAGGGTGAAAAGGGATAAAAGACTATAAAGGATCAGAGAAGAGAAACAGATCGCTAGAAGAGTTCCAGAAAACTGTCAATTCGTTAAAATCAACATTTTCAGATACCCTACGCCAAAATCTGTAACACCGGCTGGTATCAAATGCTATGGAATCCTCCTGACTTACACAAGAGCTCTAACACTCACTGAACTCAAGGTCCGGATACCTGAGGCCTGAACAAGGACTAGAACATGCCTGCAAGCCTGCTGCCACAGCTCACTGCTGTCAAGCCTTGGGAAATATAAAAGCTGTCAAAGACCAGCACATGGAGGGCTTTTCCTCAACTGCCCATGCCACACACCAACACTGAACACCACACAGAACACCACACGCGGATAGGACAAAGCAGAAAAAATTTGGCCTGTGGCTAAAGTACTGAGTGTTCTCTGCAACCAAGAGAGTGATTCCCAAGATGTCAGACCTCTGCTCCCTGTCCAGGCCTCACATTCTTTCTCTTTCTTTCTGTCGTTACAGGGGAGTAGACTAGGGCCCCACACTTGTGCAAGCACTCTACAGTTAAGCTACAGCCTCAGTGTTCTTTCACTTTTTATATAAGATAGGGTCTCACTAAGTTGTCTAGACATAGGCCTTAAGCTTTTGAGCCTTCTGCTTCAGCTTTCCATGACCTGGGAGTACAGGCTTATGGCCAAAGCTTCCACCCAGGTAGAAAGAGTCATAGCATTTGTCTCTCTACTTCCTCACAATAACTCGTGGCTCTCTTGCCACTGCCCTACACATGCCTAAGGGTCAAAGATGGCATCTTACTCAACTCTGAAGTGATGGTACTTAGCACAGGGCCCAGCACATCAAAATAGTAATAGTAGCTACAATTACTAAAAGGTCAACACTTAAGAAAGTAAATACAGCTGTCAATTTCCATCAACTTAAACCAAAGAATCTTTCAGTCAAAAGCAGGATCTTGTGCTGGCTACTCTGTAAGGCTTGCTTGTCTCATTTCAAGTGATTACATGTCTTTCAAAGAACAATAGCCCTCAGTTACAAAGCTGTGGAAAAGACTAAAGAAAAGACATTGGGGAGCTGGAGAGATGGCTCTGAGGTTAAGAGCACTGGCTGCTCTTCCAGAGGTCCTGAGTTCAATTTCCAGCAACTACATGGTGGCTCATAACCATCTATAATGAGTTCTGGTGCCCTCTTCTGGCATGCAGGCAGAACATTGTATTCATAATAAATAAATCTTTAAAAAAAATTTTTAAGATGACATTGGGGCAGGATATCTGGAAAGCCCAATTGTTCTTAAATGCCAACTGGCAAATAAGAATACACAAGGGTGTGACCAAATCACCATGTACGTAAAACATATTCTAGAATTTCCCAATTGGGAACCATTAAGGTCAACTCATTTCTCTCATGTGTAGACTACAAAATTTTGACATGTTATCTCTTGCTTGGGGCATGGAACATTTATCTTTTTAGTAAATTAAAAAAATGCTTTCAAGAACTGATAGACTAAGATCAGAAAGAAGGAGAGGAGAACCTCCCCTATCAGTGGACTTGGGGAGTGGCATGCATGCAGAAAGGGGAGGGAGGGTGGGATCGGGAGGGGAGGAGGGAGGGGCTTATGGGGGATACAAAATGAATAAAGTGTAATTAATAAAAAATTTTTAAAAAATGCTTTCAAGTCTAGAGAGGTGGTTCAGTATTTAAGTACTGACTGCTTTTCCAGAAGACTCAGGTTCAATTCCCAGCACCCACACAGTGTCTCTTAAGTCTCTGTAACTCCAGTCCCAGGGGACCTAACACTCTTCTGGCTTGGTCTCTGTGTGCTCTGCATACATACGGTGTACAGACATACATGCACACACTCATACATACAGACACAGACACACGAATGTTTTCAATCAAAAACAAATTTCTGTTACCCATATGTTCCTGCCCTACTCAAGTTCATCCTGCTTGATCATCCTGTCTGTCTCTTCTACCAGGAAGTGGGATTCTTCAGGGAAGGGACTACCTGTGCACCCAGCACGTGGCATGGTTTCAGAGTGGTGAGATCTCTGCCTACTGAAACACTTCATTTTCCTGTCACCTACTGGTGTGCAATTTTGAACTGGTTACTTAGCTTTTCAAATCTATAGTTTCCTCACCTCACAATAGTGTTGTCCTATAAATTAAATGTATTAAATGTTACATCCTAAGTTAGCATAATAGTAAAGGTTAAGAGGTGTTGGAAATTATCAGCTACATCTATGAATAGATAAATTTATTATTCCGTCTCATGAATCACACTTTCTCCCCCAAATACACTGGCCCAGGAAGGATTTCTCCACTTCGGCATTCACAGCAGTTTTCTGTTGTGGCAGCCCATTCTGTGCACTGTGGGATGCTTCCCAGAAAACCTATCCTCTATACGCTAGATATCAGTAGCACACGCACACCCAGTTCCAACAACCAAAATTGTCTTGAGAGATTGCCGAGTTCTCTGGAGGGAAATGCCCTCCCTCTTTCATTTAGAACTACTATCCTAGAACTTTCCATTTTGAAAGAGAGTCTATTCACCACAGCCTTTCGTTTCTCCCCATATGCAACCATCTGCTCACCACTCAGATGCCTTGGAGGAAACAGGTTATAGGTGCTGTAGATATCGTTGGAGAACTGCAACTTGAGATCGGGGCTCCCTGTCAGGAGCTGTGCCACGTGTTCTACCTGAAACGGTGTCTTCTCCAAGATCACAACAGCATCCTCTCCACATGTATCCCCAGAGTCCTCGTTCACCTGCAGGCAAAGATGTCATTAGTGGGCCCAAGGTCAGCGCCACTAGAAAAGCCTCTACAGTGCATGTAGAAGCTTCCAAGGCCTCTGAAATCCCAGCACCTGGAGCTAGAAAAATAGATTTGTTGATAAAATGCATTCTGTGCAAGCATGAGGACCTTAGTGTCCATTTACAGAACCCATGTGAAAAAGCTGGGAGCGAGAGAAATCCTGTCTGGAAAAGCCAGGAAAAAAGGGAGGGAGGGAAGAAGGAAGGGCGAGCGAGCCAGCTGGGTGTGATGGTGCTACTTAAAAGCCCAGAACTGAAAGGCAGAGATAAGTGAACCATGGGGCCTGCTGGCTAACGAGCCTGGCCTAATCAGCAAGTTCTTCATCAGTGAGAAATCTCGAACCAAAAAACAATACAAACAAGCAAAAAAACAAGACAGAAACAATACCTGAAGTTGCCTTCTGGCCTACACATGGACACATACTCAAACACAAACACACACACTAATAAAGCAAAGATATAATAATAAAAATCCCAGCACTTTTGATAGGAGGGCCTCTTAAACCACAGCACCTGTATTTCCTTCCCTGAGGACTCCTTTCTGAGGAAGTACAGCACTCACTTCCCCGAGAAAAGGCATCTTAATAAAAATCCTCATAGAAATTCTCAGACCATTCTTCCAAAAGATTCAAAGTTTTTCAGCTGCCATCTATTTTAATTTTCTTATGATTCATTATCAGTAAATGTTTGATTTGTATACCTATTTTATATGCCTATATCTCCAGGGTTCTGTAAAACTTTCTCATCAGAATAAAGTCACAAGGAAAGTTTTAAGCATCCCATCCTAGGGAAACTCTGGTATCTGCCTTGACTAGGCCTTCTCAGTAGTTTAAGCTAAGTTTAACACAGCTAAGCACATGGTGTTAAGAGCCAGCAGCATATCTGCCTCCACAAACATGCTTTCCTCCCAGAACAGGAATTATCATCTCCACATCCCAAGCACATGCCTGGGTGCATACGTGAGAGTGCACAGCATGTGAAAGGGGTTAACAATTTAGGCTGAAGTCACATAAAACAGGAACCACATCTAGGTCATCTCATCCCTTCCAGGGACAGGGCCCAGAGCAAACATCTGCTAAATTCCTGGAGTAAAATACGTAAAATAAGATGATGAATGGCTTGGGGAATTTAACATGGTATTTCTAGGGAAGGAGAAATTGGAGCAACTAGACCTAGCTGTGTGCATTCCTTTAATTGCACAGTAACCTTCTCGCTCCAGCATCACACTGGCGGTACACGCCACCTTCCCCGAATGACGTGATTGGTAGTTTCCAATGAAAAAAGCTCCGCTTCTGACACGAAGATTGGTTCCTTCCTTCCCGCTTCCCCCGGGGTGTTTAATGGTACCTTCCCATGCAGGAAAATAATTTTGTCCCGCGCAGACTCCCTCAGCACTTTTTGTACTTTAAAGCCGGAGAACGGCAAGCGGACAGGTTCAGAGGTACCATTGCCAACGCCTGCTTCCTTCTCCTCTGTGCTGGGGGTTTCTGCCTCCTCTGCCTCCGCTTCGCGCTTTCTCTTCAGCTGAGGCGCTGTATCCGCCATACTGCCCGGGAACAGCGGTACCCGCCTGCCTGCACGCAGGAGCCGCTGCCCACGCCCCTAGCGGTCCCTTCTCACGGCCTGTGAGGAGCTGAACTTCAACTCCCGGCATGCTCTGCGCAGGCAAGGCAGCTACTCCATTTCCCGGCGTGCTTCAGGTTGCTGTCCTCTTCTGCGGGTCTTTTCCTTGTTTGAGAGGAGGGTCTTCCGATGACCTTTGCAGAGGAGCAGCTTTAGTTCGATTCACTGAGCCCCTGCTGGGGTCCTGCTGGCAGGCCGTGAGGTCCTAACGAGGCGGTGTGTGGCGATGAAGAGACACACCTCGCCTCAGCCCAGTGCCTGCGGCGGGAAACCGAAAACAACTTTGAGTTCTGTATGTTGGACACAGAATGTTAAATACTGACGTTTTACATTAACATCCCCACTCACGAGATGGACCTGGAAGGAATGTTTTTTAAAATAAATCTACAAGCTATTTTATTTCTTATTGTGTGTGTGTGTTGTTGTTGTTTGGTTTTGTCTTGCCTTGAGACAGGGTTTCTCTGTGTAGCTCTGGCTGTCCTGGAACTCACTCTGTAGACCAGTCTGGCCTCGAACTCACTGAGATACACCTGCCTTTGCCTCCCCAATACTGGGATTAAAGGTGTGCACCACCACCGCCAGCGTAAGGGGCCTTTTTAAAAGTGCTGGTTTTGGGGCCTCTTTTGTATCCTGCTGTTTGAGCAACAAGCAGTGACAGCGCCCTCTAGTGAGTGTAGCTGTTTTTAGATTGCTTCTCCTTAACTAACAAGGAATGATATACTCAGAAAAAAAAAAAAATCTACTGTTTCATAAATTATTTCGGAGACAATTCTAAATCTGGAACATTAAATGTGGGGATTTTGTTATGTTTGTGTTTTGGTTTTTTGAGACTGGCTGTTTTGCCCAGCGCAGTGGCGCACGCCTGTGACCCCGGGACTGCGGAGGCAGCAGTAGGCGGATCTCTGTGAGTTTGAGACCAACCCTGGTCTACAGAGGAAGTCCAGGACAGCCAAGGATACACAGAGAAACCCTGTCTCAAAAAACAAAAACGAAACAAAAATTGAGACAGGCTGTCTTAAAACTGAACCCAACAAGAGTACAGACATGCACTAAATTTAATAATTAATTAAATTCAATACTTAATTTGTGTTTGGTGTGTTCATTCATTCATTCATTCATTGTGTGCAGGTGTGCAAAAATTAATAAAACACTGTTTTACAACTCTCCATAGGAACAAAAGCTATTTGTAAGAAAAAAATGATTTTGTTCATGAAATGAAACAAATTCAACTTACAGATAAAGATTAGCTCTACCACCCGTATCTTTAAATTTTTTATTACTTTTCAGTAAAAAAAACAAAATTTCTTTATATAGACACAAGCCATAAAGAGAAGACAGCTGTGTTATCCGATAAGGGTTATAATCCACATTATTGGCCATAGTCCTAAGAATCACAGACCATTGGTTGGCCATCTTCACACTAGGGCCTCAGAACCATTGTGTGTCTCCACTAGACAGAAAATCAGAGAAGCACACTGAATAAGATAATACAAGGAAACAAAGCTGCCCAGTTCACAAAAGTCAAACAAGAGTTTATAAATCAAACAAGCCAAATTTCTGGGCATGATGGCATTCCAGCACATGGGAGGCAGAGGCAGGAGAATCATGAATTAAAGGCCATCCTGGGATTCATAGAGAGATAATGTCTCAGACAACAAAAATACCAAACACACACACACATACAAAGACACCTACATATAAGACATTAATTATAAACATGTTTAAAAGAACCTTAACTTTGCTTTAAATTTGATTCTTATTTAAGTAGGGACTTGTTTTATATACTTTCTAGATGTTTCCATTTCACACACGATCAAGAGAGACTAGATAACAGGACACAATGTTTTCTTTCTTTTTCATCTTTCAAGGAAGGGTTAGCAAGATGGCTCAGCAGCTAAAGTAACCTGGAAAGCATGATGTCCTGAGTTCCATACCTAGAACTCACATAGAGGTGGAAGAGGAGAATCTGCTCTATAAAATTGTTTTCTTATCTCCACGTGAGTGTCATGGTATGCTTTCTTATCCCAGAACCACCAGCCCAGGGATGGCACCACCCATAATGGGCTTAGGTCCTTCCACATCAATCATCAACCCGGAAAATGTACCCTAGGCTTGCCCACAGCCAATCTGGTGGGGATATTTTTTTCAATTAAAGTTCCTTCTTCCAAAATAACTCTAGCTTGTATCAAGTTGATATAAAACTAGGCAGCACACTACTTGTATTAGTTACTGTCTATGCCTGTGTTAAGATATCATGACCAAGGCAACTCATAGAAGAAAGAGTCTATTTGGGTTTATAATTTCAAAAGGTTAAGGTTTGTGACTATTAGAGCAAGGAGCATGGTAACAGGCAGGCAGCCTGGTGATAGAGCCAGAGCTGAGAGCTCACATCTTGAGACCTGAGGCAGACTAACATAAAGAGACACTGGGAATAATGCAAATCTTTTAAAACCTCAAAGTCCAACCCCAGTGACACACCTCTTCCAACAAGGACGCACTTCCTTATCAGTTCCACCAACTGGGGACTAAGTATTAACATACATGAGCCAATGGGGGTCATCCTCATTCAAACAATCACACTCCTGGAAGATTGTTAGGTCATCTTAGTGCTGTTCTTGGAAGGAATTTGTTGTTTTAAAAAAAGAAAATTCCAACTGTTAGATTTTACCAATAAAGACTCAGGAGCAAGGTGCTGGGGTGAAAAACCTCCTAGCTCAGAGAGGCAGAGAAAGCACCCAGCTGACCTTACTGCTCAGCTGATGTCCCAGAAGGAAAATATCTAGTTACACAGGAACATACATATGAATGAATATAGCCTCCAGCATTTGGATACTTGATTCCTGGTTGATGGAGCTGTTTGGGGAAGATTAGAAGGTATGGCCTTGCTGGAGGAAGTATGTCATCAGGGGCAGGTTTTGAGAGCTTAAGGTCTCAACCCGTAGGCCTTAAATTGTTCTCTCTTCTACCTGCCTGTAGATGTGAGCCTTCAGAAACCTGTGTTGGGATAACCTTCCTTCACACTGAGGTGTGTCCCTATATTTTTTGTTAATTCTGTGGCAGTGAGCTAAGTGCTCACAGGATTTTCGTATTGTCATTGCTTTGGCCCATCATTGTTTTTCTATTTGTAAATGCTTGTCCTTTCTCACCTGCCAAAGAGCAACCCATAAGAGATGGATCCAGTGTTGTCTTGCTCCTGATTGGTTCAGACGGAAATGTGGCTTTTTGTGTAATAAAGAGCTGAGGGCCCAGAGCTGGGGCAGGAAGTACTGGGGCAGGATTTCCAAGTTGCAAAATATTTGATTACACTGTGAGCCTTGAGATTGTGTTGTTTAGTAAATAACCTGTTTTTACTTGTGGTGAGCTCAGCCCTAGAACACACCTTTAATCCAAGAGCTTCCTACTTAAATATAAACAGGATTAAATAACTGTCAACCAAGAGGCAGAGCAAGCAACCAGTTGGCAGGAAATGGCCATAGAGAATAAGAGGGAATCAAGAGGATTGATCAAGAGACACAAACAAACATTCAGTGTGGGGATTTTTGTTTTGTTTCTCTGTGTAACCTTGGCTGTCCTGGACTCACTTTGTAGACCAGGTTGGCCTTAAATTCACAGAGATCTGCCTGCCTCTGCCTCCCCGAGCGCTGGGATCATGCGCCACCTCACCAGGCTCAGTGTAAGGAGTTTTTGATAATCGTTGAGGTGCTTAGAAAGCAAAACGAGCCAATGGGAGAACAGTAAGATTCAGTCTTTCTCGCTCTGACCTCTGGTCAGTGGGTGAACGGGAGGTAGAAACACTTAAAAGCCCTAAATGAAGTAGGTTTAGTGAAAAATCTAAACTTACAAGGATGGGGAAGCTTTCCTTTTGAGACCTTGGCTGAGAAGGAAGGTCAGCTGGGTACATTCTCTGCTTCTCTTGAGTCAGCAGACTTTCACCCCAGCATCTGGTTTCCAATTCATTGGTAAAATCGGATGATTGAGATTTTATTAAAAACAACATTTCTAGCAGGCAGAGACACAGGCAAGACGTGAAGACAGACTAGAAAGGATGTGGAAGAGAGCAAAGGGATAGAACAGAGCTGTAATCAGGTAGTGAGAATTGTTTTAGTCCAGGAATAGCCACACAAACCACTCAGACACTGATCTCAGTCAGATGTTGATGGTTTATTGAACACCTGTTACAGGCTGATCATGATCGCTGGTCTGCTCTTAGCTGATCACGATCGCTGGTCTGCTCTTAAAGCAAGCTTTTTATAGAAAAACCAAGGATGGAGAGCAAGGGGAAGAGCAGTATTACATTTTCAGTTGACCTTTTAGCTGATTGGTTCCAAGTGGGGCAAGCAAGGCAGTGACTGGGGTCTTTCATAGTATACCCAGGGTGTAACCAAGTGTAGAGATGACAAAGCATGATAACATCATTGTATCACAGGAAGATACGAGGTTACCCTGCCCTTTTAGGATTAGTCACTGACACCATTATTGGACAATCAAGCAGACTCTGAGAATTTGAACTTAATTTCCCCTCACAATCCAGATGGAAACTAGGAACAAAATAGCTTATGGCTATAGTTTAGGCAAAAAGCTGAAGCAAATCTCAACAGAACCACATGGAGAGAGATGGAGAATTTTAGATGTAGTAGCTAAGAGTCTGCCACAGCTAAAGGCCAACAGCTTTAAACAATATAGAAGTCCTGTGTCTTCTTTGAACTGCAAACAGGTTCGCAAAAGCCCCACAATAAACCTGTTCCAACCTTCTGTTTGCCACCAGCTTTTCTGCTGTGATGGACCCTCTGGAACTGTAAGCCCAAATAAACCCCTCCTTATGTTGCTTTGGTCATGATGTTTTATCACAGCAATAGAAAGCAACTAATACAACCTCATAAGTTCCTAATTGGGGACTTATCTGTGAGAAATAACAGATTAAGCTAAGTATGGTGGCTCATACTATTATTCTATCATTTGAAATCTGAGGTAGGAGGATTTATCATGTGTTTGAGTTTAAAAAGTCTCTGAACTATGCATCTCCCGAACTGGGACTGAAATCCAATCAGATATTGATTAGTTATTCCCACAAGTTTTGTGCCACTATAGCACTAGATGAGCTAGTCCACCTTAAAACTCGCCATATGTAATTTTGGAGTTACCAACACCAAAGTCTGTGAGAATTTTCTATTGTGCAGTTTTGATTCCCCAGAATAGTCCTCTAGTCTTCTGCCTACGAGACAGGAGCACCTAGTTGCCAGTCAAATGTAAAACAGTTCTATTAGGGCCAGGAAGGGCAGTTACTACTAGGTAGTAAGGAGCCAAGGAAGATGAACATTTAGTGCAGTTAGAGCACTTGAACCTAAGAAGAGCAAGTGGGGAAACTGATGACTCCACACACACTCATTCAACCTCTCCCTCATGACTTTAAATTGTAGACCCTCAGAATCGGAAAGGTACTTGTCCACTGACATGATTAAGCTACCACTTAATTTTAAAATCAATAGTTATTAAAAAAAAATCAGCTTTTGTTTTTGTTTTTGAGAAAAGGTTTCTCTGTGTAGCCCTGGCTGTCCTGGACTGGCTTTGTAGACCAGGCTGGCCTCAAACTCACAGAGATTCCCCCCCTGCTTCTGCCTCCTTGAGTGCTGGGATTACAGGCATGGGCCACCGTGCTTGGCTAAGCAGGCACATTTTAATGGTGTAATGGTTGAAGTATTCCCTTTAATAAATGTGCCCGAATGGCTGTTGTTGTCAGTTCTTTCACAATTGCACTGGAAGTCCTAAGAAGCACAGAAACTCAATAAAATAGTCATTTACAATAAATAACTCAGCACATTATTAAAGTTACACCAACATATTATATATAATCCTTTTTGGCAACAAAAGGCATATATATAATTTTAAAATTCTTTACAGTAGCAGCAGAAGTATGAAGTGAAAAATAAATCTAATAAAATATGAGATTAATAAATATGAAAAATATTATACAAATTTATTGAAATACATTGAAGGACTTAAGTGGTGACATTCCTTTATGGAGAGGAAGACTTTGTCATAAAAGTACTTGTTCTTCCAAGTCAAGTCCATAAACTGAATATAACTCCAATAAAGATACACAGGGTTTATCTGTGGAGCCCTTGCTGTCCAAAAGAACTTGCTCTATAGACCAGGTTGGCCTAAAATCAGAGATCCTTCTACCTCTGCCTCCTGAATGCTGAGATTAAAGGCAGGCACCACAACTGCCTGGCACATTGAGGCTTCTTAAAAGATTCTGTGGCACTAACATAGGGGATACTAGACAAGAGAACCAGCAATAGACACATACATATGACAATATGGAACAGCAGTAGCCGGGTGTGATAGCCCACAACTTTGATCCCAGCACTGCACTGGGGAGGCAGAGGCAGGAAGACCTGTATGTGTTTGAGGTCAATCTGGTCTACATAGTGAATTCTTGGCCAGCCAGGGATAGATACATAGTGAGATCCTATCTCAAACAAATAGAAAAATAACAAACAGTGGGGATAGGATAGACTACTGAGTAACTGATAGAAACTGAGAGAAAAGAATTGGATTTCTGCCTTGAAAACTAAGAACTAGCCAGCAATAATAATGCCATAGCTTATAATGCCTAGAATCCTAACATCTGGGAGGTTGAGCTAGGAGGATCTCAAGTCTGTGGTTAGTCTAGGTTATAGACCCTGTTTCAAAAGCCAACAAAACAAACAACAACAAAATAACAAAACAACCCCAAGTGGAGTAAAGATCTAAATTTGAATAGAAACACTTTGGAAGAAAACATAATCAATGTTTTTCAAGACTGAATATAGAAGAAAATGTAAGAACAACACAGGAGGAACTTTGTAAGACAGAAAAAGCACTGACTGCAGCTTCATGAAAAGTATTTTAAACTACAGCAAAAATGTCATGCTTTAAAAAACATCTCATAATTAGAGGTATGTAACTAAAACTTAGGGAGAAAGTACCTGGACTTCACTTTAAGGTGATCTTAGGGCAGTGGTTCCCAACCTTCCTTAATGCTGACACCTTTTAATGCAGTTCCTCATGTGGTGACCCCCAGCCATAAAGTTACTTTCATTGCTACTTCATAACTGTAATTTTGCTATTATTATGAATAGTGTAAATCTCTGATATGCAGGATATCTGATATACAACCCTATGAAGGGGTTGTGACCTACAGGTTGAGAACTGTTGACCTAGGACACTCATGAATGACACATAAACATGAACACACCTCACAAACATGTCAAACAAAGGAAATGTACATTGTGATGCAATTTGTATAAAAGATAGTCTTAAAATTATATAACATGTTGCTGATTTGCATACATCTATAGAAACTTAGAAAAGCTCAAAATAATCCAAAATTCAGAATAGTGGTTATTTTGTTAGGAAACATGAAGGGCCTGGAATTCAGAACAGGATGAAGAAACATGTTGGGAATAAGCTATGTGGTAGGTGCATGAGTATGGTAAAGTACAGTAAAGGATAAAATATCTTAGATATTTTGTATGTCACAGAAAAATCATAATTTAAAAATATTTTCAGTAAAGGAACATATCAAAAGGAAGAGAAGAGGTTCAAGGTACACATCAGGGTAGACAATGATAATCAGTTGACCATGTTGCTGTTCTTACTGAGAACACAGGTGACACCTTGTCTCTTGTATCTCACCTGAGAATGCACTCTGGTGCTAGACTGAGAACACTAGTTCCACTCTGATCAATATAAAGGCAGGCACTGCAAAGCATGGGCTCTAGCAGATGTCTGAGGTGGCCCCATGTGTCACAGGATCAGTGGGTTTTTGACCCAGGGGAAGGAGCCCTTTACCCTGGCTTCCCTTCTCCCCACTTGTTCATGTGTTCAGAATAGCTTCTAGGTCTGTGTTTTCTCTCTCTTTTTTCAGTAGTGCTGGAGGTGGAAACCAAGCCCTCAGGCAAGCAAGAGTTCTACCACAGGCTCCATCTATATCAAGGTTCATATTTCTAATTAAAAAAAGATTTCTTTATGTGTATGATTGTTTTGCCTGCATGTATGTGTGTGTATGTGTGTGTGTGTGTTCCACATGTGTGCCTGGTGCCCAAAGAAATCCTGGTCAGAGAAGGCATTGGATCCCCTGGAAGTAGAGTTATAGATAAGGCTATGAGCCACCATGTGGATCATGGGAATTGAACCCTGGTCCTCTGCAAAAGCAACAAGAGTTCTTAACCACTGAGCCATCTCTCCAGCCTCTAAGTTTGCATCTTTAATGACATTTGCTCAGTAAGTGAAATTCAGTGTGGGTCTGAATGTGTCTGTCATCCAGCTCTGTGAAGTGAGTTGTCAGCTCTGGGAAAGAGCTGTAATAGTGTGCAAAGGACTTGATACCTGTCACCTCTTCCCAGCTTTCCTAGGCAAGTGGGAAGAGCACCGACTTCTAGTTCACCAGGCAGGCCCATCCCTCTGGAGGAGTGGTGCCTATCACCCCAGTGCCTGATTCCAAGGGAAGAAGCCAGCTGTGTGTCCGTTTCCTGTCCCATCAAGCAGCAGACGAGACACTGCTGCCCTCCCCCATATCACACTCCAATTTCTGACTTCCTTGTTGCCTTCCTGGGGGAGTCCCTGGTTTCCTCTTGCTCTTCTTGGGGAATCCCCATCTTTTGCCTGGTCTCCTTGGGGGGGTCCCCATCTTCTGCCTGGCCATCTTACAGGGTCCCCAGTAATGGAGGCCGGTGGCAATCTAATCCTGTGTCATGTACACGGTGCGGCTGGCTCTGGCTCATTATGACTCCTGCTGTATCTCCTGGAATCCGAGACCTGGTGTGAGTTATTTCCAGCTTTTCTCATGAAAACTTAAGTGTCAACTTAGTGTCTCCAGATCTGAAAAAGACCAAACAGAATCTCAAGGCTTGTCATTCCACCCAAATCCAGCACATCTGTTTCTCTCTTCTTCTGTTTTCATCATGTTTTGGCCCCACCAACTACAATAAGTCCCTCCCTTGATACACTCATAAGGTGCAACTGATTTCTATTACCTTTCACCATTTTGCATTGCTGAACTGATGTCACTGCTGGCATCTGCCCAGCTCTTGGAACACACCTCTAATTGAAGTTCAGAGAAAAACCTATTACTATCACTTACTACTTGCTAATTAATGTTAATTGAGGATTCAGTTTGTGCTAGGCCCTGCCTGTTAGGAATACTTGACATGTGCTCATTCTACAGTAATGGAGTCCTAATGAACAATGAACAACTCAAGGTTCAGAGGGGCTAAGTAACTTCTCAAATAATGGGTGAAGGTGGCAGGGTACAAATCCAGTCAGAATTCTCCAGGAACTTGAATCACTAAAGCTACAAAGCCTATCTCCTAAAATCCTTATATAGACACCAGCTGACTCCTCACCCCCATCCCGGCCCTCCTTACAGCGGACGACAGCCTCCTTGACTTGGTAAAAGCCACCGTCCTGGCCTCTGCCATCCACATAGTACATGAATCGGAGTTCTGGCGGGTAGGCGGCTCTGGTCAAGCCGGATAGCAGGGGTATGGTGCAACCCTCCGACCCTGGGGCCTCCGTCAGGGCTTGCAGCATCTGGTACTTGCACCAGGGATCCCGAAGGAAGCCTGGGGTGATGAATAGCACACGACAATGGCTACTACTCAGTGCCTGGCATAGCTCTGTAACGATGGCGCCACCTGGGGTTGCATCCCGAAGCTGCAGGAAGCAGCGTAGGCTGGCCTTGCAACCCTCCAAGTAGGAGACCAGCTCTTGGGCTGCCTCTAAGTCCTCTTCACTGTGGCACACGCAGACGTCATAGTCTTTGCTCCAACGGCCACTGCTGCAGCTCGTATCCAAGTGTGTTGATGGTGGCACAGAAGATATTCCTGAACTGGGGCTCTGGGGTGAACTGCGGCTCCGGGGTGGGCTGCAGCTCTCGGGTGAGCTGCGGCTCTGGGGTGGGCTGCAGTTTGAGGGTAGGAGACCATCTTGTGTGGCTCTCTGTGGTCCATCACTTAGCTCGCTTTCCTCGGAGACTGGCATCTTCTTGGGCTTCTTTAACAGAGTCTGTCTGAACCACTCTATAGGGGAGAAACAGTGGGCTGATTTGAGACTTGTGGTCAGCTAGCTACTCAAGGAAAATGAGCTAGATTCGGCTAGCTTCATCTTATTCTTAAGAGTCCTCCTGCCCTGCTGTTTGGCTCACCTTTCAGTTCTTGCTAGCTTTAAAGGTTTCCTCAATACTGATAGAATTTAAATCCTTTCCAAGTGTTTTACCAGCCCAATTAAGAAAGGCAGCCTTAGCCAGGCGGTGGTGGCCTAAGCCCTTAATCTTAGCACTCAGGAGGCAGAGGCAGGTGTATCCCTCAGTTCCAGGCCAGGCTGGTCTACACAGTGAGTTGCAGGCCAGCAAGGACTATACAAAAAAACCCTACCTCAGAAACAAACAAACAAGAAAGAGAGAGAGAGAGGACAAGGACAGGGACAGGGAGAAGGAAGGTAGGCAGGCAAGCAGCCTGCCTTAGTGGGATACAGCCACTTCAGACACTTTAGAGAAGTACTATTTATTGTTGTCTAGCTACCTAGGAGGCTGAGACAGTGAGGAGCTAGTAGTTTAAGGCCAGGTTGGACAAAACAGAAAGATCTTCTTAACAATAAAATAAAATTTGCTGTGCATGGTGGTCCATGCTTTTAATTCCAGCACCTGGGAGGCAGAGGCAGCCATACCTCTGTTCAGACCAGCCTGGTCTACATAGTGAGTTCCAGGCCAGACACATTGTAAGCTACATTGTAAGACCCTGCCAGAAAAATAAAATAAAAATGCCAATTATAATAAAACAATTTATTTAATTATAATATATAAATATATAATTAATAGATAAATATATTTAATTATAATTAAATTAATAATTTAATTATAAAATAAATATAGATGATGTTGTTCTCTTCTTGATCATTTGATAGCTGCTTTCCAGAATCCATCTAAATCAAAAGGCTCTACCATAGGATAGTCACCTGCCTGAGTGCGTAGACAACGAACTATAGCTACACATAAGGATTAATCAGGCCCAAAGCCTAGCTGCAGCCTTGAGAGGAGGTGAACTTAGATGAAGGTAATACTTGGGAGATAGAAACAGGACCATAAATTCAGGGTCAGCCTCAACTATAATAGCAAGTTTAAGACAGCTTGAGTTAAAACAAATGAATAAAGAGGAAAGGCCAGGGGACAGAAATCTGTCCTTCTGTTCAGGGGCTAAGGGCTATTAGTCACAGCTCCCAAGGAATAAAGAAGTTGGTATTTCAGGTACCAGATGGACTGTAGACCTGCCATACTGCTTGTTCTATGGCCTGAAGTGAATTGGCCCAGATCTCCACTTCCTCATCTATAAAATGGGTTTGTTTTGTTCTTGAAGGTGAACTGAGATAATGCAGTGCCTGGTAAGTGCTCTGTAATATGAACACTCAGCTGTTCTGGGGATTGTTTCATTGTTTCTTTCCTTGCTTCCTTCCTCTGAAAGGTTCTGGAAAAAGATTCAGATGTCAAGATACACCATGTTAAGCACTCAGCCCAATGGTCTTCTGGCCAAGCAGGCCAGATTCAAGAAAATCTGGAACAAAGGCCTACAGAATCCATCATGCATAACTTCTGCCTCTCCATGAAGCTCTGGGTCATCCCACTAGCTGCTATTCCCCTATCACCAGCTTTCTGCATCTCTTCCCTGAGTTTGCACATGTGAGTCTTCACACTCCATGAGCAAGCTGGGGATTATTCTCTTAGGAATCAGAGCACAATTAGGAGACAGGTTCTACTCACCAGCTATCTTGTTTCCAGGCTTCTTAGACTGAGTGGGGCAGGCTGGGATAGAGGAGGATGAAGCCATACTGCAGGCCTCCAAACTGACCTTGGGAGAGCAGGCATTGGGGGACCAACAGGAGGGAAGACAGCCAGTCTTAACTTCATGAAATGGCCATCCTGCAAGGGACAGGGAATCGTAAGCTTCGGTTACCTATCTGCAAGTTCTGCTTTTCCCCTAATGGTTCAGTCTCTGAATAGATTCATGGGACCAGGGAAATAACCCAGATCTGTGCAGCATGACCAGATTTACAAGGTACAAACTTGGTAGAGTGACTATTCTCTACTTCACCTGGCCAGGACTGCGTTTGGGATTTGGAAAAACAGAGGGCAGGCAGCTCTTTAGAAGGCCTTCCTGTGTCAGTGCTGAAATGGGAGAAGGAGTGGCCATTTGGACAGGTAGACAAGTGCAGTAGGGATACTTGAAGCAAGTCTTGCTACATTTCCTCTGTCTGTCTTCCCCTAACCCTATCCATCCACTCACTTAGGCCTTACCTGTCAACTAGGAAAACGATTTCATAAAATGGTGAAGACTGCTGACCACATATAGATTGCAGGGATTTGCATCTCATGCTGACCATGGCCTTCAACACTCTTACTAGACTTTGGTGTCCCCATCTGTGAAATGGATAGAAACTGTAACTCAGCATTACCATGTGAATAACATAAAGTAATTTATGTAATGTACTAACACTACTCTGTATATAAAAGCCTGTTAAAATATTGTGGGTTAGTATTTCCTTAAAATAGTCTATTCAGATGTGGTGGCATACACCTGTCATCCCAGATACATAGGAGAGTGAGGCAGGTGAATCAGTTCCATCTACTAATTTAGATCAGCCCCAGAAATCTGTTGAGACCCACTGTGAGGCTCTATCTCAAATAATCTAACTGTGAGAGAGAACTGAGTTCTTAGTACTTTTAAAACCCAATCCTCAGTACTGGAGTTTATCTCTTAGTCCTTATTTCTTTTAAAATTTAGTGTGTGTGTGTGTGTGTGTGTGTGTGTGTGCACATACAGAGAAAGAGAGAAAGATGTGGACACATGATATTCCACAGCAGAATGGAAAATACAAGGCACCTTTTAGAAGCTGGTTCTCTCCTTCCATCACAGTTTCTTGGGATCAAACTCAGATCATCAGGTTTGCATAGCAAACACTTTTACTCACTGAGCCATCTTACCCTTGACATGAGAGAGATAATAATCTTCCCCACATGGATCTTTAGTTCAGTGCTATCTCTGATTCCAGAAGGTGTTTGTTTGTTTGTTTGGTTTGGTTTTTTATTTTGGGGTAGAGGTTATCAAATTGCCTCAGCATTTGTATGAAAATGGTAAGGACCAAGAATGGTTAGATGGGTTACTTGCTGCGTTCTCCTTATACTGCAAGGTGAGAGTGATACTGATGCTGGAGGCTCTTTTAGCTTTGATTTTAGTGAAAAGACTGTAAGGGCAAAACCTGTTCCAATGCAGGAATTCTAGAGGCAATTCTTCAACTGATCTTAATTGTTGGCCTGATTAGAATGAGAAATGCCAGGAGACTAGTAAGGCTCTCTCCTGGGGACATTTGTGAGTGTGCTCCCAGAGATGATTAAAACACACAGTGCTGATGTAATGAATGCACCAATCACTTGAAGGATTCATAATTTGATGACATGGCTTGCAGGTGTGAAGGCTGGAAGTGTAGCCTAATTGGAAAAGCAGGTCACTAGATGTGTGTCCTTGTAAGTTATATCTTGCCCTATCTCCTTCCTGTATTTCCTGTCTCTGCTTCATAGCCACCATGACCTGAACTGCTCTGCTCCACCGCACCCTCCCACTATGACGACTCAAATCCTCAGAAACCATGAGTTTTAAGTAGCTATCCTTTTTTAGATGGCAAACACTTACATAGATATATGCACACAAATAGAAATAAACCCGTAAAATAGTAAACAAACGATGTCTTTCTCCCTGTCAATAGACATAAGATCACTTAATTCTGATAGTCTCTAAAGGTTTTCTAAACTTTTGTTTTAATATAAAAAAACAATACAATAAAATGTATTGTTTGGCCTTTAAGAAAAAACAGAGGTTCATTTATTCATTCATTTATTTTGGTTTTTCAAGACAGTGTTTCTCTATGTAATAGCCATGTCTGTCCTGGTACTCTATTTGTAGATCAGGCTGCCCTTGAACTCAGCGAGATCTACCTGCTTCTGCCTCCTAGAGTGCTGGGATTTAAAGGTGTGTACCACCACATCCAGCTTTTTTGTTATTTTGTCCTGTTTAGTTCCTCTGCCCCTCTCCTAAGAGCTGAGGATGGGACACAGGGCCTTGAGCTTGCTAGGCAACGCTCATTTAAAATTTAAAAATAATATCCTAAAGTTTAAAACAAAAACTGATATGGAAAAATTCATGTTATGATATTCTACTTGAATAGAAAGATGTAAAAGTTTTATGAAACAGAGCTGGGGGCATAGCTTAGTGACAGAGCATGCACTTAGCATACACAAAGCCCTGTTTCAATCCTCAGTACTGGAAAGAAAAGAGGAGGGGGAGGAGAAGGAAGAAGGTCAAGAAGAGTAGGAGAGAAAGGAAGCAAGTAAGTTTTTTTGAAATAACTTACCCTTTTGACAACACATCCTGATTTTGGGCAATCCCTTTTCATTGCTTCAGAAATGAAACTAGGGCTGAAGATGTAGCTGGAGTGCTTGCTTAGGATACATCGATGAAACAGTGCTATAGAGGTAAGGGGAAGAAGAGGAAGAGGGGAGGAGGGGAGGAGAAGAGGAGCAGGTGGAAAATTAAGCTGTTCAATAGTATATCCACTGGAAGCAGGTGGCGGGGTAGAACATGCCCTTTCACTGTCATTATGGAAAAGTGTAAGCATAGGAAGTAACAGCATCTCTCACAGGATAATTGTGCAAGACAGCAGTAACCATGTCCTTCCTGGACAAAACCTCTTGGACTTTTCTTTTTCATTGTACATTCTTCCCCAGCCAAGGCTGGGGAGCAGTTGCTCAGACAAGACTTAACTTTTCCAAGACACAGAGTGACAGTCAACACAGCAAGGCACACGTGTCAAGCAGATAAGATAGTGAGCCCTCCAGCTGGAAGGTCTAATCACTAGCTTTGTCTAATCTCTGATTCCATGGGGCTCGTAAGAAGTCCCCTTTTCTTTAAAACATTCATAAAGCAGAATGACATGTACCTCAAAGACCCACTTTATAGAGACTGACAGAGACGTCATAAAAAAAATTAGCAAGGAATGCCTTCAAAAAAGAACCAGCATGAGAGCTGGGTACGGTGGCAAATGCCATAATCCCATTAGGTATTTAGAAAGCAGAGGCAGGAGAATCACTTCTAGTTCAAGGCCAGCCTGGGCTACATAGTGAATTCCAGGACAGCTTGGGCTATAAATTGAGACCCCTCCACAATACAGATAAATAAACATATAAACACACATACAAATACCCTCAACCCCCCCCAAGCCAACACCACACACACACACACACACACACACACACACACACACACAAATGAAACAACCCCCAGTAGGGAAAAGCAATTCAAAATACAGAATTACTCCTGGAAATTCTAAACTACTCATAGTTTAGAAGTAAATACAAAGTTTTACAAGTTTTCTAGAAAATTCTGATACTTGGAAGCATTAGTCTAGATGTTAAACTAGATATATCTATACTTGATGTGAAATTTTATGTGTATATGCATATATATGTAAAATATACATGCATACATAAATGCATAAAATACACATTATAGTGTATACATTTTTTGAGACAGGGTCTTGCTACATTGTCTATGCTGATTTTAAATTTGCAATCATGGAAATAGAGAGCTAGATCTAGGGTTAAGAAGCTGTTATCCAGAGAACCCTGGATTGATCAGTATGCACATGGTAGCTCAAAACCATTTACACACTCAAAATACCCATCCACACAAAAGAAAAAGTAAATAAACTTTTAAAAACATAAAAATAAAATTTTGATCCTACTTCAGTCCCCCAGGTGCTAGTGCTGTGGGTGTGTGGCACTACATCAGTTATTATTTATATGAGCAGTGAAGGGCTGGAAATATAACTCAGTAAGTGGTACAGTGCTTGCCTACTATATGCATGAAGCCTTGGATTCAATTCCTAATGCAAAAAAAAAAAAAAAAAAAATCCTGGAAGCTAACAGTAGTGGTTTATGCTTATAATCCCAGCACTAGGAAAGCTGAAGCAGGAAGATGACTTTGAAGTTTATAATCTATGTAGCCAGGGCTACATAGAGATCTTGAAGCAAGTCTAAATATATACTGAGATACTACTATCTTAAAAAAACAAAAAGGAGGGTAAACCGACTCCACAAAGTTGTCCTCTGTCCTCCACACACATGTTGTGGCAGGTTGCCATCATATACACATAATACTATTATTTTTTAAATTAAAAAAGCAAATACATTGCTGGTATTTATAAGCAGTAAATTAATTAATTTATATTTTAGGGTGAGGGGCCTTCAAGCTGGAATTACATGCATACCCCTCCTCTCTTCACCAGCAGTGAAGAAATTAAAAGTGCTCATCAAAATTTGTGATTGTTTCTGTGAAATAAACTCCAAACTGCTTCCATACTACATTTTGTAAGTTCTAAAGGATAAAAATGTTAAAAAATATGTGTCCTCATGAATTAAAACAGCTACTATTTTAAACCTAAGTATAAATTAAATGATTTTCTGGGTATTGTGGCATATGCCCGTAATCCTAACATTTGGGAGGTTGAGGAAAGAGGGTTGTGAATTCCTCAAAGACATTAAAATATAAACATTTTGCTATATTTTAGTCATATAGAAACAGATCCTACCAAACAAACAGGAGTCATAGCAAACTTAACATTGACATAGTATTTAAATTGGCCCCCGGGATGCTTTAGTTTTTTAGTTCCAAAACACTGAAAATATATCATGTATGTTCTAAGAATATCTATAAGTAAATGATGTTTTTGTTTTGTATTTATTTTGTGTAAATATGCAGGCACTTAACACAGATTATGTCAGCAGTGTTCAGGAGGCAAAAGCAGGCAGATCTCTGTGTGTTTGTGTGTTAAGGCCAGCCTGATTTACAAAGTGAGTTTCAGGCCAGTCAGGCCTACAAAGTGAAACTTGTCTTTAAACGATTAAACCAAGACATGTCTTTAGACATTAGTTACCCCTTAAGCTTAAAAATGGCTCTCCAGGGCTGGAGAGATGGCTTAGAGGTTAAGAGCACTGGCTACTCTTAAGAAGGTCATGAGTTCAATTCCTAGCAACCACATGGTGGCTCACAACTACCTATAATGAGACCTGTTGCCCACTTCTGACCTGTAGGCATACATGCAGACAGAACACTGTATATATAATAAATAAATTTTTTAAAAATGGCTCTCCCTCTGCCTTTTTTTTAAGTAGTGCTGGCGATAATGGAATCCAATGCCTTGTATGTGCTAAGTTCTCTACCAGTAAGCCACACCTCCAGCTCCCAAATGTACTTCTAATACACTTTTTAAAAGGCTTTGAGTGTAAAGGTTGGAAAGAGTATCTAAGATCTTGAAGACAGTTTCTGATCTGTGCACTCCTAGAGTGGTAAAGATTTGTAAAGCAATGGCAGTTAGGGCAGAATGTTTGGCAGGAAAGGGAAAGCAAACATGTCATAGCCAGATGGTAGTGCATGCCTTTAATCCCAGCACTCAGGAGTCAGAAGCAGGCAGATCTCTGTGAGTTTGAGGCCAGCCTGGTTCCTGGACATCCACTGAAGCCCTGTCTCAAAAACAAACAAACAAACAAACAAACAAACAAACAAACCAGTGTCACTAAACAGATCTGCATCTGTGTAATCCCCTACCTTAGAATAATGGTGACACTGAAGTCCACTAGAAAAAAAAATGGTCTTCTCTCCTCTTCCTCTTTATTTTGAAGTAAGGTTTGTTTCACCCCAGGCTTGCCTGCAATTTGTTATGTAGCAGAGAATTACACTGAATTTCTTCTGACCCTCCTGGCCTCCACCTCTGAAGTGCTAGCATCATTGGCAATAGCTACAAGGTCCAGTTTTATGCCATGCTGGGGCTCCAACCCAGGACTTTGTGCATCCTAAATAACCATTCTACCTACTGAGCTACATCACCAGCCCCAGAAACGTGGTCTTTGCAGTCCACAGTATTAAGTCAACTCAGTGTTGTAGGGAAAAAATATATATCTCAAACCATGAAAACTAAATTTTAAATGGATATTAGAGATATCTGTGACTAGCAAGTCAATAAAGATCTTACAGAAAAACATATGACATAATTTCTGACTTTGGAGCAGACAAAGCGAAAAAAAAGTTTTTGTTTTGTTTTGTTTTTTTCTTTTGAGATAGGGTTTCTCTGCATAGCCCTGGCTATCCTAGAACTCACTCTGTAGATCAGGCTGGCCTCAAAGTCAGAGATCTACTTGCCTCTGCATTCCAAGTGCTGAGATGCTGAGATTAAAGATGTGCACCTCCACAACCAGCTGATGAAAAAAAATTTTTTTGAGACATGATCTCACTCTTCAGAGGCTAGCCTAGAACTTAGTATGTAGATCAGGTTGGTCTCAAATTCATGGCAATCTCCCTGAGTGCTGAGAGTACAGGTAAGAACTGTTGTATATGGCAAAAACAAAACAAAACAAAACAAAACAGAAAGTCAAATGGGATACAATCTATATAAGGGAAAAATGATAAATTAGAAAACATTAACATGAAGACTTGCTTCAAAGATATCATTAGGAGAATGAGGAGGCAATCTACCAAGACAGAGAAAATATTTTAAAAAATATGCATCTAACAACTGCCTTAAATCCAAAATATTTCAAGAGCTCACATAAATCGCTAACAGACACAAACAGAGAAGACCTGAACAGTCATTTCACAGAAAAAGGATATTCAAATGACCAACAGACCAAAAGACGCTCAGAAAAATGCAAATTGAGACATCGGGACATCGAAGCTGTGCAGTCAGCAGAACAGCTACAGGGAGCAGGACACTGGCTGGAGCTTGATCTCACATGAAGGTGGGAGCACACACACTGAGCTGGGAGTGACCTGTATGCCTTTTGTTTGCTTGGTAGCTTTGTTTTGAGATAAGGACCTCATAGTACAGGGTGGCCCTGACCTTACCTCCTCTCATCTCCACCACTCACTGCTGGTGTCGGTGTCACACTGCTAAGATAGCAGCAAGCACAACTTTCTTTTTAAAGCTTAAAACATGTTAGTTTATACGTATGGATGTTTTGCCTGTGTGTATGTTTATATACCACTTCTTCATGCCACATGCCTGTAGAAGCCAGAGAGAGTATTGGAACTGGAGTGACAGATGTTTGTGAGCCACGATGTGGGTGCAGAGATGGAATCAGGCCCCTCTGGGAAAGCAGTCACTGAGCCTTTGCCCTAGCCCCAAGCAAACTATTTTGGAAAGCTGCTGCATTCTTTATAAGCAAACTGAGCAAACACACAAACGTCACGCTACTCAAAAGAGGCCAAAGCTGAAAACAACCATGTCCATCAAGTTTTGTACAGTAAAATGGACAGTCCACAGTCCATCTTTTTGATAGAATATACATCAACAGGTATACACAGACTTACTGTACTGGATGCAGGCTATACAAGAAAGCCTGTAAAATGTGAGTTGGTGGGGTTCGGGCTCTGTGCACTTTCCCCTATGTTTGTTGTGTATTGGTTCTTCTAAAGTCTGAAAACAAAGCAGACAAGGCTTCCCCTGAGTCATTCCCGGTAGGTCATCTGGAGCACTCCCTACTTCCCTCTCTCGTTGCACTTGTGTTTCTAGTTTACCTGCCAACCAGTGGACCTAAGGACCGAATTGTTCCTACTCCCCGTGTCCCTTTGGCACAGTCCTAGACTCAGGTGGACGCCCATTAAATAACCGTGGTACCAACATCCAGTAGGTTCTAAATAAAGTGACATTCTTGTAGAACACCGTCACAGAGTTGAGCCCAAGAGCGGGGGCCAGGTTGTGACCAGGTTGTGGGGAGCCAGAGCGAGCCACCTGACGCTGCCGGACTGCCGAAGCCCAGCCTGACTAACTGCCCTGCGCTCAGCGCCGCAGATAGGTGGCGGCTTTCGGGAGGAGTGCTGGACCCCGGATTGGAAGGAGAGGGGCAGGGGAGCAGATGCGAGGGGAGGAAGGGCTGACTCCACAGGGCCCAGCCGCACACTGCCCGCTCACCGCCCGCTCACCGCCCGCTCACCTGCGCGACCCCGCGGGGTGGGCCGCAGGCTCCTCTGGGAAGTGTCCGCGCCCCGGCTGCTCCCGGAAGCTCCACGGCCGCCGCCCTCCCGCTCGTACCAGACCTCCTCCTGCCCAGGCCCCGCCGTCCTGACCCTAGGGGGCGCTCGCGTCGCTCAGCTTCCCTTTGCCTGGCCACACCTGCGGCTGAACCCGTACACCGGAGCTCCTCAAGACCCCGGTGGAGCCCAGAGCCGGAGTCTGTCCTGCGTAAGGGCAAGGGAACCAGGCGGAAAACTCCAGGAAGGAGGCACATGCCTTATCTTCTTCCGTACGGTGGGGGAAAATGAGGCTCCCCTCAAACCCCGCCGCGAAGTTCTCTCAAGGCAGATTAATAGATTCAAAGAGGACCGGCCGCCCCTGGGAAGTCGTACCTTCATGGGAGGTGGATCCTAATGTTGACGCCCACAGGCTGGAATCAGTCTAGCCAAAAGTGCTTGCCCTTAGGGCAGAGACTTCCGACTGGAATTTTCAACTGTAGTTCTGAGGGTACCAAAATAACTGCAGAAAAGGGTGACTAGGCAAGATGTTGGCAAGTCCTGATGAAATACTTGAGTCCTTTGCTTCTACTTCCTAGAGTTCTTGCTGTGAGCTTTGTGAAACTCCCAGGAAATAATACAGGACTCAGCATTTCCTGCCATAGAAGTGTTATTAAAATACCAACCTAAAAACAATACAAATGAAATGCTGCAGGTTGAAGGAATTTAAAGGGCCGGCATAAGGCCTTATTAGCCCTCTGGTCTGATTTCTTTTTCTTTCCAGCCAGCCAAAATGGGTAACTTGTTCTGAGGGAGGCAGTTTATGCTGGGGCCGTTCATGCATGATCTTTCTAGATTTACTCATCAAAATTACATTCTCTGGTTGCTGGTGTCGTAAGAGATGAATATTCATAAGGAAGGCACTGTCAACAAGAATTCCTGGAAAGCAGCTGTATCTGCAAAGACCCATTGACTGATTAGAATTCTAGCGAGGTGGAGTGGTTGGAGTATTTATTGCCTGTCTAGAGGTTATTTCAGCTAGCGTTAGCCTCCTGAATAGCCAGGCATTCCTTGAACAGACCCGTACCTGCCCAAAAGCTAAGGACATCATCAGATAACATCGGACGTACCCACCAATGTATTTTTAACTTGGCTTGATTCATGACTATGTTCTGTAAAACTTTAAAATCTGTGGCGCTACTAACACATTGAAACATGTAACTTGGGGTAACCTAAATCTGTGTTCCTGGGCCATGGTCAAGGATGGCTCAAGAATGAATCATCTTTTATTCCTTTAGGGAAAGAGCTGTCCCATCCCCATACCGTCCCACCCCCACCCCCTGGCAGCTGGACACCTACCAGAAGCCCACACTTGATGAATACTCTTGCTCTCCCTTTTGCCTTTGCTTAGCTGTGCCTATACAAACGCCTCTCTTGTACAAAATAGCCAGGTTCAGGTTCATTTCTGCATCCGGTTATCTTCCCTTTTTTTTCCTTTCTTTTTTTTTTTTTTTTTTTTAAGATAGGGTCTCCAATAGCCTAGACTAATCTCAAACTTGTAATTAAAATGACCTTGAACTTTTCTGATCTTCCTGCCTCCAAGTTCTGCGACTATAGGCTTGGGCCACTCTACCTGACCAGAAAAGCCTTCTAAAAAAGAAACTGAGACTAAAGTGCAGTTAAGAACACCTACTGCTCTTCTAGTTGATTTCCCATACCCATATCAGGTGGCTCACAATTGCCTGTAATTACAGCTTGGGAGAATGGGAGATTGCACTCTTTCTTCTGGCCTCCACTACAGCACACAGGCACAAACAAAATTTAAACATTTTTATTGCATGTGTATAGGTCAGAAGACAACTTTTGGGAGTTGGTTCTTTTCTTCTACTTTGTTGAGACAGGATTTCGTTTGTTTTCACTATGCTATCTACTCCAAGTTGGCTTGCTTTTCAGCTTCCAGGCAACTCGTCTCCACATTCCCTGACATACTGAACCCTGGAATTTCAGACATATGCAACCATACCATGCCTTTTTACTTGGGTTCTGGGGATTGAAACTAAGTTGTCAGGCCTGAATGGCATTTCAAGCCATCTTGTCTGCCTGAGGAAAGCCTTTCTTAATTCTTCCTCCCCAGTTCTTTCCAGAAATCCCTTTGTCTTGGCTCTACCTCTCATTGCAGTATAGAGCCTCTGGGGCCAGGAAGGACCTTCAAGGTCCAGCAGGAATGCTCAGATAGGCATTCAGAGTACAAGACAAGCTCTGAGGTTGCTGGTTTGGGGGCAAAGATGAGGGCTTGGTCCAGCCCTTCACATAGTTTAAAGGGCAAGACACATACAATGATTTGCCCATAAAATATTTCCCATGAGAAAATAAAAGTCCTGTAAGAGTAGAGGAGTCCTTAAGCATTAATTATAGTATCTATTTCTTTGGACCCTTAAACTAATGGCTATGCTGAAGTCAACTCTGGGGTACCTGAAGAGCTACCATCCAGGTTTAACCAGTTCTCTGGCTTGACTGTCTCTTTAGTGACCAAAGCCTGTCCACTATGTTCCTGACAAATTCCTTCTAATCTTTCAGCCACCTTCTGGTGACCTTTCTGTTGTTGTACCTTGTGCCTGATTCTTCCCAAGCCACACATAGGCTTCCAGCTGACCCATCTCCTCTCCCCTCCCCTCCCCTCCCCTCTACGATGTCTACTTCTTTTACTTTTCATTCACTGCAAAGGACTTTGGATGAAGAAGCCATTTTCCCAGGAAGCTCTACTCTAGTTCACTTTCTTCTGTAACCATCTGTGCCTTAAATTACATTCCCTGGTCACCACTGACCTGCTAGGTGCTGAGCCCAGCTGGCATATGACATTTCATTCTGGTGCCTACTTCTTGGTTTTCATGATTGCACACTACCGGATTTTCTCCTGCCTCATGGGTCACTTCTTTGGCATTCATCCATTTTCTTTAAACATCAGTGTGTCCCTCCAGTTCTTCTGTGTTGTCCCTAACACTTTGCTCTTTGATGATGCTGTTCTATCACCTGTCTACAACCCAGATTGCCCACCCCAAATAGTCCAATCACCCATTACACCTTCCATAGACACTTTGCTTTCAGCTTGTACCACTGGACTAATCATTCATTTTCCTGTTCTTCCCATTTGGCTGTTTAGCCAGAAACCTGGGAAATACTGACTCCATTTCATGTTGCCATTGTCACATTGCTCCATGTGTTTCTTATGACTGTTAGCTACGAAATGAACCAAAATGCCCTTCATTTAGAATCTGTTCCCCGCCTTGCTAGCTGAATCTGTTCTCTACAAGAGAACCAGTTACTTTCTCCCGGATCTCTACTTGTGTTGGTACTGAGGATCAAACCTAGGGCTATCCACATGCTAAGCAAGCACTCTACCCTTAGCCAGAGAGAGATTTCTAAACTCTCTCTGATCATGTTGCTTCCCTATTTTAAACTGTTCTGCTAGGCTTCTGCCAAAATGAAATCCAAGCTTCTCAGTGTGGCTCTTCATACCCTGGCTCCTTTTCTTTCCAAAGCTCCATGATCCAGTCAGAATGCCACTTCAAATTCTGCCATAGGCTGAATGATGGTAGCTAGAAGCTGGGGCTTTATAAAAGTTGACTAGGTAAATGATCCCATTTCTCTCCTCTAGAACCATTGTTCTTGCAGAGAAGATGCCTTCCACAGAGGATCTAAGAAACACTCCCAAGAAGATGAAGCTGCCTTTTCTTTTTTCTCTCTTTCTCCTCTCTCTCTCTCTTTCTTTCCTTCATTCCTTTCTTCTTTTTTTTTTTTTTTCCCAACAGGGTTTCTCTGTGTAGCATTGGCTGTCCTGAACTTGCTTTGTAGACCAGGATGGCCTCAAACTCACAGAGATCTGTCCACTTCTTCCTCCCCGAGTGCTGGGATTACAGGTGTACACCATTGCACCTGGCTGATAAGGCTGTCTTTTCAATGACACCACACTTCCAATGCTTCTACCATGAGAAAAAAAAGTAGGAAGAACATAAAACCAGAGTGAAGGGGTTAATCACATATATTGATTGAAGATTAATAGACAAGTCAATGAATTTGGGCCAGGCTGTCCTAGAATGCTCTGTGCCTTGGCTCTAGCCAGAAGGTCAGAGACTCATTTCTCTGTATCAGCACCAGGAAGGTGGCCAGTCCTGGGCGCCATGCCCAGGATGCCAGCTAAACTGTTTTGGATAGTGGCATCAGCCTAGGCTACAATCAGTCCTAGGGTCCCACTTCATGCCCTTTCATTGGCCTGGGTCTCTGTGCCTATGCTCATTCCATGTCCAGAGACACTGAGGAAGAGTGGCCCTGCTTAAAGGATAGTGAGGAAAGAGCTGTAGCTCTGGCATAGTCATGGGGAGACTTGGGCGGTGACCATAGCCAATGTGAGACAGGGTGATGCCTGGGCTGGTGAGGCCCAGAGAAGAGTTGTCACATTCAGAGGATACTATATTCCTGTAACTTCTCTCCTAAGTAAAAGCGGTTGAAGAGGAAGGAGCTCATGTTGATGGTCTTGAAGTGGCCCTCTAGTATCACTTCTGCCACAGCTCGACCGATGCCAGGTGCATGCTGTAGCCCACGACCACTGAAGCCCGTAGCAAAATACATGTTGACCACTAGTGGGTGGGCGCCCACCACGCCATTCTGGTCAAAAGTGTTGTAGTCACAATAGCCAGCCCAGGCACTCTGTACCTGCAGGTGCAAAAGATGCTGAGGTTCTTGGCAAAGCCACAGACATGCTCAACCCACACCCTTGGGTTCATGGGATGGGACAGATCCAATAGGTTCCTTAGCAATTGTTAGGTGGAGGGAGCACGACAGGTCAAAGGAAGGAAGAGTCTCTAGTATCATCCATCCTATTTGATACTCAAATCCTAGCAGGAACAATTATTCCCTGTTAGTTACCTTAAGATTCTTAAAAGATGGCACCCTTTGGACCAAATGGGGCCACACTTTGTTCTGGAAGAAATCATGGTCCACTTCCAAATTTGCTGGGTCTGGTTCTTCTTCCTAAGTGAGAGGTGGAGACGAAGTTTATATACTGCTTGGAATATAAGGGCAAACCAAAATCTTTTTCCTATAATCAATCTCTTCAGTGGATTCAAAATCTAAACCCAATGACAACATAGCTCCCTCCCTCCCAAAAGGCTTGCCTCTTTAATGGCATCTTGTCTATGTCTCCTTGCAACTTAATTTACCTCAGTAGGGCTACAGCCACCTAGATAGTTGCAGCCCAATCCTTCCCGTCGGAAATAGACTCCATTGATGTCTGCAACCAAGGGTGTCTCCAGACCTGGTCCCTGTGGGCAGTGCCATAAGTGCACATACCTGTCATGATCAGGGGAGTTATGGCACTGCAGGAATAACACACACCAACCCTCTGCCCAGACCACATGCACAAATATATCTTAAACTTTTGCATCATTTCTTTCTCGTCCTTAGCTGCCCTGAGGGTAGCTACCTTTTCCTTGGCTCTACAGGTAGCTTGGTGCCCTGGAGGGTGCCAGGAAGTCCCTTCCCAATACCAGCCAGCTCGGCAATTTTCCCAGACCAGGCTCCTGCAGCATTGATCACTACAGCACACTCCACTGGCTGATACTCCAGGCTCTTGTCCATTTTCACCTGGAGGTAACAGAGGGTAAGAGAAAGGAAGCTGCGGTATGGGGAGCAGGGGGTGGAAGGCATGCAATGGACCCTGAGAGGTTGATTTCCTCCTGAGTCTAACTTGATCAGTATTGGGAAGCAGGCAGAAGACCTGCATCTGGGCAGAATATTAGCCTTCTTGCCCTCCACTGTAGTAAGGAGTACACTGGAACTCGGAACTTACATGGACATTGTGGATCCTTCTCAAGACTACCTGCTCCCCACTTGAGGTCTCTGCTTGGTTAGATGAAGTGATGAAACCTGCAGAAAGAAATTAAAAATTTCAGGAAGGGTTAGTTCAGTGGTACAGTATATGCTTAATATGCATAAGACCCTGGGTTCTAGCCTAGTGTTCCCATCAATACACGCACTCAAACCAAAATGGTGGTTTGAATGAGAACGGCCCTGTAGGTTCATATATTTGCATGCTTAGTCCCTAGTTGATGAACTGTTTGGGAAGGATTAGGAGGTGTGGGGAAGATTAGGAAGGGTTAGGAGGTGTGTCCTTGTTGAATGAGGTATGTCACTAGGGATGGGTTTTCAGGTTTTGAAAATCCACACTTGGCCCACTGTCTGTCTGTCTGTCTGTCTCTCTTTCTCTCTGCCTGCTGCCTGTGGATCAGGATATAGCTCTTGGCTACTTTTCCAGCACCATGCCTCCCTCCCTGCCACCATGCTCCCCACCATAATGATGATGGACTAACCCTCTGAAGTTGTAAGCAAGCCCCTAATTAAATTCCTTCTTGTATAAGAGTTGCCTTAGTCATAGTGTCTCTTAATAGAACAGATACACACTTAGGCACATGCACACACACACACACACACACACACACACACACAAACCCTTGAGGAAAACGGGGTCACACTGGGTTCTTTTGAGAAAGGGTCCCTTGTACCACAGAATGGCCTCAGACTTGCTATGTAGTGGAAGATAACCCTGAACTTCTGATTCTCCTGCCTGTACTTCTAGAGTTCTGGGATTATAGGCATGTACCACTGTGCCCATTTTATGTGATTCTGGGGCTTCAACCCGGGAGGCGGGGGAGTGGATCTTAGGGCTTCATGCATGCTAGGCAAGCATTCTAACAGCTACATCCCTGGATTCACAACCACTACTGGCTTCTCCCGGAAAGAACATGGGAAGGATGAATGCTTTCTGATAGACACCCAAGGGAAAAGACCAAAATGAACTGGCTACCAAAGAAGAGGGCACTGTAGTAAGGAGAAAGCTGAGCTGCTTAGCAGAACATGGCCTCTCACACCAACCCTGGGTGAGCCTGTGAACAAAAAGGCAGAGCCTGGTCTAGGCCTTGTCCTGGGTGCAAGACATAGAGGGAACAAGACTTTGGACTCACGCGTCACCTCTCCTTGACAGAAAAAGACTCCCATTGCCTGGACCTTTCGACGAAGACCATGGAGCAGAGACCAGGCATCAAACCAACCTTCGTCCTCCAACCCTGACATAAGAAAGGAAACTCATGAAGCATGGGGGCCCTCCTTTTCCTACTGTAGATCCCATACACTTTTTTGAGCTTTAGAAGCAGGGACGGTCATCCTGACTAACTGTATTAGGGGAGTTCAGTCATGCTAAAGGCCAGAGAAGCAGCATGGTCTGGGGCAGGCCCTGTTGCTCAGGAGGAAAGTGGTCCTCCCTCAGTGTGAAGATCAAACACTGAGACTTTCAACCCACAGAGCTCTTCAATCCCCATCGTCAGGGAAAGCGAACCATGTGTTCTGCAGGTGAGCCTCACCGTAAGATGCCAGAGCCACTCCTTCCACATTTATCCAGGGAAACTTGTTCTTCAGCTGCTCAGGAGACATCAGACAGACTTTGGCTCCTTCCTCCCTAAAAGAAATGTGTGCATCTCAGTTAATGTGTTAGGGAGAGTATTTAGAGGGGAGAACATGGACCCAGACTCCATGAGAGGGAATTATTGCTCACTCATAGCTCTGCTCTGCCCAGTGACCCCATGTATCCTGACTGCTGAATGTAAAGTCTCAGTTTTCCTTTTCTACACTTCTGTCTCCCTTCAGTACTCTCAATTCCTTCTTGCCCCAATCTATTCCATCTCAGTTCACAACATGGTGGGGAACCATGTTCCACTGATGTCTGTAAAACACTCTCTTCTCTGATGCTTAGTAAAACCCTATCCCACAGAATGAGTTTCTCCTTTGGAACATTTACTGGCTGGGGAATAAAAGTGCTAAGAAACACTCCTAGGAGCCTGTGTCTAGTTTAAACTGGGTCACAATGCCACCTTTACTAGATCTTCTTGCCTTAGTTTCCCCACATGTAAAAGGGGATGTTCTGATTAAATGAGTTATCAACATTTATTTGGTGTCATTAGTTAGATTTACAGCATATCAGAAGAGAGCCTGTGTATAACAGGTCACAAAGATGCCCAATCATTAACTCACATGCTAAAGCCAACCTGCTGCCTACTTTTATATATGGATCACATCAAAATTACATTTTTTGTCTGTGGCTACTTTTGTGCTACAATGACAGAGCAGAAAGATTGTAACAGAGACAAAATAACAAACAAAACCTAATATATTTACTGTCTGGCCTTTTATGGAAAGAACTTTGCCGACTCCTAAATTAGGATTCTTGTTAGAAGAAGCTCAGTCTCTTGGCCACTCCCTAGAGACACTGGTTTGCTAGATCTGTGAGGTATCTTACCTGGGTGTTATGATTTGCTAAGTACAGGAACCATATTCTGTCCATGACTGGGTTATAGCACTCCTCATTGGACCTTGAAGGTTTGAATAGGCCCATCTTTCCTGATAATATAAGCTACTGAAGAGGAGATTCCTGTGGCATCAACTTCAGCTTCCCCATTCCTAATCTGGTACAGGAGCTCACCAAGTATGTGAAGCAAAAAAAGCAGCACAGGGTACCTACCTTTGCATTTTCACATTGTTTTCCAAGGTGGCAGCATCCTTTTCTGAAGCTAGCAAGAGACAGCCTGAAGGGTTGAACCGAAGGTCCACAGGAGGGGCATCCACCACAGCCAAGTACTCCTATGTGCAAAGAAAACCTGTTCTCCAAAGAGGCTGACATAAAGGAGGAGCCTTCCCCCCACAAGCATTCTTAGTACAGCCTCCAGGGTCAGTGGCCCAAATCAGGACAAACTTTCCCTAGGCACCAACACTGGAAGACAGTCAAGGATCACAATGCCTGTTGCCCCCAACACACTACTTCTTGGTTCTCCTTGCCAAGTAAGCCACTGTTCTTTATGCTAAAGAAGGGGCCTCCACCCCAGCCCTTCAAATCTTACTGTACATACATTTATGTTCCGTAGAAAGTTGACTGAAAAGAGGGACAGTTGGACATTCTCAGGCATAGAAAACTGCTGCCAAATCCCGCCCACGGAAGGCCCCGTGGAGGAAGCTCGTGAATACTGAAAAGAAAAACTGAGGTAGACTGTCATGATGTCATACATAATGGAATCCTACAGTGGAAACTGTCAGTTATACATCTAAACCTAAAGGGGAATCCTTTTTTCAAGGAGCAAGAATGGGTAAACCTATATGCAAGTCAGCCCACAGCTTCAAAGATAAACATAGTGTTTTAAATCATCAAACAAACTAAGCACGAGGTCAATCATCTTTATAAGGCTGGACATATTGGAAATCCAAAGGTAGGAAGTTTACTTTCAACAACTTATGAAAGTGGAAGGATATAATGATGACAGACATGAGATTTCAGCTAACTGCCAATAGCAAACAAGACCTTTAGACATGGAAGTACAATCACTGTAGAATCTGCTATTATAAAATTCTAGGCAAATGTGCTGAAGCACACTAGTAATCCCAGCACCTGGGAGGCTGAGACAGGAAGATGCTGAGTTCGAAGCCAGCCTCAGCTATATATTAAGACCCTGTTTCCAAAGACATTAAACAACTATGACAAAGCCTCCTCCCCTCCCCCAACAAAACAATGTTATTGTCAAGGGTCTTCTTTGAGGGAGGAAGAACCTGGGACTATTTCTCAAGCTCCAAAGTCCAAAGCATAGTCCCTACCCTTCTGGCTTCTACAGGCTGTCCTCAATAAGATGACTACCCTACTCCCTGACCTCACCGTGTGGTCCTGTTCCACCACCAGCACCCGAATGGCATCTCTTCTACTCTCCAGCTTCTTCAGCCAAAAGGCCACAGACAGACCGAGGATCCCGCCTCCTATGATGACCACATCTGACTGTTCTGGGGGCAGGTGGCTGGTGTCATACATCATTTCCAATTGCTTTCCAGGCAGGATGGAATCAATCTTCTTCTTAAACTCAGACACTTTTGCATCCCAGTCTGCAGGACATAGTTACAGTTAGATGGACTATGTTTCCTTTCCTCGTGGTGTGGGGTTGGAGGACGAGCACAGGAAAAGGTAAGCTGAGTAGACATATGGGGTTGGCACGTCTCCAATGTCATCCTTTCTCATAAGATCAACTCACATGAAGGACTGTCCTAATTTTGCCGCATCAGTCCCCACTATTATGAATCTTTTATAGTACTGAAAGATCCACTTCCTAAAATTACACTTTCTATTTCTCCGACAAGGTAAGTGACTTACATTTACTTCCATCAGACCTCTCTCCCTCCTGAGCCCCGTTCTTATTCAACTGCACAGTTATCTCCATTCAGGTTTCCCAGGCCCAAGGAACACGAATCTTTAGTATACTCCATACTGCACCTCTATATGGTTCCTTATCCTTAATAGCCATTACCACCAGCAAGTTTCCATTTATATGGAATTGTCCACTGGGAAGTGCCTCCTTGAGATTCATACACCTGCCTTGGCTCTTTAACCTCTAGCAGGCAAGCCTACCCCTTTCCCTAGCTAATTCGCAGTGCCGCCAGCATGAGGCAGGGTGTCGAATCGCAAAGGTCAACATGTGGAGATTTTGGGCACCCAAGAACCATTATAGTATACTCCTCCTGCCCTCAGCTTTACCCAGAGTAAAGCCTCCTCTGCGTGTGCGTAGCCCCCGGTTTGGGAGGACCGGGCCCAAGCCAAGACGCAGCACTCTGCGAAACATAGCCTTACAGCACCCAGCTTCTTGCAGCCTGACGAGCCGCTGAGGCCGTCTGTCTTTCTAGTCATCGGCCCGCGCCACAGGGAATTGACGTGAAGCGCCGATTAGCCGGCAAGGCCCCACCCCCTCCAAGCTATAGGGAGCTAGCGCCCCGGGAGCCCCGCCCACACCTGCTATTGGTCAGTCTTGCTTACGTCATCTCGCGCGCCCTGGGCGAGGAGGGGGCGGGACCCGGCGGCTCGTAGCGGAAGTGCGGATGAGCCGGTTTCCGGGGGCTGCTGGTGTGACGTGTCCCGCGCTTGGCGCAGCAGGAAGCGGCGGCGGACGCGGCCCGAGTTCCCGGCGCCGGACTCGGCCCCAAGTCTTCTCCACCTCCCATCATGCTCGACTTCTTCACCATCTTCTCGAAGGGCGGGCTTGTGCTCTGGTGTTTCCAGGGCGTGAGCGACTCGTGCACCGGGCCCGTGAACGCGTTGATTCGTTCCGTACTGCTGCAGGTACCACCCCCGCGGGGCAGAACTCCGGACTGCCTCTCAGACCCAGTTTGTAGTCTCCCTTCCAGTAATCACCTACGCCTTCTGCCAAGCCCTCCTCAAACTGGCCGCTTACCGGCCACCCAGACTCAACTTCCTTGCCTGGCATCATAGTATCCCGAAACTTTGCGACGCCCCCACACTTCCCGAATCTGGGGCTCTACTCGTATTCCGGCGTCTTACGGGACTTGATCACTCCCTCCACTCATTCGGGACAGCTTGGTTTTCTGTCGTTTTGAGGCTGGATGAGACCTTGGGTTAGAGAACACCTTTTAGGAACGCTAAATGTTTCACAGCTGCTAGAAGATGTGATTGTTTTTATATGATTGTTTACATTCTGGCTCCCACTTGCCATGCCTTCTCTCTCACATTTACCCCCTTTCTCTTAATTGGTGTCTTTTTTCTTTTTCCTCGTGCCGGGCTGCTAGAGAGAAATGTCTCTACTCCACTGCTGCGGCCAGGATAATATCTGGTTATTTACCAACCGTAGTCCAAAGTCTGGTTTTGCTGTGGATAACCTCAGTGCTGAAACGCTCTTTTTTTCAGGAACGGGGAGGTAACAACTCTTTCACTCATGAGGCCCTCACACTCAAGTATAAACTGGACAACCAGTTTGAGCTGGTGTTTGTGGTAAGTGGAGGCTGTGTTAGATAAGTTATGTTCTCAACAGAATCCCCATTGATAAACCCAATTAATTGTACTGTGTATGTGAAGAAGTAATAAACTTTTGGAATGTAGAGGAGAGAATGGAAGCATTTCCAGGGCAAGGTAGAAAGTGTGGCTCTCTCAGGATGGGAAACTTATCTCTGGAGGCCTGGATTGCGTTGGCTCCTTCCATTCTGGACTGACATGTAAGGTGATCTATTGGCCCTGTTTCCTTCCATAAACAGGTTGGCTTTCAGAAGATCCTCACACTGACCTATGTAGACAAATTGATAGATGATGTGCACCGGCTGTTTCGGGATAAATACCGCACAGAGATCCAACAACAAAGTGCTTTAAGTCTATTGAATGGCACTTTTGACTTTCAAAATGACTTCCTGCGTCTCCTTCGGTGAGAGGCTTCCCTTTTTTAAAATATATATATATATATATATATATATATATATATGATTTGATGAGTGCCTTGCCTACAGGTGGCTCAACAATATTGTTGTGGGTTCAAACGTGTCAAATTTGCAGCTCATTTCTGGATGTCCTTTTTGATATGTGGGATGTTTTTCTGAAGTCAGTTGGTTTTTTTTCTATTACATGGGTAGAAAGACTATTCTTTTTTTTCTCTTTAGTGAAGCAGAGGAGAGCAGTAAGATCCGTGCTCCCACTACCATGAAGAAATTTGAAGATTCTGAAAAAGCTAAGAAACCTGTGAGGTCCATGATCGAAACACGGGAAAAGACCAAGGAAAAAACAAAAAACAACAAAAAAAAGGGGGCCAAAAAGGAAGGTGTGTTTGAGCATCCTGAATATGCTAGGGCATAAAGTGTTAAGAAGGTGCTCTAAAGGTCTGTGGGGCTTTTTCTGTCATTGCCTCCCTTAACCTAATCGCTCACTACCCAGTCATACCCTGGTGGTCTCCAAGCTGTTTGGTTCAAGTTTGTTCTTAAGAATTTGGAAGAATTGTAGTCATTATCTGGGTGGCTGGGATTTGTGGTTTTTTTCCCCACTCCAGTGAGTTTTCTTTTAACAGGTTCTGATGGCCATTTGGCTACCAGCAAAACAGCCCCTGCAGAAAAGTCAGGTCTCCCAGTGGTACCTGAAAATGGAGAACTTTCCAAAGAGGAGCTGATACGCAGGAAGAGGGAGGAGTTCATTCAGAAGCATGGGAAGGGTCTGGACAAATCCAGGTGAACACTGTTAACCAGTCTCTCTGGAGACTTACCCAGCTGTGTTAGGGGCTAGGAAACTCTTCTCATGTTCTTTCCTACTACAGTCTTTTATAATGTGCTCCTTTGCAGCAAATCTTCAAAGTCGGATATTCCAAAGGAGAAGGGCAAAAAAGCACCCCGGGTGTGGGAACTAGGTGGCTGTGCTAACAAGGAAGTCTTGGATTACAGTACTCCCACCACCAATGGAACCCCAGAGGCAGCCCTGTCTGAAGATATTAACTTGGTAAGAGGAATAAAGATCAGAGCAAAAGCCACCATTAACCAGAAATTGGGAAGGAAATAAGAGGTGGAGGGTACACCTGGATTTGAGAGTGGAGTGAACTATATTTGGAGTTTCTCCAAGGTCTCAGATAATGTTGCCAGGGTCCGTCCTGGGCTCTTTCCCTCAGCTGTTAGTGTTCCTGATCCCATTTCCTTCCTTTGCCCATGTCCTCCAGATTCGAGGAACTGGGCCTGGGGGGCAGCTTCAAGATCTGGATTGCAGCAGCTCAGATGATGAAGGGGCCACTCAAAACACCAAACCTAGGTAGAAGGATTTCAAGTGGGAGGTGGTGTGGATGGCTGCAGAATTGATGAGCCATACCTCCTGCCTGCTGGTCTTATGCATATTTGTGACTTTTTGTACTTGTAGTGCTACCAAGGGAACTCTGGGTGGCATGTTTGGGATGCTGAAGGGCCTTGTGGGTTCCAAGAGCCTGAGTCGTGAAGACATGGAATCTGTGCTAGAGAAGATGCGTGATCATCTCATTGGTGAGTATGGAGGACTGGGCTGACTTAGGTGGCATAGTTCATTTGGAATAGAAACATTTCTAAGCTGTACTTTTGAAAACTGATCACTGTTAACACAGAACCCAAAGCTGTCTGTCTCTTCGCAGCTAAGAATGTGGCTGCAGATATTGCTGTCCAGCTCTGTGAATCTGTTGCCAACAAATTGGAAGGAAAAGTGATGGGGACATTTAGCAGTAAGTATCTCTCCACATATCACAGAGTTCACATGCATTTCAGGTGATAGTCAGATGGTTTGGGTATTTGCTTTTTGGCAAATATCTTAATTCCTAAACGTCTATGAGAGAGCAGACTTTAGGATTTAACAAGATAGTTAAGTGAGCTAATAAAGTACTAGAACAGTGTGATCTGAATTCCTGGGGGAAAAAACCTAGCATGGTCTTAATCCCATTAGATTAGAAAAATGTTATTCTGTATGATATTTGTCTGACTGAATCCCTCCAACTTCCTTTTAAGCTGTGACTTCCACAGTCAAGCAAGCACTACAGGAGTCTCTGGTGCAGATTCTGCAGCCACAGCGTCGTGTAGACATGCTACGAGATATCATGGATGCCCAACGTCGACAGCGCCCTTATGTTGTCACCTTCTGTGGTGTTAATGGAGTGGGGAAGTCTACTAATCTTGCCAAGGTTAACTCGGTTCCCAGCTTGCTTTTACTTTTTCACTCTGTGCTTTAGAATCCTGGTTCTATGTGATTTTTTGTTGTTGTTTCTGGTTAACTCTTTGTAGATTTCCTTCTGGCTCTTAGAGAATGGCTTCAGTGTCCTCATTGCTGCCTGTGATACATTTCGGGCTGGGGCTGTTGAGCAGCTTCGCACACATACCCGGCGTCTGACCGCCCTCCACCCCCCTGAGAAACATGGTGGCCGTACGATGGTGCAGTTGTTTGAAAAAGGCTATGGCAAGGATGCTGCCGGCATTGCCATGGAAGCCATTGCCTTTGGTACAGTATATGGGGACCAAGGGGGCTTGTGGTGTCCTTTTCCTTCTTCTCCTGGGAATTTGTACAGACTTAGGCTACTATAAACTTACCACATGGTTACCAGAGAAGTCAGGTTAAGTTACTTGTGTGGGTGATACTTTTGGGTGGTAATGTATATAGTTGAAAGGAAAAGCTAGTATATACCACAGACCTCAACATAGTCAGGTTTATCCTACCTATCCTTTCCCTGAATGGTTTTGGTAGTGGCCAAGAATAGGTCAGGTTTTCCCTTATATTACCTTGTAACCAAATCCAGAGTCTGGATAAGTAAATAGGATAGGCTTTTCAATTAGCCAGACTTGGACATCTCAGGAAGCTGGCAGTGAGCACAAGTGACAGTTGGGTGGCTTTTCACACAGAGTAGGACGTCTTCAAAAGTCTGCGGGTAGAATGAGTGACAGTTGTGTCCTCGGAGTTGACCGTTTTTCTTTCTCTAGCACGTAACCAAGGCTTTGATGTGGTGCTGGTGGACACAGCTGGCCGCATGCAAGACAATGCCCCCTTGATGACTGCCCTGGCCAAACTCATTACTGTCAATACACCTGACTTGGTGCTGTTTGTAGGGGAGGCCTTAGTAGGCAATGAAGCCGTGGATCAGCTGGTGAGGCTTTAGGCCAAGTTCCCTCCCAACTTAACTTTGGCAAACTAGATGGGTTCTTATGTTACCTTTTCCCTTTTTAGGTCAAGTTCAACAGAGCCTTGGCTGACCATTCTATGGCTCAAACACCTCGGCTCATTGATGGCATCGTTCTTACCAAATTTGACACCATTGATGACAAGGTAAAAGTATACGACACTGGAGAATGAGACCAGAAGGAGAATTGGGCTTCTTTACAAGGAAGCTGAGGCATTTAATAAAAATAGGGCTTGAGCTGATTGGCTATCTTCTTTCTCTTTTTCAGGTGGGAGCTGCTATTTCTATGACATACATCACAAGCAAACCCATTGTCTTTGTGGGCACTGGCCAGACCTACTGTGACCTACGCAGTCTCAACGCCAAGGCTGTGGTGGCTGCCCTCATGAAGGCTTAATGTGGCTTTTGCCTAATACCAAATCGCCGCTTGCCCCAAGTCCCTTTTCCTATATCAAGAATGTGCTTTAGAGTATGTGAGCAACTTGTCTTCAGTGTAGTACAAAGGCAGAGTGAGGGGAGCTTTGGAGACTTACAGCTCCTCCTAACCCTACTCCTTGTTCAGCCCTACCTCCTCCTTCAAGGAGGGCCGAATCATGTTACAATCATTGCCCGATGACCCTCCCTGTTCCTACTCAGGCATCCCCTTCATTCTGCCTACAGACTCAGTATCATATAGCTCTGACCACTGGTTGGAAAACCCAACGCTTGGAGTATTGCTAGTGTGGTCACAGAGACATCTAAGATAACGAACAGTTTGTGGTCCCAACTCTATTGGGTTATTTCCAGAGCCAGCTCTGGGTCTAATGGCACCTCTCTCTAGAATACAGCTTTCAGGTCCCTGGTGCCAGGACGACAGCCACTTCACTGTGGCAGGGATGGTGGCCTGTTCTTAATTGCTGCTAATTCTAAATCTGGTGATGAACGCTATACCTGATTGTTGCTCCAAAGCATCAGTTAGGTTTTGTTACAAATGAATGGTGAGTGCCCAATTCTCTCAGACACAAAGGGAGCTAAGTTGCCTTCCAACTTTTCCCTGCTCCCAGAATCCATATGTAAGCTTTGCATGTTTACCTTCCTGGGAGAAAACCAGTTGCCAGAGGGGTTACTGTTGTCCCATTCCCCACCCAACCCAACCCTTGGCCTCCTGAGCAAGTCCTGGCTTTTCCTCATCCTCTTCTACAGTGCCTGGTAGACAAGTGCTACGTTGAAGAACACAAACCTCTTGTTAAGACTTGTCCTGTAGTTTGGTATTACTGATGTGCTACTAGTGCAATAATAAGGTGAAGGCTGTCTGCCCAGAGAAATACATAATTTATATATAAGAAAATAAATTTCATAAAGAAATTGCCTCTTAGGTTTTATTATTGTATATAAGATTTAAAAAACTAAAATGCTAACTCATACTAGCTATATAGTTTTTGGTTTTCTTGATAAGAAGGGCATAATAATTAGTAGTGCTCTAAGGAATTGCTTAAGTACTTGTCCTGAGAAAAATCAGCCCACCTAAGAAGAAAATAGAATGCAGGTTTCAAGTTTGATAGTAACTCTTCAAAGTAGAGCCAGAGCCCTGGCAAGTAAACGAACAAGCTTTTAATACAGCTCAGTTATGTAAAATACTGTACACTGTAAAAGATCTAGAAAACTAGAGCTTCAAGTCATGTTTAAAAAAGCCATAAGCTTAATTGAAAAACCAAGTAGAGTACAAAACTGCAACAAGAGCCCACTGACTCCATGACTTCTTGCTCCCCAAGTCCTGCAGAGCTGCAGCCATAGCCAGGAGCCACCACATTGGTCTGCTGTGTAGACAAGCATGTCCAGTGTTGGGATAGGTAGGGGCTGCATTGGGTCCTGATATCATTGGGTATTAAAATGGACCAGGCAGTATCAAGAAACAGCCAGCATGAAGGGAAGGTGCAACATTACCACCCCTATTCTACCCCAAGCTTCAACTTCAGGGAGTTGTGCTGAGTTCTTGTAAGTTTGCTTGTTAAACATCCACAGGAAGGCCCCACAGCGTGGTCTAACGGTAAATTTCTCCCGCTTGCTCAAGTACTACAGCCTATGAAGAGACAAAAGGAAGACAATGAAGTTCACAAAGCAACTCTAGCTGGAGATGTTTAAGTCACTAAGTTTTAAATCCTAAATTTTCATCAGAAAGAGCATATTCAGAGAATCTCAAAACAGAAGCAAATAATGATTCTTCACAAAGTAAAAATTTTAGGAAAATCCTCTGCTGATTGATAGGAAGTAGTATACCTCGTATTTCACCGTGTGCTGCAGATGAACCATTTAGCTGGCCTTCTCTTGCCATCCCTGCTAAAATAACAACGTTGGTATAGACATTAGTTAAAGAAGCTGAAAGTTTTTGTTTTTAAACATTTTAATGTACTTGTGGTAAAGTTGGGGAAACTAGGCATTGGTTATCTCCACTATGTGGACTGCAGGAATAGAACTCAGGTCGTCATGCTTGGCAGCCTTTGGGAAAGCTAAGACTATTAATAGCAGAAATGAAAACTAAGGGAAGCTAAAGGCACAGTGTATAAAGATTACATTTAGGAATGACACAAGATGAGGCACGGGTAACCTTCAGACTGCCATATTAAACAATACGTTCCTTATTACACTAAGATTGGCTTTTGTTTATTTGAATGGATCTGTATTGCCATGTTAGACTTTAGCTCCAGATCCTTTTAAGCTTTAGCCTCCCTAGTAGTCTAGGTGTTTACTACTTTGTCCAGTAAGACTGCTTGTCAACAAAACTTTTATTTCATTTTTTTTTTTTTTTTTTTTCCTGAGGCAGGGTTTCTCTGTGTCCTGGACACATAATAGCTAATTTGAATTAAAATTTCTACCTTCGTCTCACTAGCTGTATTTCATGTCAATATATGTGTACCAATAAATACAAAGCAGGGCATGGTGATGCATGTTTATAAACTCAGGTCTTAGGAGGGTGAGGATATGGATCATGAGTTTAAGGCCAGTCTGGGTTACACAGCTATTTTCAAGCAAATATAGAGCATAGAGCAAAACCCTATGTTTTTTAAAAAGGTGCACTAGACTAAGCTTTGTTCTGCACTGGTTAAATCAGGAATCAATTATTTGGTTAAATTGGTGTTGGTTAAATCAGTTACTTAAGTAACAGTTATACTAAAATAGTTTCGGTATAGTAATGCTTTATTCATTTATTTTAATTTTCCTTGATGACTTCTTGGCAACCTGTATAGACTGAGAGACTTAAGGCATAACAGATGGAAGACAGGCTTGACTCCTCTCAAAATGAAGTAAAGCTGCTGCTAAACTGGATGTTACCTGACAGGCTATTCCAATAAAGAGGCCATGACCACATATGGAAAACCCTTCATTTTAAAAATAGAATGGCTTCTTCACTGGCAAATGTGAAAGCCATCTTAGAGGTCCTGATAGCTAGTAACTATCTATACCACTCCACAAATTTAGGATGTTAACCTAGAACTGACTGCAACAGAAGGCATGTTGTGCAGATTTTTCCTGGTAGAGGATCTCAGTATAGATCGAATCAACTGTGTGGAGCTTGAGTGTATGTCTAGTTTAAAGTGATCAGAGCACATACAATAGAAAAAAGTCAGTGTGGCAGACATCAACCCAAACATCTGTTGGGACACCAGAAAAACTGTCCTCAAGAAAAAGATGGCAGATCATTTCACAAAAGACAAACTCAAAGTGTTGTTTTTCTAAGTGTTTTCTAAGCCTTTGGGGAGAAGGATGAAGAATATGATACCTTCAGTGTTCAGTTACAGTGACAGCATTTTAAATAAAAGACAAAAGTCTATTTGTAGCCTAGAACTCTGAACAAACCTGCTTCAGCCATGCAAGTGCTGGGATTACAAGGACACACCACCATATTTAGCACAATAGCTTTCAAAAATCTTACTCTAGGGGCTGGAGAAATGGCTCAGCAATTAAGAGCACTGTCTGCTCTTCCAGAGGTCCTGAGTTCAGTTCTCAGCCACCACCTGGTGGCTGACAACCATCTATACTGTGATCTGATGCCCTCTTCTGGTGTGCAGGTGTACATGCAAATAGAGCATTCATATAAATAAGATAAATGAATAAATCTTTAAAAAAAAATCTTGCTCTATCAAAGCACCGTCATGACAGAACTCACAAGAAATTTATACTACATTAGAATTCTACTTGGGGTCATCTAATTTAAAAAAGAAATCTTGGAATTACTAAATTTAGGGACATTACATACTCGGTTACTTGTATTTTAATGTGTTGTCTAAAATACATTCAAATTGATAAGAAAAATATTCATTAGAAAGTTTGAAGTAGGGCTGGAAAGATAGCTCAGCAGTTAAAGAGCACTGGTTGCTCTTCTAGAGGACCTGGGTTCAATTCCCAGCACCCACATGGTGGCTCACAACTGTCTATAACTCCAGTTCCAGGACTTAGACATACATGTAGGCAAAACACCAATGACCATGAAAAAATTTTGAAGCAACCAAGGCATAGTGGGTATGTATTTGTAATCACTATACTTGTGAAGTTGAGACAGGAGAATTCAAAGTTTGAGGTCAACCTGGACTACACAGTGAGTTCAAAGCCAGCATTAGGGAGGCAGAGGTAAGTAGATCTGAGTTTGAAGATAGCCTGGTCTACACAGTAAGTTCTAGGCCAAAAAGCTACATAGTGAATCCCTGTCTCAAACAAAAACTAAAATCAAGAGAAAACCACTCCCTCCAAAACCACCAACATAAAATAACCAACAAAACCAGGTTCTTTAACAACAGTCTGTAACAAAAAAATTTCTTTAGAACCTGGTTTGTGAGGGAGATGACCATACCCAAGACCTGGCTTTATTTCCCCCTGAGCCCCAAGTTGTTTTTGTTGTTGTTTTTCCTAAGCTGGAATCTTGATATGATGCCTGGGCTGACCCTGACCTTTTGATCCTCCAGCCTTAGTCTTCTGAGTACTGATATTATAGTTATATAGCACCATAACTGGTCACACTTACATTTTTAAATTAACTGTATGTGTAACCACATTTCTTTAGGAAAAGTTTCTTAGAGGATACATTATATCAGTAAAACTTCTGAAGCAAACAACTTTGAAGTATTTGATATATACATGAAAAAAAATTCCTCATAAAGTTAGCCAAGGCTTAATGGTTATTTATCTTCATTTTGAAATCTGAATTTTAATTGTATCTCATTTGAACTAAGCATCTTCAAAAAAATTTTTTTAAGATTGGGGGGGATTGGAGAGGTGGCTCAGTGGTTAAGCGCACTATCTGCTCTAACTAGAGTTCTTGAGTTCAATTCCCAGCACCCACATAGTGGCTCACAGCCATCTATACCTGGGTCTGATGCCCTCTTCTGACATACAGGTGTACATGCAGTCATATATATAAAGTATACATTAAAATGTACTCACACACATTAAAAAAAAAAAAAAGATGGTGTGTATGGGTGCACACGTGAATGCATCCCTGCTCAGGTAGGCCAGAAGAGGACTTAAGATCTGGAACTGGAGTTACAGAACATGTGAGCCTGCTGATATGGTTGCTGGAACTGAACTTTTGTCTTCTGGAAGAACAGCAAGTGCTCTTAACAACAAGCCATCACTCCAGCCCCTCAAAGATTTAGTGTATGTGTGATACATGTATGGGGCATGAATATCCCACAGCATGGGTTCTTTTCCACAGTAGGTTAACAGACTGAATTCACATAGTCAGGCTAAATATGCAACTGCTTTTTCCTGAGGAAAGCTAGCCTGAAGATAAAAACTTTTACATGTTTCTCTTTTCCCATTATCAAAATGGGAAAAGACCTAAGGTCTTTAGCATGACCTAAAGGCTAGACACTTTATCCCCAAACTGGTCAGACACTATACATTACCCATCGTAGTAGTGATTTAATCACAAACAAAAAAAGGGTTGTTGTTCTTTGACCTTCCCTTACCTGATCTGCCTCTTGTGGAGATCTCACATGTAAGTCGCTTGAAATATTCTGGAAGATCAGCATAGTCATTTCCATAGGAGATGACCTTAATCCCCTTGTCCAGCATGTTTTCTCGAAGCTTCTTGAACTCATCTACATCTCCTCTCCGAACCAGCATGAAATGCTCTAGGTCAGATTTATGCTTTACAGCCTCTAGGAACAGGGCCTGGAAAGTGGTGTCATCTACCGTCCAGCCACAACCCAAGAAAAGAAATGACTTGTTTTCATAGAGCTTCTGAATCTCTCTCTTTAAAGAAAAGAAACCAATATATTAGTGACACAGAAGACAGACACAGATATGGCTGAAGCAAAATGTCAATAGTTCATAACTACTATATCTAGCAGACTGTAGTGACCCACTGATCAAGATTTAAGGGAGAAAAATATCACGAGAAAGTCTGATTTCCTAGTTGTTATTACAATGTGATACTTGGTCTAAGACTGTACTTTTTACCTGACATTCTTCTGAAGGATTTTTGTTTATTTTTAAACACAATATTATTTTATGTGTATGCTGTATGCACATGAGTGTTCATGCATGTGGAGATCAGAGGACACGTATGAAGTCATTCTCTCCTTCCCACCTTTACATGGATTCCAGGGGCTGAAGTCATACTGCAAGGCCTGCACAAGTGCTTAACCCACTGAGTGATCTCACTGGTCCTTCTGTAGGGTCTTTAAACAGTTTCACCCTAATGGCACCAGTCTACTGGTCTTGCAGGCTTTATTTTTTAGATTTATGTTCTTGGATGATTAAACAACCAGTAGGTATTTGATGTATCTTAACTCTTTACCACTTTCTGGACAAAATTGGCCAATGTTAAATTTTTATTTATATTTTGAGTGTGTAAGCGTATATGTATGTTACAGATACTACATGGAGGTTAGAAGTTGATGTTGGGATTTTTTTCGCATTGCTCTCCACCTTATATATTGAGGCAGGTTTCTTATTTGAACCCTAATATGTAGATTCATCTACTCTAGCTAGATAGCTGACCCAGAGAATCCCCACTCCTGTCTCCACCTTCCAAGTTTTGGGATTACAGATGCATGCCACTGTCACTATGTCAGTGCTAGGGCTAGAACTAAGCTTCACATTGTGGGGCAAGGGCTTTAACCACTGAGCCTTCTTGCCAGCCCTCAACTTTGTTCTTTATTTCATTAAAACTGAACCACTGATCATCAGGAACATAATTACGTCGTTAAGATATGGTCAAGGAAGTCTGACTATTTCAAACACCACTGTGCACGTGTATATACATTTGCATGTTATTTGTGCATATAGTACACACACACACACACACAAACATAAATGATTCTGCCTCTAGATCAATGATAGACAAAGTTACAGGGAAGGATAAAGCCCATACTCTTCAGAAAACATCATGTCTTTCTCTGGGCCCTGCTGTGTAAAGACTCCATGTGACCTTGTCCTGAAAACCTCTAGCAGTAAGCTGGACCCAAGAAGTGTTTCTGTTTAAACATGGACATGTATGCAAAAAAGTTCAAAACTCGAACCCCAAAGGTTAACAAACCCAAAGAAGAAAACCTCCATTTTGTCATCCTAATCAATTTCTTTTTCAAATTTTCCAAGTAAACAGTCAGGTGTGAGTACACAGTCTTTTTTTATAATCTATGCTCCAAATGTAACTGATGCCAATGAGCGAGTGCAATCTGCTGGCTGTTCACCCTATGATCTGAGACCTAAAATAAAGTTTCTGCATTCCCCAGGACAGCATACACATCCAAACACTAAAAGACAAGGGAGTAAGATCTGACTCTCTAGTTTTAAAAAGTAAATGTTTCTCTCTTAATACCTAGTTAGAATATGCTTTAAAATGTCTGCAGGAGCAACTTCCAGAGCCCAGCTAGAACAGTACTACTTACCATAACTTCAGTGTTCCTGAGCACGTTCTGATATCCAGCGGGGTGGAGGACAATGCCACTAGGATTGGTATATACCCCATGGATGTGTAACACACTTAGCTTCCGCTTCTCCTGAGCCCACTCCAGGACCTGCACAATACATACACAGCTCGACCAGGATGGCAAGGTGTGCACCTGCTTCAAAGTCACAGTGTGTAAGAGGCTGCCTGAGGATTAGACTTCTGACATAACTCTCCAGCTTCAGGGCATTATAGGACAAGAACACATAAACCTGATGTGCCCAAGTTCCTACGTTATGACTCAAGAATGATGGCAGCAAATCTAGTGAAAATCTTTATCAGAAATTAGAATTTGATAGTTTCTATTGGTGATGGTCCAAGCCCTGGCACAATTCTGCCATCATGTCTCCTCCTTCCCCCCCCCCCCCCCGCTTTCCTCTTCCACCCCCACAGGATCTCTCTATTGAAGCCCTGGCTGTCCTGGAACTCTATGTAAACCAGGCTGGCCTCAAACACAAAAGGTCCATCTGCCTCTGCCTTCTAAGTGCTGGGATTAAAGGTATCACTATGCCCAGCTGTTTTTACTCTTTTTTTGCTCTTAGCCCAGGTTGGCCTTCAACTTTATATCTCACCTCACTACCACACCTGGCTCAATTCCCAGTACTACAGTAGCTGTAGTACTCCAGCTACTACTCTTGCAGAGACAGGCCCATGGCACTGGGGAATCATTTATCTCTTCAGACTATTCAGCTGGGTGCTAAGCCCATAAAGGCAGGTTTCAAGGAAACAACACAAAAATCACAGAGCAAAGCAAATGAACTTAAGAAGTCATCTCTTCATCAACATCTTTCAGATGTGTGTGTGTATACCATGGTGCACAAGTAGCAGTAGAGGACAACTTGCAAAAATCACTTCTCTCTTTCCACCATGTACATCCTGAGGACTGAACTGAGGTCATTTGGGCCTGGTGCTAAGTGCCCAATGAGTCATCTCACAGCTCACCCCCATTTTTATTTTTAAGTTTATGAAATAGGATTTCCCTCTTCTTTGTCTTGCTCTGATAGCTGACCTGCAGGCCCAAGGACTTGCTTGTAAAGCAAGCACTTTACCAGTCCCTCAAATCAGGCAAAACTGTCAGTACTCATAACTGTAAAAATCTTTGTATTATATTGTATACTGATTTTACCTCAGAAACCAACCAACCCCAAAAGTACAAGCAGGGAAAAGCAGCTTCCTTTCTCACTGTTACTATTTTAACATGAAATATCCACCATAGGCTTACTGTTTAAATGCTGGTCCCCAACCCATGATGCTATTTGGGGAGGTAGGGCCTTGCCAGTAAAAACAGACCACTACGGGAGAGATTTATGAAGGTTATAATCTGGTCCTAATTCAGATCTACTTTCTAGCTCTCTGATCTGCTACGATGTGAACAGTCTCTACCACATACTCCCACCACCACGAAAGGGAGCCTCTCCATTGTGCTCCTCTTACTGTGAGGCCCAAAACTCCCTGCAATAGTGAACTCAAATAAGCCTTTCCTGTTTTAGGTTGTTTGGGTATAGCAATGTGAAGAGTAACTAAAACACCTTTGCCACATAAATACTAATATACTGAGCAGAAGACAGTTTTTCTGAGGAAGATACCACAGAAGAGAAGGCTACTGGTTAACGGTTCACCTTTTTTTCATCTGTAAGGTCAAGGGATTCAAGCTGTTTTCCCTGGTCGGCTGCATATAGTTCCAAGAGATTATCAAAATTTGTAGTTAATACTAGGGCTCCATTTTCCATCAGATGGAGAACAGACTGAAGGAGTTGTTTTCCAGAATCTTCCATCTTTGACTCCAGGTCATCAAATACTTCATATAAACAGTCTTTGAAAAATGTAGATCGAACATTACTGGTACGCTGCAGGTGTGGGAGATTTGAAAGAAAAAAACAAACAAAATAAAAAACAATTCAAAGTGCTTTGTTAACTTGTTTCAGTTGCAGAACTATAAATCTTTAATACTTTATACTGAAAATATCACCACTCTTATTGTAATAAGGAGAATAAGATGGTACTTGCCAAACACAATGTCTAGCCAACAGTAAGTGATTAATACTACCACATCTGATGCAAACGAGCACAAGCCTTTTAAATTGACACTTAAAACTGGAGAAAGGGTCCTACTGTGAACTCTTGACTATCCTAGAATTCACTGTGTAGGCCAAGCTGGCCTCACTCTCTCAGTGATCTTCCTGCCTCTGTCTCCCAAGCGCTGGGATTACAAGTGCTATTATGCCCAGCTTCTAAATTTCTAAGTTATTAGTGGGAAGAAAATAGACAAGCCTAAGAGATCAGAACTAATGAATGAGGGTAGAAAGCAAAGCACCAACTATCCTCAAATTAGGCCTCTGGTTAGAAGGCAACACTCAGACCTAATGTGGTTTGTATTATTCCTTTCTCTCCTCTACTTTTTAAAGAGGGTTTGCTAGTTGTTTTTTTGGCAACCTGATACAAGCTAGACTTATCTGGTAAGACAGACCTCAACTGAGAAAAAAATCTCAATCATATTCTCTATAGGCAAGTCTGTTGGGCATTGTCTTGATTAATGACTGATTAGGAAGGTCAAGCCCATTGGCCGGGGCAGTGATACCCTGGGGCAGGTGGTCCTGAGTGGTATTAGAAAGCAGGCTGTGGCATAGTGGTGCACACCTTTAATCCTAGCACTCAGGTGGTAGAGGCAGGAGAATCTCTGTGAATTCTGGTCTTCTATAGCCAAGACTACATTTATAGATTATCTCTGAAAAATAAAAAACAAAAACCCAAAACCAAACAAACCAAAAAACAAAAGAAAAGAAAGAAAGGAAGAAAGGAAGGGAGGAAGGGAGGGAGGGAGAAGGAGGAAGGGAGGGAGGGAGGAGGAGAAAGGGAGAGAGGGAGGGAGGGAGGGAAGGAAAAGACAGACAGACAGGCTGATAAGAGGAATGAGGATAAAAACCAGTAAGCAACACTCCTCCATGCCTCTGCTTCAGTTCCTGCTCTGACTTACCTGGACAATGGACTACAAGGTGTAAGTAGTATAAAATAAACCCTTTCCTCCCCAGGCTGCTTTTCGGACATGGTGTTTTAATCACTACAATAGAAAACCTAACTAAGACAGAGGGAAAATAAGAAACATGGGGGAACAATGTGCAGCCCATGCTAGCTATGAACTCATTATATAATTGACTGACACTGGTTCAAAACCATGATCCTCTAGCCTCAGCCTCCCAAGTGCTAGGTTACAGGTACAAACTGCCACATCTAATTTAGCAACTCTTCTTCCAATTCTAGATACTTAGCTGCTTATGGAGTTAATTTAAAAAAAAAATTAATACTGTCTTGTACTGTTTTGCCCTGACCTAATCCAGCAATTTGTTTATACACTTGCTATAAAGAATACCTATTATATCACAAAATTATGCATAGATTTAAAATAAATTTTACCATTAAAAACTTGCATGCTGCATTTGTTTGTGCTGGTGATGGAACCTAGAGCCTTAGACATGTACTGTTAGACTATATCCATAACTATCAATTATTAAAAATACAAAATGCAGAAACTAGAGAGATGGCTCCAAGGTTAAGCTTGTGTACTACTCTTGTAGAAGACCCGAGTTTGGTTCCCAGTTCCCAGGCCAGGTGGCTCACAGCTGCCTGTAGCTATAGCTCCAAACAATTCAGCATTTTCTTCTGGACTCCATAGGCACTTGCACCCGCATATACACAATTAAAAATAAAATTAACTGGGCTAGAGAGAAAGCTAAGTGGTTAAGAGGATTTGCTGCTCTTCCAGAGCACCTGAGTTCAGTTCCCAGACCTGTAGCTCTAGCTCCAGGAGATCCAATAACCCCTTTTGGACTCTGCCGACACCAGGCCCACACGTGGTACACATACATACAAGCAATCAAAATGGTCAAACATATAAAATAAAATAAAACTCAAAGAAAGAAAGCAAACAAGCAAACAAGCAAGCTGGGTGTGGTAGCTCACACCTGTAACCCCAGCACTCTGGGAGGCAGAGGCAGGTGGATTGCTGTGAGTCCAAGGCCACCTGGTCTACAAAGCAAGTGCAGGACAGACAGGGCTACACAGACAAGTGCAGGACACACAAGGCTATCTCAACAAAACAAAACAAAACCAACAACAACAAAAGAAAAAAAAAAAGAAAGAAAGAAAGGAGAACGAACCAGGTGTGGTAGTACACACTTTCAATCCCAAGAGGAATTCAAGAGGCAGAGATGAGTAGATCTTTGTGAGCCTGAAGCCAGAATGGTCTAAATAGTGAGTTCTAGGATAGCCACAGAAATAAAAAATACTAACCATTAACCAATTTGAAATAAACTTTAATGTATGAATTTAATTACCCTTCTAGCTTCATTCAGGGCATATGTAAATAAGCGTGCTTCATAATATTGGTACATTTACAGTTGGTCTTGTACAACTATATCATCTAAGTGATGTCATAGTAATCTTGATTTACTATCTAACAATGTGTTTTTCACATTGTGTGTATACCATTGTTAAGCAATAAGTGAATACATCTCTAAGGATTGAGGAAATATAATGCCAACTTCAATTGAGAAGTTGGTGTTACAACCAAGAACAAAGCGACGTTTGGGACAAAAGAAAATTTGAAATAACAAAGAAACTAGGTGAGGTGTTTTAACAAACATCTTATCCCTAGTCTATTCTTGATTTTATTCCTGTAGATAAGCTCAGAGGAATAACTGCTACGTTGTTCAAGTTGCCCTTGAATTTCTAGACTCAAGTGATCTTCCTCCTGCAGCATCCAAGAAGCTAGGGCTACTGGCAAGCCAGCATGCCTGGTTCCCATTCAAGCTATGAGTTACTGCATCTAGCTACCAAGGAGTAAATTTCAAGCTCCTGGAATAGAGAGCTTCTTCTAGGCTCCCTCCAAGCAGTCTCCTTTACCTTCCAGGTTTCCTTGTCTGTGAAGAGTGAAATGCTTAAGTTTCCATCGAACCTCAAAAGCAGATACAGAAACACATTTCAGTGTTCCTTTCCTAATGTGACAGAGTATTTTATAAAATAACCAATTTTTTAGTTATACTTATCAAATAAGTGCTATTTCCTCAGTAAAAACATTAGAACACAGTTAAAATTATGCCTTGTCCTGCTAGAAACAAGCCACATTTACCTGGACTCTGTCTATTACAGTAAAATGCTGTTCCACTGCACAGTACAGGGTTCTTACTGGCCCCGGCTGTCAGCAGCTTCAAGGATTCTTTCCTAGTGTGTAAATAGATGGAGTGCTCTATAACTTATTTGGCTAAGAATGCAGGTCATAGTCTTCAAAGTTTATCTAGTTTCATTACACAATCACACAATTATATCACACTAATGGCACCAGGCAGTCAACTGGAGACTCTAATACTACTTTATTAGATGGATAACTTAATCAAAAACAGTGAAGAGGGGGCTAGAGATAGCTCATTTACTAAGAGCATTTGCTGTTCTTCCTGAGGATGCAGGTTAGATTTCCAGCATTTCTAAATGGTAGCTTATAATCATCTGTAACTCCAGTTCCAAGAGATCTGATGCCCTCTTCTGGCCTCCATGGGCTACAGGCACAGACATAGTATACATACATACATACATACAAGCAAAACTCATATAAAATTTTTAAAGAAATCTACCCCCGAAAGACAGTGATGAGTATTAACTCTAGTTACTCAGTTCACTACATACAACAGTTGACTACTAAATGCTAGCACCACATTTATTATTGAAGAAATATAATGCTCCCTTACTTTATCAAACTCACAAGTCTAGTAACCGAACATGCCACAGCTATTCCATTTCTGGGACGGAATCCTGAAGATATAACTGCAATCAGATAAAATGACATATACATGCCTATCCCTGCTTTTGTTATCTCCAATACCAACAGACTACACAGCCATACACTGAAGGCTGGTATAGCCCAGGACCATATCCTATTATTGGATCTTAAATGCACTCTAAAATCCCAAAGAATTAAAGGTATGAAAACAAAAGTTGTGCCATTAAGAAATTGTAGAACCAACTGAGAAGTCCTTGGGCCATTGGGGACATATCCTAGAAGGTGACTTTGAGGGCCCTGACCCTTTCCATTAGCTTTTTTATCTCTGGCTTGTAAAGTATTTTTGTCATACCACATGCTCCTGTCATGATGTACTGCCTCACCACACTAATGGGGATAATTAACCACAGAGTTTAAGTTACTCCCACCCTTTTCCTTTTAGAAGGCAACTCGGCATTCTGCTCTAGTGACAACACTGACTTGCACACTGTATACAGGAGAACACTATGGAAAGATCTCCACACCATACTGTTAGGCAAAACAAAGTAGAGAATAGTGTTATTTTTTTATTTGAAAGATGGTAACAGTGAGGAAAGGATAGATATATTTCTGCTTACATTTGCAAGCTGGAGGGCTACATAAAGAAATGTGTGAATGATGACTTAGGGCACAAAGGAGATAAGACAAATACATCAACAGGAACAAGATATCTCAGTAGATATAAATAGCTACAAATCGCTTTGATTTTCGTAATGAGTACACCAATACTTACTCAAAAAAAGCAGAATTATGTTTCAAATTTAATTAACTACAGGGACTGCATTCTAAGTTCTTTGTTGTGTTTTGTAACTTCATCTTGTGCTTGGCTCATGCATATACACAATCATACACACTATATTCCTGTAACAGTTTGTTTACTATGAGCACAAGTAGAAGAGCCTGGGCACACCATAAGTTACTCATGTGTGAAGAACATGAATTTTGCTTTTGTTGTTATTTTGTTTTCTTGCTATGAAAAAGACTAAAACTTGGAAATTTCTTGAGTCACTTGATTTTTCTACATGTCTTTTAGTCCCAGTTCTGTGTGTTATCAAATCTTTTACAGCAATATTAAAAAGAATAAGGATTTCTGCTTGTTTGCTTTCTTTTGAGATGTAGCCTCACTATCTAGTCCAGGGTAGCATTGAACTTGTGATCTTCTACCCTGTCAAATGCTGGGATCACAGGTCTGAACCACCACCTTGGACTTGAAAACATCCTTTTGCCATAGTGTTGATTTCCTCAGATTTGAAATAAAAGTTTTCATCTTAGAGCAGGCAACCGTAGAACTAAATTTCTTACCAGTGGCCTCTCTAAGCTGAGACAAAGGAATGAAAACATAAACAGGGAGTTCAGAAGTCAAAAGGAAATGTCAGACTCCCATTCACCCTCTAAGAATTTTCCCCCCTTCTCTTAAAACAGTGCAGCAAATCTCATGCTATTTCATTTACTTTTCCCTATAATTCATCTTTCTAGTCCCACATAGAGTAAAAGCAAACCCAAGCACTCCTGACCCCATCTCCTTCAAGGTCATTAACATTTCTACTGCATTTACTTTCAGCACTAGTTTCATTCTTCTAAGTAAAACTGATATTTGATGAAAAAAGATGGCTATGCTGGTCACCCCTCCAGCTTCAATTTAAATATTCACTTAAGCATTGCTAATGCCATTTATTCTTCATAAAACCAGATGAAGCAATTAATATCTCAAGTTGTTTGTTTTTTTCTCTTTGGTGCTCGGGATCCAACCTCCCAACTATGCTCTAGACATTGTGATGACCCCAGGGGTTGTGATCCCAGGCTACTGTGCAAAAGCAAAAGTGATAGGCCAGTCGATTTGTCCAGGATTCCAGTGCATTTAAATGGTAAGGTTTCTCTGACTCTGACAGCCAAGCTCTCTGCCTTGAATTCACAATGCAACTTCTGTATTTTATGAACCTGGATTGATAGATGGGGCCAATTAATGATGTTGTGTTATTATTGAGAAATCTAACAATTTTTTTTGATACAGATATTTTTCCAAGCACACAAAAGTAAACAGAAGCAGAACACCTGCCTCACTTATAAAAAGGTCAATCCACAGGACTGCAATAAAAAAAAAAGTAAATAGGTAAATAGATAGATAGATAGATAGATAGATAGACAGACAGACAAGCAGGAAGATAGGTGGATGGATGAGCACCCCTCTCCACCATGTACTGATCACTCAATTTCAACAGTCATGACACATGGCCAATCTAGTTTAACCTAAATTCCTACGCATCATGACTTTTTCCTGACTTCACTGAGCTGTTGGGAGCCAATATCAAAGTATTAAACAATTTTACTCATAGATACTTCATTACGTTTTCTAAAAGACCCCTGAGCTGAAAAGATGGTCCAGTGGTTGGGAGCACATGTTACTTTCTAGAGGACCCAGGTTTGATTCCCAGCACACACATGATAGCTCACAACCATCTATAACTCCAGTTCCAGGGGAAAGCAAAGCCCTCTTCTGGCTTCCACAGGCACCAGGCATACCACATTGCACAGATACCATGCAGGCAACATATTCATGTACATAAAATAAAAAATAAGTATTTTTTAAAGTGACCCCTTTGATATATACACCTGACTACTTACTAGCTGTCTATAGTCATTCTTTGTAGATTATACTGACATTCACAGGTTAAATCAACTTTGTATTCCTAGGAAAGTTCATACTTGCTCATTGTGTATAATTCTTTTTGTACGCTACATTAAGTTTAGATACATCCTTTTGAAGATCTTTGCATCAATATTCATAAGAGATAGTGGAAGGTATAATGTACAATATTGGTAAATCATCACATGATATTGGAAATCACTGAGAAGCTCGTTCTGAAAGTGAGCTTCCCTATCTGAGACCCAAGAACACTTTTCAAAGTGTCCTCCAAGGTCTGGAGTAGATAGGCTAACCTCCATAATTCTGGGATAGGAAAGAAAATAAAACAGCCCAAGAATAAAAACCATGCCTTTGCAAATAGCAAGGCAGCAGCCATTTCCAACAGAAGTTACTATTGTTTATCCTGTGATGTAAAGCATCTGCAGTGAGAAAAAGTAGCTGCAAGTCCAGTCATAGGAAACTCAGCCATGGAAAGAAACCTCAACTAGGAGTTTCAGTGGATTCCCTCAACTTTTCCAGTCTCTTTCTTCTGCATGTCATGAGTATCAGTGCCTGACCTGTGATGTTCTCTCTATCTGCTCCTATTCGTTCTTTTACTTGGAAGCCTCATCTGAAGAAATACTCTGCTCTGCCCAGGACTCTGTTGGAAATTCGAGCTAGCTACATTAAAAGGCTTCCCTCATCAGTTTCTGCTGGGATTATAGGCATGTACCATTGTATTTGGATCCCTTAAAAAATAAATGTAGGTAGTGTTTTTCTTGAGATTTGAATTTTACGTGCATGGGTGTTTTGTCTGCATGTATGTCTGTGTACCATGAATATGCAGTGAAGTGCCCCTTGAGACCAGAAGAGGGCATCATATGCATTGAACTAGAGTTACAAATGATGCAGGTGCGGAAATTGAACCCTTAACTGCTCTCAAACTGCTGAGCCATGTCTCCAATCCCCATACTTGGAATCTTATTAGCCCTCTGTATCTATTCTTGGGAGAAATTTTCACTCAAACCTATTATGTTCTTTTTTTAAATTTATTTTTATGTTTTTAAAATTTGTTGTCTTCTTAAAAGCAGATATTCAGTTTATGATCCAATCGTTGTTGAACTCAGGTAATAAGTTCTGTTTTCTTCTAAGAATTTTATAACTGATAATTAGGCTTGGGGTCCCCTTTGAATTAATTTTACATACTGTATAAAGATCTCATTGGCTGGAGAGATGAGGTTCTTAACCTCATTTGAGGTTAAGAACACAAGCTGATCTTCCAGAGGACTATGATCACTAGCAACCACACAGTGGCTCACAACTATCTATAACTCCAGTCCCAGATGATACAATTCTCTCTTTCTGGTCTCTTAGGGCCCTTAACATACAAAGTACACATGGATACATATGTAGGCAAAACACTCCCACACACAAAAAAAATAGTAAAGGTGCATGCTATTACACTAGGAACAGCACTGAAATATTTTTAAAAAATCTCATAAACTCTTTTGTTGTTGTTTTTGTTTTATTTTTTTTAAGTTGGGGCCTCACTATGTAGTCCACCCTAGTCTCAAACTCTCCATTACCCCACACTGACCTCAAACGTGTGTGTGTGTGTGTGTGTGTGTGTGTGTGTGTGTGTATTCTCCTGCTTTAGTCTTCTAGTGTGGGAGCAGGCATGCACCACTTATATCTGGTTTCTTATGACTTCTTTAAAACATATTAATTCCTTATGCAGTTTTAACTTTGTAATAATTTGTTCCAATTAAAAACAAGGAATTGAAAAGAGGAAGTAAGAAACCCTAAGGTCTATGATGAGTTTTACAAGCAGTTCTTTTCATGGTATTGGGAGAGGAGCTAAAAATGATAGCTAACTTGCTTTTGGTTTTTGAAGACAGAATTTTCTCTGTGTAGCCTTGGCTGGGCTCAATCTCACAGAGATCTGCCTGCCTCTGCCTCTCGTGAGTGCTGGTATTAAGGCATGTGCCACCATCACCTGGCTCCACATAACTAACTTTTAGAGAGTACGTGTCCTTTTTTTTTTTTTCCCCAAGGAACATTTAAATTATTAAAATGTGTAACATATGGACTCAAGTACAAGCTTGTGGTTCCATCCCTAGCAACATATAGCCTGTAACGCCAAAACTTCAGAGATGGAGATGGGAGATCAGGCATTCTAGGTCAGATCATCCTTGGCTTCACGATGAGCTTGGGGATGACAATGGCTACATGAGACTGTTTCAAGTAACAAATCAAATCAGGATTTATTCAAGATATATTTGGAAATAATATAGTAGCCAAAACATGTTCTGAATTTTGAGTGGGATGGTGCTGAGGATCAAACCTAGGGCTCTTGCACATACACATCCTAGGTAAGCTGTTGGAGTTGATCTGGAGCTACTATGTGTTCAAGTGTTGGTTGCTTGGCCCCCAGGATCCTGTGTCCTATGGGAAGATTCTCATGTATTCAGGATGACATTGTGTGAACCTTGCCTCCCCAATTGTTCCTGAATTGCTAATAAAAGTTGCTGACAGACTATAGTTGGGCAGAAAGACAGAGAGAGAAAGAGAGAGAGAGAGACAGAGAGAGAGAGAGAGGTAGAAGGCAGGACCTTCCTGGGAGAGAGAAAGGAACTCTGAGAAGAATAAAAAGGAAAGCCTTTTTGCCAAGAGACAGGAAAGGAGACAGCTGTGACCAGGGTCCTGGGAAGGTATGGCTAGCCACATGGCTGGATGAGGCTAGGTGGATAGATTAAATCAGATGAGCTAGTTGCCCAATTAAGACCTATGGTTTGAAATATTAAAAGGTCCTGATGTCTTTATTTTTATGGATGAATGACCACCAGGTTCTACAACAGTAAGTATTCTAACAGTTGAGCTATACCGACTGCCTGTGTTTGTAGCTAGGCTTTGCTCCATTGTGGGATTTTCTTTTTCCTACCCTTTATTTCCCCCCTCCCTCTCCCTGTTTCACCACCTATCACTAGATAGGAGAGAAAGAAGGATAGAGGGGAGAGGGGGAGAGGGAGAGGGAGGGAGGGAGAGGAAGAGAGAGAGAGAGAGAGAGAGAGAGAGAGATATCCTTGAATCTAATTTCTTTCTTCTTGTTTCTTCTTTGAGTATGTCTACTAACAAAGCACAACCAACCCCGCTGAATGACCAACAACCACCAGCCTCACCTCTCAGGCTCTAGGATTTATAAACCCTCCGAAAATTTCCAGAATTCCAAAATCACACAATCCCAGAAACTCTCTGCAGTTGGCAAAACCACACCTCTGCTATAGCATGAGACAGCATAGTCAGCTGCTGCAGACAGTCTGAAGCAGTGCCATGTCTCCACACAAAAGCAATTTTTATAATATTTCTGTTTTTTAAAGAAAACAAAATTTCAGAGTTCTCAACAGACATGTGTGTGAGAGAGAGAAAGAGAGAGAGAGAGTATGTGTGTGTGTATGCGTGAGAGACAGACAGACAGACATGGTATTACTATGTATCACAGGCTAGCCTGAAAAATCACAATCTCCTTGCTTTTACTGATTTAGTATTTCAAGCATATATCACCAGTCCTAGCATAAGTGAATCCTAATTTTCAAGAAAATTTTAAGGTGAAGCAGGGAAGACAATTAGTTTTTTAAATAAAGTTGGATAAATTAGTGCAACAAAATTCTGTGTAAATATTGAGTGACACTAAAAACCACTAAAAACCTCTAAAAACCACTAAAAACCGGTTTTACTTTACCCAGTAAAAATTTACCCAGTACACAGTAAAAATTACCTCAGCTTGGCAAGAGCATATATATATAATTCTTTCTCAAAACACAGAAACAAAATCCCAACTTAAATCTTTCTATTTCCTTAAAGTCATGGATGTCAGGGCAACTTTTATAGTGAGCAGAGAAAAAGTAAATGCAAAACAAAGCAAAAGTGTGACTGTTGCTTTGCCTTCATACATATGAAGTTCTCAGTATCATAGAGTGAAATGGGGTCAGGATGACTATCCTAAACAAGCTCTAAAAATAGCTACTTTTCAGAAGAGCCAAATGTTATAAATACACAAGCAATAAACAAATATTCCTGCTAGAATAAGCACAGTAATCACGGTTTCTGGAGATTTCACACGGCATGGCACACCGCACACTACTCACAGGGGAGAGTTTCTGAATGAGGTCATGGGCAACATGGACGAGGTTCTTGTCTTCATGGAGACATTTCTGAAACTTTTTGCTTTCCTCGTCCTCTAGAAGATCAAAATCAATAGCAGCATCCAATAAGGCCTGAATTAAGCCCTTCCAGGACTTCAGGGCTGGGACCTGTGGTGCAACTGCAGCACTAATGCCTGTTCCAATCACCAGCACAAGTTCTCGAGGTTTTTTGGTTTTCAAACTTGGAAGCAGCTTCCTGAAAAGGAAAAGGCACAAGAAGATTGGAGCATCTAGCAGATGCAAAGACATTTGCTAAAGATGTAGCTGGCTCTCCCTACTCAACAGCTGTAACTCTTGTTGTTTGCTTTGTTTTTGGATAGGGGGTCTTACTGTATAGTCTTAGCTGTCCCGAAACTCACTATGTAGACCAAGCTGGCCTCCAACTCACAGAGTTCTGCCTGCTTCTGCCTCCTCAATGATAGGATTAAAAGTGTGCGCTTCAAAACTTTTAGCTGTAAAGATGAGGATTCCAGTTTCTGACACTTCTCCCAAGTAGATTAAATGAAAGACCATAATGTTATTCAAGTTCTTGCTGGAAGACAAAGTAATAAACTATTTTAGGAATCTTGAAAAACAATCCTAAAGTCAACTTTCTCCTTCATAGTCCTCTCCAGCTAAGAAAACCACTAATATTACAACAGATTCAAATATATTACAACTGCCAACTAAATTATTCTTGAGGCCAATAGTAATTCTAAAAGGATGCTCGATTTGTTTTCAAAATGAAAATATTTTCATACAAATTAAGTTGATATTGTTTGTTGAAAAATGTAAAACAACAATAAAAAAATTAATGCCAAATTTTGTAAGGAAAGATAAAACTCAGCATGAAAGCCAGATCTGGAGACAATCTGAGCATGGCTTTGTTCTAGATATCACTGGGGAACAAAAAAGTGCTCAGCAGGCGTCTGAGAATATGAGAGCCTCATGTTTTTTGTCACAACAAAACAGCCCTTTCTCAGGGAAAAGAACAGAGTCCTGTCGTGAGACAGCATGAGGACAAGCATGCTTCAGCTCTCCTTTCCCTCTCACTCTCTGAGTACATTAAAATCGTTACTTGCCTTACTCCCTTTTCCAAATACTACAATGAACAGAAACATGATCAGCATTTAGACAAACCCAAGAAAGGGAAAACACTTTGAAGCCTTGGGAAACAACCCCTAGAAGTGCCTGTCCTGCTCTCATCTCCTACAGTCAATCATTTAATAAGTAGGAAAACCTATGAACACGCAGGAATGGGACCATAATACAGTAGTTTGTCTACTGGGAAAAAACTGTTAACAGCACATAATGGAGTGTGTCTTAAAAAGAGGAATCAAGATGATGAATGAAAGCTGAATGTGATGGCCAAAGTCTATAATCCCAGAATTTGAGAGGTAAAGACAGGAGGATTAGAAATTTAACACAAACTACAGGAAAGCCTGTCTTGAAAAAAAAAAAAAAGTGAATGGCACATAAATACACATACAAATATAAAACACCCATAAAATAAAAAACTTTATTATTATATAAAATAAAATACTTTCACAAAAGGGATTTCAATAAGACAAACAAAAATTATGCTATATGATCCCTACCTAAACCACTAAATAATTATTAAGAAACCCAAACATATATTTATTTTGTATTTCTGTGTGTGTGGGTACATGCCACAAGTACATGTGGAGATCAGAGGATACCCTTTGGGAGTTGTTTTGCTCTTTTCACCATGTTGATGCCGGGACTAAACTTCAGGTCATCAGGCTTAGCGCTTTCTGCAGAGCCATTATGATGGCCCTAACAGTTATTTTTTAAAGAAAGTAGTAAGGCAAGATAAAAAGGGAAAATCAAGGACACATGGCAAGAGAAAAAAGCCTTTCGTTTAAGAATCTGGCTGGGTATCAGAAACTTGGTCACAAATGACAAAGACAAGGTTCCCTATAGACACAATATTCTTTCTAAGAGATACGTCAAACAAGGATGTTAAAAACAACAAATGAACTACACACCTACTTAAGATTACAGGGTTTGTAATCTTGACTTTAGATAGTAATAATTAGTAATAATATGCCTCCTCCATACCTAAATCTAGACAAAACACCTCAAAAACTACCTTACAAGTTCATTTATAAAAGGAAGTTCAGGGGGCTGGAGAGATGGCTCGGCTGTTAGGAGCAGTGGCTCTTCTTCCAAAAGACCGTGGTTCAATTCCTAGCACCGACATGGCAGCTCACAAATGTCTGCAACTCCACTTGCAGAGGATCTATCATCCTTGTACAAACATACATGCAGGCAAAACACCACTGCATATAAAAATAAACAAATCTTTAAAAGGAAGTTCAATAAAAGAAGAAAAGTAAGATCAGCTAATTTTAATTGGATATACATTCAATTAAATATATACATACATATATGTTTGTGAATGTGTGTGTATGCTTGTGCTTTTAAGACAGTGTCTCAGGTAGCTTGGGAGTCCCTTGAACTCCTGATCCTCCTGCCTCCATTATCACAAGTGTGGGAGCTATGGACATACCACCTCACTCAGCTCAAAGTTTATTAATATTTAAGCTTTATGTAATCTTTAGTCCCTATTGTCAATTATACTCCAAGAAATATAACATAAACAGCTAAAGAATTGTATGTATAGCCATTATAAAGATATCTAGCACAATTGTCAAGGAGCCTGCACTGAATTGAGTACTGTCCTTTCCCTAAGCAGCACCTGGCCCATAGTCTCCATACTAAATTCAAACTGTGTACCATCCCTTGTCCTAATAAACTCAACAGCTCTGACTGTCCTACAATTCTCTCTGTAGCTTTACTGGTATGGAGGTTTCAAAAGTTTAAGTCCTCAGGCTATTGGTAGCAGTGCTGGGCTGTAACCTCCTGCCACAGCACATATAAAGAGTGGGAAAGGACAAAACAACAACAGAGCACAGATATCAGAAGGCAACATAATTTTAGAAGTTCCAGAACAAAACCCGCTTTCCCATGTAGAGAAGCTCAGGCACATGTTCAGGTGGGTAGGCAGGTGTCACTAAAACTCAGCTACAAGTCTGTCTGCACAAAGTCAGCCAGAGGACTCTGCCTTTGAGAACACTGTGTACAGTGCCAGGTAGAAGGGATTAGGGAAGAATCTCTGTATGAAAGCTAAGACTTTTCCAACCATCTCCCTTGGGGCAAGGCTCCCAGATAGTATTTTTTCTGAATCCAGTCTCCATGCATTGAAGAGATGGGAGGATTTCTCTTTGGGAAAATGACCATTATGGCAGAAAAGACCCATAGCTTTAAACAAATTAAAGGTCAACTGCTGAACTTGCTCCAGACTTAATATTCAGAGCAAAATTCAACAGCATATTGTGATGATGAATATTGGTTGCCAACTTGACAGAATCTGGAATCAACTAAGAGAAAAGACCCTGGGCACATCTGTAAGGAATCTTCCTGATCAGGTTATTTAAAGTGGAAAGACCTACCCTAAATGTTGGTGACACCTTCTGGTGGCAACCAGATAAAAAAAGAGGTCACATTGCCTTCCCACTCTGCTGACAAGTTTATCTATTCGGTTGCTGTTGCACTTCTTCACTGACGTCAGAACCCATCCCCTTCTGCCTTCCAATGTGGAGACCCATGGTTTTCCCTCAGGCCTTCCCCAGCAGACTGGAACTACTGAGAAGCTACCGGGTTGTCAGCTTCTCCAGTGTGAAGATAACCACTGCTGGATTACCCAGATCACACCATGTATGCTAATCTAATATATCCCCCTGTACAAACAGACATACAAAATCAGTTCTGTTCTTCTAGAAAACCCTGACTAGTATCCATAGACTCCTAACTGTTTCTCAGTAACTTAAAACATGAGCAGACAAACTCTGGTCACTTTATTTGCAAAAGGCCCATATAATGACAAGGATATACAAACAAGCTAGCAGGTAGAGAGGAATTACTCAGGAAGTTAAGGCACAAAGACCATAATTGTAAGCCAGTCTGGGGCTACATAGTGACATCCAGTCTTCAAAAACCAAATATAGCAACAACAAAATTAAAAAAAAAATTAAAATGTAACAAAAAATTAAAAATCCATAAGAAAAACGGAGAAAACCTTTAAGAAAGCAAAACTGAAACAGACAAAAAAAACAATAACAGAGCCAGAAACAGAGGTACATGCTTGTAATTCAAGTACTCAGGAGACTGATGCAGGAGGACAGAGCTAGAGTTCAGGATGGGTCACATACAAAGATCTTGTCACAACAAACAGTGAGAGATGGGGAATGGGGAAAGGGAGAGGAAGAGAGAAAAGAGGAACACACTAATGGCAGAAGATTCAACAATAAGAGTTATACAAAGACAGAGAAATGTTTGATGGAAATTTAAAATCAGGTCAATACAAGACAATTACTTCAAAATGAAGTTATTAGAAAGTAGCTTGAAGGTGCCATAGTATTTAGTTTCACAAAAAGATATGGTATTATACAAATTTTTATGTTACTGGGAATAATGTGATTTTTTTTTAAATAAGATTCTAGTAAGCAAAGGCCAAAGAGATCACACAAAACAAAAACTTGTGTTTTGATTTGGGTCTGGAACACCCTCTGGCAAGGTTCAAGTACAGGTTTTGTTCCCAATGCAGCAGTGTTCAGGGATGGGGTTTTGCAAAATGACCAGATACAGGGTTCTTACCTTATCAAAGGTTAATCCACTGATGGGTTCATAATGGGAGAGCATTACTGAGATTGGTAGAGACTGAGTCACAGGGCCTACTTGGTGGTAATCACAAAGATGGGACCTGAAAGAATGGTTTCTGGTTTCTGGACCCTTCTTCCCTGGCTCCGATTCCCAGCAGACAAAAGGTGGGCAACTGTTCTACATATCCTTGAATGACATTCTACCTCACAATACTCTAAAAGCAATGGAGCCAATAGACATAAACGAAAATCTCTCTGGAATTGTGGCCAAATCACCATTTCCTCTTTAAAGCTGATTTCTAAAACAACTGCTAATCAGAACAGGGTCAATCTTGGTAAGAATACTTTTCTCTGCTACCAGAGAAATGAGAGGTACTCTCAAAATTCTAAGAAAAAATATTCTATTCTTAACCATACCAGTAAATAAATGTAAGCACATGGTAAAGACATTAGTTTCTCAAAAAAGTATTTTCCTATGTATTCTTACTAAGGAAGGTACTTGAGAGCATGCTTCAAGCAACATGGAATACATTAAAATAAAAAGCAGGAGATTAAGGAGATGACTCCAGCATGGTTGAGTCCAGAGGTAAGAATCCATAAAATCTATTTAACCACTGAGTTTCTAAACATTCTCCAATATATGATAAATTCTGTCAGTGTTTAAAGAGGAAATGACACAAAACAAAAAACCCAAGACAACTTTTAGTAATATGAAGGTTAAAAAAGAAACATAAAAGGAAATATTATAACACTTTAGGTGTGGCTACTAATACTATTTATGGTTTGTTTTGGTTTTCAAGACAGGGTCTCATTATGCAGGTCTGGCTGTCCTGGAACTTGCTATGTAGACTAGGCTGGCCTCAAACTCAGAGGGATCTGCCTGCCTCTGCCTGACTCCTGAGTGCTGGGCTTATTAATACTACTTATAAAGACACAGTTCTGTAAATACTGAGAACTGGTTGATCAAATATGGAGACAGACATATGAGAAGATAAGGTTCATGAACCCTCTTGGACAGCAGCAATGCAAAGGGAAGAACTAGGAAAGCAAATGGAGTCCTTATTTTCTATCACCAGAGAGAGCATGCAGCAGTGCATTTAAGATATGTGCTGCTAGGTGCATAGCTGTAATCTCAGCATCCAGGAGCCTGAGGCAAGAATTCTAGGCCAGTTTGGGCTGTGTAGCAAGACCCTGTCTCACAGTCAAAAACAAAAAAAAACAAACAAAACAGATGCCAAGACTAGAAAAAATAGAAAATGATTATCAACGGGGAATAGGATATTATAAACTTTAAAGTAACAAATTTTAAAACTATGTACATATATTACCTTAATAAAAAAATTAAATCCAAAGTAGAAATAATTTAGTTTTTTAAATTAATTAGTGATACAACTATGATGCAGGGTGAGCACCTCCCACTAATGGTACTTTCTGTTCTCTGATTCCCTTTCTCTCGTTTACCTGGGCTTTTTGGTGGGGGGTTCGCCATCATTGAAGAATCCAAAAATCTTGTCTATATCAGAGGCCTGGCTCCCTGTAGAAGCCATCCAGTTTCTAAAATAGATTAAACAGCATGTACCATGATTAAGATCTGTAAAGCACACCATTTACAACAGCACATACATTAAGCATTTTAATAAGCCATACACCCATGAGTATAGTATATTGTGGGGTGTCTGTTGCTTAGCAGAAATATATTAATTAACGAGCACACCAAGCTAAAGGAATGAAATTAGCCTAAGGAAAGTTGTTTTGAAATTACAACTCTGGCTGTTTCAGTACTCCATATTGCCATAGTGCTTGTGTTCCTGAGAATCCCTTGCCCCCACCTCCCACCAAAAACCAGCATTGGCTGCTCATATGAGTTACTGGTCATTGCTCTGTGGACTTACATTAAGGGGCCTGGGAACCCTTGAGGACATTAAAACAATCCACAGATGAGTGTACTAACAGTGCTTAATTACTCACTTAACACTTGGCAAAACAATAAGCAATGCAATTTGCTCAGACATTCTTGTTGTTAACAAACGTCCTAACAGGATGTAGACATGTCTTTCTAAACAAGGAAAAGATTTTAATCAAGCCACTGTGATAAATGGCAGGGGTACTAGCAAAGATTTGTGAAAGGCAACAAACACCAGTTGCTGGGATAACCAGCACAAGAGTCACTCAAGACTAGAGTAAGAACCACAATGGAAGTTTTAACTGTTCAAATTTTAGTAAACTGGTAACATTTAAATACTGACACTAGCAACATTTTTTTTTCATGTGTGCCCTTGTTTGTGAGGATGCATATGTTGGTGTGGGTCTCAGCATGTGTGTGGAGGTCAGAGAGTAACTTTCAGGGTGTGGTCTCTTCTATCACTACTTGGGTCACAGGGATCAAACTCTCCGGCCCAGCAATACATTTCAACACCAACAATCTGAGAGGTAACAGAGGAAGAGTTCTGGATATGTTTTTATGTCCCATTGTCACTATCAGGACTTTACTATTAGAAAGTTCATCATTTATTAAAGCTGTGTGTTGAATTTGCCTTTGTGAACAAAAGGCTCAGCTCCTTACCCCACATTTCATTTCATATAATGATCTTTTCTTTGATAGTATAGTCATCAGGGAACTAGAGGTTATAAAAATCACAAGAGTTAGGACACAGATCACCTATCTGGTCAAATCTTAGATCCTGATCTCAAGAAAGCAAGGCCCTGGGAACACAGGCCAATCACCAAAGTTGGGAAATCTTGTCTTAACTTAATCATCAGATGTGACCGTTAAAAGGACACTGTAAACGCTTAAAAACAAAACAAAAGTACATGTTTCCTAAAACCAGAATCTCTGGGGACAGCTAGATAAAGTCAAACTCAACTTTTGTAGAGCCCAGACACTTCGTGAACGATGGGCACACAGGAGGTACTCTGTCAGCCTTCTTTAAGTGTGTGTTTCAGTTCATAAGAGTCTAAAAGTTTTCTGTTTGCTGACAGTCAGGACTTGACCATCACTGAAATATTTTCATCATTTTCTGCATAACATATGTTTTATGGAGAGCCAGTGATTAAAAAAAAAAAAAGGTTACTTCTTTCACACAAACCACAATCTCTCAGTTTGCAGATATGATTTAAAGTAACATTAAGGAAGGCAAACATAATTATGCTCCCCCCTATAAATGTGGTTGTGGAAACCTGTTATTTAAACAAATTAAACCTAAGTAAAATCACTGAGTACTGAGAATATATAGTAAATGAAACTTAATGTAAGTTTTGAATCCTGGAATATTCAGAATTTAGTGCTCAATTCAAGTATTAAGCCAGTCTTGTTTAAAAATTTAAAAATCACTGGGCAGTGGTAGCACAGCACTCAGGAAACAGAGACAAGAAAATCTCCTGAGTTCAGGACCAGCCTGGTCTTCCAAGAGAGTGAGTTCCAGGACAGTTAGGGCTACACAGAGAAAACCTGTCTTGAAAAACCAAAACAACAAAACAAAGCAAAATCATAGTACCTATTACAAAACATGTACAACTTGTAAACATTTGCTCATTTAATTCCCACAACCTTATTGGGTATCATAGATTGAAAAACTCTTCTGAGATGTTCTAAAATTAAAAGCATTTGGACCCCCAAATGCCATCAAGTACAAAATTCCAGACCTGACAACATGTTACAGTAAAATGCAGGTACACTGACAATATTCTATACAACACCATCAGGCTATGTTTACATAAAAAATAAATTAATAGTGTTTTAGACTTGTGTCTCATTTCCAACATACCTCATTATGTGAACCCAAATATTAAAAAAACAAACGCTTAAAAACGTTTTTTAACCCCCCAAAAAAACCCTAAACCTGAAATATATCTGGTCTCAAACATTTCAGATAAAGAAGTCTCAACCAACATTATTAACCTACTTTACAGATAAAAAAAACTGTGACACAAAACGTTTAGTACTTAGTAGTCCCAGAATTCAAATCACAGCAACTCTGCTTGCAAGGCCATGTTCTCAACACTACTACTAATTAAAACGTTCACCAACTACTACATTTTCAGTTTTAAAATATTTCTTTAAGCCCCAAACTAACATTTTTTCAGTGCTAAAATTGTAGCAAGCAGGCTTACTTGCAATGTCGACTCAATGGCTAGGCCAAAATTAGTTGCATGAGGCACACGCTCATGCAGCCTGCTCAGTTTAGAGGGTGAAGAACTATTAGACCGCTCTCACCATTACCCACCACCAAAAGAATTCTAGACTAGCCCCTACCTTTTTCTCTGGTAAAATACATCCTCAACTTTGCTGTTTTCTCATCCTGACTACTGGTTAATTCCTGATGTTTTTCTCTACAGAACCTTTCTGAAAGTTCATTTTAGCTGCTGTAGTTTAAAAAAACTAAACACACACAACAGGCTCTGACAGGAATGTTTTAGGTCCTATTACTGAGGGGCTGAATGAAAAGTAATTCTGTATGTCTATCACAGCTATTCATCCATCTTGTTTTTGAATAGACTAATATGTTGTCTTCAGTCAAGGACATGAGTTATGTCCCACGTGTATATCCCAATGACTACATTATTAAAATTGTACCTTACTCACTCTAGGGTATTGTTTTCAGGGTGGATTCCCTTTTAGCATTTATCCTAAACAATACGCAGAGCTGCTAAAGAGCCTCAAAGGTAGGTGTGGAAATCTGGCACGGAGAATTCCTAACATGCATCAACCAGTCAGTACACACATGAATTTCACCATGTGACTACTACTTGAGCTTTCATTTCCGTGGAATTTGCTATGTGTAAGGAGGGAATGAGTCCTGAGTGAATGTGTGTTGATGACACAGCCATGCCAAGGACGTGTTAAGGACCCCAATGGGAGAAGAAAAGCCTTCGCCAGATGAGGCTCAATGGCAGCACCTTCCTGGGGTCTAAATGGACATATTAACAGCATGTGCAGAAAATGTCCACTGTAGCTTTCTATTGTCAGATGCTTATTGCCTGGAGTTAACCTCCTACATAGATTAACTAAACCTGCCTACTCATTCAGCTGTACGGATGGGATAAGCCTTCCTCCCTGTTCAACAGCACAGTAATAAACACACCGAGCATGGGGGTGAGGAGCTGGCTTCAGCTTCTCCATTAAGAGGAGCCTTGAACACCAGTCTCAGCTTTTCCTTCTGTGTGTCTGTACTTTCTTCATTTCTTTTCTGCCCTAGTCCGGTCAACCCGTGGGAGCCATGCAGAATGCAGCAGCCATGTATAGTTGAAGTGGGAAACACTTTTCTGCCACAAGTAAACATAAGCATTACCTGTGGTAGTTTCCTCATTACTCCAATAACTGCTAGGCCACTGAGAAGTCCTTCAAGACTAACAAAATATACCAAAATCAAAGTCAGATGATCAGTGAACAATGAAAAAAGTGATAGTTATGTCATTAACAAAACTTTCAGGCCCAAATTTTCAAATGAGAGAGAACACTTAGCAGGCTTGTAATCCCAGATCTTGAGTGTAGAGACAAAGGGTCATGGGTTCAAGGCCAACCTGGGCCACATGAGACCATCTATTAAAAATCCAAAGAAGACTGCATTTATCCTTTGAAACCTGTCATCCTGGCAGAAAATAGAGTTGTAGGGGCAAGAAAGGGGGGAAAAGAGAGGACAGAAAAGGGAGTCGTTATCTGGATGACAGACAGGTTGGTTTTTAATAGCAGACCTGGGACCTGACAGCATCAGAAGCCCACCAGTCTGTGCTGTCCCATCATTCTGGAGGCAGCTCAAAGGGCAACCTCTGGCTCTTCTATACTCAGCATTTAGGTGGGGCTCCTAGCTGTTTTCTCATGCTCTCAGGCTTCCAGCACACGCACAGTACTCAACTGAGCCAAGCCACATGTTACAAAGAATTTGGAATATCACCATGTGATAGATGGGCAGATGGAATAAGTCAAGTGGTGGGAAAGTCCAATTTTTTTTTCCCAGAAAGCAAAGAATTTACAAATAACTAGTGTAAAAGAATGGCACATTTCTTACAGCAAGCTTCTGCATCTTTGTTTATGAAAAATGAAACAATAATTGGAATAAAGAACACTTTTTCTTCTGCAGCAAAAACAGACACACACAGGAAAGAGTTAACTTCTTTTTCTTTTTTTTAATTAAGGGAAACAACAGTCATTCTACGTGTTGAGAAAAACGCAAGCCCCTTTAATTGTGGCTTTTGGACTAACTCCAACACATCCGTGTTTTAGCAGCTGTAGAAGAAGGAAGGAAAAGATGCTCAGTTAAGTGAGGTACTACAAAGAAGCATTCCATAAGCTTGTTGAACTGAACACATTCAATAAAACACTTTGTCTGGGTAGTTGATATGGCCAGTCCACAGTGTGGACTGCAGCTTTTCCTCTCAGTGTACAAAGCAAGCTTGCTGTGCCCCCTTAAGAGTCACACAGAGATAGCAACAATGTCTAGCCGAGAAGGGATTTGATTCTCTCTCCAACCCAGGCTTAAAGTATTTCCTCTACCCATGTTTAGCCTTAGCTCCTACCATTATTAAGCATGCCTTTGACTTTTGTCAGATAATAGCTACAATAAACTCATTTCTTGAAAATTTGTAATTGATAACATGCTAGCTTGATGTTATTGTTCTTCTACCAATATTCACTCACATACAATGTGAAAAGAGCCTCATTATTAGCGAGGGCTCTGAAAGACCTTAAGAACTACCAGGTAAAACCACAAATTCTAGTAAGTCATTTCACTCAAGCCCCAAATAAATCATATTGAAATTTCAGGCTCATGATTTTGGATGTTCTTTTTTTTATCAGTTATATTGTATGTATATAGGTGTTTTGCCTGCAAATATGTCTGAGCATCATGTATGTGCTATCATGTATGTGCTGTGCTTTCAGAAGCCAGAGGGTGTCATATCTCCAGGGACTGGAGTTACAAACAGTTGTAACTGCGATTTGCATGCTGAAACTAAACCCAGGTCCTCTATATGTGCAGCCAGTGCTCTTAACCACTGAGCCATCTCTACAGTCCCTTTATCAATTATTTTTCATTATGAAGCCAAACTGGTAGCTCAGTTGATAAAGTGCTTCCCTTACAAGCACAAAGTACTGACTTCAATTCTCTAGAACCTACATAAAAACCAGGATATGGCCAGGCATGGTGGTGTATGCCTTTAATTCCAGCACTCAGAAGGCAGAGGCAGGAGGATCTCTGTGAGTGTGAGGCCAGCCTGGTCTACAGAGTCCAGGATAGCCAGGGCTACACAGAGAAACCCTGTATCCAAAAACCAAAACCAAAAGAAAAAAATCAGGGTACAGTAGTGCACACTGTGGGGTACACATCTCTACAGAGCTGTGGAGATGGAAAGCAGCCGACCACTGTGGCTTGCTGGCCAGCTAACCTAGACTACTTGGCAAGTAAGTACCAGGCCAAAGAGAGACCCTGCACACGTGTGCGCACACACACACACCACATCATACATAGAGTACAAAACTATTTAAGAAGGAACAATGGAATACTGAAATTAAAATTTGATTTGAATTAAAAATTGGGGACTGAAGATGGTGACTTTACTAAGGAACATAAGGAATGACATCTTTGTCACTGCTTTCCCTCCAGGAAAGCTTTTATGAAAGCATATCCAAGAAACGATGACACACAGTGCTTAAGAAAGTGCCTTTTCCACAGAAGATGACAATGCAGCCACTTCTGATGAGAACTGATAGATTAAGATCAGAAAGAAGGAGAGGAGGACCTCCCCTATCAGTGGACTTGGGGAGGAGCATGCATGCAGAAAGGGGAGGGAGAGTGGGATCCGGAGGGGAGGAGGGAGGGGCTTATGGGGGATACAAAATGAATAAAGTGTAATTAATAAAAGTTAAATAAAAAATTAAAAAAGAAAGTGCCTTTTAAAATACTTAATGTAAGTGCTTTCCATGTATCAAATAGTAATATCTTATAAATAATTCCAGCACATATGAGAGGTTATTTATTAAAATGAAATTAGAAGAAGAATATAGTTCAAAGTTAGAACATCTACCTACTGAGATAGCTATTCTTGGTTGTCAAATTGACTGCATCAGGAATTAGCTAAAACCCAAGCAGCTGCATATACCTTTAAGGAATTTTTTTCTTAATTAAATAATTTGAAGTTGGAAGACACCTTTTAAAGCAGATTTTTCGAGGTGGTAAGATACACCTTTAATCTGGGCCACACTTTCTGCTGGCAGCCTATATAAAGAAAATGGGAGAAAGAAGCTAGCTCTCTTTGCTTGCTTGCTCTTGCTGGCTAGTCCACTCCTTCATTGGCATTAGAACCTATTTCTTCAGGATTTCAGTGTGCCCTGATGACCAGCTGAGACATCTAGCCTCATGGACTGAACAACTACTGGATTTTTGGACCTTCCATTGGTAAACAGCCATTGCTAGATTAGTTGAACCACTGGATCTAAGCCTTCCTAATAAATCAGATCTGTTCCTCTAGAGTGCCATGACAATTACACCTAGGATACACAAGGCTCAAGATTCTGTCCCCAGAATCACAAAAGCAAGCAAACAAGGAGAGCAAGAAAATAGTCTTTAAGCCCAATATGTACATTCCTGTAAATCCTTAAAAATTAAGTTGCTACTTTTAAAACAGTCTGAGTTATGTATACTGACATCTTCAATGACTTACATTTCATGCTAACAGTGTATACATACAATGCAAACAAATATGTAGATATCTGGGGTACACCAGAAGATGCCAACATCAAGCAGCATCTCTTTGAGTTGAAAACTGACGTCTTTGTTTTGACACAAGGAAAATCAAAATAATTAAGTATATCCCACTAATTTTTGACTCTTTTCACTTTTGGGGAATTTCTAACTTAACTAGTGATAAAAATTACTAGCTATTATTAATTTTTTGAAAATTGAAAATGTCATACTTTGACACCATAAAATTTGGCAAATTTTGTAATTAAAAACTACCTTGTATTATAAATAATTATTTTGTAATTAAAAACTACCTTGGATTATAGGTATGTGCTACCACACACCTACATGAACATAGGAGATTGAGACAGGAGAATCAGACTCTTGTCTGGTCCAGACTCTTGTCTCCAAAACCAAAGCTGACACTCCTAAGCATAACTGATTGTAGAGTTAAGTGAATTCACTGGCAGCATCATACGAGTATCTTAGTATCAGCATGGAATCCAAACCCCACTAATAATAAAGCAAGGACAGACTATAGCAAAGATATAAAGCAGATGTTTTGCTCTTATTCTTAGATTTAACTAAAAGGAAAAGAATAAAAATAGTGTGCAACATTAACACACACATGTACACACACATGGGAGCTCGAGCACATTGGGGAGACATCAGTCAGTAAAGTACTTGCCACACAAACAAGAAAACATGAATCTGAACCCAGAACCCACATAAAAAGGCCAGAAGTGGTGGTACATACTTGTAACCCCAGAACCAGTTAGGCAGAAACAGGCACTCCATAAGCGGAAACACTCAGACCCAGCCTTCCCCCTCTAAATTATGGAAATAAAAAAACAGGACCTGGGGCACACTAGGCATACCCTCTACCACCAACTATATAACATTCTCGAATAGTAAAATCTTTACTTTTGGGATTTTTGTTTGTTTTTAAAATGCTGGGTGTATAAGCATGTAAGCCAATTTTAACTGTTTACTTACAGAGATATCTGTTTGTTCAGCTGCCCTCTGAACTGAGCTTTAAAAAATAACTGCATTACTCTGGAACTGCCTGGTTTCAAGTTAAGACAAGACAAAAATATAGGTATTTAAAGATTAAGTCTGCAGACATTTGTGGAATGGAAGTTCCATGCCTAACTACTGATTTACTTTGGCTTATGAACTTTTGAAACTAACTCAGAAGAAACTCATTTCTAGAAATCTGAGACATTCAATCCCTCCCTGAAGCCTCTAGCAAATTCATCGAATAGGCTTGTGCATTCTAGCCTTGAGGTCTGTCTTTGCTCAGAATGCTCTTCCCTGTCCATATGCATAGGCCACCAAATTTTTATTCAAATTATACCTGATGATCTGAACTACCCTAACTATCCTTTTTAGAACTGACAGTGGTCATTCCCATCCTCTGACATTCATTCCTCTTACTTTTTATTTCATAGCAAACATCAAACCTTACCTTACCTACTTATTAGTGAAATGCAGCTACACTTATGTTATTACATGACTCCTCCCATTGGAAGTTAAAGTCCTCAAAGATAGGGACCTTCTGTTTAGTTCATGAATAAATTGTGGAACAGTGCCTGTGCACAGAGGGCATTCACAGTTCTGTTTATCAAAAGAACTAACCAGATGAAAGAAGGTGCTCGTGGTTGGAATGACAAGGATTTCTTAGGAATCAGAAAAAGTATTTCCTCCGCATACTAACAGGTGTCTACAGTTACAAGTGCTCGGGAGGATCACTTAAACCCAGGGGTTTAACATCAACTTGGACAACAGAGAGATCTTCCCCATCTCAAAGTGGGGAGTAGGGACAAAAAGAAATCTATCATTACTTTTAATGTAGGAAATATCACAAAAGGTTATTTTCATTTTTAAGTGGAACAAATAGAAAAAATATGTACACAAGTAAACCAATACCTACATAATCATTTTCAGATACTCTAAATGGTCATAGGACTTAAGGTAATCTGATTCAGCAGGCAAAAGTAGCAGACTTAAGGTATGAAGAACGTCACCTGGCACTAGACGAACATTATACACCTAAGTCACCTTACTATTTACTTGCTTTTTGTGTGCAGGCTTTTTTTTCTTTTTGGTGTGTGTGTGCATACATGTGTAGGTTGGTAGTCCACCTCAGGTGTTGTTCCTCAATCTATCCACCTTGCTCTTTCAGATAAAGTCTCTCACTTGAACCTGGGACTCAGTAATTATGCAGGGCTGGCTGGCTGGCTGGCTCTGCCTTCTTAGTGCTGAGATTTTAAATAATGCTTTTTATGTGGTTAATGGGAATTGAACTCAGGTCTTTATGACTGCATGGCAATCATTTTACCAGGAGGGTTCCCACTCTGTCCCCAAATAACCTTATTATTGCAACTCAAATATCTAAGATGTAAACAGATTTTTAAGGTAAATTCATTTTGTTTTGTTTTAGACAGGTTCTCTCTATACATACCAGTCTAGCCTTGAACAGTTCAACTGTCTCAGCCTCCCAAGTGCTGGAAGCACAGGCATCAACCACCCTGCTTAAATGTACAACGTATTATTTTGTTAATGTGTGTGTACGAGTGTAGCATGAATGTGTCGTGGTGTGGGTTTGGAGGTCAGGAGACAACCTCAAATGTTAGCCTCATTGTCCACTTTGTTTTGATTCAGTGTCACCTGCTTACTGCTACAATGCCAGAGTTCTCAGTGATTCTGTCTGCCTCCTCTTTTACTGTGGGTATGCCATGATTACAGACATGTGCTACTATGTCTGACTTACACGGGCTCTGGGGATCTTAACACTGATCCTCATGCTTGCACAGCAAACACTTTATCCACTGAGTCATCACTGCAGCCAAGAGGAGATTCTTTAACCCCCCAAGATAGGGTTTCTTTGTGAAGTCTTGGCTGTCCTAGAACTCACTTTGTAGACCAGGCTGACCCTCGAACTCAAGAAATCCATATGGGATTAAAGGCACATGCCACCCCCATCCAGCCAGGCACTTTTTTTTTGGGGGGGGGGGTGTTCCAAAGGTGGATTCTTAAGAGAAGAACTCTTTCTGTCAGAGACTCAGGGGTATTAATATTTGGGGGCATGAAACTAGTGTTTATCTCAAAACAAATTGGGTTAAATAAAAGTATTCCATGACTTCTCATCTATGATTGATAAAATTAAATTTCTCATCATGGTTATAAAGCCCTGGCTCCACCCACCATCAGCTCTCCATCCAGCCTCCTCTCCACTTACTGAGTGCCTCTTGTTTCAATCCTACTAGGAGGCTGCCTGTCCACCCTCTTCCTCTAAGTGCCTCTGCTATACTTTGACCCTTTTTAATATCTTTTAACACTTGCAATTACTGGGCAAGAATATATTACAAGAATAACTCTTCTTTAAAGATAAGATGTAGTTCTATTATCCTCTCCCTAGTCGAGTTTCTACTACAGTGTTTTATACAACAGGATAAATGTTCAAATATTTGCTGACTCAGTGATTGTATACCTACGAGTTAAATTAAAGTATGAGATAAACTGGTAAGTTTAGATGTTCTAAACTGTTAAAACACAAGATGAATAGGTAAAGTGACAGTATTTTCTTTCATGCCAACCAAATAGCTGTGACACTACCATTCAACAGGTTAAGCTTCTTAAGCTTTCAATTTTTCTCAACTACATGAAAACAAAATACAGTCACATAAGACTTTCACTGACAGTCTACCGATGCATGTTTTGAAACAGAGCTACATTTACTCAACTCAGCCCATTTCTAGTTTGTCATTGTCTCTGATTATATTCTGCATATGCCTATAGAATTTAAAAAAATAATTTTATTAGTCACAAACTGTTGAATTTTCATGTTCAAATATATATTCAATGTCAGGCACAGATTAAGACTACCATTACTGCATCCAGCTTACCTCCCCCAAAACACTACATAGCATTAATAATTTGCTCAATACCACTCTCCTCTGAGGAATTCTGTTATCACTACGAATCACAAAAACCCTTGATAATGCAGCTGATTAAGCAGCATGCTATAAGTCACCTAACCATTATGCAATAGTCAGGGTACACTGACTGCACAGTCAACTAAATAATGCCTCAGCATGTAGACATATAGTATACTGACTTCAAAGTCAACTGTGTTATGACATAATGGCATGTGCTATTATCCCAATTGATGAATAAGACATGCTACTGCCTTGGAAAGTCTAGCCTTTAGGGACAAAGAACTTTGAACAAATATTTGTAACATGTTCATGCAAGTTGAATACACACACACTAACACTGAGAAGGCAACACCTGTGCTTGTGGAACCATTTATTAGAAATGAAATTCTAAAGACAAAATTCAGTGAAACTGTTTTTTCTCTGCCTCCCAGCTGCTGGGATTAAAGGCATGAACCACCATGCCCAGCTTCTCAGTTTATTTATGTAGAACATAAAATACTGCTTTGTTGTTTTTTTTTTAAGTTGAATTTTATTAGGACAAAAAGTCCTGCAGAGATGATCATGGTAGTTGAAGATTGCATTTTTAGTCACATCTTAGATAACCTTAGGTTCATCATTCTTTTGTTCTTAAAGGATTGTTAAAATGTCTTTTTTATAAAATCAATATATACTTAGGTTATTAATTTCCCATAATTTTAACATGCAGAAAACTGTGTTGCTGTTTAGCTTCCTTTACTTTCTGAAGCATCTAATGCTTAATTCCATTCTCATCTTTTCCTAGTTTCCTTCCCATCCCCCTAGTGAAGGATCAATCACCCTCTCTTTAGTCTCCAAAGTGAAAGGTCTGAAAGGGTTCCCCTTCCAACTCCACACATTTCTCCCCACCATAGTGTTCATATGGTCTAAAGTATCAACTATTTGTTATAGACTCGTGGCTCACATCTCGCTGTGCTTTAGGCCCATGAGATCCAACTCTCAAGTTCAGTAAGAATGCACCTAAACACATGTGGTTCTTTGAGACAGACGGTATTTCAAACTAAAAGTCAAAATACTTAAATTATTGTGTACCACAGACCTCTGAATGACATAATATCTGCATGTTAAAATTATGGGAAATTAATAACCTAAGTATATATTGATTTTATAAAAAAAAACATTTTAACAATCCTTTAAGAACAAAAGAATGATGAACCTAAGGTTATCTAAGATGTGACTAAAAATGCAATCTTCAACTACCATGATCATCTCTGCAGGACTTTTTGTCCTAATAAAATTCAACTTAAAAAAAAAACAACAAAGCAGTATTTTATGTTATACATAAATAAACTGAGAAGCTGGGCATGGTGGTTCATGCCTTTAATCCCAGCAGCTGGGAGGCAGAGGCAAGTGGATCTCTGTGAGTTCGAGGCCAGCCTGGTCTACAAAGTGAGTCCAGGACAGCCAGGGCTATTACATAGAGAAACCCTGTCTTGGAAATAAATAAATAAATTAAGAGTCGAAAACATTGTTTAGACTAGAAAAAAAAATCAGAAAGTGCCACAAAAACCAGGAGATTATTATCTCCACAGAACCCACCAAGTTTTAACTTGGAAGAAACAGCTCGAAGGGCATTGCTTTGCTGAGCAGGCAACAGCAGTTTCAAAATGGCCTGTGAAAATAACCAAAGGGGAAAATTATCAGAGAAAAGCAGGTTAGGGAAACCTAAAAACACACTGCATAAGAGCTTAGGAGGTCAGCAAAAACAAAGAAAGAACTCCCAGGTAGAAAGCAGCCAGAGGGTAGTTGGCACCTTTCCTATTCCTTGGAGAACAGATCCTAAATACATGCAGGGAAAGAAAGGTTATATAGAAAGTTATGTAGAAAGAAAAAGAGGGCTGGTAAGTTGGCTCACTGGTAAGAGCACTTGCTTCTCTTGTAAAGGACTTAGGTTTGGTTCCCCGGTACACATGGTGTTTCATAACCACCCATAACTCTAGTTCCAGGAGGTCTGGTGTCTTCTTTTGATTTCTAAGGGCATTCAGCATGAATATGGTACACAAAACCACAAGCAAAACACTCACATAAAATAATTTTCGGGTTGGAGAGATGGTTCAGTGGTTAAGAGATCTGACTGCTCTTCCAGAGGTCCTGAGTTCAATTCCCAGCAACCACATGGTGGCTCACAACCATCTTTACCTTCTACTGCTGTCTTCTGGCATGCAGATGTACATACAGATAGAGCATTCAAAATAAATAAATAAAATCTTTAAAAAAAATAAAATAATTCTCTTAAAAGGGAGAGCAAAAGGGAAACACCCTGTCACCCCAATGGAGATTACTGCAGACCCTGTTTATTGGACAAGATTTTAGAGGATGCTCGGAGTGCCTGATAACCCATGTTCATATCAATTAAAAAAACTTTCTTTCTTAGAGTGCCTCTGCTTTCTCATATCATGTCCTTACAACCCCTTTCGCAGTATTTTTCTGCCAGTTCTTCCTCCTCCACTGACCTCAGTATCTCAGCAAATTAACCTTCAAAAACATTCAGTGTTGGGTATGGTTGCATACATCTTAACTCCAGCATCCAGGAAGCCCAGGCAGAACATCAAAAGGTGGAGGCTGTGGCTGGAAAGATGGTTCAGCAGTTACGAACACGGGTTGCTCTTCCAGAGGTCACAAGATGGATCCGGGTACCTACACAGCAGCTCACAACTGTCTGTAACCCCAGTACCAAGGGTTCTGACACCCTCTTTTGGCCTCCCTTGGCACCTATGACAGATGTCCATAGGTGTAGGCAAAACCCTCAAATAGATAAAAGTAATGCTTTTAAGGGTTGGAGACAAGTTTGTTTTATACAGCAAGACCCCTTCTTAAATGAACAAATTTAATTTACAGAAAGCAAGATGTGGTCCCTACCTATAATCCCAGCTATAGAGGTATAATCCTACAGAGAACTACAGAGGTAGATGCAAGAAGGTTCAAGGGTGGCCTGGGAAACTTAGCAAGAATCTTGTTTCTGTAAGATAAAGGAGAAGGTTTGTATGGCTCAGCAGTAGAGAACTTATCTAGAATGTGTAAGGCCTCAGGTTTGCGCTCCATAACTACTGGAACAAAACCAACAAGTGGCAAGACAGGGTTGCAGTATATTTTTACAGCTGGCCGTGGCTGTGAGGCACCAGGATGAGAGGGAACCCCAGAAGAAGGCAGCTGAGGACCAGGGCGATCTCTAGCTCCACCCCAAGAAGAGATGCCTATGGATTCTGTAACATTGTAACAAAGCACTAACTTGTGACATCTAATATCGAGGCTTTCAGCCAGAGCAAAGGCTGACTGACCTCAAAGAACCTGAAGATAAGAAATGAGACATACACCTCTGAAAACATTTCAGGAAATTTATGGGTAAGTTGTGTTTCTCCTTGTTATGTATAGACATCATTGTGCCCACGTTCATGGCACTTAATAAAATTTGTTGACTTTGGTCCTTATATAATTAATACGATCATTCCACGTACTCCCATTAAAATGATAAGAGAATAATTTTGTAAACTATAAAAGCAAGAGTGAGACAAAGGATAGAAGACTGCAAAAGCTGAGAATTTTAAATAAATGTTTGGAGCTAGTAAACATATAAAGATATATATGGGTTATCATGAAGTCTATTCACTGGACCATTCTCTCCAACCACTGCTAAGGCAGAAAACAAGCTCTTTTTCTCCACCTCCCAATTCAAAGGGTGAGAGGAAACCAAAATGAAATCTGAAATTACTTGAGTCAAGGATAGATAGGATCATTAGCTATACAGAGAAATCAAAGATGAAAGAGCTCGTTCACTTCTCAAATTACTAAGTGTCTACTAAGTGCAAGGCCCTTCTCTGCAATGGTGAATACAACAAAGCAGAACAGAACAAAACCACGCCCTGGTGGAATCCATAGTAGTAGTGAGGTAAACCAGGTAAGAAATGCTCCTGGAAACAGAAGGAAAAGCAAGATAGGGGCCTGACTTTAAAGGGCTCTGGAGCCAACCTGAAGAAGGAACATGCCACTGCATATCAGAGGCAAGAGACATCCAGGTGGAGTTTCCAGTCAAAGTCCTCCTAGCACTTGTAGGAAATTGAGCTAATGCAAAATAAGATCTGAGAAGAATCTAAAAAATTGCAATGACCACACTTTCAGTCTATCACATCTATACAACAAGAGTAGATATTGTAAAAAAGAATCAAACTCTGGCATGGTAGCACATGCTTGTAATTGCCAGTACTTAGGAGGTGAAAGTAGGAAGATGGAAAGTTCAAGACCAGCTTAGACTATAAAGAGAGGAGGGAGGATGGGAGAGGTAAGGGGAGTGGATAAAGGGAAGAGAGAGGAGAGTAGGATAGAAAGAGAAAGGGGAAGAGACGAAAAACAAGAGAGGAGGGATGGATAAGGGAGAGAGAGAGAACATGAACAAAGAACCAAAAAAAAAAAAAAAAGGATGGGAGAAAAATCTGCCTTAAAACTGAGTGGGCCCACTATAACAAGGCAAGAACATGGAGGAAAGCCCCACCCCATTGCATACTACCATGAAACTTCATAGTGTCAGGACAGAGAACATCCTCATAGCTTCCAAGGAGGGAGAAAAGCAAACTGTCATGTGAAAAGGGTGTGAAATGCTGTCTCTAGAGCAATAACCAACTCCAGAAGACAGTACAGCAATGTCTCAACATTCTACAGGAGAATTACTTCAAACCTTCATTTCTGTATGCTACTGAACCATCAAGTAAGAAGGGCAAGCAAAACCAAGTCATCCAATGCTTCTCAGGAAATTACTGGAGTGTGTGATTCAATAAAACAGGGAAATAAGCCAGAAAAGGACATGGTTCCACACAGGAAGGAGGTGAAAGAAAAGCAGGTCCAGGCCAGAAGCTGGGCAGCACTCCTAAAAAATAAAGGTAGGAGGAAGAGGCAGGGCTCCAACAGACTGCCGAGATACAGCTGAGCTCATAATGTTACTGATAAGTATACGAGAAGTTGGCACATTTGGGGGGAAAATTAACAGGAGACAGGTGAAAACTGAAGTGTAGGCCAACCTAAACACTGAGGAGCACAGGTGGAAGAAATTGTGTGGTTCAACAAAGAACACTATTTGGCAGAGAGGTGAAGTAGCAATATTTAAAATTGGTCATTATTTTTCTTTTCTTTTTCCCCCTTAGGAACCTGACCTTTGTCTGGTACACCCATAAACAAAATGTTAGCTTGGGCAAGCAAAAGGGAAGGAAACTGATTGCTGAACTCTAAGTCACGAAATCAGAATCTCTACAGCAAAGATCTGGAGACTGATTTCTTGCTTTAAACAGTTTTATTATGTTGCTCTGCAACTGGGGATACGGATAATTATGAACCACCAGGTGGGTGCTGGTAAATGAACTCGGTAAGAGCAATAAGTTCTCTAAATCACAAAACCCTTTCAATCTATTTTCAAAGCTCCATACTTTTCTAAGTATCAACCTGTTTACTCAAAGCACAGGAAGTTCAGTATCATATAATCGTTTACACTATCCTCTTCTTTGGGTGAGAAATTTGAGGCTCAAAACTTTGAAGTAAATCACTTAAGAGACAAAATTAACTCTCTATTTCTTGACTCCCGGCTCAGTTACAAAGTATCTGAGAAGTATTCCCGCACCTGGTCTTCTATGTGGAGACTGGCTGATATTTTTTATATACTGGCAATGTGCTAGGCTTTACAAGAGTGCTTTAATGTGCACTACGTTAACCCTCACATGGCCCAAAAGGAGCTAAGAGTTTCAAACACTAAAGCAGGCTGTGTAGCTTAGTGGATGGGTGCATGTTCAGCTTATGTACAGACTAAGTGATACAAAATACTCATCTGGGCGTGATGGCTCACACCTGTCAGGAAGCTAAATCCAGAGAACCATCTCAAGGTTGAGGATAGCCCCTTACACAGTGACTGAGGCCCAACCATGGCTAACCAGCAAGACCCTGACCTCAGTACAAATTACCCCAAAACAAAAAAAAAGGTGAAAGATTAAATTATATAAAATTGCACAGACTAAAATCAGTTTGCCTGCCTCCAAATGGCTCTTGCACCATGTACTCTATCAATTTATAAGGCTTACAGACCAGTCTCTTCTGCATCTCCATTTTTGTATTGTTTCCCTAATGAAAAGTATATCAAAATGGTTTCCCTAATTAAAAGCATATAAGCATAAGTTACTGACTAGTATGATAAATTACTGAATGTGATTCATACCATTAACAAAACAAGTGTGTGCAAGATATTCAGCTCCTTCTTGGATGCATCTCCTCTATTCAGCTGTTAAAAAGAGCAAACAGTTTCCTGCTTGGCAACATTAACAAATCTTTTTTTTTTCTAGGCATGATAATGGTATTGTGGTTGTGTTAAAAAAAGATCTTACCTTTTACAAAAGGATAATAAAGTTTCAAATGAAATATGTATGAGATGTGAAACAGTATCATCTGGGAAAGACACTGGGTGTAGGATAAGGTTGGTCCCTGTTGGTTAAATGAAGTTGTTGATCCATAGATGCGAGTTTAGTACTTGCTCCCCCCAACACACACACCACCACCCCTTTTTTTTTGCTTGCTTTTTTTGAGAGTATCTAATGTAGCTTAGGTTGGCCTTACTTTCACTAGGTAGCTGAAGATGACCTTTGACCTCTTACATCCTCCTGCCTCTGCTGATCTGAGACAAAAAATGGCAAGCCTTGTATCACATCCACTTTACTTCTATTTGCTCATTTAAATTTTCACAGTTGAAAAAGAAAAAAAAAGATTTCATAAAAAACTGGAGAAAAGCCACAATATTAACATGGTTTGAAAGAGAACTATGAATGTTCCCCCTGTTCTGACTGATATACTTTCCATGATACAATTATTATTTTTACAATAGAAAGTGTAAAATAAAGACACACTCATTCCTATATACCATCTTTGATTTTAGGTAGTTTTTACTGTTTCTAAATAAGCAGACCAAGATTTTCCACAGTCTCACATGGTCAAACATAAAAGCAAAAAGCACTTTTCATCTCTTTACTGGTTATAGAAAACCACTGTTTAGTGGTTTACTGGTTATAGAAAGCCACTGTAGGAGAACAGGAATGACAAGCAAGTAGAAACTAGCCAAGAGTAAGTAACAGGGCCACAACTATAGCAAACAAAAGACCAAGCTGAGAAAAACATCCACGGCACAGCTCCTCTTCATAGTCAGTTTTCAGTAAGGACTTTGAATGTACAAAGTGGTCAGGCTATCTTGGTGCTACTGAGGTGGAGACTGTGGACAGACAGAACTCCTAGGTTAGTAGCCTCATGTGGTCCACCTCCAGCATTCTCTTGTGACATAGCTACTCCATGCCTCATGAAATGACAAAGTCCAGGAAGCCTGTTTAAGATACACCCTCTGGATCACTGGTCAAAAGCTAGATAAAGGTATGAGGCAAGAGAACAAAGGAATTTCTTGGAAATGCTGGGTGTGGCAGCAGGCCTGTAATCCCTGCACTTGGAAGAATGATTTAGGAAGACCAAGAGTTTAAGGCTACTCTAGGTGATACAGTGAGTTCTAGGATACCATGGACTTCACAGTGGTAGGTATCCTGTCTCAAAAAAAAGGTAGGCTGATTTGAAAAAAATAACTACTATCCACAACTTACCTCATAAGGTTACAGAATTCTCTTCTTTTTTAAAAACAGTGTCCCACTATGCTGGCCTGTAGTTAACTGTGTAGACCTACCAGGCAGGCCTCAAAACTCAGTGATGTACCTGCTACTGCCTCCTGGGTGCTGGGATTAAAGGTCTGTGCCACCACACTTGGCCTAGAAAATATATATTTTTTAATTATTTATTGGGGGGGGCATATGTGCCATAGCAAGTACAGGGAGGTCAGAAGGTAGCTTTGTGGAGGTTTTCTCTTTCCACCTTTATGGGGTTCAAGGCTTTTGAAGCAACCACCTTTACCCATGCTACCTCTCCAGCCCCCACCTAGGAAATCTTAAGCATTATCCCAATAACATTCATTAGGTAAACTCCAAATACAAACATCAGCTCAGTAGAATGAAATGGGGTGGGGGACACTAAAGAGGAACAAAATCTAGATTCTTTGTGCTAGTGCTAAACACATTCAAGGTAAGTCTGAAATAAATTTCATTTGTTAAGGTCAAAAGAGGTTCTGAAGTACCATTTCAAACCTTCAAAAAACAGATACTTAAGAATTGTACAAAAAAACACCAACTGTTAAAACCCAAGTTACCTTTCAAGTTCATAGCAACTTAAAAAGACTAGTCCCCATATTGCCTGTCTCCCAAGACCACACTTTCCAGGAAACCACCATGAGTTCTTGCTTATTTCTTCTCTTAATCTCCCTAAAATCATAAAACAATGGCCAAGTACTTCCTGCTCTTCAGGCAATAGAATGTCTGGTTAATCTGAACCTGGCAAATCTCTATTTCAGGAAGTATTCATTAGCATTCTGCAACTAACCAATATTCCATATATGTTGTTTAAGGTTCCTTATTAATCAGTTTCTCTCTATATTTATGAAATACTAAAGCAGCTTCAGTGCTTTTCTATAGGACAGCAATCATCTTTTAAAGGTTTTCTTTTTAAGTTGTTACATTTAATGTGTGTGTGTGTGTGTGCACCCACATGTGCTCAAGCGCACACAAACACATGAAATAAGAGGACAATTTGTGAGAAGTCGGTTCTTCTTGTATGTGGGACTCAGGTTGTCAGGCTTGGTAGAAAGCACCTTTACAAGTCAAGCCAACAATCAAGTTCTTTATGTAGCTATATAAATAAACCATGTTTGAATAGCTCTGTATTCCTTAAAAATGATGACCCAGTAACAGAATGTCCTTCCTTGGGCTGACAACCTTTTGGAATAAAAGGTGTCTCTAATCAAAATGACAACATGAAACTGGTGAGGAAGTAGAAAAGAGAATGCCTGAAATAGTTCTGGCTGAATGTGGAAGAAGGCAACACAAATCTGAAGGAAAGCAGGATGTACATTTATAAACTGTTTGTTTTGGTTTGAGACAGTCTATGTAGTCCTAGCTATACTGGAACTGGCTTTGTAGACCAGGCTGGCCTCGTTCACAGAGATCCTCCTGCCTCTGACCCTGAGGGCTAGGACTAGAGGTGTGAACCACAATGCCCAGCTGTAACTCTATTTTAAATTGTAAAATGCCAAGGTTCATGGGAGAAGCAATAAGGAAATTATAACTTTGGTAAGCACATGTAGAGATAAACAGCAAAACTGAAATCTTTAAATCCTTCCTAGAAAATTTCAGCAAGAAAAAAATTGTAAAAGTCTTCTCAACACAGTGACTGGCATCTTTACTTTCAGGCATTAGATAGTGTGCCTCAAGTTAACCTAAAACCTAGAACACAACTCTTGTGTCACTTGCAATGACATCTGAGTTGTTTCTTCACTTTGTTTTCTTCCACAGAAGGTCAATTCTGTAAAAACAAGTGTTAATTGATGAACAATGCAGGAAAGGTAAAAGCATAAACAAGTTTTTTTGAACTTTCTCCCACATCATAAAGGTCCTATACCTCGTATAGGTGTGTAATTAATGTAACGACGTGATTTTTAGTCCTGAGGTCCATGTCTTAGGAAAGGGGCCTTCATATGACTAACAAGTGATGCTCAACAGTTTAGTAACATTAGAACCTGGAACTGGAGCTTTTCAGAAAGGGTAATAATTCTTTTAAGAATGAAATTTCTCAACTTTTATAGTGTTCTACTTGTGAAATTTATTGGTCAGAAGGGACAGAGCTACTAACAGAAGCAACAGTGTTTTCCAAACTGTTCCCATGGACCTCTATATCCAGGTCTATTACAGAAATGCAACCAAGTCTTTCCACCATTCTCTGCCTTCATTCTTCATGTAAAAAACTGACAGAAATAGAATGGTTCACAATGCTCATTAACAGGCTGAGTGATGGTAGTGGTGGTTTCGGGATGGAGGGGGGATGGTATAGTCTTTAATCCCAGCCCCAGGGAAGCAGAAACAAAGTTCTGTGAATTCGAGGCCAGCCTGGTCTAAAATGTTATACCTTTAAACGAGACAGACAAAAGACCCAACCCATCCCAGAAACACTGTAGCCACATAAATACTAGTGAGTTTACAGATTTAGGGATTAAAAAAAAAAATCAGCAACAGCAGCTGCCAATGTACATCTTGACTGCATAACTGGTAATTTACATTCCAAAGGTAGTACTGAGCAGGGAGTAAAAGACCACGAAAAGGGACATGACCTCATTTAGGATCGCCTACATTACAGCAGCCTAATTGGTTTCCCCCATACACACCCTTTTCCTTCCAATCTGTCTTGCTTTGCACCATCAGATTCCTATCTACAATTCCACGTGCAAGAAATATCTTAAGAAGTTTCAAAGACTCCCAAGTGTCTATCCCATGAAGTTTAGATTCAACTTCTAGTCTCCTGAGGCTATTCACCTGTTCACCTGTTTCACACGTACTTGTGGTTTTACTCTGCGAATCCTTTTTGGAGGGAGAAGGACCCAAGCCTATTTCAACCACTTATTCTCCAGCTGGAATGCAAACCCTCGATCGTTAGGGAAGTCACTAGTTCTTAAGATATCCCTTTAGCATCAGCAACCCAGCAAATGGCATGCGCATCCCAAGGTGTTACCGAAATTACCATTCCAAACAGCTGTTCATATTCCCAGCTGCCCTTGGTGATGCGAGAGTCGTCGTTTGCAGCTCGGGAGTCTCTTGTAGGAAATGGGGAGAGGGTTCGACAGTTTCAAGCTATGGAAAGAAAAACTAAAGGAGGCAAAAGGTCTGTGCTCCCTTACTTTCTGCCCTTTCTTGGGAAGAATAGAAAAGGGAAGGGAGAGGAGCAGAGACCCCAAGAAACGAACTCCCGAGGAAGGTCAGAATAACCCGTGCTCTCGAGGTAGGGCGTACGGGGGTCCTGGATAAAGGAAAAGAACAGTCATTCTCGGGAGAAGGACTGGTTACAAACAACGTGAAACAAAGGGGTTGGCAGATCGCAAAGTGAGAGGCTGGAAGATGAGAGATCCGGGAATCTCGGGAGGGAGAGCGGCAAGAAGATGAGAAGGCGCACGACACGTCCCTTCGTGGAGCCGCCGAGGACGTGGTTGCTAAGAGGGACGAGACAGGTGCCGGTGGAGGTTGAGGAGCCAGCTTCGCTCCTGAAGGGCGCGGGGGCGGGGAGGTGTTTTGAGTGGGGTCGTGTCCCCAGGTGTGACACGCTCCCCGGGGCGGTGCTCTCCAGGAACGGAGATCCGGGCCACGCGAAAACCGTTGGGGCACTGGCATTCCCTAGCCCCAGCCTTGCTTCCCCACACACTCACCGCGTCTGCTCCAAACGCCACCGCTCCAGCTGCAGCTACCGGCCGGCGCAGCCGCACTGAGCGCGCGCCGCCCACGTGACCTGCAGGCTGTCTGCCCACGTGACCAGCAGAGCCCACCCCCTTCCTTCTTTCCTTAAGCTTCTTCAGGGGGCGCTGTTTGGCCCCGCCCTCGGTAAGATGGCGGCTCGCGGGTTGGGTACCCCTGGTCTCCGGGTCCTGGGGAGGAGTTCGCGTCCCGGGAGGTTGTTCACTCCCGGCTCCAGGCCGTTTTGTTCCGGTGCGACTTCCTCTAAGCCCCTGACTGCTCAGGCATTGGTGGAGAAGCTCCGAGCCCAGAAACAAGAGGAAAAGAAAAAGAAAGTGCCGGTGAGTCTGGAAAGACCACAACTCCCAAGAGGCAATGCTCTCGCGGCTTGCCCAGGTGCGGGGTGTGGTAACTGCTTGTAAGTCGGTATTGAGGACCTTCAGCGTGGTAGTCTGGATACCTCTGAGGGAAAAGAGTGTTACTGGTACAGTGTCTTCGTGGGCACTTTTGCTAAGGTCAGGCTCAGACCTGACCTTATCATCACCAACAAAGCGTGGTGATGCAGGTGAGACCTATGTATGGTCCTAAAGAATGCATGAGTCTAATTCCACAACACATCCATTCCCCGCACGAATTTTCACCCAAATCTCAGCATTCCCAGCCGAGATTCACTTCCCCAATAAGGCTTTTCCCACCCTTCTCTCTCCTTAGGTGCCTACAAACCCTGTTCAGCGGAGGGTGCAGGAACTAGTGCGATTCACACAACAGCTACAGCGAGTTCACCCCAATGTCCTTGCTAAGGAACTGAGGCGAGGGATTCTCCACCAGGACAAGGACCTTGTGGTGATTAATAAACCCTATGGTCTCCCTGTGCATGGTAAGAACACGTGGGCAAAGGAGAGGACTCTGCTGCTGCTGCTACTTCCTCCTACAACCAGGGTCACCTCTGAAGCCTTTAGTGCGAAGCATTCTTGAATTAAAGTTAATTAAACCTTTGTATAATAGTATCCCGTGCATATGACTCCTAGTGTCTAATCCCCACTTCCAAATATCTGACAGTAGGCTGTCTGCAGCCTCCCACAAGCATTGTTGCAGAGTAATAAAAAAAAGCTGTTTGCTGACAGTCTTATGGTTATTTTACATCAAAACGGTGAGAGAGAGAGAGAACGAGAACTAGGTGCCAGTCTGCAAGTGTCATCCCGGTTCTAGGAGAGGCTGAGGCAGGAAGATGGTGTTCAGATCAGTGTCAGCAACAGCAAAACCTCATTTCAAAATGAGAGAGGTAGACAAATAAGAACTAGCAAAACTGGGAAAGAGGAAATAATATATAAGGGTGGGCAGTGGTGTATATTTGTGTGGTGGACTCTCCCTAACTGGAAATCCCAAGTGGCTGATACTGCTGAATGTAGTGATGACGGACAGCTGAAGTGAGTCAGAATTGATGGACAAAATATATTTGTCAAAGATTTGCAGGGGAAAATAAGTATTTTAGTTAAAAATATTTTAGTTGGAGTAAATAGCTACTTTGGTGGCAGTACCTTCTCTTGATTTCCTAACAGGTTCTTGCCTTACTATTCTTTGATTAGGTTTTTAGTTGTTGGAGTTAATTTTTTTTTTTTTTTTTAGATATTTCATAGATAACAAAGCAGAGTTGGAAAGATGGGGATCTAAGGTCAAATGGAGAGTCCAAAGAGTAAAATCCAGGGATGTCTGATCTCAGCCCATCATCCTTGTTTGGTTTGTGGTGGTGGTTGTTGCTTTGAGACAGTCTTTCTGTGTAGCCCTGGCTATCCTGTAACTTTGAATTCACAGAGATCTACCTACCTCTGCCTCACCCAGCTAGAGCCCATCATCTTAACCTCGCTGCTGTTACACCTCAGTAGAGCTTCTCAGTCCCACAAAACCTGAAGAGAAAGCCACAGTATTTCCCAGACTTTATTTACTTGTCAGTGTTTGGGATGTTTGTTAAAATACAAGTCTGCCTTCATAGTCTAGATTGGGGGGCCTGGGGTTCATTTTATAGCTGAGATCTCTGGGCCTATCAATATTAGTATTTTCTGCCCATATTAGTACAATATTCATAGCACAATCATAGAAAATGGGAATAACTTATACAGTAAGGATTGTTCTCAAGAAGAGTTTTTCAATGAAGACTCCAACGTCTGGCTCATTCTTTCGCAGGTGGCCCTGGAGTCCAGCTCTGCATCAGTGATGTACTACCCATCCTGGCAAAGATGCTTCATGGCCACAAGGCAGAACCTTTGCATCTGTGCCACCGTCTGGACAAAGAAACCACAGGTGTAATGATCTTGGCTTGGGAGAAGGACATGGCACATCAAGTCCAGGAGTTATTTAGAACCCGCCAGGTGGAGAAGAAGTACTGGTATGAAGCCCACTATTTTCAGAAGAGGTGGAATAAATTAAGGCATCTCTTTTTATCTGTCCGTCATTCTACAGGAACTACTGATAGAAGGCACTGTACTAGAACTCATGAGGATATAAGGAGTATGTGGAACAGCTTGCTACTTATATTACTGAGTGATAAAATAGTGGTTCTCTCTCTATATATATATGTGTGTGTGTGTGTGATTGTGTGTGTGCATGCACTTGTGTGTACATGTGGAAGTCAGAATAGGATGTCAGACTACTTCTTTCTCTGTCGTTCCTTTTTTTATTGAGATAGGGTGTCTCACTGATTAACCAGCTGACCTTCAAGATCTACCAGTCTCTGCCCCCCTGAGCACTGGGGTTGCAGGTGTGAACTGCTATACCTGGGCTTTGTGTGGCTGCTAGGATTCCAAGCTCATGTCTTGCATGTGCAGCCAGCACTTTACCCACAGAGCCATAGCCTCAACCCCTTTTGTTTAATTGTTTGGTTGGTTTTGATTCAAAGTCTTACTTTGAAACCTTGACTGGACTGGAACTCAGAGATATACCTGCTTCTGCCTCCCAAGTGCTGGGTAGAAAGGCCTGCACTGTGTGTGTGTGTGTGTGTATGTGTGTGTGTATGTGTGTGTATGTGTGCGCGCACACATTTGGGCATATGCACATGTGTGGATGTCAGAAGACAACTTGGAGTCAGTTCTCTCGTTCCATTATGTGAGTTCCAGGGGTCAAACTGAGATTGTCAAGTTTAGCAGCAAGCATCTTTACCTGCTGAGCCATCTCCATAGCCACTGACTTGTTTTTTGGTAAAGGGTCTCATGTAATCCAGGCTGACCTTGGATCCCTGATCCTCTTGCCATTATCTTCTGAGTGTTGGGAGCACAGGGGTACATCACCACACCCTGTTCTGTAGCAGTGCCCTTAGGAGTATATTCCTTAAGAAACAGAATTGCATATTCGAATGGCATGCATATTAAAAAGCTTTTTAGTATTTCTTTGAAAATTATTTTATTTCATGTATATATGGGGGTCTTGGTCTGTGTACCTCATGCATGCCAGAAGAGGGCAGTGGATCCCCAGGAACTGGAATTACAGATGGTTGTGAGTGCTGGGTATTGAATATCCTCTCAAAGCACAGTCAGACCTCTTAGCTCTGTGTAATCTCCCCAGCCCCATGTTTAAAAATGTACTTAAACTGCTCTCCAAAAAAGTTGTGTCAGTTTGAACTCTAACCAGCCATGGTAAATACACACCTCCCCTATGACAAAGTGTTTTTTAAAAGCTACTCAGGTAGTTTTGTTTTTTGTTTGTTTGTTTTCGAGACATGGTCTTTCTGTGTAGCCTTGGCCGTCCTGGACTAACTTTGTAGACCAGGCTGGCCTCAAGTTCACAGAGCTCTGCCTGCCTCTGTCTCCCCAAGTGCTGGGATTAAAGGTGTGTGATACGTGGCTCAGGGTTTTTCTGTTTATTTTCTGTTTGAACTCACTCCCCTTTTAGAAAACAGACTATTTCCCCTATTTTTCTATTAAATTATGATTTTACATTTGATTTATAAGTATTGTTCTATGCCTTGAATATAGTCCTTTTTGTTTTAGAAAGTGTATGTGAACTTTGTGGTCAAGGGAGCCCTTTAGAAATAGATATGGGGTCTGGAGAGAATGGTTCAGGGGCGAAGACCACTTGTTGCTCTTTTAGGCACCCTGAGTTTAGATCCCAGCATCCACAACTGACAGCTCACAACCACTTGCAACTCCAGCTTCAGGGGATCTATTAGCTGCTCTAGCCTCTGTGGGCACCTGCACTCATATCACAGATGCAGACCTACATGTACAGAAATAACAATAGTAAATATGTTTGAAAATCTATTATGTCTATGACCCACCCACAGTGGTTCTCATTCATGTCTGATGGCTATGGGTTTAGCATCTATGTCTTTTAAAGTTTTTTTTCCCCCTTGAGACAAGATTTTTCTGTGTATGCCCAGCTGGCCTAGAACCCAGAGACCCACCTGCCTCTGTCTCCTAACTGCTGGGAAGAAAGGCATGCACCACCACGGGCCAACTCTTTTAAATTGTTCAAAGGCTTAGTGATACAGCTAGAGCATCTAGCATGTGTGAGGCCCTGAGTTTGATCCTCCTATAAAAGTATAGCAAGTTCCATAAATAACTAGAATATACATATTCTAAATATTTTAAAGCTACTGGAATAATTGGGGGAAGGGTCCCCACATGATTTTCATGATATTAGTGCCTAGCCTGAGAGCTAGATGTTTCTTCTGAGCTTAAGTCATGCATACTGATTATAGAATACTTTTGGGGAAAATTAAATGATCATTCATGGATATGTACACTTAAGAGAAAATAAAGATAATGGGATTTCATGTTCTATTTGACTTTTGATTATAAGTGGTAGTGCGTTCTAGTCACATACTAGGTGAACAAATATGTGACTGATTGACGGTAAATATAGTAAAAAACTCACAGACCTATTTGTTAGTCAAAAAAGTCATAGAAACTGCAGCCACAGTCCAGTGGCCTGTTCTAAATTTCTTTCACATAGACAAGAAGCTGGTAGTAAGGATGGTCCACTGTGAAGTCCTAAGCCTGCATCTCCCAGCAGCCCCTTCCTGGCTTTTGTGGCTTAAGCGACAATCTGTGTATCACCCCCAGGGCCATCACTGTGCGCGTTCCCTTGCCCTTGGCAGGAGTCGTGGATATCCCCATCGTGGAGAAAGAAGTGAAAGGGCAGCAGCATCACCACAAGGTAGGCTAGGTGCCTCCCTGATGATGGGTTTCTGTCTCTTCTAGGGAATCATATCTTGATTTCTTTGGCTTCAGATGACGCTGTCCCCTAGCTACCATATGGACAATGGGAAAATGGTAAAGGTGCGGGCCAACCGGGATGCCCATGTTGCTGTAACTCAGTACCAGGTGCTTAGCAACACTTCCTCTTGTGCCCTCGTGGAACTGCAGCCTATTACTGGTGAGGATGTTTTGTCCAGGACTTTGTGCTGGATCCTTTTCGTATTCTTGGCCTGATATTGTGTAAAGTCTGTGGTATAGCTGAGTTGGATGACTCTGTGCTTCTGGTGCAGATCTGACATTAGGGTTTCTGTGGGGATGATTGTGGGAAGAGTAGATGGAATACACTATGTATCCTACCCTGGCCTGGAGCTTGTGCTCATCCTGCCTCAGCTTCCCAAGTGCTGGGATTATAGGAAGCTGTACCCAGCTTTAGGAAAACACGGTTTGTTCCAATTTTTAGTATATGTGCTGCCGAAGCGAGCAAGAAAACACGGTTTGAATAGCGTTATTTAAAAACACATGAAGCATTTCTTTAAAAAAAGAAAAAAATCTGCTACAGCAATTTTTTACTCGTGGGTATATACATTAAAAAAACTAAAGGCAGACATTTGCATTCCTCTGTTCATAGCAATAACCTAGGATGGAAGAATGGAGAGATAACATGGGAAGGGTGTGTATGTTCAAAAATATGTTATTTTTAACCTTAGATGAATTATGAAATTCTGACATGTGCTACGTGGATGAACCTTGAAAACATTATGCTAAGGGAAGTAAGCTAGACAGAAAGGACAGATTCTGTGTAATTTCTCTCACGTGATGTCCTTAGAGTAGTCAGAGTTATAGAGAAAATAGAAAGAGGCTTTCAAAAAACTAGTGGTGAGGGGAACCAGAGTAGAGAATTAGGCAGCCATTGTTTTACTTTGTGGGTTTTAGTTTGGGAAGATAGGAAATTTTGAGCAATGGATAATGTTGATGGTTGCAAACAATGAAATGTAACTGATGCTACTGAACTGTATACTTTGAGTGGCTCAAGTGAGAAATTTGTGTGTGTGTGTGTATATATATATATATATATATATATATATATATATATATATATTAGCTCAGTAGTAGAGCACTTGCCTAGCATATACAAGGCCTTTGGTTCAATCCCCAGCACTGCAGAAAAAGAAAAAAAGTAGAAGGAGAAGAAGAAGAGGAAGAAATGTACAAAATTATAGTTTACCACTATAGAGTAAAATTATTAAAAAGTTAGGATAATAGTAGACACTAAGGTCATAGTAGCTGCCCAGAGTATGTATGTTTACTTCCTAAGCTGGCTGGTACTGCGTGGCTTATAGTTTCCTCCATAATTCCTTATTGTAGTTAGTGCTGCCAGTTTACTGTGCTTTGATTTAATATGGCTTAAAGTAGATGTCAGCAGTAGCATAATTTCTATTGCTCCTAATAAGTGTTGTTGTTTGTTTGTTTGTTTCTTTCTTTCTTTCTCCTAAGGAATAAAACATCAGCTTCGAGTTCACTTGTCCTTTGGGTTGGATTGCCCAATTCTTGGTGATCACAAGTACTCAGACTGGAATAAATTGGCCCCTCAGGTAATACTGGCTGTATTAGTTTTCTGTTACTGTGATAAAACATCATGACCAAGGCAATTTATATATGAAAGAGTTTATTTTGGCTACTGCTCCAGAGGGATAAGAGCCCGTCATGGTGAGGAAGCATCGCAGCAAGCAGCCAGCATGGTGGCAGGGTGCTGAGAGCTCATATCTCAAATGTAAGCATGAAGCAGAAAGAGAGCAAACTGGGAGTAAGGCAAAGCTTAAGCTCCCACAGCCTGCTACCAGTGACACTCTTCCTCTAATGCAGCAGTTCTCAACCTGTGGGTCAGGACCAACAGAAAACACGTATTTCTGATGGTCTTAGGAACTAAGATAGCGCTCATTAGCAAAATTATAGTTAAGAAGTACAATGAAAATAATTTTATGTTTGGGGGTCACCACAACATGAGGAACTGTATTAAAGAGTCACAGTGTTAGGCAGGTTGAGAACCACTGCTCTAGCACACCTAAATCTCTCCAAGCAGCACCCAACTATGGACCAAGTGTTCAAAAGCCCAAGATTGTGGGGGCATTTCTCATTTAAACCAGTTGGTTAAACTCAGTGTGCTGTTTAACAGAGTAAGAGAGAGAACCCCCCACCCTAGCCTCCTTGATTTTGAAGAAAATATTTATTGAGATAATAAATAAATGAATGGCCTCACCCTCAGTATGTCAATCAGGAGTCCCCTTGGTCTTTTCTTCAATACAGGGTCTCACTGTGTGGCCTTGAACTCTCACAGATTCACCTGCCTCCATCTTCCAAGTGCTGGGACTGAAGGTGTGGGCCATACCCAGCCAGAACTTTTTTCTTTCCTTGGTTTGTTTTGAAGCAACATTGGAGTTTATTAACAAATGGTTTTACTATAGATACAAACATGGGCATCAAGAGAGAGGGAGAGAGATACATGCTTTACAAGAGGACATCCCCTAGAGTTAAGTGAGGGTTCTCAAAAAGAAATGTGATGTTTAAGTGTCTTAGCAATAGCGATGTATGTGTTTTTGAGTGTTTCTAAAATTATTGTTCAAAGCATTTGGAAGATAAAATGTTTTGATAAACTTAACTTTTTATTCTTTTCTTTTGTTAAAACCCTGAAGTAGGTAATGACAAGGAAGTATTGTCTCAAGAAGTATGGGAACATACTTCTTTTAGAGGCATCAGAATAGTTACTGTCTTCCTAGAGCCACAGGATATGTTCTCAGAACCGTAGATGTTGTTGGGAAACTGTGATAAGTAAGGTAAAAGCTGCCTTTCATGCTACAAAAGAACCATGGGGAAATCATTTGTATTAGTTGATATTAGCACCCATTTATTTGAAGGCCAGAAAACTGACCAATAAGAGTTTCTCTGGTATGGCTCTAAGCCCTTCCTAGACATGCCCCTGTAGGAGGCTAGCCATTACTGGGTCTTCCATGGGTAATGCAGACACCTTTGCAAGTTAAAAACAGGTAGTCGTTGGCTGTGCTCATAAGGCTTTGCCTTTGCTCTGTGTAGAAACTGTCCCCTGGCACGCTGAAGAAGCTGGGGCTACAGCAGTCGAAGGCCCGCTACATCCCCCTTCACCTCCACGCCAGGCAGCTCATCCTGCCTGCTCTGGGCTCCAGAACCAAGGAACTCCTCCTGTCCTGTAGGCTTCCTCGCTTCTTTGGACATTCCCTGCACCGTCTGGGTTTAGATATCCCAAATCAGGATCAAAGCAGAGGCAGTGAGGCCAAGGAAGCACAGTGAAGACTGCTGAGCAGTTCGTCCCCAGAGCTCTGCTGTATTTATTTCATGGACTCTACTAACTTCTCACTTGGAACAGACAAGAAAAGAGCCAGCTGGGAGAAGTTGAAGAAACTTGGTCACTTCGGGACTTTTAATGAAGAATGAAGTCTTATTTAGTGGCAGTTCTGCTGTAATGTAGAACAGCCTGCTGGAAGTCTCTCCTTCATAGGTCTCTTTGCCAAATGGAAGAGCAGACAGATTGGAACAGTAAAGGAGAACCAAAGGATGGAATCTGTGTCCAGGAACTATGTTTATCCAATAGGAAGGAAAACTGATCTATCAGGAGTCCTCCCTTGGAAAAAACGTCTTGAATACACATGTATCATGGACCATGTATTTTGTCAACTAGAACTAGGTGCCATACTGCCCTGGCAGTGAACCTGTGAAAGGGTTGTTTAGGCGAGGTAAATGACAAGCAGCTAATATGAGTGAGTGAAGCTGGCAGGATGGAAGGCAATGGCTGGGACAACAGACCAAGCAGATAAAACTGTTTCAGGGTTATTAGTTCCAGCTTATTGTTGCCCTGTGGGCAAATTTACTGTTTTCTTTTAGAGAACCAGGAAGTCCAGATATTTTTGTGAAACCTTCCAACCTGTTGCCAACTAAATAAAAACATTTAAAAATATATCTGTATTATTTTTTTTGAGATTATAATTACATCATTCCTTTTTTCATCTCCTCCTTCTAGATTCTACCATGTATCCTGCCCATCCTCCCACTCTCTTCCACATCCCTGGCCTCTTTTTTTTTTTTTTTTTTAATTTGTGTTTGTGTGTATATATATACAGTCCTAAATACATAAATACAGTTTGTAAGTCTGTATCAGCTACTTGTATATATGTTTTCAGGGCTGACCATTTGGTATTGGATAACAAACTGGTTTGCTCTTCCCAATGTTTCTCTTGATCTCAGCATTCCTTAGTTGCCTGTAGTTCTTTGTGTAGGTTTAAGGCTTCATGAGCTTTCTGCCTTCCACGTTAGCATGTCCACTGGTATCATCCTTGTTCAGGTCATACTTAGGCAGCCACGGTGGTAAGACTTAATGGAATTAGCTTCTGACATTTCTAAGGGACATGATCTCACAGCAAACTGCCTCACCCTGTTGCCTTTACAATCTTTCCTCCCCATGTTCTACAACGATCCCTGAGCCTTTGGAATAGGAGTTGTGTTGTAAGATAAATCAGTTGGGACAGGGCTCTAACTCTACTTTTGATTGGTTGTGGATTTCTGGAATGATCTTCATCTTTTGGAAAGAGAAGTTTCCTTGATGAGGGGTAAGAACACCTGTGAGTATAAGGACAAATATTTAGACTGAAGTAGGGATTTTAGTAAAGTGGCCAAAAAAATTTAAGACACTCAGGCTAGGGAAAAACAAACAAAACACAAGTAAAGTGCTTGCTGTGCAAAAATAAGGCCCTGAGTTTGATCCCCAGCACGCTTTTAAATGCCACACACAGTAACACATAGTTGCTAGGAGGCAGAGACAAGGATATCGGGCTTGCTGGCCAGGCGGTCCCATCAAGTTGTTAATTTCCAGATTGAGTGAAAGACCTTGTCTCAGAATAGCTTGATTGAGGAAGACCATGTCATCTGGCCTTCACAGGCACATGTACCCAGATGTACATTTACATAGACACACATGTGCTCATGCACATACTTAGGAAGCTAACCACATATCTGTAGATTGAATTTGGTCTTTACTAGGTTGAATCTGCTTAAATGTATGATTTGGAAGTTTAGGGAGAGCGACTTCTTGAAAGTTGTGTTTGACATTTCCGCTGCATGCAATGCTTGGCTTTTCTAGGGATGGCTTTGGGTAATTCATGATCGTGGTAATGTGGGTGCTGCCATTTAATTAGTCCTTAGGTTGGGGAACAGTTACATTCACCAGGATGAGGATGGTCATGCTGAGCACCCTTGCTGTGAAAATTTCATTGGCCTCCCAGTCAACTGACACATCCAGCTCTTATCTTGGTCTTTATAAACAATCTTTTTCTTAGATAACAACTCACAGTTTGGGCTGAGTTGGAGAAAGCTGGAGTGCGAGCACCTTGGGAAAGGCTTCAGGACAGCTTTTAAATGCTCTCTGTAAATGGAGTAGCCCCACCTTAGCCGTGGTTTCTTCTTCCAATGGTTTTAGTTACCCGTGTTTAACTGTAGTCTGAACAGATGAAGTGGAAATTTCTTAGACATAAACAATTGATAGGCTTTATGTTACACTCCATTCTAAACAGTTTGATGGCATTTTTCACCACTGTTGTATTCTTTAATATTTACTATTAATTATCTTTTAGTAACGCTGCTCTTAATCCTAAACAGCTGTATAACCAAATCACCACACACAGACTGTGATTTATTTAGTTAATCTAGAACACAATGCTGGGCAATAGTTACTCCATCCTAAACCTCCAAGCCCTCATAGTTTCCTAACATTTAGATTCATCCACTATACTTGCTTTTTGTGATATATTAGGTCCGGTTCATTTCTCCACGTTGTTCCAAGATCTCTCCTCCTGCCTCTGCTCTCCTAGCCTCTCACTCCTTCCTGTCCTCTGGCTCCTCCCCTCTCCTGCCTACTCCTTCCTCTCCATTGCTCAACATTGTGGCTGGTTATTTTATTTTAGTATGTTTACACAAAGTTGAGACAGGTGATGCTTAGAATAAGTATCACAATACAAGTAGCAGTTGATAGTTTGAGAGTGGTAAGCTACCCTAGAATACTGAGTATCCATATTGGAGACTGGGGTAGATGTATGCTTCATAGACCCTTTGAAGCCCAGGCTAGTTAACATCTTCATGATGCTCTCCACCAAAGGGCTGTCTTGTTCCCTGTTGACTGAGTTACAGGGTGCCTTAATAACCAGAGACCCTGAACAACAACCTAGCAAAAGTGTGGTTTTTGATTGGATGGACAAGAACCGTGTGGTTTTTATCCGGTGTGTCAACTATAGAAAGCATGTTTTTTTTAAGTTATTATATTTAATGTGACATTTCTAAATATGAAGTATCCTTGGAAATTAACATTTAAACTTACACCATAAGAAATACCAAATATTGGGTAATGCAGGACATCTGTAGTTATTGCCATCTAAGCATTATCAGAAAGGAAACCATTGCTGACCAGTACCTCACACAGGAAAGGGCAGTTATCTTAGTTAGGATTTCCATTGCTTTGATAAAGCACCATGACCAAAAAGCAGGTTGTGGAGGAAAGGGTTTATTCATTTCCATAGCCCTGATTGTTCATAATTGAAGGAAGTAAGCATAGGAACTTGAACAGGGCAGGAACTTGTTTAGAAACTGATGCAGAGGCCACAGAAGAGTGTTTGCTGGCTTGCTCCCCCTGGCTTCTCTGCCTGCTTTCTTATTGAACCCAGGACCACCAGCCCAGGGTTGGCCTTGCCCACAATGGGTTGGGTTTTCCCCGCATCAGTCACTAATTAAGAAAATACCTTACAGCTGGATCTTATGGAGACATTTTCTCAATAAGGTTCCTCCTTTCAGATAACTGTAGTTTGTGCGGAGTTGACGTAGACTAGCCAGCACAGCTGTTTCAGAGTGTGGCAATGAGTAACACGGTAGGGTGTGGTTTTGGGAATTTCAGGGGCAATCTGGTGAGAGGATGTACTCTACTCTGGTTGTGTGAGGAAGATAAGATATAGAGTATTATCTTCTTATCAAGCCATCAAGCAAAGGACATTTTCTATAATGGTGAATTCCAGACAGTTTAGAATTGGAGCCTGGTAGAGTAGTCTGAGGGGCCCCTGGATGCCAGATGCTGCAAGTTGCTGAAGTGATTGAGATACTTTAGGAGGAGTCAGCAGACATTCTCTGTGAATGACCAGGTAGCAAATGCTTTAGACTTGGCAGGACATACCATCCTTGTCACAACTGCTCTGTCAAGGAAACCAACACCAGACAAAATGTAAATAAATGGGTGAGGCTGTGCTCTAATAAAATTTTATTAGTGGACTCTGGAATATGAAAGGTATGTAATTTCCATGTGTCAATAAATGTAATAGCCCAGGCTGCCATCAGAGAATAGCACAGATTGGTGGATTCAATAGTCCACACCCAATGATCACAGCCCTAGAGGCTACAAGTCCAAGATCAAGGTATGGGCAGGTCTGTTTTCTTTTTGGCCTTCTCTCCTTGCCTTATAAATGGATGAATGTCTGTCCATGTATGTCTCTGACATCTATACAAACATCATTCACATTAATCAAGGTGTTGTCCTTTTTCCCTTGGGCCTTCTCTCCTTGCCTTATGAATGTCTGTCTGTGCATGTATCTCCCTGATGTCTATGCAAACATCAATCACATCAGTCAAGGTGTTGTCCATATGGCATCATTGACCATAATTATTCCTTTAAAGATTCTTTCTATAAATATAGTTACATTTGGGTTTGGGGCTTATATTAGTTACTTTTCTGTTGCTGGTATAAAACACCATGACCAAAAGCAGTCTGTGGAAGAAAGAGTTTCTTTTGGCTTACAGTTTCAGAGGATTGGTGTTCAGAACTTATAAACTGACGACATGGCAGCTCCATGGTGTGGTTGAGAGGAAGGTTTTTATTGTAGATATGAGGGAGGCATCTGAAAGAGTTCAGAGCAGAGAAAGAGAGTAGTAGAGTGAACATGGCCAGCAGACTGGGCCTGGCCAAAAGAAAAACAGGAACAGAGTAGAGGGGTTGGGGAAGAGAGAGAGAGATGAAGACAAAGAGAGTACAGGAAAAAGAGAAGGCTAAAGAGAGAGAGGATCAGGGAAGAGGACAAAGAGACTATAAGAAAGGGACGAGCAAGCATAGTTGCAATGGCAGGGCTGTAAGGAGAATGAATAGTGTTGGGAGGGAAGCTTCTGAGCTGGTGGAAGTTTAGGGAAGCGGGAGGGTGGGACTAGCTGAGAAGAGTCAGCATGCTAGCATGGACTCTGAAATGCCCTGTACAGGCACTACTGAGGTATTCTGGAGGCTAGCACATGCTTTAGGCCCCAGAGATAACTTTTTTTCCCCCTTTCTGCCAATGCTATGGGAAATGGCTCCTTTGGTAGAGAGGAACCATCTTCCCAAGTTCCCGAGGAATGCTGACTTTAGTCTAACCAGCAGAATTGGGGGAATGGAGTTTTCTTTGGAGTTGACAATACTGGCAGGGACAGCATTGCAGCAGGCAGCTAGAGCAGGAAGATGATAAATCACACCTTTAACCATAAACATGAAGTAGAGAAAGGAACTAAAAGTGGAGCATGGCTATGAACACTCAAATCCTGCTCCTAATGATGTACGTTCTTACGGCAAGGCTACACCACCTCCCCAAAGAGTGCCATCAACTGGGAAACAAGTGTTCAGATACCCAAGCTTATCGTACTGGAGACTTTCTCATTCATACCACCATAGGGCTTTAATGCATGAATTTGGAGGCAGAGAGCACGATTCTGTAGAAAAATATTAAGAGTTAACCTTTTATTTTAAAATTATATTTAAAAATCTAAAAACTAGTCTTCACTCACAGTAAGTCTTAGTTTGCTTTCTGTTGTTATGATGAACATCATGACCAAAAGCAACTTGGGGAGGAAAGGGTTTATTTATTTCATCTTATAGCTTAACGGTTCGTCATTGATGGAAACCAAGGCAAGAACCTGGAGGCGGAAACTGAAGCAGAGAAATGATTCTTACAGACTTCTTTTCCGTGGCTTGCTCAGCTTGTTTTCTTGTGCAATCTAGGACCACCTGTGTAGGGGTAACGGCCCGCTTGCAGTGGGTTGAGCCTTCTCACATCAATCATCAATCAAGAAAATGCCCCTCAGACTTGCTTTCAGTTGACCATAAAAATCACTATGTTTAGTGGCTGCATAGCTGGACAACGTGTTGTTAGTCTCCCACCAGCTTTGATGGATGTGTCACCTTGGTGTAGGTTGTGATGACAATGGTTGCCTAAGTTACCTTCCAGAGATGTGAAGGCTTTCTTGATGATGGTAATGCCCATTTAGACCCATGTCTAGTGGATGACAAGGATGGTTAAAGGCTTGGTGTCTCATTGTTCATACTGAATCTGTTTGCTTTGCTGCCTTAACCTTTTTGGGCCCGATGCCTGCTTAGCTTGTCATGCAGACATGTTAGTCATTTAAGTAAATGCTTGTCCAGGACTGGGAGCCTTAAACTTTTCTAATCTCTCAAAAGGCAGGAATGTTTTTGGCTCGTAAGGACAATGGATTACTTCTATCCTATCCAAAGTAAGTGTAACTGTTGTAGGATATTTGATCCCATTGTGAACCCCGAGTTTGTGAACTGGAAAAATCCTGTTTCTACTTGTGGTGTGGCTCAGCTCTAATACACACCTTTAACCCCTTTAACCCAAGAGCTTTCTGTTTATTATAAACAAGTACTTGTGGTATGCCTCAGTCCTAGCACACACCTTTAATCCAAGAGTTGTCTGTAAACAGGATTGAATAAAGTTAACCCTAGGTCAAGATTGGCAGGAAGTGAACCAGGGAGGGTGAGAAAAAAACAGGGAGAGTGAGAAAAAGTCTGGAAGATGGATAGAGGTGCTCAGGAAGTAGAAAGGAGAGATGTTGTGGTGAGGGTATTTAAGACAGCATGGAGAAGGAGAAAGAGTTTTTTTCCTTCTTGGGTGTGAACTAAGTAGGAAGAGCTTTTTCCTTCTGGGCCGTAGGCTGAATAGGAGAGTCAGCCAAGTGCTTTCTGTGTCTCCCTTAGCACCTCAGAACCTGGCTCTTGAGTCTTCATTGGTAAAATTGAACATCTGGGATTTTTATATTTAAAACAACAAGTAACTAAGATGTCAGTATTTTTGGAGGCAGCAGAACTTGTAACTTGCACGCATAGCAATTATCAGGACAGTCCCATTGGAGATCACTAGAGAGGCAACTACAATCACTGGAGAGATCATAGGACTGAGTGTTTCTCAATATAAGCCAAAGTCCTTCCCCCTTGCCTAAAGATAAAAGGGCCAAAACCATACTACGCTAAGATGATCTTTATTGGCAACAGCCTGGCGTCTTCTCCTTTTGCTGGCATTCTGGATAAATCTTTTTCCTTGTCCCCTGTCCTCAGCTCACTAGACACGTTTTCCATTGGCAGAAAGAAAAGGTTCACTAACACTTGACCATCTAAAACCGTGGTGTTCGGCAGCAGGCTAGATGTTTGTAATTGCTTATCCACATTTCTCAAGATACAGGGGCAAGAATATGATGCCTGCAAAATGCTGCTAATTGGCTTTGATTCAGGGACAGATGGAGTGGGCCCTGGCTTGGTGGGTGTTTGGAGAAATCTCAGGCTCTACCTCCCAAGATCCAGGCAGCAGCCTAAAGGCCAGTCAGGATGTAGGACATACCAAGGCACCTATCTTCTAGGAAGAGTTGGACCACCCTGTTGGAGCTTCTTCTCACCACAGTGTTTGGGGCAGGGAAAGCAATGATGTCCTTCCTTTTCTGTGTTCTTTTACACCTAAGAAATTGTTTAAATAGTTATTTGATCCTCATGACATGACTAAAAAGACCTTCACCTGCTTAGAATGTTGATCAGTGGCAGTTGAATCATGTAATTAGTGTCTAAAGGTGGTGTTTCATTCTTTTATTTCTCCTTAAAGTTCTACATGCACATAATTAAAAAATAAGAAAGTATGGTGAGAAATAGCAGTTCATGGCCCAAGTGGAGCTTTGGCATTCAGCTTTCTATGAAACACATGTCTCTACCTCTGAGAAGTACAAATACTTGAGAGGTGGGAGGTGTAGATGGCTCACCTGAGAGTGCCCACTCTGAGAGCAGTTCCTTGCCCGTTGGGTATTTAGGATTTTTTGCAGCCTGGGAACACTCAATCTAAGCCCACAAATCCCTTTTCAGCCTTCAAATTACTTGTGTCTTTACATTTGATAACCGGATCTCCTGCTCAGGGTGCCTGCCTTGCTTTGATTCAAGAACTTGTGCTCTGTGTTCTCATTTGCATTGCATCTAGGCTCCTGGAAGGGTCTAGGTGGACACCCCACTGAGCTCCACTTTCATTCACATCCTGCCTCCTCACAGTTGGCCTAGTTGCAGATACAAGTGAGCCTGGAACCCTCCACCGTGTGCCGATGACAGCCAATCTGTCTCTTTTCTTGGCCTCTTTTTGAGCTCTAGACCTCCATGTTTTATCTCCCATGGTCATGTTGCTCACATCATACAGACTGCTTATGACCTTACTGCAGGCCTGCTCCTTCTCTCCTACCACTGGCCATAGTTATTTCTGGGGATAACTCTCTTCCCTTACACCTCTCTGCAGAATAGTTTGTCCTTGTTGCCATTGAATATGCCATGTATCCTCTCCCCCCCCAAATGTTGGGAGAATGTAGGTGTGAATCTGATCAAAGTACATCACACTCAGGAATCTAAAGGAACACATTTCTTTAGTTCTGAAGACCAACTTAACTATAGTTGCTTGAATGGTCCCAATTAAACCAAAATGGAGGAGCTTTAGAAAGTGCTACAGTCTTGGCTAACACTCCCTGACTTATTTTTATTAGACAGGTGGGGGAAGAAGTGTGTATGTGTTCCTTGTAACTATTTTCTTAGTTAAGGGGTGTATTCTCATCAGGTGGTCTTGGGGAAGACTCTGGTATCAAAAAATTTGGAGGAGGAGGTTATGAAGGAGCAGTCCTTCCTCAGTGGCTTTCTAGCTTGTGAATATCTGTCTAGCTAACATTTTCCCTTTAAAAGCTGAGACTCTAAAATCATTTCAGATATGGATATCTACTTAGTCTGATTGCTTCTGGCTGACATTATGAAAATAGAGGAATTTAGGGTCTTGATTCTTGCTGACTTTCAGGCATCTCCATGATTAGGTGATTCGGAGGTGCCAGATAAATGAGGTAAGATTATCATAGGATCACATGAGTGCAGAATTTATTGTAAATGAGAGCCAATTCATTATTCTTGTGGCAGATTAAACTTCCTAATGAATGTAACTATGTCGCATTTTCTTTCTGTATTTATCTGCTGATGGCTGTCTAAGATGGTTCTATATCGTGGCTGTGAACAGCGCGGCTGCTTGTTTGCATGCTTGTGCAAGTCCTTCTGCCATTGGCTGGCCAGATTCCTTCAGGTATATTCCCAAGAGTGGTAGAACTGGATTGTATGGTAGTTCTAGTTTTTCATGTAAACATTTTTGAGATTTTTGTCTTAATGTGGATGAGTGTTTTGCCTGCATGTATGTCTGTGCACCATGTGCATGAACTGCCCATGGAGACCAGAAAAGACCCCAAGATCCCTAAGACTGGAGTTCAGACGGTTGTGAGCTGCCATGTGGGTGCTAGGAATTGAACCCAGGTTATCTAGAAGAGTAGCTTTCCAGTCCCCTATTTTTAGTTTAGTTTAAGTTGGTGTTTTTTTTTTAACCTTCATATTGACTTCCACTCTGAATGTATTAATAGATATTCTCACCAGAAATGAGATTCATCTTCACCAGCATTTTTTCTTTTATTAAATTTTTTTGTTTTTTAAATTTACTCTTTGACCTTGGGGCTGGAGAGATGGCTTACCAGTTAAAAGCACTGGCTGCTCTTCTAGAGGACCAGGGTTCAATTCCTAGCACCCACACGGCAGCTCACAACTGTTTGTAATTTCAGATCCAGGGGATCTGATGCCCTCACACAGGCATGCACACAGGCAAAACACCAACGCCCATAAAATAATAATGGACAAATTATTTTTTAAATGTAGTCTTTGAAAATTTCATACATGTATATAAGGTATTTTAATCACATTATCCCAGCATCCTCCTTTTCTATTTACTTCTCACTCCCAACAGTTCCCCCTTTCCACTTTCATGACGTTTTTCTTTTTTCTTCTCTCATATATTACGTTCCGACCACAATTTCCTCTCTCTCCCCCTTCTCTCTACTCCCCTCTCCTCTAAATACATTCCTTCTCTGTTTCTTTTTAGAGAAGGCTAGACCTCCCAGGGATATCAACCAAACACTTTCATGTCTCACAGTGCACACACACACACACACACACACACACACACACAATTTGCATTTCACTAATGACCAATGACACCGAGCATCTTTTGTACATTCATTAGTCATTTACTTATATATTTTATTTGAAATGTCTACTTAAACCTTTTGTTCATTTTGAAGTGGTCTGCCTTCTTATTATTAATGTTTTTTATATACTAGTAGCATGTCAGGATGTAACTTGCAATTATATTCCGTCCTTCTTTACTTTCCTGTTGATAGCTTGTAATATGAAGGTGTTCCTCTGTGGACAAGTTTACCTTGTCTTTGTCAACTGTGCTTTTTTTTTTTCTCAGCAACTATTGACTAACACAAACCCATAGATGTTCGCTCATATAGTTTTAAGACTTTCTCTAATCAGCACGTTTGCGTCTCTAATCCCTTTTGAGCTCATCTCCCTGTGTCAGGTAAGGAAGGAGTCTGACTAGGCAGCTGACCATCCTAAAACCACTTGCGGAAAGAATATTGTTTTGGCAAGTTTTTTAGCTTTGTTTGAAGATTACAGTGGCTTGAATAGGGTAAGATTTCATTTTATTAGGACATGTAAGTGACGAAAATTGTCTGATATGACCACCAGATGGCATCAGTGTCTCATGTTTTGCCTATTTCTTAGTTCCACTACCCCAAAAGTGGGACTAGGTTTTGACCAAATACTAAACACAGTCCACAAATCATTCTTTGTCTTTCTCACCCTCTTGAGGAACTTGACTTTGGCTACTTCAGTTTTGTGTGTCTTGTTCCTTTATTATTGTTTCTTAGCTAGCTTGAACCTGATTTTTTTGTGTTTCATGGTAAAGAGGTGAAATTCATAGGGAGAGGCCATGCTTTGGGTTGCTGGAGAGGATATGAAATAGAATTTGATTTAGACTCAGTGATCAGAGGCTTATGATAGAAAAATATGGAAAGTTTGGTCCAACTATTCTCAACTAACAAAAGGCCTAGGAGATATGCGTGCTCATCCCAAGCTGCATAGCTTAGGTCAGGCACTGAGTCTCTACCTCTTGGCCTTCTCTGATGATCACATGTACTAATTGGTAAGTAAATATGATTTTTTTTTGGTAAATATGATTTTTGACCAAATAATTTTGTGGAGATAAATTATTAGTTTATCATTTAGTGAACAGATGAGGGAAAATAACGGTGACAAGTTTGGAAGTTCCTGATCCAAGGATGGGTTTTAGGTGAGGAAGTGAGTAGGAGAGAAGGGCTGTTCCCACCTTTTGCTTTGCTTGCTGGGTAAGGAACTCCTTCCAGGCAGGCCTCTCTGTGTTTCTCTCCCAAGGGTCTTTGTTGCTCCAAATGCCAATCTGTCAGGGACTTAGGGATCGTCAGCTCTTCAGGCCTCTGTACCTCCCTACCGCTGCATCTTTGCCTTTGACCTCTGGGTTCAATGCTATGCACTCCCTTATGCAGCTACTCAGATCTCCCCAGGGTACCAAGAGAATTCACAGGAAACTCAGCCACAGCAGCTTCTCCCAGCAGAGCCAGGCAGGGGCTGGCTCTGACCTGAAGTCTGCATCTTCTTTCAGCACTCTGGGAGCTATTACCACCTGTCTGTCAGTGGCATCCAGGAGCCAGGAGTGATGACCTGAACAGTCCAGGCTGTGGGAAGAAGCCCCTGCTTTGATGTGAGACACAAGGTCAGGGAGGGAGCAGGAGGTGGAGGGGGGGTTCTGAACACAATCTCCTCTTCCACCCTGGGCTTCTGTGGAAGACGCCAGACTGTCTTCATCACCCCTTTCATCTCTTGATTCTCTGTGATCAGCTTCCTCCTCCCCAGCCTCGGGATTGCACCGTGCAGCAGTGTTAAATCTCCTGGTCCTAAATCTCCAGTCAGGGCATGGCGGCCAGACCCACCTGCCTATTTCATTTACAGTGGGCATTAAATAGTACATGGTAAACATTTCATGCAGGAAACACCCAAGCCTTAGAACTGGAGAAGACAACTTCCCTTGGAAAGAGGAGCATCCCAGTGTATGGAGGGGGTGCTCTTTTGCCTTGGACACTAGGATCTTTTGCCTCTGCTTCTATCGGGCACCTATGAGGCCTGGTTGCACACCAGCAGTTGCAAGAAACTCGCCAACTACAGAGGACCTCCGCCCTCACTGGTCGAAAGAGGAGAGGAGTAGGGAGGAAGGTGGAAGGACAGATAGCAAGGGACTTCCACTGGGAGTCTGGCCTTTGCTCTGTCTAAGGTTACAGAGGTTTCTCTGATTTTTTAAAATTTATTTTTGTTTGCGTGTGTGTGTTCACATATATGTCATGCGTATGGATGTCTATGGAGAACAGGTGGAAGGTTGCCTGGAGCTGGAATTAACAGGCAGTTGTAAGCTCCTGACCACAGTACTAGGAACCCAATTTGAGTCTTCTAGAAGAGCAGAAAGTGCTTTTAACTGCTGAACCAATCCTCTAGTATCAACCTGTCCTCCCCTTGAGTTTAAACCAAGTTCTCCTTTTATAACCTTGGAAGAAAAGCCAAGAAGGGAAGAAAGCTTATAGGCCTGTGGTCACAATCTGGCCTTTCCCACTAACCAAGACCTGAAAGGTTAACAGAAATGAGATTTCAGAATTTGGTATTCCTTACCTGTTCAGAGTGACCTAAATATATTAGCCTGCTAATAGCTGTGCAAGGAATGTATTGTTTCATTGAGGGGAAGCACAAAGCCCAAGAGGGGCCAAATGATGTCTTAGAGCCATGCCTGTATGCAGCAGAGCTGGGTTTGGATTCACTTTAGAATTCTTATTCTCAACCTGTGCTGCCCTGATGATCTAAGTTTAGTCTTAGGAACTAACAAAGGTTTCTTGTTATTTCTCTTTCATCTTTGCAGATCCCAGCTTGAGGCTGGATAGGCCAAGCCCAGAGCAAAGATGAAGGTGTGTGTCTAGACATGAAGGAGAATCATGTCTCTCATGGCCACAAGCCAGCTGGGTCTTTGTGTCTTCTCTTAGCCTCAAGGTTCTTGTCCGTCAAAGGGGAGGATGAAATGGAGGCTATGATCTGTGTCTCTAGATAACACTGGCCCTCAGGTCCCTTCTATTGCCAGGACCCTGCATTTGGTAGCTGAGATTATTTATTTAGGAGAAGGAATGATACCCTCGGTTATTTGGAGTTCATAATTCCAGCATCTCAGAGAACAGAGCTGAACCTGATATTTGGACTAACTCTTCCTATGATCAGTTTCCAAAGAGGGACCCATATACAAGGTCCTGGCCATTCTGTGCAGTTTCTGGGTGCCCATCCATCCTCAGAACTGTGGATTCACACTGTGGATGACAGTTGGGGCTGTTATAGCAAAATACTGTATCAGGTGGTGTGTGCCATATCAGCTCAATCGTATTAAATTTTCCCTGTAGTTCAAGAAGGAGAAATTTTGGAGATGGGGAAACCAAGTTGGGGAATTGGCCTCTGGCTTGCATCTAGGAAGTGAGGAGGATGTGATGAAATCTTGTGTACCAAGGAACCACATTTTCACCCATCTTGAGAGGTGTTCTAAGGTTTCCACCAACTTTTCTAGAAAGAACAGGGGTATCAGGGTTAGGTTCTTTGGGATGGGCTAGTCTTCTGTTTTTCTAGAGTTTAGGGGAGAATGCAGAGCATCCTTAATGGCTTGGGGGAGAAGCAGGAGAAACACAAAGGAAAAGGAAGGTGCTCTGCACCCTGCCCCTAGTGAGTGTGGAACAGGGGGTGCAGGCTGGCATGCATTATTTTTTATTTGGGACCAAATGGGATGAGCACTCATGCTGGTTTGAGAGGCAGCCCTGAGAATAGGGTTTATCCACCAAAGATGGAGCTGAGGAGGTGAAGGGCCTAGGTGATTCTCAAACAAGCCCCAACTGTGGAAGCAGAGGATATAATGAAGTACACAGTGTCCCCAAATGACCTGAAGTTTCTTGAGATATGTATTTGGGGGTAGGGAGGGAGTCAAAGCAAGCACTCTGGTTCTGCCTTTATATTCAGAGCCCAGAATACTGGGGCTAAGGGAACCCCAACCCTGAGATTTGACATTACCTCTCTCCCCTTTTTGAATAGTGGGATGGGGGAGTGTTGAGGTTGCTATGTCAAACATGTGATGTTTTTCTTCCCATCCTCCTAAGCACCTAGCATCACTCATCCCTGGACAATTTAGCTGTTATCGGTACCTATTTGGAAGAGAGAAGAAAGGAGAAAGAGGGGACACCAGGACCTTTGTTCCCCAGGCCCAATTCCTGGGGGGGAGGGACAGGGGTCAGCTTGGCCTCACCATATCTGGCAGGTAGCCCTATGTCTGAGCCATGGAATTAAGCTGTCCTCCCCTCTTCAATATGAATAAAGCAGGGGCGGGCTATGACAAGAGCTGTCAGTGCTGGTATCTTGTCCCAGTAATCACTGAAAATGCCATGCATACAGCTTAACATGCCTGGGAAGGACCACTGGAAGGAGGGGTGGATAGGAACACAGCCACCTTTGTGCGCCTCTTCAGCAAGAGGCTCCATCCCTGTCCTGCCTGCCCTGTGTGAAGCTGTGAGACTCCAGGGCTGGAGCCACACTTGACTGCACAGTGAGTATTACCCCCAGTGCTCAGCTCATTGGAGCCAGAGTCTGAGCTTCCATGGAAAGCTCACCCTGGAGAAGATTTGGGGGTCTTCCTTCTTCCACTGAAGGCTGCCAACAGAGGTGACAGAAGCAAGCTTCTGGTTAAGCAGGTGACAGCAAATGTCTAAGACTTGTAGCCAGTGAGATGGCTCACTGGGTAAAAGTGCTTGCCATCAGGCCTAATGACCTGACCTATAGACGCATGTGCATGGGTGCGTGTGCACACGCACACACATACACACACACACACACACATGAATAAACAAACAAATAGCTGCAACATATGCCTGAGCGATGGGCAGGACACTTGTTACCTTTTCATGCTGAGCCCCAACTGGAGAGGAACACAGACCCTGCCTCTGTGTCCTTCCCTGCCATATACCTGACGGCCTTGATGAAGTAGGACTCCCCTGGGGTTTCCCTTCCCTCCTGCCTGCCCAGAAAGTTCTGGGCACTGGGAGCTCTAAGTCCCATTCCTTAGCCCCGTTCTTTTCTAATCTTTCTGGCCAGGTAGCCACCCTGGGATGGGGCCAAGGTGAGGGCCAGGCAGCTGGAGGCAGCCCTCTCCCCAGAGTATGGACTGGACAGCTGTGTGATGCACTACTCCACTCAGGCAGAAAACCCCACACCTGCAGAGGCTCTGGCTCACGCCTCCTCCAATGGCCTCATTATTTTCAGAAAAGTTCCCAATCATCAGCTCTCCAGTTTTACCTCTTTCCTCCAGGCCAGACTCTGGGGTACTAGGAAAGGGTTGATGGCATGTCTCCAGCTTAGCAGTCCCTAAAACAGACCTGGAACTTCCCCAGTGCCCAGAACTCAGGGTCTGAAGAATTCAGGGGGTTGGTTGCCTTGAGTGCTGCACAACCTTTCCCACTCTGCAGTAATTATCTGAATGGAGAGAGACAAAGGAGTGGTAACACAAGTCCCGTAGCCAGGGACTTGAAGGCCATTTGAAAAGACAGATATTAAGCAGAGAACTAACTAGTGTGTTGTGGCTTATCAGGTTATTGGTTAACTCTCCATCAGAGTCACCCAGGGTCCAGCTCTGTGTGGGTCATGTTGGGTGCCCTGGGAGCACCTGCAAGTGAATCTGCTTCAGTTACATCCCAAGAGATACAGTCAGGACACTGAGACCTCAAACAAGGAGCAGTTCAGTGTGTGAGGGGAGAATTTGGAGTTTTCTAGATAGAGGGAGGGGAAGCGTTGCCCCAGAGAAAGGAGCAGCAGAGCGGGTCTGCGCATGGGTTGATGTTATTGCAGTGTGGAGTCTGGGCAGGAACAGAGTGCTGGAGAGGAAGCCAGGTATGTGATCCTTTTGGCTATGAGGTCCCCTTCATCCCAGCCAGGTCCCATGTAGTCTTGGAAGGAGCTTGGGAGAGTCTGGCTGGCAGCTCTTGGGGCCCTTATAATTTTCAGGGAGCCTTATTTATAGTGTCCCACCAGCAGCCCTCTGTGCTATGAGGCTGGCTCTTTGTCCCCTCCCCCTCCCGGACCTGTGATCCACTCAGCCTATGTCAGGGTATTTGTCCGCATTCAGAACCTCAGAAAAAGCAGGGGAGTTTGGGAGCTGTTCTAGGGCCCCATTTTGAGAGTGAGAAAGGAGGCACACTATTCCGTCCTGATTCCTGGGTCACAGATGTCAAGTCTGAGCACTCCAGGATGAGCTCCAAAACCTGCTAGTGACATACCTTCCAGGTATGTTTATTTGCCTCTTGTAATTTCATTCTTTTTCCCTCTCTCTCCAACCTACTTCCTCCTTCCTCCTTCCCTCCATTCCTTCCTTCTTGCTTTTCTCCCTCTTCTGTTCTTTCCCCTCCCCCACCTCCACTTCTGTCTGGAAATGTAGTGGTGTTCTCCCTTCCCCCTTCTGCCATTCAAGCATCTTCTTCTGAGTGCTGTTTCCTTCCTGTTTACAGCTTTCTCCTCTTCATCTTTTCCTCCTGTTTTAGGCAAGCACATCCTGCTGTGTTCTTTTGTTTGTTTGTTTGTTTGTTTGTTTGTTTTATTTTTTTCAAGACAGGATTACTTCGTGTAGCCTTGGCTGTCCTGGACTTGCTTTGTAGACCTGGCTGGCCTTGAACTCACAGTGATCTACCTGTCTTTGCCTGGGATGTGCGCTGCCACTCTGCCCCAGCTTCCCACTGTGTTCTTTAAGTTAGTTTCCTCTGGTCTTCTGGGTGGCAGATTCAGCCTCATCCCCTCTCTAGCCTCCTCTTTACCAGGGAGAGCCCATCTTAGGAGAGGTCCCTTGTAGGTACACTTAAGAAAAAAAAAATTCTTTCATTTACATTTCTTCTATGTTTTCTCCCTACTCCACCCCAATCCCTTCTAACACCCTAACACCAGGTAAGAGAGAGAAAGGATTAGTGGGAGAGAAGGTGCAATTCTCTTAGCTGCTTGATGCTGGTTAGGGTCGTTGGGTTCCTTGGAGTCAGTCCAATCCTTGTTTCAGGAGATCTCCAACTTCTTGTCTCACGACAGCAACCAGGAGCAGCAAGGGGGAATCAGGAGCATCCTTGCTCTTTCTCTTCACTCTACACTCTCTGGGCTCTGGCATTTATTCTCTCTCTCTCTCTCGATTTCTCAGATTTAAACTATCTGCAGCTGGCAAAGAGCTCCCCTCGGAGCCCGCACAAAGCAAATAGTCTGCTGCTGTGGACCATCTGAATCAGTCCCACATCCCACACCTGGGACCAAAACAAAACCATGTTTATATTCACAACAGTTCCTCTGTAGCCTTCGTGACACAAGACTGCTGAGGGTGTGGTCCATAGTCTCTTCAGAACTTGTATAGGTGATGTGGTGTGGCTGAGCTTTGGTCAGGGACTCTGGGAGAGTCATTTGCTCCACTGGCCACAGCCTGAAGAACACTTTTTGCAGAAACTATGGTGGTAATGGCACCATCTTCTCCAGAACACTGCAGTCACACACTATGGGGTTGGGTAGACCTAGCTCCTAATCTATCCCACCCTCCACAAACAAACTCTAAGGACACACTGAACCTGTTCAGTTCAGTAGCCTGTCAGCTGGGGCCTCCTACTTGCAAGTGCTCACTGTTCCTCTCCAGTTTGGCATTAGCCCTATTCTGAGCCCCAGGAGCCAGAGTCTCTTGTTGTGGCTGTGAGAGGTTTGGGAAGAGAGAGCATTTCTTTACCCAAGGATGAGAGGAGTGACTATATATGTAGGGCTGTTTTGAAGTTCTTGGTTGGCTCATCAGTTGTTACAGAGACTAAACAGGGTGGTGGGAGAGGATGCATTTATGTTATTAGCCCATCTCATATACTTCTGCAGCTTTTTCTATACCCTAACTGCAACCAGGAGTTCTTCCTTAGGTTCCAGAGAGGCTATGTGAATCTAGCTTTCCTCTTTTGGATTTGCTCTGGTGCAGGTCCAGTCACTCACCTGTCACTCAAAGGAGACAACAGATGTGCTTTCCCCAGCTCCACATTGGGCATGCCAGCCAATGTCCTGCCCAGGGCCTCACTAAGGGCTTCTTTGCACCAACCCTGCCATTGCCTGACCTGGCTATCGCTCCTTCTGTTCTCAAGTCAGGCCTCTCTTGTCTGTCCATGTTGTTCACCAGTCATAGGGGCCTCCAAGCAGTCCCAGAACTGAAGCCCACTCTGTGTGATGCTTTATTCCCATCAAATGCTGGGAATTCAGGGGAGCGCTGTTTGCCTATTAGCTATGCTATGCTGGGTTCTTTCTTGTGAGCTATTTCTTTGACTCATCGTAGTACCTTGCCTTCATAGATTGAAAGGGTCAAAGAGATGAAAAGCCAATGTGGGCACATAGTAGGTCACCAGGGTCCAGCCACCTCCAGGTGTGTGTCTTTCTTGCTCTACAGGACTCTACTTGAAGGAGTCTTTGCTGATTCCCATGTTCAGGTTTGTGCCATGGTATAACTTGTACGCATTCATAAATACTTGAGTTTAACAAATGTCTGTTGAGTGCATTCTTTATGCCAGATTTTGGGAAAATTTGGAGGTAGGGACAAGCTTGCCAAAGAAAATGTAGGCAGGTGTCTCCATGAATTTTTCTGTCTGCCTCCGGGTCCCAGAATACTTAATCCAGTTCTGTATTGCTGCCCAAGCCAAGCAGAGGGAGGAGGGGCCCGGGTGTGGGATGTGAAGGGTGGGCTATGGGGTGAGGGTGGGTGGGGTGAAGGGAGACCGGGTTTAATGAGGTGACTGCCACTTGTAAATGAAACAGAAGGCGGTGCAGCTTGTGTGAACTTCGACCCCTCCTGTCAGTCTTGCCTTTCATTAAGAGCGGTTGCTCCCTCAGAAGAGACCCACCACAGCCTGGGTGAGAATGCCAGGGCTGGAGTGGAGAGGAAGAGTGTGGGGACGAGGTATGGACTAGCAGTTAGAGGATCTGCTGCTCCTATGTTGTCTTCACAGGATTTCTGGTAGATAAATGGCTGCTTTAGATTTAAGAGGGGGCACTTGTGGACCACAAACCTGGAGATTTCCAGAAATGTAAATGCCCAGGTCTCTTGTCAACAGTTGGGGTAAAGTTTTGGAAATTTGGTTTTTTGATTTTGTGAGAAAGTGTGTGTGTGTGTGTGTGTGTGTGTGTGTGTGTGTGTGGTGTAGGAGGTACGGATAAATGTCTATGCATGTGCCGGTGGAAACCAGAGGTTGACGTCTGTTGTCTTCTTCTATTGCTCTCTACCTTGTTTGACACAGGACCTCTCACTGAACCCTGAGCTCACCAGCTGGCTGGACTAGCTGGCCAGTGAGCCCCTAAGGTCATCTTGTCTCTCTGCCCTGCCCAAGCACAGAGGTTATAGGTTCTTCACTGCCATGCTAAGCTTTTCATGTGGGTGCCAGGGATTTGAACTTAGGTCCCCATGCTTATGTACCAAGTACTTTGCTGCTGGGCCATCTCCCCAGCTCAGTTTTGTTTTTTTTTTTTTTTTTTTTAAACACTACCATGGTAATTCTACAACCATCCATGCTTAGCAATCGGGGTCTTAGGTCCTAAAGTGAGACCAACTGGCCTCAGGCTAACTGGTGAACTGGGGGTCCAAAAACCCAGCCCTTGCCTCCTGAGTGTTCTGGTGCCCGATTCTACACTATATGTTCCCATCAGACCCTCCAAATAACCCTGAGTGATAACAGCAAGAAGAAAAAGGACTGAAATGTGGTTCTGGAAGTTCTCCTTCCTAACAGTGTCATCGTTCACCACCACCCGGGGACACACACACACACACACACACACACACACACACACACTTTAGATAATTGGTGGCCATTAGCATCCAGGGATCCAGTGTTTGTGAACCAAGAACTGACTGTCTGATTCTATTGTAACTGCGCTCCTGGGGCCAGCCATGGTGCCATGATTAAAGACAATGCTCTGTGACCAGTAATACTTGCGGTGTTTATTTTCCAGTGGCATGTTAAAATAAAAAGAACCCTTGACATGAAATCAGACAGCCCCATCTTCATTGTATACCTCCGCACAAAAGAGCCCTTCCTTTCTGGTTGCAACAGAGGAAACAGACTTCGCTGAAGGGTTCTGCACATGGGACAAATAAGCAGCTCTGAGAATAGAAAGAGATGTCTCTTCCTTCTGCCTTGCAAGTTCTTGCCTGGCCCTCAGTGGAGGTTTCAGTGAGATCTGATCGGCCTACTTCTATGGAGAAGGTGGCTTCCAGATGCCCACACCCAGAGGTCCAAGCTCTGCAGGATTCGTGGTCTTGTACAATAAGTTGGCACATTTAGCTTAACCATGTCAGGGCTTCATTCATCCAAAAATTACTGAAAAGAATTCTTAGCTGGACATGGTGATATGCCTTTAATCTACAACTTGGGAGGTAAAGGCAAGAAGTTCAAGGCTAACCTGGTCTGCATCTCAAGTTCCAGGCCAGCCAGGGCTACATAGCAAGACCCTGTTTTGAAAACATAAGAAAAACAAAACAAAACAAGGCCACCCATGCTTTACCAGGCACTAGAAATATAAATTAATTTTTTTCCCTTCTTTTTCTCTTTTTGGGAATTGTGTGTTTTTGAGATAAGATTTTACTCTGTAACCCAAACTGGCAAGCTTGCATTGATCCTTTTGCCTCAACCTCCTTCGTGTTCAGAGTACAGGTGTGTGTTATGAAGTCTGGCTTACATTATAAAATGCTAAATATGTGGTTTGTGATCTTTAAGAGGAGGGAGGCCTTCTGGAGGTGGAGGAAAAAGTGTTGAGGATTTGGGAAGGACTTTCAGCCCTGGAGAGAGAAGACTAGGGGTTGCTGGGACTACTGAGGAATGCTACCTTTTCTTTAAATAGAATTGCAGTACTTAGTGGGAGCCCAAGGACACTACTCTCTGAGAATCTTTAATGAGGTGGGAAGTGAGGACTGGAGCACAGTCCTACTGGTGCTTATGAGAGAATGAAGCCTGTCACTGAGAAAGGTGACTGAGTCTAGGGACTACTGAAAGCTGCTTGCTCCCAGTCTGGCCATAGCCATCCCCGTTTGGTTGAGGAGACAGTTAAATAAACTTTATATGCCATGGAACTCTTTTTGAGAATGAAGGTTGAACTCCTCAGTCATGCTAAGGTAGCAGCCTTAAAAGTAAGTCTGCCTGTAGTTGACCAGAACTGTGACCCTTGTGGGTCACCCCAACACTGGAGTCCAGGGACCTAGAGCCAGGTGTTTACACTCTGGGAAGAGAACAGCTATCCATTTCTGGGGAATCTGGCAAGCGGGTCTATGCAGGAGCTTCTGAGAGAAGGTTGAGTGGCAGAGTGGCAGAGAGGGGAAGGGGCTGGGAAGATTGAGGGCCTACGGGCTCTGGGCTGTGGTGGAACAGCTGTTGGCTAACCTAACACCGCACAGCTGAGTGGAGATTAAACAGACAGGAAATGAAATCCGACCTTGAAGAGAAGATGGGAGGAAGCCTGCCCCTCTCATGGTAAACCAGGAGGGGAATTCAGAGGGGCTTCATCAGAAATGTCCACCTAATCTCCAGAGTTCCTCCAGGCCAACTTGAAGGCAGGGATTGTGTCTTTGTGGTTTGACTTTCTGGAAAATACGAGGAAAGCTACAGACCTAAAAAGAAAACAAACAAAACCAAAACATACTACACAAATACTCTCATATGCTGCTTTTAGGGTGTTCAGGACCCAAGTTTAATTGCTGCTATCCTAGAAAAGTAAGCCTGCCCACTTCTCTTTCTCCTTTCTATGAAAAATACTTGTGGATTTTAGTATATCCACAGAATTATGCATTCATCACCTTTAACCCTGCCACCCTCTTCAGTTTTTTTATGCCTATAGATAATCCTATTTTAGATACTTTATACAAATGGTATCATCTGTTTTTTATTTAGCACAATGTTTTCAAAGCCCATCCATGTTATAACACTGATAAGAACTTCTTTGTTGCTTTTGAGCATTCCCTCATCAAATGGATATGTCCAACCTTCATTCCTTCATCTGGGATGGACAAACGAGCAGACATTGGAAAGGTTCCACTTTGGGGCCTTTATGACTGATGCTGCTTTGAACAGTGGTGTGCAGTTCTGTGGATGAGGCTTTCATGTCTTGGGCCTAGGTCTGAATCAATGGGTCACATGATAAGTTGGTTTTGCCAACTTTGCCTTTGAAAAACTGCCTGGTTGTTCCAGTGAAGCTGCACCATCAGGCTTGTGCTAGTTCTAATTTATATACACATCCTCACCAACACTATGGATCTCAACTCTAGCACACATACCCAACTCAGCCTGGCATGGGACATTTGTCCCCATGGTGCTTGCCTGTGCCAATCTTCAGAGGCTCAATGGATACTTTCTGTTTCCTCTCTTGTGGCAGACAGCCTCTAAGGTGACCCATCAGCCATCCCCAGTTGCTGTTATTCATATTTGCATGCATACCTCCTTGAGTATGGGTAAGGCCCCTTCAGTTTTATCAAATATCAAAAGTCATTTATTTGCTTACATGATGTGGTAGTTTGAATAAAAATGCCCCCCATACGCCCATAGAGAGTGGCAGTATTAGGAAATATGGCCTTGTTGGAGTGGGGTGTGATCTTATTAGAGGAAGTGTGTCACTGGGCTTTGAGGTCTTAGATGTCCAAGTGATCTCACTGTCTCTTCCTGCTGTCTGACAATCTGCATGTAGAACTCTCAGTTACCTCTCAGACACCATGTCTGATGTCTGCCTGCATGCCACTGTGCTTCCTGTCATGGCAATAATGGACTAAACCTCTCAACTGTAAGCCAGTCTCAATGAAATGTTTTCCATTATAAGGGTAGCCACGGTCATGGTGTCTCTTTACAGCAATAGAAACCCTATCAGACACAGTTGGTACCAGGAGTGGGGTATTGCTGTGATAGGCTAGACTGTGGTTTTGTTTGGAGAAATGTGCACTTTGGGACTTTAGGTTAGGAAAACAGTAGAATGCTTTAAGTGTGGCTTAATGGGCCATCCTACTAGAAGCATGGAAGACAGTGGTATTGAGGGTAATTTGAACTGTGGTGGCTCAAGAGATTTCAGAAGAAAAAAAAATTAATATGTGGCATAGAGATGTTGTGTATTTCGGCAAAGAATGTGGCTGCTTTTTGCCCTTGTCCAAAAAATTCTGCCTGAGGCTAAATGGAAAAATTAGAAATTAACAGCTTTAGTAGAGGACATTTCAAAACAACCTGGAATTGACTACATTGTGTGGCTATTAGTGGCCAGTCTTATTTAGATCTATAATGAAAAGGAACAACCTGAGCAAGGAAAAATACAAAACATAAAGTTTGTGGAGAAAAAGGAGCACTGGAAAGTGTAAACAGATTAAAGAAAAGCCTGATGCTACATGGAATAAAGGAAGTTGTGACCTCTAAGCAAGACCCCTTCTCCTTCAGCTACACTTCCAACTTGTGAAAAGAAATTAAAGAAAAGCTTAGGGCCAGGCATGGTGCTGTATACCTTTAATACCAGCACTGGGAAGGCAGAGGCTGGTGGATCTCTGAGTTCAAGGCCAGTCTGGTCTATAGAGCGAGTTTCAGAACAGCCAATATTAGGCAGTGAAGGAAGTCATCAAAAACAGAAAGCTAATGGAAATGTAATTGAATAAGGAGGCCATATGTCCCCTCAACAAGCAGCAGAACTTGGCAGCTTTGATCATATGGTTCTGGCTTTAGAGTCAAGGATACAAGGAAGGCGTTATGGATTATCCCTCTGACTAAGGAAAGCCACTGAGACCAGGCATGTATCAGGTGTTTCCCTACATGGAAGCCCAGAAAGGCCATTGTGTGAAGTTGTGAAGGTGAAGCCTGGATTGCCTTGGAGACTCCAAAATGTTGGAGATGCCAGAGGCATGGGTTATCTGCTGAGGAGAGCTGCCAATAGGAAATGGAACCAGCCCAAGAGAAAGAAGTGTGCTGCAGTCAACAAAACTGAAAAGAGTTGGAGACCTGAAGAACATTTTGACATCAGACATGGAAATGCAGAGTTTGGAGTTTGCCATGCTGGGTTTTGGTCTTGTTTTGGTCAAGTGTTTTTTCACTATGGTCAGTAGTGCATGAGTATAAGTATATAGTAGTATTGAAATAGTAATGTATATTCTGTGCCATTGTGTGTTGGAAGTACATGATCAGCTTTTTTGTTTTGATTTTATAGGTGACTACAGTTAAGAGATTGCATGAGCCTCATAAGAGACTTTTGAACTTTTAAACAGAGTTCAAACTGGTAGACCATGGGGACTTTTGAAGTTGGACATTTCTGCATTATGGATTTGAGCCTATGTGAGCCAGGAGTGGAATATGGTGATTTTAATGAAAATGACCCTCATAGGCTCATTGGGAGTGGCACTATTAGGAGGTATGGCCTTGTTGGAGTAAGCATGGTATTGTTGGAGGAAGTGTGTCACTGGGGGTAGGCTTTGAGGTCTCAGATGCTCAAGATAGGCCCAGTGTTTCACTGTCTCTTCCTGCTGCCTGTGGATACAGATGTAGAACTTTCAGCTACCTGTCTAGCACTGTATCTGCCTGTGTGCCACCATGCTTCCTGCCATGACAATAATAAACTAAACCTCTGAACTGTAAGCCATGCCCAATTAAATGTTTTCCTTTATAAGAATTTTAATGGGGCCGAGCGGTGGTGGCACATGCCTTTAATCCCAGCTCTTGGAGGGCAGAGGCAGGCACATCTCTATGAGTTTGAGGCCAGCCTGGTCTACAGAATGAGTTCAAGTATAGCCAGGACTCTGTTACACAGAGAAACCCTGCCTCAACAAAACAAAAGAAAAAAGTTGCAATGGTCATGGTTTCTTCATAGCAAGAGACACCCTAAAACAAATGAGATTGTAGCTTACCTGTTGTTAGCTGGCTCTACTACCCTCTTGGTTTTCACACTTTGATGAAGCAAGTGAGCATTTTTGGGAGTCAAATAAGGCACAATGAGGGCTATTTCAGACTGGCAGTCCCAAGGGATTAAATCCTTCCTCACCTGAGCCTCAGATGAGACCCTAACCCTGGGCAAAATTTTAATTGTATCCTTGTGAGAAGACTAAATTAAAGAACCCAACTATGTTGTGCCTAACCTCCCAAGCAAGACAGGCTGTGACATGATAAATGTATGTTGCTTTGAGCCACATGCACAGCAGGAGGTGGCCTGCTCCCATGTTCGTCCACGTGGTTTGTGTATATACTCGAACAATTTGTCTTGTGAAAGATTGTTTCCGACATGGTGAGGTTCAGCTGTTGTGGGGTATTGAAGAGGTAGGGTCTGATGGGAGGTTAGATATTTAAGAGGGTGTGCTGGCTAGTTTTAGATCAACTTGATACAGTTTAGTATCATTTTGGAAGAGGAAACCTCAACTGAGAAAATGCTCAAATCAGATTGGTCTGTGGGCAAGCCTATGATGTATTTTTTTGATGAGAGAGGTCTCAGTCTATTGTGGTTGGGGGCCATCCCTGAGCTGGTGGTCCTGGGGCACATAAGACAGCAAAATGAGCAAGTCACGATGGGGAAGCCAGTAAATAGTGCTTCTCCATATCTGTGCATCAGTTCTTGCCCTGTTTGAGTTCCTACCCTGACTTCCCAGGATGATGGACTGTGATGTAAAAGTGTAAGCCAAATAAACCCTTTTCTACCCAAGTTGCTTTTGGTCACAGTGTTATCACAGCAATAGAAATTCTAAACAAGACAAAAGAATTAAGTTTTTTTTCTCTCTGTCTTTGCCTCTGCCTCTCTTTTTCTCTTTCTCCTGGATTATTATCAAAGAAATTGGTGCTTCCTCTGAATCTCTTTTTCCTGCTGTATTGCCATGTGACTTCTCCCTCATCCTCTATTCTCCCTTTTATGGACTTTCTCCCTTTTACTTTCAGTGTGTCAGAGTAGATCAGATACCATCACAATGCTCTTACTATGAAGAAAATGGACTTCTTTCTTTTTAAAAATTACTCAGCCTCTGCCATTTTGTTCCAGGACAAAAAACAGACCAAGACAGTCTTTCTTAATGCCATGTCACTTTATCAAAAGGGATGCCTTTTACAGAAAATGAAGTGTTTCTAGATATTGTGCCTATAATGGCAGTAAGTTGTTATCTCCAGAAGTATACATCCTTGGGAAACAGGAAATCAGTAAAAGCTATTTAAAAAAAAATTTACTTTATGTATTTTATCTGTTTTGTTTGCATGTACACCTGCAACTCAGAAGAGGGCATCAAATCTCATAGACAATTGTAAACTGCCATTTGGGTGACAGGAATTGAACTCAGGACCTCTGGAAGAGCAGCCAGTATTCTTAAACCACAGAGCCATCTCTATAGCCCCTGAGTTCTTAACTATTATGGACTATTGACCTTGGAGAAATTCTAGCCATCCTGGTTCTGTCCAGAACATGTCTGTAGAGAGATGGTGAAGGCCCTAGGAAAGGAGCTTAAAATGATCATGTTTAACCAGTTACACCACAATTCCATGTGTTGATTACTAGGATGGTGAGTTCATGACATCATTGTGAATCCACAAAGAAAGCAATTTCGTGATGGGGACCACAAGTCCAGACTCATGTAAGACCCAAGTCATGTTGACATGTTCATTTAAAGCAAAGACTCGTGTCTTATTGTTTGTATCTAAGCATTAAGTTCTCTTTTGCACACTTGGATATTTGTAATTGTGCTCTACATGGGGCATACTGTTGCAATGCAGTAAAAACAGATCATGAAGTGCCACAAAAAGGAAGAACAAAAAAAGTGTATATGCTGGCCTAAGGGGCATCTGTGTGAGGGAGTCTTGTATTAGCTGAGCTACTGAACCATCCAGAAAAATGTGACCACCTGGGCAGCTCCAGCATAGGAAGACAGGAACTGCCAATGCGGTATGGCTTATGGTAACAGGCAAGAGGAAAAGATTCGGGTTGGCAAGATGGCTCAGTGGGTAATGGCGCTTATTGCACCAATCTAATTACCCAGAACCCACATCAAGGTTGAAAGAGAGCTCACCCCAGAAACACTGTTTTCTGATCTCCACATGTGCACCATGGCCCACCACCCTACACATACATCATGCATACAAACAAAATAATAGTAATTATCAATTTTATAATAGAGAAACAAGTTATATTCTGTATTTCCCTTTATCTTTGTGCACAGTAGAAACCACTTCGTATTATTTGGAAAAAAGCGTGTAGTTAGTAATCACTCAGCCAATGTTTGCTGGTATAATCACCAGATATAATCCCCCCTAAGTTAAGATTGGTGCTAATGAAACATAGCAGACTCTATCAAAGGTGACTATCACCTACGTTTTAAGGTGGGTTAGCAGAAAGAGTGGCTACAATGTTCCTATGGAGAAAATTTGTGCTGTGAACACAGAAGGAGGTGTTCAAGCAAGAAAATCCAGCTAGGAAACACTGCAACTTGCCATCAAACCCATCTCACCTTAACTAGATCCAGAAGCAAACATCAGAAGGGTTCTAAGGTGATGACATCTTTGCCTTCCCTGGGTGGCTGATGGTCTTAGGAAAAGAAAGCCTTTTTGGGTTAGAGATTCCAGCCATCAGATGAGTGTCTGCTCGTAGGTAAACTGTTATTTCCTTCTTCAGAAATCAGAATTAGACATGAAAACCTTTTTAGTCTAGGTCTTGTTGTATGGACTAAAAGACAAACCAAACCATTCAAACAAACAAACAAACAAACGGAAAGCTCAGGATCCATGGCTGAAAGTACACCATGAGTGGTAGGTTATAGGTAAGGCCCTGGGTTTGATCTCCAACACCAGGGGAAAAAAATAAAAATAAATAACATAGACAAAGTAACAACAACAGAAACAAGTTTGGGGAATTTGAATAGATTCACCCACAATCCTAGCCAGTTGGTTTCAAGATAGACTAGAGCAAGTACCCTCCTCTCCTTACCACTCCCATGCTTCTGCCTCTTGATGGTGACAGTTTGTAATCACAAGGCCCAGGACAGCTTATAGCTGTAGATGTCACAGCAGCCAGGGACTTCCCACATTCTGGGGGTGAAACCCAGCTTACAAACATGGGAGTGCCTGGGATACTGGCCCATCTTTCTTAGAGCCTTCCCTGGAGGCTCTAAGAGTTGGGCGTTAGTTAATCAACAGCACTGGGCATCTTGTTCCTATTTTCTCGACTGGGCGGTCCTGGCAGAGCTCTTCATTTCCTGTAAAGGATTACATTTTTAATCTCTGAGCTCAAATTCGCTTTAGATGGGAGGTAAGAAAACTGAATCCCTCCAAAGTAGATTCCTTCTTCTTCCTATGTACCTCTGATGTGTCCAGCAATGGAAAACTAGGGGCTCTATCCTTGAAGCCTTGAGCAGCCTCGAGCAAAGATCCAAGGGGCAGCAAGAGCCCAGGAAGAGCCAGACTCCTTCCCTGAGGTCCTGAGAGCTCAGCCTTGAGCTCTCAATGAAAACCTTAGTGCACTTAGCGTGTACTACCTGGATTTTAACAATAATTTTGCCTGCTCCCCATATTGGGTCTCATATCAATTCACCTCTGCTAAGAAGCCCTGTTGCCTCTCTGCTGTTTTGAATGTGCTCTCTCAAGTTCATTTGTTCAGAACAATAATTTCCAAATTTCATATTTTAACGTATGTGGAGTTGGGGGGACTTTGGAAAACAATTACATTAGGCTATAAGGGGCTGGCCTTCACAATGGCATTAGAGATTTGAAAAACAAACAAACAAAAACAAACAAAAGAGAGAAGTTTACAGTGGCATTTTAGTCCTGTCTTCCATGTCATAATGTACAAGAAAGCCCTGACTAGAAGCAGCTGAAGCTGACCCTATGTTTTTTTACTTCTCAGCTTCTAAAGGTATCACTCACACACACACACACACACACACACACACACACACACACACACACAATTTGCATGGTTGTTTTTGTTTTTATTTTTCTGCATGTGTGTCTGTGCACCATATGCTTGCCTGGAGGCCTCTGAGGCTAGAAGAGAGGCTATAACTGCCCTGGGACTGCAGTTATAGGCAGTTGTAAGCCACTTGGTGGGTGCTGAGAGTCAAACCCGGGTCCTCTGGAAGAGCAGCCAGTGCTCTTAACTGTTGGACCATCTGTCTAGCCACCCTAGCTATGTTTTGTCTCTATTTTACTGAACAAATTTGTAAATCTTTCTAAATTATCCAGTTTCAGAGTTTGTGTTACAGCATCAGAAAGTTGATTGGACATTCCTGTAGCTCTGGATTAGGTGTCTTTCCTGGGTGAGCCTATATCCTAGTCCTACGTCTGGGCTGTGATCACTTGCTTGCTTCTGTATAGCTCTCTCAGCTGTCACTGATGGATGAAACAGCCTTGTAAAAAAAAATTGAAATTGTGGAATTTGCCAGAGGAGAAATAGATCCAATCGTGATTGTAAATATGATCCCCAAGGCATCCTGAGCTGGGTCTCAGCTTGTGACGAGGAGTTCAGGCCTCTCTTTCTTTCATGCAGCACCACCTTCAATTGAACCCAGGGCTTGTGCACAGTAAGCAAGCACTCTACCGTAGAGCTATAACCTGAGTCAGAGAGTTTCTGGTTGTTATGGCAACACAACAAACACTGACCTGACACTGACTTGGCATTTCATGAATGTTTCATTTGTAATGAAAGACAACATTTGGAGGGCCTGTTCTCAAGGCTGCAAATACCAGGTCCTCCAGGCATTCCTTGTACAATCTGATTTTTCTTCACTAACCCCCTCCTTCGCTAGCTGCTCTCAATACCTTCCCCTTAAAATGTGACACCAGAACTTAATGCAGTTTTCCAGAGTGATTTGAGTCATGAAAGTCACAGAAACTACTTTCCTATACATTCAGCAGCTAAAGAATAATAGTAACCTCTTATGCTTATGATTTAATAAAAATCCAGGTTTTTCTCCCAGAAATGCCCCTTGTCTTCTTTTATACAGCCTTAAAACTCTCTCTCTCTCTCTCTCTCTCTCTCTCTCTCTCTATATATATATATATATATATATATGGATACGTGTGCACATGTGTGCATACACATGCTCGAGTGTGTGAGAGGAGGGAATGGGACAATCTAAGTACAGGGCTTAGCACGTATTGCATTTTATTCAATTTCGTCTCTTGACTTGGCCATAGAGCCAACCCACTGAGAACAGCAGACCAGTGGCATTTGTAGGCACTCTCCTCATCGGCCTGTGCGTTCTATATGCTCACCCTATAGAGTATATATAGTATATGTAGACTATATGCTAAGTGTAGTCTACCAGTGCTGCCGTTAGCGCTTTCCATTCATCTCTCTCTCTTTAATCCTCACCATTCAAGGCAGGCGTTTATATAACCTTCATAATGCAGGTTAGGGGACGGGATTAGGGACAAATATTTCTGAGATTAGGAGAGGAGCAGAGATTTGAATTGGAGTCTCGTTCCAATGTGCACACTTAAGTACTAAAATATATAGCCCCATGTTTTCATCCATACTAGTAAAAGGATGGGAAGGAGAGCTCCAGACTATGCTGGTAAAGAAATAGACATGACAAGTACAAATGTCAGTCAGAGCTCACTGTGTGACTAACAATATTGTTTTCCTGAACATATCTTGTCACACACTGTAATTTTCAAGGAGTCCAGAAATCTAAGAGACTTGTGTGTGTGTATGTGTGTGTATGTGTGTGTGTTCATCTATAAATATTTTATTGCAGCAAGGTCAATGAAACATCCAAAAAAATTTCTCTTTGAGCAAATGTATCAACCAAGGCCAATGCACACGTAGTTTCCTGTGCCTGACTGCCCTTAACAGCTCCCAGACTTTAATGTTCCTTTTCCCAGGAGACCTGTTGAAGCTCAGTCTCAGATTAGATCTTACTCTTTCCTGAAAGTCTTCTTTGATTGCCTAGGTCACAGAGGCGGGGTGCTGCTTGTTCCTGGAGTACCTACCCGTCTTCTTTCAAATGTTTGTCGCACTTGTGGTACCTTCCGGACTATACGCTCCTTGAAGGCAATGTCCTTGTCTGTTATATTTTCTACTCTCACAGTGTCCCATTCAGCCAAGGTAAGGGTCCTAGTCTGTGCACAGACTATGAAGGCACTAGGTGGAGGCAGTAATTCCCATTCTTTTCTTTAAAGAAGATAGTGAGCTGCTTTTCTGTGCCATGTTGACACCACTCATCTATTTGTGCTGGCTCTCCCCAACCCCCACCCTCACGTTCTTGCTCAGTATTCATTCATCATAAATTATATATATATATATATATTACATTAATATATATTAAATGTATTTTAGATATAATTACATTTATCCAAGGCCAACCCCCACTTTCAAAGTTATTAGTGGATGGATGAGAGTTTGGGTGACACCTTTAATTTTTTATTAATTGTGTGTGTCCCCACATGTGCTACACCACGTATGTGGAACTTAGAGGGCAACCCACATGATGGTTCTCTTCTTCCATCATACGTGCGCTCTAGAGATTGAACTCAGGATGTCAGTCCTGGCAGCCGTTGCCTTTGGCTGCTGAGCTATCTCTCCAGCCCTGTTCATCATAAAGAATGATAATGAGGAAGCTGGATGTACAGTGGTCAGGTGTGTGTCCACCAGGCCTGGCCCTGCCACAGAAACTCAGACAGACTTCACCCACTGCTGTATAGGGTGGGCGCTTCCTGTCCCAAACCTTGTGTGCGTGGTCCTTCTAGGACTCTGAGACATCTTTCTCTGCCAAAGCAAGTGGGTGTTGGAAAAGTTTTAAAGATGTCACCCTGGGCCTTCAAGGTTGCTAGGGACCTTGTTGGAAAGCCTGATGACATGACTTCAAACCCTATTGACATGGTAGAAGAATTGAGCCAACTCTTTCAAGTTATCCTCTGCCTAGTGGCACTTGTGTACCATAGCACACCTATACTTACATATATACATGCACACACACACACACACACACACACGCATACACACACAAATAAGATGTAATAAACAGTTGTAAAGTTATCATCTAACCTTCAATGACTTTGAAAGTGATGGCTGGCCTTGGGATAATGGGGACTGTCAGTCACTGCATTGATAATAAATGTATCCTGGGGTCATTAGCCAAATTTTGTTACTAGGTGTGGGGTTCCTTCCCACAGTACTAAAATCAAAGACCAAGCATCCTGGATTCTCCTGCCAGCACATTAAAGCAGTCTCAATTACCCCAACTAAGAAGAACAAATGAAGCCAGCTCTTGCTTTGTTCCTCACAGAATGTGAAGAGTGTGGCCATGTCCTTCTATTTCTGTTCTTTCAGAGCCAACAAATACTGGCTGTGTGTCTCACGCTGGATGCTGTATAGCGTCCATCTTATTTATCCACACAGAGATGTTCTTTTAGCATAGCTGCCTTGCCAGTAAGGAAACTAAAGTTTATGTGGCTTTGTCAGCAGGAAAACTTGGACTAGATCCTGGCCTAGGACCTTTTCCTGTTCCCATGATCCTTTGCTTACCCACAGCCAGCCCTAGAAAGACAGGTCTTACCTCCTCAGGCCTCTGGACTGTGCGTGTGGCATTTCCGCTTGAACCCGGATGAGCTATGGAGGGCAGCAAAAGAGCCACCAGGCATGAGACTAATTCGAGGAGCTGGCAGTTTTCTTCCTATGCCACGTGAAATTTTTCCAAATATGGGGAGCCATCTGTTGATGATGTGAGAATTGGGCAGCTTCCACCCTCATCATTAGCTTGGCAGCGATGGAAAGTGAGTCCAGAAAGAGCCCTTGTGTATCGTAGAGGAAATTCAAGCCGTATGTTTCTCATTCATATACTCTTAAGTCATCAAAATGTTGGTTTTAAAGAGGCTTTTGATGTCCAACTTGATTTCTGTTCTTTTATGGGGGTAGGGAGGGGGAAGTCACGATTCTTGGGCTGTAAATTATCCAGTTTTGGAAAAGCCAAGGATAGTTCCAGTACCTCAGATCCCAGAAATCTAGAAGGAACTCCAGGTGAGGGTCTGCCTTAGGAACAGAGGCAGAGATATTTGTTCTCTTTCAACAGAATGTGTGCTGAGCATCTCATCAGTGCTGAGCACAGTAACATGTACCAGGGACCCACAGTCACCTCTGAAGCTGAACCCTAAGCAGCAATCTCACGTGAAACTTCCCCTTCGAGGAGCTAATAGGCTTAGAGCCACCTATGCAATAGGTACAGTCATATAGTCATAAAACCAGAATATGAACTGTTTTGATTTGGAGCTTGCATTCTTAACTTCTCCTGCCGGAATAAGAAGGAGGAAGAGGAGTAGGTAAGGAAGGAGAAGTTGCCTAGGCAGGGTGGAAGGGAAGAAATCTACACAGAGGAAAGGGCATCTGAGAAAGCTTAAAGAAGGGAAAAAGTCCTTACACATGGTGTATTTCATTGTTTATTGCTATAACACAATACCAGATGCTGGGCACTTTATCAAGAAAAGAGATTTATTTAGTTCAAGGTTTTGAAGGCAGTGGTGATTTGAATGAGAATGGTCCCCAAAGCGCATATTATTTAAATGCTGGTTCCCAGTTAGTGAAACTATTTCAGGAGGACTAGAAGGTTGTTGGAAGAGGTATGTCACTGGACTGGATTTGAGATTTTAAAAGTCTAAGCCATTACCTGTTAACACTCTCCCTCTCTCTTTGCCTTGTAGTTGTTGTATCAACATGAAAGTTCTCAGCTATTGTTTCAGCACCATTCCTGCCTGTCTGCTGCCAAGCTTTCCACCATCGTGGTCATGGATAAACTATGAAACTGCAAGCAAGCTCTCAATAAACTCTTTGTATAAGTTGCCTTGGTCATGCTGTCTCTTCACAGCAATAGAAAAGCAACTAAGTCCAAGATTAGCCCTATGTGCTTGGCCTCTGGTGAGCATCTTTGACTACATTACAACATGACAAGTAATATCATGGTGAGAACAATGAGATCCTCTCTCTCTCTCTCTCTGTCAAGATCTTACTGTGTTTCTAAGGCTGGTACGGAACTCAAAATCCTCCAGTGTCATCCTCTAAAATGCTGGGATTACAAGTGTTTGTCAACATTCCCAGCTGTGGCCTTGTCACTTAAAGATTCTGTCTACAAAATCCAACATCATCACCACCCTAATACAAGAGTTTCCAGTGCACAAACTTTTGGGGGACAGATTCAAACCACATCCAAATCATAGCAGGAACACAAAGTCAGTGTGGTGGAGGAAAAATTAAGAAGCTAGGTGTAAGACTGGAGAGGCCCAGACTGCCAAGGGCTTGACCTCAACATAGAAAACTGTCTTAACCCAAGAGGAGAAGGGGACATGGTTTAGCAACTCTCCAGATGAATCTTCTAGAGGAATCTGTGACTGAGCCAGAGCTAAAATGGTGGCAGGCAAAGTAGGGGGAAAACCGTAGGTTTTATATAGCAGTGGTTCTCAACCTGTGGGTGGATCACAACCCCTTCGGGGATCGCATATCAATATCCTGATTATCAAATACTTGCAGTACAATTCATAACAGTAGCATAATTACAGTTATGGAGTAGCAACAAAATAATTTTATGGTTGGGGAATCACCACAGCATGAGGAACTTTATTAAAGGGTCACAGCAGTAGGAAGGCTGAGAAGCACTGGTTAGAGGTTTTTGGTACCATTGATTGCAGGGTGGATAGGGGGAGGAAAAATTTCAGGATGCAAGAGCCAAGAGTGAGGGATGTCGGTGGAGAAGCCCAAGGGAGGCAGGAGGGACTGCCAAGTAGGTGCTCCTATTGTCCTTCTATCTGATATGTGAGCTCAGTTGGGCCTTGAAGATTTTTCGGGATATTCAAATACCAGTGACTTTTCTTCTTATTACCCAAACAGCTAAATTAGTGTGTTTGCAACACAAGCTCATTTCTATCAGACTGGTAGAAATGAAATGCAGAGTTGCCAAGAGGACCAAGTGCCTAGGCTGAGATGTGTTCCTGAAGTGAGTTGGGACAGGAGCTCTCAGATGAAGGATGGACATCTAAGGCACGTGTGGAGAACCTGTTGAGTCTAGATAATGGTGGAAAGTTCAGAATGGCAGCAATTGAGATATGCCAGGGTGGTGGGGATATGGCTGGAGGGAGTCGGGGCTGTGGACTAACTGGGGAGAGCTGTGGAACCCAAGCCAAGGATCTGGATCTTAAGGGCACCACGCCTTAAGCCTGTGATTTTCCTCTCACAGTATCTGGGCATTGCCTTCTCACACCAAGACCCTGGAAGTGTTCTCTACTCTCTTGTCCTTATGGACCACCACATCTAAATTGTCCTGAACACAGGAAAGACTTTGCCGTGCTTAAAGCATTTATTTATTTATTGCTTTTGAGACTTGTCTCTTAGGTAGCCAGGACTACTTGCTCTGTAGCCAATGATAACTTTTTCTTTCTTTCTTTCTTTCTTTCTTTCTTTCTTTCTTTCTTTCTTTCTTTCTTTCTTTTTGTTATTTATTTGTATGTTTATTTTTTGAGATGGTTTCTCATGTAGCCCAGGCTGGTCTTAAATTCACTATGTATCCCAGATGACCTTGAATTTCTTATCCTCCTACCTTCATCTCCCAGTATTGGCTTATGTGGCTTATGCTGGGTGTTGAACCCTATGAAGCCTAAGTAAGTACTCTGGCAACTAAGCTATATTCCCCAGCTTTGCCTGAAGCATTTTAAAGGAGACTTTACCAGCTCACTCTCAACTGGTTCAGGAGTCATTTTAATTCCTAATTCCCTTCCTCCTTAATTTCAGCCTCTTTTTGTGGATTCTTCAAGGAATGGAAGTAGTCATCATTTCCTACAATACAACATACTCATGTTCTTATGCAATCACCAATGAAAAACATGCATTGGACTTCCAGGATGTGAAATCTACAGCAGAGAAGAACTAAAAGACAAATTCTTTGACCACAACTTGTTTATATATGGATGTAGGGAAAGGAAAAAAAGAAGGTCAGTGAAGGACCTGTGGACACATATTTAGGATCCCAGCACAGGAGAGGCAGAGGCAGATGAATTCCAGGTTCAAGAACAGCTTTCTCTGGAAAATACATTGCCTCTCAGAGGGTACTTGCACTTGTAGGTTTCCATGTTTGTCCCATTGATAATAGATTAAGCTCCTTAAATAACACCACAAGGGAAAGGACCCATTTCCTCTTTGTGTGAATCCCTGAGCCCCACCTCAGGATCTAGCTCATAACAGGTGTGTGGTTAATGTCAGTGAGATTGACACATGGATAGTAAGACAATGAGTTTCCTTAGATGTTCAAAACACAGATATTCCTGTGGGCCAGAAGGGCCAGAAAGTTTGTCAAGGGCACTGAAACACTTACTAGATGCTTAGTTTCTTGGAGTGGGAAATAAGAACTCAAATAATAAGGTTGGAAAGTGGTAAGTTGGGGAGGAGAGAGGACTCTCATAATCAATCCTAGTTAATGGTTTGCAGGTGGCAGCCCACAATCCCTGCTCTCCAGCACGAAGCACAATGGATTCTCCGGGACAAATAGACCATGAAATTTTAAAATTTGAGACCAGGTGCTGGGACATGAAGACCCTGGTTCATCCTGGGTGTTCTCTTGGGCACTGGAGAACCAGATGACTCTCTGGTTTTTCTGGAGGCTCCCAGGACCCTACTCTCCACTGGAGCCTGTGCCCCCTTCTGAGTCAGTCCTTTCTCTCTCACTAGAATTAAAACAGCTAATTTTAGACACTTCCTGATTACTTCTAGCTGGCTCTCATTAGCAGATTGAAAACGGGTTGGAGCCTCAGCTGGAGAAGAAACAACTTTCATTGGTCCTGGTCTGTTTTCCATCTCCACATTGCTGTTGATGTTGGCTGCCTTGGAACAAAGCAAAATGAACTCCCTCCAAAGCGAGTGGACCATAGGCTACTGGCTGAGAGCCCGAAGCAGTGGAAGGGGTGAAGGAACGAATGTCCAAGGGAACATGACCACTGCTGGTGGCAGGCACATGTTTTGTTCATACTACATCTTGAAAGTGCCTGGACATTCATTTTTCACTTATATATTCATTCAACTTTTCAACTTAGCATATACCAGGCTATGAACTGGCCCCGTACTCCACTTACCATAAGTAGGTATAAGTACACAAAAAGTGTTCAATGATCTCACAGTCAGGTGAGTGCTCACAGTCAGGTGAGTGCAATGGACTAGTACATGACCACCAACTCGTGTAATTCATGGAAAGCATGGTATAACAGCAACTGACTTTCACTGTACCCTTATGCCCCAGGTTCCATCTAAGGGTCTTGCATTTGCTAGCTCACTCAAGATCCCAGTGAACATAGAAGAGGACCACCCAACTCATTTGGGAGTGGGAGGCAGGGAACAGATAGATCAAGATAGGAGGGTCTTCTAGGCAGATGGAATGCATATGTGTTGGTCTTTATTGGCAGCTTGACACGACCGAGAGTCCCCTGGGAAGGAGACTTTATTGAGGAGTTGATCTGATCAAATTGGACTTCGGACATGTCTGTGAGGAACTGTCTTAATTGATGATTGATGTGGGAAGGCTCAGTCCATTGTGGGTAGCACCACCTCTGGGAAGTGGGTCCTAGGCTGTGTAAGAAAGCTAAAGGGCAAGCCAGAAAGCAGCATTCCTCTATGATCTCGGCTTCAAGTTCCTCCATCAGAGATTCTACCTTGGCTTGGCTCAGCGATGGATTTAGACTTGGAAGTGAAAGCCAAGTAAGCCCTTCCCTTGCCAGGGTGCTTTTGGTAAGCGTTTATCACAGCAACAGAACTCAAACTAAAGCAAAGTACAAAGATGTGAGCATCAAGCACAGACTGGTTATCAGTATGCCTCTCCTTTTGCCATGGAGGAAAAGAGTCATGTAAATATTTTGTAGTTGGTCGTGCCTCTTGAGTAGAAGGTACATTTCCAACATCTCCTGGGTATCTTAATTGCGTTGGAAATAATCTCCAACAATTGCTCTCATCCCTGGTGGATTTGCAGCTTCTTTTCTAAGACCGTGGCTAGGGATTTGTTAAGACCCTTCATCTAATCGCCTCCCCATCTCCTTCAGCCTCCTCCTCCTCCTATCTCTCTCCTCTCTCTTTCCCTCTCATTCTCCCTCCCGCCTTTCTCTCTCTTTCACTTCTTTCTCTCCCTCTCTCTCTGGATCTCTGGCTCTTTTTACTGTTTCCACAGATGGATATCAGCAATGTTTGTTTTGTTTTTAGTCTACTCTAGATTCTACTTTGGCATTGTTCTTCTCCTTCCACTAACAGCTTGTTTCCTGTTGGGGTAAATAATTTACATCTTTCTCTCCTCTTTTCTTACAGTGCCAGTTATCATGTGACTTTCCCCAAGCAGGATGTATAGTCAAGGACATTTCCAACAAATACAAGATAAATCCCCACCATCCTCAACAGCGACAGCATCCATCATCATTATCACCATCCTCAGCAGCAGCAGCAGGAGCAGCATCACCATCATCATTATCCTCAGTAGCAGCAGCAACAGCAGCCATCTACACATTACTGGACACCACACAGAGCTCATTACTCCCTTGTTTCCTTCTGTCTGACAATCTGGTGTCAGAATCAGAATTAATGAAATATATTAATGGAAGACCTAAGGGTTAGTGTGGGGCATATAGAAGAAGAGACAATGCTAGCTTAATTTGGGTTATGATGGGCTCACTTCCGAAACAAAAGAGACATTCAAGCCTCTGAAAAGACATTAAGGTCCTACTTAGTGACTTTTTCGACCCCTAGTCAGATGGTACAAGAACCATGGCACTCCTGGTTTTCATTACCAGTTTTCAATGACTTGAGGCTACTTCTTCTCAAGATCAAGACAACATGGCCCTTTCCCTTTTATACATCTTCTTTTCAGTACATCCATTCTCCTAAATCAGGAGCATAGGCGTTGGGTAGCATGCATCGAGCCAGAGGGGAAAGGACATGACTCTCAAGGAAGCCTCCCTATGGGTTACATTTTGGTGCTATAGAATGATCTTCTCCAGAGCACTTCAGGCCTAGAGCCCTTCTTTTTTTAATGGGAACAAGAGACTTGTAAATACCAATGCCAGACTCCCTTGGAAGCTCCTGGCTTAGCTCTCGACTCTGGGCTCCCTGCCATTGGAGTGTCTCCCAAATTGCTCCCCCTCCTAGCAGCCTCCACAGGATGACCTCTGGTTGTGCTGGGCGCCCTGGGCCCTGGCCTGCCTGAGACTTCCTCCTACTCAGGGTGCTGTGGATCAGCATCGCTGAGCTCATGGTGGCACTTAGGTCCTTCTGAAACTTGGGTTCAGAGTCGCTAGCCCAGCATTTGGGGGAGGGTCTAATAGATAAGATTTTGGAATACTCTCAGGGAGCCATGGCTTTGAGCTCTGAGGTTACGTGAGGAAAAAAACTAGGAGATGTTCTGTTGTCATCTTCTTTTGTCACCTTTCCTGAAGTGTAGGCTCTAACATCCAGGCTCCTCTGCTTCTGATGGGGTCTCTTAGGATGCCAACCCCATGAGTTCAATCCAGCTTTACAAGAGCTTCTCTTAGTCTCCAGCTTGTTAAGGGGGCTCCTGACCCCTCTTCTCACATCTTTCCTTTCTAGGCAACCTTGCCCTCTGTCTAGAAGTCATGGACAGAGATCTCCAGGTTTATACTGAGCTGAAGGAATCTACCCCATACTATCAGGAAGATCTGTCAAGAAAGCTTTTGGGTTTTTAATTAGGAGAGCCAGATGGCCTCTTGCTTTAGTCTCCTACCAACCCCCATCCCCACATGGGCCTTGCTTATAAGCTGACTTTAAAAATGGAACCAAGGAAAGAGGGGGAGGAAGGAGGAACTTTGTCTTGCACCGAGTCTTCTTTCTTTGTTGGGTTTTGTAGGAAAAGGTTTCTGAGAGTACAATGTGACCTATGGGAGTTTGGTGGGGAGCAGTTTCTTTCCTCTGTGTTTCAGCAGGTTGGTCTTGGAGTGGAGCCTGGAGGCCAGACAACCCCGTTCTCCACCTTTGATTTAAAGCAATGGAATGGGAATAACGAAGGCTACAGAGAGCCCTTGGGGCTGATAATGCTCAGGTTGTTTCTTGCAGGGCACCTGGACAAGATTTTCCTCCTTCCAGCCTTCCTGCAGAAGAAGGACGATACTGCTTTCAGGCTGCTCTGAGAAGCAGCTACAGAAAAGGGGTGCATGGTGCCCAGGAGCACTTCACATTGAGACTGGAGGGGTCCTAGCAGGAACTGGTGGTCCAGATGGGCCTAGTGTTTTGACTTAAGTGTAGCAATGCCTGGAAGGAGATTCTGCCCCCATTGAACCCAGAGTGGTATGACAGAGCTAGTTTCTGTGACAAGGACAAGCAGGTCTCAGCAGCTTCCACAGTCTGAATTTGAAGATTTCTCTCTCAGGCCAGTTTGGAGGAAGCCAGCATTGGTGGACACACAAATATTGGGGGGTGTTTCTACATTCTTAAGACCAATATGAAGACCCTCTGGGGATGCTCTTCTGTATTCTCTCTCTGCTTGTCTGATGCTGTCTCCTGATGTATCTGTACCTCTTGGACACTATCTTGAGGACTAAATAATTGGGCCCCCTGAGAAATTTTAATTGAATCTCTGTATTAAAAGTAGGAACCAGAGTCTAGGGCCCTGATTAGGAGATTGTGTGTGTGCGCGCACACATGCATGTGTACAAGAGAGCTCGTGTTTGCTTTTCAGTCAGGATTAGAAATCTTTATTTGTGCAGGAATCAGAGATCCTTGGGAGGTGGGGGCAGATAATGAATCCTTCATTTGTTTTCCCAACAGGCTGCCCTTCCATGCTTTCAGTTTCCTTGCAGGGAAAGGGTAAGGACAAAAGGGCTTAGAAACCTGCCTCAGCCGTAGCCCACTGGGGCTCTGCCTAGGTTTCAGCAGTGGGAGGCAATCTGCAGCCACAACCAGGGGTAGACATGGTTGTACAGTGTGTGTGTGTGTGTGTGTGTGTGTGTGTGTTTATGTGAAGATCAGACCATGGGAGCTTGATCATAAGGACCTCTATGGAAGGCCCTTGGCCAATTGTGTACCCCTGGAAGGATGCTGTCCTCTGGAGATTCAGTGATTGCTGAGCCCACTTGCTGCCAGTCAGCTAAGCTAGTCATGGGGGTGTGTGATTTACTTAAGCTGTAAGCGCCATCAGTCTCTCTCCATGAAGGGTTTCATCTGCACTGCTGGCCCTTTGAGGCAGGGGCCTGGCCTTTTCTCAGGACAGCAAACAAAGGATTTCTGGGTTCAGATCCACCCAGAGTAAAAGACGGAGTATTCTTGCCCCAGCACCCTGAAGCCTCATGGATATTATTGTTTCTCTTTTTTTCCCTTTATATTCTCTTTTTGGCGTGGGGTGGGGGAGGAGTGTTGAGATCTTGCTAGATAGCTCAGATTGGTCTTGAACTTGCTATCCTTCTGCTTTCTCCTTGAGTGCTGGGTCTCTATGTATATACCACCATGTCTGGCTAATATCACTTCAAGCTAAGCAGGATTCACAGAGGCCCTAGTTCCTGTCTTGTCCCGAGTCTCCTGGAGTGAAGAAGGGCACCCTTTTACTTAAATGTCTGCTGGTTGTCATGTGCAATAGTGCCCCAGGTCCTACTAGGGAGGAGAGGTGCTTTAGCCGGAATATTAAAGTTCAGGGCAATTGGAACAGGAGTCATTTCAGGGCCACATAGATAGCCGCTTCAGGTAGAACTGGTTTTGAACCTAGGTTTGTCTGCCTCCAAAGCTGGAGCTTTTCTCTGTGAGCTGGAAAGCAGGATGAAGGCAGTGAAGGAGAGGGCTGGAGGATGAGCAGCAGTGAGGAATCACTTCGTCTGGATTTTGGTTCTGAAGAAAGACTGAACAGGGCTGTGAGTTCATTCTGGTTAGCCATGCTTGTGTGCGGGCTACATATCCACCAGGAGCCTCTGTTCCACTCTGCTGAGATGGCAAAAGCTACCAGTTTTGAGTGGGCACCTCACCTGTGTCAGACCCATTTAAAATGCTTCACATGGGTTAAAATACTTAAGAGAATCTAGTTCTCTTGAAATTTTATTTTTCAAATTCATGGCCTTGTAAAAATTATTACATGTATATGTGTGCACGTATGCATGCATACATATATGTTCCTAAATGTAACCTGCCCAGGCTGCATAATAATCCTATAACAGAAGACTCATATGAGAGTGTTTGGAGAGATGAAGGGGAAGGGAGAAATGATGTAATTAAATTAGGACCTCAAAATTAAAGCAAATAAAATTGCATTTTTTAGTGTGTGTGTGTGAGTGAGTGTGTGTGTGTGTGTGTGTGTGTGTGTCTGCGCATGTGTGCACGTACCTTGGCCCTCATGTGGAGGTCAGAAGGCAACTCTCCAGCCTCAGTTCTGTCCCTTCAGCTCAGGCTGATAGGCCCATGTGTAAGCACCTCTGTCAGCTGAGCCTTCTCAACACCCAAGAACGCAGTCCTTGATCTCAGTCATACGAGGAGACTCTAATGCACAATGGTACCACTCAACTGGTCAGCTCTTGGCCTCCAGTTCTCAGCACTTTCCTCCAGCCAGGGCAGCCCTGAGGGGACTGCTCCAGCTACCCTCCTACCTCTATCTCCCAAAGAACTGAACAAAGACTGGAAGACTTGGGAGAGTAAAGTAAGGGATGGGATCACATCCTCTGGTCCCACAGACCAGAAGGAACAAGCTTAGTTCTACTGTGTTTGAGAGTCACCTTTCTCTTCCAGGTCTGACAGTAGCAAGGTGAGCAGGGCTAGGCATTTCCTTAGCACATTACAGCAGGGCTTTAGTCTGGCCCGTCCTACATGAGCAACGTGGTCTCCTGAGGTCCCATCACAATTCACAACTGTCTGGGTCTAACTGCCCCCCCCTTACATACACAGACCACTCTTTTTTGTTTATTTGTTTGTTTGTTTTGATTTTTTGTCTTTCAAGACATGGTTTCTCTGTGTAGCCTTGCTCTCCTGGACTTGCTTTATTGACCAGGCTGGCCTCAAACTCACAGAGATCCCTTTACCTCTGCCTCTTCAGGTGGGATCAAAGGCATGTGCCCCCACTGCCTGGGTTGGCTATTGTTTTTTGTGGACCTTGTCCAAGTGGGGACTCTGTTTCAGTCCATTTACCTTAGGAGAGCCTCCCTGAAAGCAGAACTACGGAGGCAGCCTAGCTGGGACCCAAGGGCAGGAACGTGCCTAGTTTGAGTGCACCGCTCTTGGTCACTGAGGCCCCAGAGAACCTCTACTGCAAGTGACTCGTCTCTGGCCTGGCCATTCTCAAACTCTAGGTCCCTCCGTGTTTATAACTGGGTATAAGAGATAGTAAAGGGAAGAGCTCCTTCAGTCTAAAGAAGTAAGGACACCCAGCAGGGTACTGAGTGACTCAGGAGGCCAGGGCCTGCCTGTTCTGAGCAATCTGTGTGGCTGCTCGCTTCCCAGCTCTCACAGGAGCCCAGCTTGAACCCACTGCTGAGGCCATTGCAAGCAGGGAGGATGCCGGGCGGGCTCCTTTTGTGCAAACAGTAGTAAGAAAACGCAGCTGGTTGTGTATAAACTGAAGCTTGTTACCATTCTGGAAGCTTCTGACTCAGGAGCCCACAAGCTGGGAGCGGGGAACGCCGTGAGGAGAAGGATCATGTGTAAGTTGTTACCGCTAGGCCCCAAGCGTTCTGCCCTCTGGCCACCCTCCCTCCACTCTCCAGACCTACCCTGCTGACCTCCCTTCACCCTTGCTGGAGCCCAGACACAGGCAGCTGCAGCCACATGGGCCTCTCATTATGTCCTCTGGGGTCCTGCACAAACACAGCAGGTTGGGGGTGGGGGGAGGAAGGGGGAAGCGGGGTAGAGTTTGGCTCGTCTCAGGGTGATGTGAAAACAGAGGCCACTGGCAGATGTGTCCCCGGGCTGTGCTCCGCAGACTGTGCCTAGAAAGGGGTAGGACCTATGCCTGAAGCAGCCCCATGCTCTGCAGGGCCCTGAAGGAGTTGCGGCAACCACGGGGAGATCAGGGCCACTGCAGTTGGATGTGGTGTTCATCCCATCCCAGCATTGAATAGCTATGTAAACAACACGGAGATTGGCCCATTATTGTGTCTTAGTCAATAGTCCAGCATTTTTCATCTTTGACCTGAAGCTTTGGTCTCCCTGGATCCCAGCAGGTCACCAGGTGGGAGGGGGGAGTCTGTTGGCCTTAGACAGAGGGTGGGGAGGGAGGGCCATCACTTTCCTGGCTCAGGAGCTGTCATGAAGAAGGGGCAGCCAAGGGGGAGTGGCGGCAGATAGACCATGGGGGTCCCTTCCAGAGTGGTGGGAGCAGCAGAGGAGGGAGGCTGTGCTGGCCCTGATGGATAGGCCCTGGCAGCAGCTTCATTTGCCCTGCTGGAGTCCTGGGCCTAGCTCTGTACTGTGAGGTCAGACAAGGGCCAAAGAGCTCCTGGGAGCTTGGGAGGGGCTAGTGATAGGCAGAGGGTGTCAGCATCTTCTCTGCTGAGGAGCTGGGGGGAGGAGGAGATAGAGGGAGAACAGGCTCCAGGTAGGAGGGGGACACAGCTAGAAGCTATCTCAGTTACGCTGCCCCATTTCTGTGGCACAGCATGCAAGTGGATGGTGGGAACAGGATGTGATAGGCTTATGAAAGCAAAGCACACATTGCCTATCTTGTCTCCATCCTGTACCCTACCCTAAACACAATCATGCACACTTAGCCCCCATACCTCACTTACATACCCATGTGTACACCCACCACCCTCACACTCAATCATGCGGGTGCACACACACTAGTTCAGATGCACGCCATACTCAAACAGACCCATACCCACCCATATATGCACTCGCACTCAAATACACTCAGACACAAACCTTCCTTTCACAAGTACAAAAAAAAAAAAGGTACCCGATTGCACAGAAACTCGGCTACTTGCATCCTAGTGTGTGTGTGTGTGTGTGTGTGTGTGTGAGTGTGTCTGAATTTACATTTCTGAGTGTAAGCAACGTGTCTTCTCCCACCTGTTTCTCCACTGTTTCAAAATGTCTTCCTACTCAGAGTCCTGGAAAGTCCGCTCCATGCCACACAAGCTCCGCATCCCTTCTCTCTGTGAACCAGAACTTGAGGGAGGGAAAGGTAGGTGGAATGACACCTCATCCGTGCCCTCCCGGTCACAAAACCGGAACCTACCTTTCTGCCTTTGGAGGCCACTCCCTCATCTCACCGATGAGGCAATACCTGTTCTGGGCAATACCTTCGTGTGACTGACCCAACAAGGAGAGAGTGTGGGAAATGGGTTGGCCCACTGAAGAAAGCTGTCACTGCCCTCTGTCTTTTCAGCCAGTGCTATGACATGTGCTGTGATTCTGTGTGCATCCTCTCCCAGCAGCCCCTTGGAAAATCTTGCTCCACCAAGGTGGAGTGAGGAGGGAGGCAGAGGCACCAGCATCGGGGCAGAGGCTGGCTGACAGCCTGTCAGTGGGCTGCCTCCTCACTTCATAAATTCCCCTGCCCTTCCCTGGATACCTGGAGTTTGACCTCAGTGCAGGGAGCAGAATTCTTTCTTTGTCTCCTAATAAACAACCGGGGCGTTGCTAGCTTCCAGCTGATCTGTCGCCCTCTTGCCCCACCCCCACTCTCCCAAGAGACAGTTTCTTCTGAGGGAAGTCTCATTAACCCCAGGCTTGGGGCCAAGGCAGGGCTCTGCTAGTCACCTCTGCCCTTATTAGAGCAATCATCTCTGTCTGGCATGATGGCCAAGCTTCTCCTTGGATGCTTGTCTGCACACAGGCCCTCCCCTCCCTCACGCAGGCTGTGGGCCTGGCGTGTTTTGTAGGTCTTTATAAGGCCTCATGATGGCAGCTACTGGTGGGTCAGATCCAGGATGGTGAGCTTCTCCATACTGCCTCCTGAAAGGCGGCTCCTGTCCTCTGTGCACAGTGATACCTCAGGCCATCTGCCAAGGGGAGACGTGGGAACTCAGGTTGTCCTAAGCTATTTCTCCGGTAATAGCTCTGTTCCCTGGTGGAGTGCTTTTGCTCTCTCAAACTCACTGCAAACTCTGAGCCAGGTGGGAAAGGTTAGAATGTTCTTTGCTGGCAGATTTCTCAGTGTCGTGAGTGGGAGACTGGAGTTTTTGTTCGTTTCATTTTGGTTTTGTTTTCTGAGACAGGATTTCTCCTGTGTAGCCCTGGCTGTTCTGGAACTACATCTGTACACCGGGCTAGCCTCAAGTGCAGAGATTCACTTGCCTCTGCCTCCTGAGTGCTAGGATTAGAGGTGTATGCTACCACGTCCAGCTGAAAGACTGGGTTTTAGGCTCTTATTTATGCAGATCCCCATCCCAAACCCCGACTCCTCTGTAGGCTTCAATCTGTAAAGCTCGGCATGTTTCCCACTTATTTCTAGAAACAGTGTGGTGGTTAAGAGTCAGCAATGTTCAGTAAGGTGGCATAGGTGCAAATCCTGGTGTTGCTTCCTAGTAGATGGGTGTTTGAACCTCTGAGCCTCTGTTTGTGTATCTGGAAAATGGGGAGGATGGTAGTGACACTGGTCATAAAGTTAGTGAGAACATGCCAAGTCGGGTGCACATAACACAGTTAGCTGTTACTAACCTGAGGTTAAGCATTGTACATTTGTTTGAAGAAAGATTTTGCTTTTCTATATGGGTCAAGAACTATGTACCTTTTCCCTTTGCTCCCATGCAGGAAAACTGCAAAACAGAAAAAAAAAAGTTGGTTTTAGTGCAGAAGGGTATTTCTTTAAGAAGACATGCAGGAGACTAGGAATAAAGCTCAGCTCAAAGCATGCTTGTTTGAGTGCTTGGAAGCCCTGAGTTTGATGCCTCCAGCACTGCAATACCAGAAGTTCAAGGTCATCCTTGAATGAAAATGAGGACCTGACTGCTCCAAGGTATAGTTGAGGAGGTTTTTATTGTGGATATGAGGAAGAATACAGCCAGAGGCATCTGAAAGAGTCCAGATTGAACTAGGCCATGAGGGCAGAGAGGGAAAAGGGGAGAGAGGAAGAGAAGACCAAGAGGACCAAGGAAGAGCCAAGAAACCAAAGAGATTGGGGGCAAGAAGAGTGTGTGGTCAAAATGGCAGGTTTTATAAGAATCAGAAACTGGGGGAAGGGAAGCAAAGCCCCTGGGCTGGAGAGGCTTAAGGTAGGGGACATGGTGAAAAGAGCTGAGGGGTGCCACAGGTTACCAACTGAGCCTGGGAGCCAGCGTGTGCTTGGCTGTGTTAACTACAGTTAGCCCTTTGTCCTGAGTTTTTTGGGACCTGACAATCCACAGCTACACAGCAAACTTGATGGCAGCCTGGGTTACGGGAGTCGTCTCACCAACCAAAACAGAACAAGTAAAAAGTCTTCGAAAACACATTCGAGACCCTGATAATAATGAGGATATGGAGAAAAGAAAGAGGGGCTAAGTGGCCAGTTGTTGGAATGGGCACAGAGGGGAGAGGAATGCTTTTCATACACCCTTTTGATTTTTTGATCTATATCTGCTTCATACCAAACCAATTTTAAGCCGGGAGAGTAGGCCATGCCTCTAACTTCAGAACTCGGGAGCCTAAGGCAAGAGGATTGCAAGTCTGAGGCCAGTATGAACTACATAGTGAGATCTTTTCTCAGAAAATAAAATTATGGGGTTGGAAAGTGGTTAAGATCACTGGCTGGTCTTTCAGAAGACTGGAGTTCCATCCTTAGCACCCACATGGCTGCTCAAAACAGGATCTAACTCTTCTTCCAGGGTATCTGATGTTTTCTTCTGACCTCTGTGGGCACTGAGTGAATGTAGCAGACATACACACAATAAAAACAGACATAATATTAATATAGTTATTATAATAATAGTTATTGTTATTATTTTACTAAATCCATTCTCTTTGGGCTTTTGGCTGGAAGGCAGCCAATGCATGGCACTGTCAGTCATCCTGAATTGGGATTTATCAGACAGCTCCCTGAGTCTAATAGCAGTAAGAGCAATGTCACATGTACACGTGAGCTGCTCTCATGATGAGGTTGGTGCCACATCTTCCCTGGCCTCAAGATTAGTTCTGGGACTGTCTCCAAGAAAGGTTTCCAATGACACTGACAAGGCAACTAGTGATACTGACAATTCAGAGCAGGCAGATCCCCAAAACTTCTGTCTCTGCCCTCATCATGGAAGGCAAAAAGAAACAGAAAACGTCACAATATCACTTGGTGAGACTGTCAACATTGCTTGGTGGATACAACAGCCAGTTTTTAGCTAGAGAATTTTCTGGAACCATTAAGGAGACACTAGGGTTTGCAGTCAGTGGACACAACCTTGTTGGTGACCCCACTCTGGTGATGATCTCAGCAGTGGTACAGCGGGACACCCAGATGACTGCATGCAGAGGAAAATGTATTACGATCTCAGAAACAAAACTAACTAATAAAATAAAGTAAATTAAAGCTAGGAAAGTAACAAAGTCCCCCAAGCGTAATGGTAGATAGACCTCATGGTGCTTGACTACCAAAGGCTGATTGTAAGGAGTTCCCAGAGGAGAGAAGGTAGGTGATCTGGGACTTCAGGGCCCAATCCAGGGGAGTCCTGTGTATTTTCTTGAAGTAATTTCTGCAGATGGCTGCTTTCTGTCTAGTTGGCTTATCTCACTGACTATCTTGTGGTCCAGACACAAGCCACCAACAACTGTGTGCTGTAAGTGTGGCCTCTGCTCAGCAGCCACCTAGGCAATCGAGCCCGCAGGCTGCTGTTGCTTTCCCAGTGGGCATTTCTCACTTGTCTTTTTGCTTGGCACAGAAATCCCAGCATTTGGGAGACAGAGACTGGAGGATGGTGAGTCAAGCCTTAAACACAGGGCCCTCTCCCTTCTCCCAAAAAGAAAAACATCTATCTTTTCTTCAAGGTGCCCACTCCCCTCCCACCCTTCTGTGAATCTCTCCAGTTCCTAGCAGATGAGAGCTCAGCCCCTCCCTCAGCTGTCTGTTCACGTAAGTTTTGGTCATCCTTCCACTCTACTGCTATCCTCTACCATGCACTATAATATCCCAAGCTGTCTAGACGCCATTTCCTACTTCCAGCTCTGAAGACCTACAGCCAAGACAACTGTTCACTAACATCTACATGTACTGGAGCCCTAGCCAAGCACCCGAAACATCATATATTCTCCCTCATTTACAAGTGAGGAAGATGCTTTTAGACCTCAGAACTCCCTAGAAAGGAACTAATATGCCCTGCTCCTTTGAACCTCAGTTTTCCATCTGTAAAATGGGGATTGAGATAATGGAACCCACCAATGAAGAGATCAGGGAGGCTGTGCTAGGAGTCCCTTGTTGTGCTGTAAACCCATCCAGAATGTGTGCCCCACTCCTCTGAGTCTGCACCCCAAGGCAAAGGCTCCCTGTGCTGGCTAAGCCTGTGAACATTCAGAAAGAAGCATCTGAGGTAAAGGCTGAGGGGGGACAGATGAGGTCTTTGGGGAGTACCCATTTCTAAGCAGGTTAATGATACTTGCAGTGGTGACCTCATGACTTTCCCTCTGTTGTGGTTCCTGTGTGAAATGTTCCCCACAGGACCTTATGTTTGAACACTTGGTCCCCAGATGGTGGTGCTCTTTTGGAAGGTCATGGAACCTTCAGCAAGAAGGTCGAGGCTCACAGGGAAGGTCTAAGGGCAGGCCCCAAAGTTTTACGGCTCAGCCCCACTTCCTGTGCTCCCACCTGCATACTGCTAATGCAGAGTGACCAATCCCTTCCTCTCCTGCCCCATTCTTCCTCTCATGTGCTGTATTGCAAGAAACTCCTCCTTCAGTTGCTTCTTGTCGGGTGACTGATCACCTCAACAGGAAAAGAAAGTAACTGGCATCCTGTTACACTTTTCTTCAAATTTCATTTATTCTTCCCTTTCTCCTCCTCAAATTGTCCCACTGTGAAACTGCAGATGGAGCAGGGGTAGGCAGAAAGATAACCTGGTTTCAAGGAACATCTGTTTTCTTCATTGATCTCCCAGCTAGCTGGCCCATTTTCTGGTCCTGTTCTCAGTAGGCTCTCCAGGCTTATGCTGCCTGAGAAGGGGCTTCTTTTAATCCCATCAGTCTTTTCTCCCCACCCCAGCTCCTGAAACTCTGTTACCGAGAATCACTAGAGTAACTTCTGTGCGATCTATCATGCTTACACTTAATGTCTATGCAATCCATTAACTCTACTTCAACATGACCCTGAATTGTACTTTTCCCGAGGGTTAGGTCACTCCTCTCTCATAGGATATCATGGGGCTGGTGGTAGCATTATGGTGTCACTAAGGGTGGAGCTAGAGCCATGACACTGTTCTGCCTTTCTTCTACAGCCATGCCCTAGACTCTCCAGTTCCATGGGGTGAGGGCAGTAAAGACACAGGGTAGAGGTGGCAGCCACTGATGGGGTATGACATCTGGCACAAGGTGCATGTCCATCAATCCCTTCTAGCCTGTGTCCTGCTCTTATCTGTTCCACAATCTTCAGATCCAGTAGAAGCACCTTCAGATTTATATGGTGCTATTTACTGGCCCTCTGCCAATTAGTGACACTTAGAAATTCCCTTATATGACGCACTGCTGCTCTAACAATAAACAAGTCATTAGCTGGGTCGGAGGGCAGCTTCCAGCTGGTTTTGATTCATCGTTTCTGAATCTGGCTCAAGAGGCTCCTTATGATGCAAGGTCTTCAGTCCAGCACCCAAAGCTGGAGGCAGATGGGGTTTCTGTGTGTGTAGGTGCCGGATCACTGTTAGTTGGAGGAAATACAGACTACCCACCTGGCCCTCATTGCTCTTTCTTAAGACTCACAAGACCAAGAAGGCCTTAATAGAGTGCACACAGAGAGTAGTGAGGAGCAGGGACCGAGGCAAGGTAGACAGAAGGGAGAGTCAAAAAGGAGCGGCAAAGGTGAAAAAGGACAAGGGAGAATAAGAGACTTCACTGGGTGGTTTGGAATGAAGAAAGATGGTAGATACCTGAGTCAGAGAGTCTGGCTAATTACATCTACTTTGTGTTCTGCAGTAGCAGCACCAAAGGCTGCTTGCCTTCAAAGAGATCTTGGATATTATCACAGGCCAGCTCAGTCTCCATTTTATAGACGCATCATCTGATGCCTGTGGTTTCTTTTCCAAGTTCACCCAGCTCTCCTGAGATCAGACTAGAGCCAGGCACAGCTCTCAGCCCAAATTTTTCCTGAGTCCCAGAACAACCTCCTTGGATCTTACGAGACTGTGATGTGAAAAATTGCAAGGAAGCGACTCCTTCCTTAGTCAGGAGCTTGCTCGTCCCATTCTTCCTCTCCCTTCCATCTGCAACCTCTCACAATCCCTGGATTGTGGGATTCTGCAGATAGTCAAGGGTTATTGTGGGTACTTATAGATGCTTTGTGTTAGAGCAGATAAAGTGGCCAGTGACACAGAATTCTCCTAAGCACTGTAAGAGAAGTGAAAATGATTTAGACAGGCCTTTTGATCTGTTTACAAGCACATGAACTAGAATTTAAAGCACAATGAAGTGAAAGCATAGAGCTGGTAGACTGACTAGTAAGCCCCACAGTTGAAGCCATGGGAATGGTACCATGGGAATGTCAGACTGACTGTAGTCCGGATCCTAGCGACTATGGGGAGGGTACACGGTCTTCAGTCCATAAAACGCAGATGGCTGGTTTTAAGATGTTTGGCAAAACTGAAACCCTACAAGGGATATGACTTCGGAAGAACCAGGACTGGGAGACTAACGCTCACAAACATACTGTAGTGTCCTCACTAGGATTCTGAATAGAAAATAATGTCTTGTGTGAGAAATAGAGGCTCCAGGCTTGAAACATATGTGACTGTAGTGTCTGTTCCAATGTAAAAATAGATTCCAGACCAGTAAAACTCAGAGAGTATCAAGAGAAGGAAATGTAAAACTATTCAGAAGAAACAGCATTTTCACAGCAAAAGTAATCCCATTTGAAGCTGCTCCAATAACACAGAAATTACAGAGCATAAGGCAATGGCATGCTGCTAAGGAAAGTCAGCAAGCAAATCAGACTAGCTTAATACTCCAATGACATGAAATAACAATCACAATGAAACTAAAATGACCATTTAAAACAATTTAAAAGATCAGAAAAGAAATGCTGAAGAAAGGGTACTTTGAAAGATAGAGTGTAAATTTGCAAAAATAAACAAAAATCCAAATGGAACTTTCTAGAAATTAAAATGATGATCACTGAAATAAATTTTACTCAGTGGATGTTTCAGAGAGCCAGACTGGACTTTCTGGGGGAAAAAAAAGCTAACAACAAAAAAAGCTCTTTGGGTGTATCAGACACAAGATTAGATAAAGCTGAGCAGAGAATTAGTGAACTGAAATATAGAGCAAAAAAAACATCAGTTTCAGCACAGAAAGACAAAGAGAGAACATGTGAAAGAGGCTAAGAAGATTTTAGATAGACCAAAAGGGTCTAAGTTACATTTGCAAATAACTACAGAAGGAAAATAATACAGAGAGTAGTGGAATAGTCATCGAATTTTTCAGGACTGATGGAAAACATTTATTCTCAGGTTAAAAACAACAAACAAACAAAAACATTAGGAAATTTGAGGTGGGTACCTAAGAATACATCTGGAATAAAATATGGATTTAAAGAGACACAACTATTTAAGGGATCAAAGCAAAAGGGGAGATTAATTTTGTCCAGGAATATCCTGGAAAATTCATAGAAAACAGACTTGAAAGTCAAGTAAAAATTTAAGAGTCAGAGTGTATGGTAAAGCAGATGGAAAGCCTAAAAAAATATAAGGTTTCAGTCTGGACCGGTTTTAATTAAGTTACCTCAACTCTAGATGCCTGTGTTAATAAATGTTTGGGGGACCCTCTCCTGGCCTGCATCTTTATTTCATGCTGAGTCTTTTTGCTCTTCGTATTTGATGCTCTGCCCTGTTTATGGCTGAACGGTACAAGCCAGCTAACCGTCGTGAGACCACTCATAAATCCTTCCACAAGCACTCTTTGGAGCCACACCCTCCCAGGAGCCAAGCTGAAACTGTACTACTCAACCTTGCTTTTCTCTACCTATGGCCCTTCAGGGCATAAGAAACCCCTGCTCTGCCGAGACTATCAAGGGCCTGCCTTACAGCATTTGTGTCTTGTTAGCAGTGTCAGTGACTCCAGAAGGACAGAGAAACCTGGGCATGATAATTGGCTCATGAAAGCTGCAAGTTGCTGGAGGGGGCAGGAGGGTCTAGAGAGCAGAAGGCTTAATGGGAAGCAAATGCTTTAGAAGAGTCTATAGGTACCCTCCCCCAACTCATGCCATTAGCATTCTTCAGACACCTGTAGGCACTTGGCTGGCCAGGCGATCTACTAGCTCCTCCCTACTGGAGAACAGAAAGGCAACGTTTGGTTCTAATTAAGGGGGCAGGGAGTGAGGGGTGGGTGTGAGACAGGAACAGTTTCTTCAACCTTTTAAGAGCACAAATTCTTCTTCTTTTTTTTTTTTTGGTTGGGGGGCACAAGTTGTCAAAATGTGCTTCACCTTATGGTTGCCGTGTTGGAAAAACAGCACTGGACGTAGGATCTGATGAATGTTAGAGTATCTTCCCTCTAGTTTTATGACTATAGCAAAAGCACCAGGGAGCTGAGGAGATGGCTCAATGGGTAGGAGAGCATGCTGTGTGAGCACAAGGACCTCAGTTCAGATCTCCCATATCCACATAAGGAGCCGGACATGGCCTCTGTACGTGTAATCCCAGTGTTGGGGGCAGAGGCAGAGACAGGAAGATCACTGGAGCTTGCTGGCCTCTAATCTAGCTGAAAAACAGCAAGCTCCAGACTACGTGAGAGATATTTAATGTCCTCTAGCCTTCACACACACATAGAGAGATAGATGGATCGATAGATAGATAGAGAGAGAGAGAGATAGAGAGATACAGAGAGAGACAGGCAGGCAGGCAGACAGACAGACAGACAGACACACACACACAAACACACACAGACACAGGCTCACACACTGAAGCAAAGAAAAAGCACCAAAAATTCCTTCTCTTTCTAATCTGGAAGAACAAGGAGGGAATGATTCTTACTGACCCAGGTTCCTGTGAGTTCTATGTAAGGTATATAGCTTGAAGACACAGCCAAGCAGCGATTTAAGTGCTGGATATCTGGGGAAAGACATTGTGCTCATCGTTGTGGCCCCACAGGAGTCTATTGCAGTGTCTGACCCACAAAGCAAACTATTGGTAGATGAGCCCACAGGCATTGAGCTTTCCTGCCTCTCGTGATGGTAGAGAACATGATCAGACCAGAAGCTGGCATGTCAGGAAAGAAGACTGAGTTCCTGGAGAGTCATTGAAATGGACACAGTCATGAGCCTTGACCAACCAGAGACAAAACCGTGATGAGTAAGGCCCTTTGAAGGGCATCCAGCACTGAGATGCCTTAGGTCCCTCTGTAAGTGTCGGTCTACACAGATAGAGAGCCCAGTCTTATCCAGGAAGAGTGCTTCCTCTTCTTTCCATGGCCCCATTTGTACAGGTGTTCCCCACAGCAGCGGGTCCTGCTTGCTTGAAGCTGTATTGGTCTATGAGGCTGGCTCCTCTCTACTATAACGGGCTTTCTGGCTGAGGTCCTTGTCCACCTGCTCTCCAGCTGCTGCTGGTGGAATCTTGGCAGACTCTGGCATCTTCCACACATCTTTACTCTGTCTTCACTCTGTAAAACATCTGTAGAGCGATCCACTGGCCGTTTGTTTTCTGTTTGTCTTGGGGATGACACAATCTCCATTCTTCACTTTAATGACTCTTTCTCTTTATTATTATCGCCTCAGCCACTCTGTTTATTTGCTTTTTCCGAACCCCAACCACTTTCCCCTCTGCTTCCCTGGGCCAGTCAGGGCCTGTGCCAGTACCCTCTACTTCCCTTCCCCAGCAAGGGGGCCAGTCCAAGACCCTGTACTCCCTGCTGGGAGCCTCACTCAAACCAGATGTGCCTTCTTCCTTCTCTTCCTCCTCCTCCTCCCCCTGAGTTGCCCACAGCTGCAGGGGGTGAGGGAGAGGAGAGGCCCTCCACCCACATCCTGTTCTTTGCCTCTGCTTCCCTGCCTAGCCCTGCTACCCTCACCAAGGATGGAGGGATAGCAGTGGATGACAGAGCATCTATTTAGTGCCAGCAGTGGGGTGATACTGGGTGGAAAGCATATTTCCAAAAGCCTGGTGGGCAAGGGTGCTGACCTTGTTCTGCAGCAGATCTGCCTTGAAAGGCCTTGATGTGGTCCATGCATGACCCATGACATTAGGCAGCTCAGACTCTGACCCTGCCTGTGTCAAGCCGCCTCTGCCTCCATATTGCCCAACTAGCAGCATCTTAAACTGTGCCTCGACACTCACTTTTGCCACTGCTCAGGAAAACTACATTGTCTCTTTGTGGCAGAAGGATTGGAGGCTTCCCCAGCAGGCCTAGGAAAGAATTGAAGCCAAATCTAGTTTGATGTGAAGAATAATTAGCTTTAATGCTGAGCCTGACTTTCTCCCTGGCCTAGGCCAACCTACAGTCTGACACCTGGGAACTAATCTCTTCCCAAATAGAGACTGGGTTTTGTCCACATCAGCCAGTCTGGGACACACTGGTTCTGGAACTAGCTACTGGCCACAACAGGTCATTGAAATTTGGTCTCAGGGATGATCAGTCATTGTGAGAGCTAATGTCTTGCTGGTACTATGCAAATATCTGGCTGTGCAAATGATGAGGAATGTGGGAGAATCTGTGCCAAAGGGCTCCAACTCTGTGACATATCACCTTTCCACCTGTCCAGGCTTTGGGACTTGAGCTCTTCCAGTACAGTGGTGGCAGTGAGATGTGATTAGGAATATACATTAGATAAAGGGATTTACTGTATGAACCTGAAGTTGACAGGAACAATCTCAGGGGCTTGATAGAAGCCAGTGAGGGTTCCGGTAGCTTCCTGTTTGACCCAGCCCCGAAAGGAGTTAAAGCAGCTTTGAATTGAGAATGCAGGCAGATTGCCAGTCACTGCTGCACTCTGGGAAAGATTAGGACAGTTGTTCTCAGGCACCAGGTGGCTTAATTCCCACCCGGCACTCAGGTTGTGCGTTACCTGAGACATCCTGTGTTAGCTGATGCTCTGGGAGGAGAATTTGAGTCCAAATGCTTAAGAAGTCCAAAAGATTGTGCTATAGGACACGAGGGGACTAAACTGTTGAAAAACCTGGACTGAGTACAGCACCTGTAGAAGGAGCAGAGGGAAGTGATGTAGGAGAGCAGGATGGCCCTGTCTGTACATGGTGCTCTCAGGTCTAGCTCTGCTTCCCATCTATCCCCAGTTACCATCTTGCCACTGTGTTTCAGTTTCCTATGAGGAATAATAATATGGCTGGGGGAAGCAGGGCAGAACAGTCGGGTTGTGTGGGGTGTATGCACACAACTGAGCTTTCTTTAAGTAGTTTTTAAGGCAACTGGGTAGCTTGGCTTCTGAAGGGTGAAAACCCATGGCCCTGGAGTGGGGTCTCGGTCACTGGCCAGGGCACCTTTAGTTGCTGACAGGTGCCTTGGGAGGGGCCTATAACGCCTCTCTGGAGTGCCCATGGAATGGCAGCTCAAAGCCTTTTGGGGCTCCCCAGAAAATCACCGACAAAAGATCAGGATGTTAAAGATGGGCTCTCAGTAAGTGGAAGCATTGTCCCTTTCTCAGTATGAATTTTGCTTGCTTTGGCTATTGTTGTAGTCTAAGCATGGGGATAACTGCTGCTTGCTGGTTAATTAGCTTACTTGCTCAGGAGTCTCTTCTCCTCTCTTCTGAGGTCCTGTGAGAGTGGCCCTGGTGAGACCAAAGGTAGGAAGGAGAATAGACGGTCTCCTCACTACCCTGCTGGGGAGAGCAGACAGCAGAGAACAAACAGAATGTGGGAAGCAGAGCGCCCTTAACTGAAGAAGCTTAAGGTTATTGCCAATGTCAAGGGACCCTATTGATGATGCTCTAGGCCAACTTCCCTCTCCTCCAAACATCTGATCAGGCTGGGGTTACAGTGTACAGCTCTGGAGAGCCCAGGTACTCACTCTGCATATATATAGCAAGAAAGGGCACAGTGGGGAAGAAAAGAGGGAGGGAAGAAGAAAGGATAGAAGGAAGGAAGGCAAGACAGAAGGAAAAAGAAAGGAAGGATAAAGGGAGAGAGAGAAGGAGGAAGAAAGGAGGAGGCAAGGTGAGAGAAAAGAGAAAGGAGGAAAGAGGGAGGACAGAAGGACAGGAAGAAGACAGGGAAGGGAAGAAGGAAGGAAGGAACAGGACTCTTTCTGCTGGTTAGGCCTTGGCTCGAGATTGTCAGGTGGGCCATCAGGCTAGTGGAAGGAGGCTGGGTCTGGGAGCAAAGCTGCCAGAGGAGGGCCCAGCCCCTTGAAAGCTGCTATTGTTTGAGGTCTCTGCTCAGAGAAACCCTGAGTAAAAAGAGCTTGTTAGTGAGGCCCAGGCTGGAGACAAGCTGCTCTCAGAGAGCCAGTGAACCGTGTGAAATGACTTAAACTAACATCCCTGACTGCACTGGGCTGGGACCCAGGAGTCAGGGCCTTGTGCTCATCAGAAATTCATAGAAGGTGCCCCGTGGCTCAGCTTTCTCTGGCCTCCTTGTTCATTGAGCGTTTTTTCTTTCCAGTCCTGCGGCTCTGAAAGGGAGACAGGAGCTGCCTGATGGGGAAGATCAAGTGGCCTTTGAAAACCCCTCTCGGAGTTTATTAAACCCTGGGGCTAGGGCAGGCCAACCTGGAGGCCCAGCCAGGCCTGGCTCCACCCCCCTGGGCTTCCCAGAGAGGACCTGGCCTGTTCTCTTGTCCTAACTTGGCAGGCCTGTGCTTGGGCATGAGGGGATTGGAAGTAGTATCCCAAGGACCTAGAGTAGATACCATCATTTTCAAGGAGGGTTGGGCAGAGACTGGCCAGTTCCACAAATGACCAGATCCCCCTCTCCCTTGGCCACTCAAAACATCTCCATTTCCTGTAGGAACTCACTTGATTAGCTCTTTCAAGTGTTTGCTCAAGGCACAGAAAGGGGAGGGAGAGGGAAGCCACCAAGGCTCTCTAGGCTAGATTGCAGCTCAGTGACCAAGCAAGGGCAGGGATGAAGCTGAGCAGGACAAGCCTGGGATTTCTAGGTTTTGGAAGTCCCTGGAAGATGTCAGGCACAAGATGGCATGCTCAATGTCACCCCTTCCCCTAAGTCTCGGCAGTCTTCTGAGGGTACGCCCTCACTGACACCATGCCCCCCACCAACAGTGGGCTAAACATGGCTATTCAGTACAGGAGCATGCTGGCAAACCCTGAGGCTTGGAGTCAATGTAGTTACACTCCCCATCTCCCACAAATATTTAGTAGGGCATTCTGTGTGTCAGGACACCATGCTGTACACTGGGCAGACGGTGGTCAGTCAAGTAGTGGACCCATGTTGTTACTGTCGGGTTGTGGAGGCCTGCAGGTATGAGCACTCCATGGTCAGCTACACATGGTAGTTCCGTGCTCCCAGGAGCCTCTTACTTGCCAGGTGTCTGGGGCCTGGGGAGAAGTGGCAGGGCCCTGGAAGAGGATCTTTCTCTGCTGCTTCTACTTGATAAATGTGCATCCTAACACTCTGAGGACAATTTCTTTTCAAAAGAGAAATCTGTTTGTTTACAAAGTTAAAAGGTCCAATGAGATGTCTCAGGGTCCTAAAGGTGCCTCCAAGTCTGACAACCTGGTTTGATCTCTGGAGCTCAAGTAAAGGTAGAAATAGAAACTCAGCTCTACAAACAAACCCTCACACAATCTTGCTTCACTAACCCTGTCACCTCCATAACTGCTCCAAGGCCACCTGCACTCCTCCCTGGACACCTCCAGGAGAGGGCACACTCCCTCCCTGCCCAGGTCTGCATTTGGAATGCAGATCAATGGTCTGCTTCCCCTTTAAACAAGTTCAAAGTCCCTTACAGCTTTCCTGAAGAATCTCTTTCTCCACAACTGTGGCAAATAAACAGATGGGAACAGTCTGACGGCAGGAAGCTGGAGTTCAGAGCTCTATATGTCAACAGTCCCTGAACTCTGAATAGACTGCGAAGTGTGGGAACTGGCCATGGTCTCTCTGAGCTCCAGACCTCCTTCTCCAGCTAAGGAAGAAGCTGATGGTCTCATGTTTTAGAGGACAGGCCTACTTGTCTGCTGAAAATAGTTCCTGCTGTCCCAGGACCCTGGAAGGATACCAGGGTGGGTGGTGAAGGTGAGGTTTTATTTTTAGAGATAATTAGCAGAATCCAGGTTAGCTGATGAGATTTTAGCTCATGTACCAATGCTCCCCTTTCGTGGGGGCATAGCTGTGTGCTCTGTTTTGAAAGATCCGGAGACTGTGTGACTGGTGTTTGCTATTTATTATTCCAAGTGTTATTATTGACTCACAGTGCCAGCTGTGGGCCTAGCCCCAGGGAAAGCAGTCTGTACTACCTGTGATGTTTTTCCCATTCCTGAACCAAATGAGAACAACAACAAATACTTGTGCTGGTTATGTGTGTGTGTGTTTCTGAGCCAGACACAAGAGCCAATGATCTGACCACAGGCTGGAATGTTTGGCCTGGAACATGGGCCCCAAACTTGTTCCATGTGTTCCCCGGAAGCCCCCCTTTGAGGAGGGTGGTTCTCCCAGCTGGGGGAGACTCCCGGGAGAAATCACACCTTCGTGGTTTTCAAGCAATCCTTTCATAGGCATACAGTTGTAAGTCTCCTTCAAGGAACTGTTACACAGGTGCACACTCAAATACAACAGCCAAGAACACAACAGCTGTGGTTACAGTGGAGGTGGGGCACAAGGGAGACGGCTGCTGTGAGCTTTCTCTCTCCCACCCTTCCCTCTGTCTCTCCCTGCATCCCACTGGCATCTGGCAACCTCTAGAGCCCCATGAAACTTATTACTGCTACTAATCTATGCTACTTCCTTGGCTATTCTTATTTATTTAAAAGATCTTGTTCATTCTGTAGCCCAGGCTGGGCCTCTAATTCACAGCAATCTTCTTGCCTTAGCTCCCAAGTGCTGAGCCACCATGCCAAGATGGCTGACTGTTTTCAAATTGTCTAGTAGAGATGAAGAAATTGAAACCCAGGACAATATGACTGAATTAATTGAACAAAGATCTTAGCAGCCTGAGTCACCTTTCCAAGCTTGTACACCCCGCATCATTACCGAGTAGCAGCCTCAAATTCTCTCTGGTCTCTGTAATCCTGGGCAGTGAATGACTCCTATTTTTTTTTTTTTTTTTTTTTAAATGCGTGTATGTTTGTCTGTATGAGTTTATGTATACCATGTGTGTGCAGAAGCCCATGGAGTCTAGAAAAGGGCACTGGGTTCCCCAAAACTAGAGTAACAGGTCTTTGTGTGCCACCATGTGTGTTTTGTAAACCGAACCCAGGTTCTCTGCGAGAGCAGTAAGCACTCTTGATTGCCGAGCCACCTCCTCAGTTCCGACAGCTGCTTTTTCAAAATTCTGATTAAAAATATTTTTGAGCTAGTCATGGTGGTTCATACTTGTGATTCCAGCACTTAAGACGCTGAGGCAGGAGAATAGCTGTGAGTGCCTAGCCAGTCTAGGCTACACAGCAAGGCCTTTTCTCTTAGCTTTGTTGCTCCCTGGCCTTGAAAGGAACATCTTGGTAGTAATATCCTTTCCTGCCCTTTCCTCTTCAGACCAACCACTTAATAGGGATACCACCTTCTGGTCATTGGCCTGACTGCTGCCTGGTCTCATTGCCACGCCTTCTGTTCCTCACCCCTTTTGGTTGCTTGCTCTTGTTCCAGAGTATTCTCTGATCTTGCCGTGGGGATGGGCAACAGTTGCATAGAGGTGCAGCCTCTCCCCTGTTCCTCCCTCCCTCTCATCCTCCTCATCCTCGAACCCTCCCTTTTCTCCTACCTCTCCTCATAAGCTGTTCTCTGATGCTTTTCTCCATCCTTGCTGTCTGAACATCACCCACTCCTTCTAGCTCCTCTCCCTTTTCTCCCCTGCATTCACTAGATGGTCTTTCCATCTCAGCTTCATCTTCTATTTTATTGAAAAGCAACAATTTCTTCCTGGATAGAAGCAGAGTAGTTACTTTGCTCCACATCTCAGCTCATTTATCTTCACCTAGTGCAAAACTCACCAGTACATTGGACTGGGCATCCTGCCAGGCAGTTTATTTTGTGATTCTGTGCTGAGCCCTGGGGTCTTCCTGATTTGTTTTGAGGTCTGACTGTCCCCTGCATCAATCCACAGAAACACACGCTATGGAGGCAGTGTTCCATGCAGAACACAAGGAGAAGGGTCCATGTGCTGGGCTGTGTGAGCTCCATGCAGGGTCAGAACTGCTGTGAGTGCCCAGGCCCAGCCAGGATGGGCAGAATGGAGGCATCAGCTTGCCTTTCAGGCTCTTCCCTTTTCACAGACTTCTGGCCTCTGACAGCAGATTTGATCCTGCTTTCATCCAAAGGGGTATTGACACTGGCGTTCCTGACAGCTCTCTACCTGTTGACCCATCCCCTGCTTTTTCAAAAGACAGTCGGGGGCTGGCTGCAGCTCAGGGCCTGTCAACCAATTCAGTGGGAAGGAAACATTAAACACTCCAAATGCTGCTTATTGGAGCTGGGTAAACTCAGCACACCACAGTTTACTTTGCTGTCAGAAATCTCTGCGCTTGCCACAGTGCAGAACCCCAGAGACCGAGAACTCCCACCATTCCCGCTCTGCGTCGCCACCCACCAGAAGAGACCCACTCTTCCAGCCTGGGCTCTCTTCAGGCCAGTTAGCATTTCTGTCCCCACGTGCATACCTCCAGCACTTGTTCTTTTCTGGTCTTCCCTTTCCTTATCTCTACTCTCTCTTCATTTCAGCCCTGACCTATGAGGACTTGGCACTGTGCGGGAGAAGTACATCTCGTAGGATCGGGAGCCTAGAGAATGTGCAGATGAATTCCAGGGCCCTGATCACTCTGTGAAGCCCTTGGACTGTGTATTGTTCATTTATAAGGGTCAGAAATTCAGGCCAAGGTGAGGAACTGGTACCAGGGCGCATTCGGGTAAAAGCAAGGGCAAGCAGCTCTGCTCACACATCAATGTAGGTTCTTTAAAGACTTGAGGATATGTGCCTTAGGAAATCAGGGTATCACTGATCTGAGACCTTGCTTCTCATAAACACACAAATATCTTCAACAAAAGAGCTTCAGCCTCCCGGAGGGCCTCCCTGACCCCCACCTCTCCTAAGAAATCTGTAGCCTGGGCCAAGGTTTTCTTTTTGGCTCCACTTGGAAGTACAAACCTTGTGGGCTTGAGATGAAACATATGCTGCTCTGGAATGTGGCTATTAGCCAAGGGTATATTCAGAGGCCCCTGCACAATTCTCAGCCATCTGCCCGGGGTTGGACTGGGGATGTGTGATGGAGCATCTGAGGCCAGGAGAAGGCAACGGAGGCCGAGGTCACCCTCCTCCTCTGCACCCCACTTAGGACCAGTACATCTTTCAACACTAGAGTGGATCTAATGTATTACGCTTCCTCTCCTGGCAAACCCCAAAACCAGATTCGACCTCAGATGCTATGGACTCGAGTGGCTGGTTCCAAAAGGAACAGGTGCCGATTAGCATGGCATTTTGCACAGTCCTTGAATGTTATTCATTTCGCGCCAAGTGGCACAAACCATTTCCTCTGCCCCTGCCACCTCCCCTAGGAACCAACAACATTTCCCACTGTCCCTTTCTAGCTCCACAGACTGTCCTCACCTGCCCGAGGCTTTTGCTTCATGTTCCCATTGCTCTTTCCAGTTAGATTAGCCCTTGGCCCAGCCTGCCCCCACTGATAATGGCTGGAGGGCAAGGGTTTGGATCTATTCTCATTCCCAGAAAGAATCTGACTGTTCTCTCTCTCTCTCTCTCTCTCTCTCTCTCTCTCTCTCTCTCTCTCTTTCTCTCTCTCTGATATGGCTGGAATGCCTCTGACAGGGACTAATTGTTGGGACTGGGAGGGTTGTCACAGGAGAGATGTAGCTAGCAGAAACCCCAACAAATACATGTGGCAAACAACTCTAATCTAACATATTTCTGAAACATGGAGTGTGAACCAGGTAGGAAAGGACAAAGCTGCAGACTTAGGGGGCAATTAATAATTATTATTCATAATAACATTATTATTTTTATATTATGGGAAATCTGAGACCTCGAGGAAGAAAAGTGAATCCCCAGGTGGTTCTGTGGGTTAAGGCCCAGAGCTGGATCAGAAACTAGACTTCTGACTCCCAGCTTTTTTCACAGGACATGTCTGCAACTACTCTTTTGAGAATGCCACCATTTCTCCAGAGTGCCATGAGATGGCAGCTGCTTCAGTAGGGCTGTGGAGTCCCATTTGGGCTCCAACCCAGGGTCCACTGAGATGGATTGTTCACTGAAGATCCGTGTTAGTGATGCCTTTATCTAAACCCAGAACAGCATGAAGCTATAATAGACACACCTCTGGGGGGTACCACTGCGGGCTGCTTCTTAGTGCATTTATCACTCTCACTTTCAGGTCCCGATATCTGTTTTGTTTGTAGGGTTTGGATATGGGTATTTCTGAAACTAGGACTTATGGAAGCCAGGCTGACTTCAAACTCACTATGTCACTCTATGTCTTTCATTTCCTGAGCCTTCTGCATCTACTTCCCAAGTGCTGGGATTATACTTGTGTGTACGCTGGCAGCCTCCTCTATCTTAAACATTTTTTTTAAAATAACTTTTTATTTTCATTTTACTTTATGAGTATGGATGGTTTGCCCGCATGTATGTCTGTGTACCACATGTAGTCCTGGTACCTTTGGAAGGCAGGAAAGATTTTTAGAGACTCTGAAATTGGAGTTATAGACGTTTGTGAACTACCATGTAGGTACTGGGAATCGAACCCGGATCCTTTAGAAGAGCAGCCAATGCTTTTAACTGCTGAGCTACCTTTCTAGCCCTTAAACAGGTTTTTACACTTGTTATGTATCTATGTATGTACATACCTATGTATGTATGTTCATGTGTGTTGGGGGAAGATGTGCCACATGCTTGTGTGGAGGTCAGAGGACAACTTGTGGGAATTGGTTCTCTACCTCTAGCATGTGGGTTCTGGGGATCAGACTCAAGTTGTGAGGCTTCACAGCAAGGGCCTTTACCCACTGAACCAGCTCTCTGGCCCCTAAAACACACTTTTTACTGTGTGTCCCACTACTGAACCACAGATATTCCAACCAGAAGTGATATACAAGGCCAGCCAGTATGCTAGCCAGAAACAACTATTCCATTTTTGAAAAAATAAACAAACAAAAAAATAAACAAACAAACAAAACACAAATTCTACAGTCATTGAGTTACAATGTAGGGGGCTAAACTGAATTTCCATGATCAATAAGGACTTAATTTAAAGCCATACCGAAGTGTGGTACTTTATTTGTTTGAAATTATTTTATGCCGGGCATGGTGGGGCATGCTTTTAATCCCATCACTTGGGAGGCAGAGGCAGGTGGATCGCTGTGAGTTTAAGGCCAGCCTGGTCTACAGAGAGAGACCAGGACAGATAAGGCTACACAGAGAAAACCTGTCTCAAAAGAAAAGAAAGGAAGGAAGGAAGGAAGGAAGGAAGGAAGGGAGGGAGGGAGGGAGGGAGGGAGGGAGGGAGGGAGGGAGGGAAAAAAGAAAGAAAGAAAGAAAGAAAAAAAGAAAGAAAGAAAAAAAGAAAGATTATTTTATTGTTGCAATGGTCACATTCCATATGTGCTCTTGGGAATGGGCTTCTGCCCCTTGGGGTCAAAGCCACTTTGTCCAGAAGTGATGAAAAAGGGAACACTTTAGCACAGACCCCAAAGAAGCTCTCCACTCAAGAAAGGTTGGACAATCCTAGTGTGCTATGAGAGTGTGGGGGGTGGCCTGTTCCTGCTTTGCTAAGGCAGAAATGAGGACTCTGGGGTAGAGATTTAGGAGCTGATGCTATTCAATGGGATGTTACCAGGGGAGGACAACGCTGCCACTAACAACTGCTCCTTAACTCCATCTTCCTTCAGCAAAAATGCTCAAATGTTGTGAGGTAACTCCATTTTATGAAGCCCTCTGTGTCATAATTCACCATTCAGCTTCCTGAGAAACACTGTAATGAAGGAAACATGTACCTGATGGGGAAACAGTCAGCATGATTATTATATAATTAACATTGTTCTCTTCCTGAGAGAGAGAGAGAGAGAGAGAGAGAGAGAGAGAGAGAGAGAGAGAATATGAGTGAATTTGGGGAACACTGCAGAGGTTACAAGGAAATTACACTATAGTTGCCAGGATATAAGTTCCAGGGGTCAAAGTCATAGCTTGCTGTGAGTTGGCTCAAGGATGCAAGGCTAGAAAGAGGTTACAGACTCATGTATATTCCCATACTGGCTCCAAGAAGAGATAGGCTAGTCCCAGCTCAGGACTCCCAGGCACTTTTCATCTGGAAGACAGAACTGTATCTTGCAACAGAGCTCCATCTGCCCACCAGATGAACGGTACCTGTAAAAACTTCCCACATCAAGCCTTGTGGGATTAATGCCTCCCCCAGGGCCTGCTGGGAAAATGATCCCCGGACTGCACTTCCCAAAGGACCCAGGGACTCTTGCTTTGGGACAGGGAACAGGGAATCTGATGCTGTCAACAGAGATCCTGGGAAGGTCAAAGGGAACAAGGTAGGTAATTATGGGATAAGAACAATGTCACAAGCATGTCAATAGATTTGCTTAATTGCTTCGTATTAATAATAGTAACAAACTCCGAATACTTGCCGGGGCCTTTAGTATGCTGAGGCCCTTAAAGATGCAACTTCATTTCTTCCTATCATTCTGCAGTGTGGATTCCTTTCCTCATTTTACAGAGGAAGAAACTGCAGCTCCCAGAGGGTACATTTTTCAAAGATCACAGAGCTGCCACCAAGCCTGCTCCTTCATATCCAAGTGAAACAGAGCCACCTTCCAGATATAAGAGGTGGAATAAAGGAAGCAGGGCTCAAAGGGAATTAAGTAAGCCTCAGATTCTGTCCTTGTTCCTGGAACTGGGCTGACGAGGACAGAAAAGCTCAGGGTGCAGAGTTGCTGCAAGCACCACGAATATCTTTTTTAATAAGCACGCCAAAGCTTGACTTTCCAAAAATGCATGCCATGCCTTTGAAAGCAGGCCCCTTGGAAAGCTGTGTTCTCTCAGAGCTTCTCTTTGGCAATGGCCTTCAGGGCTTGAAGCACATTCCTTTGAAAAATCTTTGGTTGTAGCAAATCTTTCTTTTCATCCTCTGAAGCAGATCTGATCGTTGGGCAGGGTTCCAGGAGTCATTGCAGATTTGGGTGAGTCATCAAATTGGGTTGTCTTATTTGGAGTCCAGATGAGGTATGACCCTAAGGCAAAGGCATGGTGAGAAACACCACAGGGTACTTAGGACTCGGTTGAGAGATGAGCACAAGAGCCCGGGAGCAACCTAAATGATGAGCCCCTGCAGGGCGAGGTGGGGAAAGGCCATGAACAAGATCTAAGGGTTCTTCGTAGGGAGAGACATGATCAAACCCAATCAGGGCATAAGTGGAAACACACATGGTCCCATAAAGTGGCCTGGGAAGGATGCCACATTAATAAAAGGGAAAAATGTAGAAGAATGTGTGAGTGAGAGGGGAGCTGTTAAGAAAATGCAAGTGCCTATAAACTCCACTCTGCAGCCCCCACCCCAACCCCAGCCCCAGCCCTGGCTCCAACTTGTTTTCATTAGGACTTGAGAAAAGTGTTAAGGAAACCAGCCTGCTCTAGAGGCCACAGAGGATGGAGCTAGACTCCCTGCTTATGTCTGGTACTCACCGACCATGCACATCCGTGCCTGGCCATTCCATTCCGGGTCTGACTGCCACTTAGCTATGGGCCTCATTGTACAGCCCCTTCTTCTGTCCTGTAAAAGGAGAAATTAGAGTGGCAGAAAGGACCACGATTCCTACTGGGGGCCCTTTGGAAACATATAATAAGAGACATTTTCCCCTACATATCCCTAAATTGGCCTTTGGTTCCAACTGTAGCCAGAGGGTTAGATCCCAGATGGGACTTCGTGATAGTCAATAATCAGGAGCCAAGTACTCACCACAGCTCAAAGGGAAGGAGAAGACCTACCTTACACACTGGAGGGTCTTCCAGGTATATGTTGGAGGGACACTAATGAGAGGTGGGAGCTGGGTAGATATTGATGATAATTGCTAGGCTATCCAGTGGGAGTATTGGGGTTGCAATGGAAATGGAAAAAGACACTTAACCTTGGGGACAGCTGAACTCTACAGAGGCAGGCAGGACATGCCTTGCTGAAGTGGAGGGAATTCACTAGCATAAGTAAATCAACAAGTGTACGACTATGAGGGACAGTTGCTAGAAGACTATTGTCAATAACCCAGGAATCCATAAAATTACCTCCTAAAGGTTCCTGAAAAGTGAGCTATGCTTCTATCCCTGGGTCTGGCTGCATGTATAAAAATAGAGGCCTTGGGCTCTTGGTTCGTGGGGTCCTTTCCAATAGGAGAAGTCTGGCTTTATGTTATGAAGTGATGCTGAAACTCACTCGTTCATCCCCAGTCCCAGGAGTCATTACAGATTTGGGGGAGTCATCAAATTGGGTTGTCTTATTTGGAGTCCAGATGAGGTATGACCCTAAGGCAAAGGCATGATGAAAAACACCACGGGGTACTTAGGACTCGGTTGCTGGGGCTCTGGTTAGATGAAGACCTGGCTGAGCATCTTTGCTAAGGAATCTATGCTGTGGCTTAAGGAACAGGAAGCAGCTGAATGCCCTCCAGTTAATACTGCAATCTGAACAACCCTGAAAGAAGGCTCAGCTGGGGACCTGACAGGGTCTGCATTGTTCAGCTGACAGCTGAGAGCAGCTGCGGGCCTCCCCTGGGTCTCCTTGGGCACTGGGGATTGTGACTAACCTTCAGCCCAGGCTTCCAGACTTCCGGAAGAGATCAGCCAAGTGCCACTCTGTCTGGAGTGTAACTGACTTGGGCAATAATTGCTGGCTAGTGACAGTCAAGGGCACAGGACTTTGGGAGCTTATCTTCTTACCTAAAGGAGGTCCCAATGACATGTCTTTGAAGGCTGGAATGAAGGAGCATGTTTGGGTGGAGAAGAGGAACAGGGTCTTCTTCGCCTCTTCAGAGGAGCTGGCTAAGGGGTCCTCACTTCCTGATTAAGCTCCAGATGGTATTGATTGTACAATAGCAAACCACTGCCCACTGAGTTGGAAAACTGTCTTTTCCCAAGAGGAAACTGAATCAAAGGATCATGCTTTGAAGCAAGAAGTGACTCCAAAAGTCATCCAGTTTATCAGCCTCAATCCTTTCATCGCTTATAATGAATGAAAAAGTGATGGCTCCAAGAAACCAGGTTTTCCCAGAAACACAGTGAGCGAGGGGTAAAGCAGGACCCTAAAGCATAGTCTCCACATTCATAACCCCAGACTTCTCCCACCACGCTGACTCTCAAATCTGCAGTACTCATTTGTCTCTCCCTTTGCATCTCATTTGCATGTTGATCACTTCCATCTGAAGTGTACTTCAACTGTCCCATCCTTGCTCTTTTGCCAGTCTCTCGAAGTCATCCGTCTTCTTAGTAGCTGGCCCAGAACTTAAAACCTGGGACTTCAGACTTGAAGACCAGTTGTCAGTCCTGAGGCTGCTCAGTTCAGTTTTCTAGAGGCTGGCATGGAAAAAGACAGGGGCAAAGGCCAAGCATGGGGTAACACAATATGAGCTGACATATTTTCATTTGCTAAATGGGGCTAAAAATTGTATAACATTCTTGTGAGAAATAGCTAATGTAAAAGTGCCTTGTATCAAAGAATGAGGCAGGCAGATCTTAGCTACTACAGTTGTTGGGGAGTATAAAGGGATGGGCTGAGTTTGGAGACTGGAAGACGTTATAGTGGAGACTCTGCTGGAAATTTAATACTGGAAAAATCTCTACTTCCTCCCTGATGCATTCACACTCAGCAGTGGGAACTGAGTGGAGCAGGGTGAAAGCCAAGGTCCGGGGTGGAGGCTCAGCTTCGTGGTGAAGAGACTCCATTTCCAGTCTCTGGGTCTACGTTAGGAGTCTCGGTCTTTGGTGGAAGGTGCCGCTTATAGCACAGGCTAAAGTTTGGTATTGTGTCAACTGAACAAAGTCCATCAGGGAGGAGAAGGGAAGAAGAATGGAGGACTGTCAGTCATAAGATCCACATCCCTCAACTAAAGCCACTTGCAAAGAGACAATGAGCTTCAGAGCATCCTCTCGGAGGCCTGATGGTCCTCCTCTCCTGGCTTTGAGTTCTTGGCTTGCAAGGGATATCAAGCCTTGGACACTGGCGTGGAGGGTGTGGTTTGAGGTATCTAGAGGGAGAAGGCCTTAGGGAAGGAGGATTTTGTTGTGATCCAGCCCAGAGCAGCAGCTTTTCATAGGTAAGAGCCCTGCTGTGCAGGCTGAGGTCATTTCTGGCAGGGCTCAGCTCTCAGTGCAGACGCCAGCAGGTCTGTTTTAATATCTGCAGCAACCACATTCCTAAGCAGGGTGGGTAAAGCCTTTCTGGACAAGACTGCTTTCCATCAGAAATCATTCCAACTCACCCAGATCAGATATTTTAAAGAGAGTTATATTTCTTTTCCTTTTTTTTAAAGGAGGAAAATAAAAATTCAAAGAATGACTAAAGGCAGTAAGCAGGGGCAGAAACCTGGGGTCACAAATGGGAGTAGGGGAAAAATACAGACAGAAGGCACTAAGAAAGAGCCCTATTTTGGAACTAGCTATTTAGACTTTCCCTTGGGCTGAGTGACTTTTCCTGACTCATCCATCTATCTGTTCATCCATTCACTCAGGGTGACTTCTACTCTATATAACATATGCTGTGCTAAGAACATAAAGAATTTGTATTTACTACCCATTTTTGTGTAACAAATTACCATAAATGGGTATGTGTGTGTGTGCGAGCACACACACTGAACCCAGAACCTTGGACATTCTATCACTGAGCTGTTTTTTTTTTTTTTTTTTTGAGACAGGTCACTATGCAACCCAGGTTGGTCTCCAGCTTGCAACTCTCATGAGTTGGAGATGTTTACCACTATGCCCTGCTTAACCCACAGTGTTTTAAACCATACCCAGATATTATCATTTCTGTGGCCCAGGAATCTGGGCACAATTTAAGTAGATCCTCTGCCTTAGGGTTTCTCACAATGCTGTAAACAAAGCTTTGGCCAGGCTGCTGTCAGCAACAAGGCCTTACTTGGGGAAATAACTAATTTTGAGGTCACTTTGGTTATCTGCAGAAGTTAGTCTTTGAGGGGCCTCAGCCCTTAGCTTGCTGTTGATCCATTATGCCCTTGGCCCTAGCTACATGGGCCTCTCCACAATGGCAGTTTGCTCCATTAAAACATTCAAGCTGTGAATGGCAGGGGGAGGGAGGGAGACAGAGACAGAAAGAGTAACACAGAGAGATGAGAGAGACAGAAAATACACGGAGAGATAGAGAGAATGATAGAGGCAGAGAGAGACAGAAAGATATTAGAGAGACAGAGAGAGATACAGAAAGACACACACACACACACACACACACACACACACACACACACAGAGCAACAGAGAGAGAGAGAGAAGCTAGAGTTGCATAGTGCCTGATGATGGGTATCTACCTCATTGTCTTTGTCATATCTAGCTGGCTGATTTGCAGGTTCCACTCACATTCAAAGGGGATGGATCACACCAGGGTGTAAATGCCCGGAGATAGAGACAATCAAGGACCATTTTAGAGGCTACCTGCTCAGGTAACTGACAGTCAGTAATAATGACAGTTAGAGGGTAATGGTATATCAATAGTAATAGAAATAATGGGAATGTCATACATTGATTACTTACAGTGTCAGGAACTATATGTATATTCATACAGTTATATATAGCTTACAGATACAAGTGAGCTATAATACACATAAATGTATTTTCTAACCCTATCATGCACATGTATCACAATTATGCTCTTTGTTAAAGAGGGGAATCTTAGTGCTGAGGCATCAAGTTGTTTGCCCTTCAACTTGTCAGACATCAAACAATTCTTCTGCCCTTGTTGTGTGGCTCCCAGATGAATGGCAGTGTAACATGGAAAGTGCTGTAATGGTTCCTCTGCTTGGGGTTTTGGAAGGCATAGACCTGGAATGAATACAATGTGTGACAGCAGCAGAACCCGAGAAGGGATGCAGGGGTTGGAAGTGACACAATCCCTTGCTCTTGAGGAGCCCTTGAGGCTTAAGTGGGGACCCAGCCCCAAGAAGAAGCCTTGGCACTTGCAGGGCCAGCAGCAAGTGCAAGGCGAACAGCTGTTTCAGAGTGCTCTGAGAGGAGCCAGGAAGCCGGTGGCTGTTTAGATTAGTTTTCTAATTGGCCGAGTGTTAGCAAAGCCTCTTGTGTATACAATGGGGATAGTTAATCTTGTCTATTTGTATATCCACTCATGTTCTGTCACTCCGTGATCGTAGCTGTCTGCCTCCCGCTGTCTGGTTTCCACCAAGGGAGGAGGATAGTCCACGTGTCTCTGACTTTCTTCATAGTGTTCTCAGACCCAGTAGGCTGCAGAAGGAACCCTAGAAAAAGGAAGATGGCTCAACCACCTCCTGAGCCCAACTTATCTTTGTCAAGCAAACCCTTCTCTTACCTCCAGATGTCCCTTTCTCCAGGACACCCACTCCCATAACTGGAACCTATACATTTGCAAGAAGTGGCCTTCCATGTCACCTTATAGCTTTAGGACAAACCTTAAAAATAGGCTCCATTCTTCCAAATGAGAAACCCAAGTGAAAAGTGTCCCGTAAGTTGCTACTGAGCCAAGGCTTGAAGATGGCCCCATGATTACTCTCCTGCATTGGCTGCTGGTCTGGCCTGCGCTGCTCTCCTCTCCCCAGAGTTCTTCATGGGATTTCCCACACAGGCTTCTTTTCACTACCCCGCTGATCCAGCCTCCCTCTTGTCTACCTTTTCCAGCTTTTCTGTACCTGTCCAGAGCCTATGTCAACTCTATGGAAGGTTTTAGGGAATGAGGGCAGGTTTCCCGACTACCCAGGTCTGATTGTTTCCTCGCTAATTAGACTGTAGATAACTTTAGTAGACGAGGCATAGTCACATAGTCTTCTATCACACTCCAACCCCAGGGACAGAAGAATGTTTGTGGCTTAATGGATAATGATGAGAGGGAAGATGGAGGCAAGGCTTGGGTGGGGGGACTACAGAGATATGCAGGTCCTCTTTTAAAAGCAGTAATGAGCCGTGTAGGTCTGAGGGACCTCCTAACTGTTATGATTTTCTTCCCCTTCTTAATCTGAACCTTCTGGTCAGAACACCTCTCTGTAATCTCTCCAGTGTCTGGGAGTCAGGTGTGTACAGCACAGTGTTGGAGGTAGGAAGAGTTCTTGTATGTGGAGACACTCAATAATGTTCAACAAAAGGGACCAGTGCGAGCAGATTTGTATACTGGGAGTAGCTTTCAGAGCATTGCAAAGAGGTGAGCATACAAATGAGTTGAAAAGGAAGCTAAGGAGGTTTCTGTGTTCTCAGCCTCTATTGGTCTTATATCTAACTAGGTTTCAAGGGACCAAGAACTTCCTGTGTGCCCGACACTCTACTAAGTGCTCTACAGAAATGACCATGCTTAGTCTTGAAAACTGCTCAGTAATGTAGCATTTGCATTATCCCTATCAGAAGCAAGGCTCACCACACCGAAGCAGGTTAAAGACTGCACATAAAGCGTGAGAGGTGGAGACACAGCTCTAGGGTAGAACATTTGCCTAGCATGGTGAGGCCCTGGCTACTGTTTGTTTGTTTGTTTGTTTGTTTGTTTTGGAGAGGTACTCTTGCTATGTCTGGCCTCAAATCTGGGATTCCCTGCTTCTGCCTCCCAAATCTCAAAAGTGCCAGGATTACAGGCATGAGCTACTATGTCCTGAAAAGGGGCTAGGTTTGATCCCTTTCACTGGGAAGAAAAAAAGGAGGAGGAGGAAGAATAAAATTTAAAAACTAAAAAGCATTTTGAATTAAGATTTGAGTTCAGACTGTTTGATCCTGAACCTAGACTTTTTATTTTTAATGTCTGATACCAATGGATAGGCATTCTCTCTCTCTCTCTCTCTCTCTCTCTCTCTCTCTCTCTCTCTCTCTCTCTCTCACACACACACACACACACACACACACAGGTATGTGTCATTTGCCAAGTGAGGCCCAATAAAAAGGCCTGTTGCTTTTTTCAGAAGGGCCTGGGGTTAGAGGGAACAGCTTGGAGTACAGTTCCCTCCCACTATTCAAGAGGGAGCCTGGGGTCTGAGCTGTTTTCCACCTAACCTTTGCTTTGCAGCTTGCAGAAGTGGACAGCTGGCAAGAGAGCTGCATTTCTCAGGCCCCAGGCTGTTTTCTTATCTGGGGAGCCTTGATTTACTTTCCTCTATCTTATCTCAGTCCCCAGCACTGGTGATGGATTTCACCTTCGGCACTGATGGGGAGCCTTGCCAAGAGCACTCCCTACAACACGCTGAGAAGACAGCTTTGGCTTCAACTCCGGGATCCACCCTTAACTTTCTTTCTCCCTTAGCTCAGGTGAAGACAGGAGGACCCTGGTTTTGTTTTGTTTTTTAATCTTTTATTTATTCTTTGACAGCTTCATATATATATGTATATATATATACATATATATTATCTTGGTTGTATCCACCCCCAATGCACCCCTCCCACGCTCCCAGGACACCCTCCATCATGTTTTCTTCATGTATTACTTTTTTTTTTTTTTTTTGCTATGCAATCCCCTGAGTCTAGCTGGGGCTGCCTGCTGGAATGCTGACGGATCCAGTTTACAGTTGTGCAGACAGCCAAGGCTGCAGCGCAGTGAGTTCATGAATGTCATGTCCATGTCATGACCAGAAGACAGCATTTCACAGGACAATTCCAGCCCTTCCATTCTTTCTGGCCCCTCTTCAACGATGTTCCTTGAGCCTTGGAGTGGGAACATAGGGTTGATTAAGACCTGAGCTGTGTACTGAAGAGTCACTTACTATCTGCACTTTGACCAGTTATGAGTCACTGCATTGACCCCTGCCCACTGCAGGAAGAGGCTTCTTTGGCCAAGAGTGAGAACAGCGCTAATCTATGGGTCTAAGCATAAATATTAAGGTGATTTGAAAACACAAAAGCCTTGCTTTTGTGGATTAGAAAGTATGAAGTGGAACACTGCTGCTTACTAAGAATAAATAACACTGCTTTTCCTGATCCACCCAGGCCTATATCCATTTGAGATGTGTCAAGGAGACAAGAGAACAAAAAATAATAGTGTATATATATATATATATATATATATATATATTGTTCTCCTCTTTGTTGGGACATTCATGTGTCTCTTCCAATTTCATCCTCATAACTGAAAGGAAAACCCTTGGTGTTCTCATATTACAGATAAAGAAACAGAGACACACCAGGACTATGATCCATGTGAACAGTAGTATAGAGTTCTGCAACTTTTCCATCATGGACCAGTTTTTGTTGTTGTTGTTGTTGTTTTCTTTAGCGATTGCGTTTCCCACACAGTTTCTTTCTTTGCTCACTTTGAAACAGAAAGGTGGCTTAGATCAGAGCAATTATCCTGTCCATTTGCAAATGGGGACTCAAAGGACAGAGCTGAACCAAAAGGAAGGGGTATCCTGCAGAAGTAAGGCTTAGGATTCTGGTTCAAGTGGACTTGAAGCAGGAAATCACACTTAGCAAAGAGGTGGCAAGTCAGCTTCTACATGGCCTGGAAGGGATAGTCTCTCATTACTCTGTAGCAGTCATGTCTTGGTGATACCTGATCCCTTGAGATGAGCTCTCAAGAGAAAGGAAGATGAGTTGCATTTACTGAGGCCATTTGTGAGGCATGCTTGTTGCTGAGGAGGTCAGTGATTGTGTTTGGATTGCCTCAGAGTTCACAAGAGTTTTGTAAAGTGGGTGCCAAGGCTCAGAAAGATGAAACAATTTATTTGCTGTCTTCTCGCTGGTAGAAGTGTAAGCCAAGACCAGGCTAACTGTCCCTCAGTGTTAGAAAGCTAGAAAGTCCCTTTTGTATTGTGTCAGCTTTCTTTTGTGATAACAAATGTCCAAGAAAAACAACTTATAAGGGAGAATTATTTATTTTGGCTCATGGTTTTAGAGGCTGAGTCAATGGTTGATTGGATCCACTATTAAGCCTGAAGTGAGGCAGGTATTATGGTGGTAAAAACATGAAGCTGATGCTGCTCATCTCTTGATACTCAGGAAGCAGAGAGAAGAAACAGCAGGGAGAAAGATACACGGGGCATGCCTCCAGTGACCTGCTTGCCCCAACTAAGCCCTACCTCCCACTTTTCTACTGCCTCCCAATAATACTATCCTGTAAGAAATCCATTAAAGGAGGAATCCATCATTGAGGTCAAAGGTCTCAGGATTCACTCATTTACCCATATATAAATGCCTGCTTGTGGGGAACATTTGATATCCAAATGTGTACCTAAAGTGGGAGGAGGTGGGTGATTTTTTTTTTTTTTTCTGGAAGCCAGAGGAAACTTTGCATGTTGTAGCTTACCTCGGTAACTTATGCTGCCTAACCTAACCTGCACATATTGTAAAGACTTGGGCATGGATGTGGGGGCAGGTATGATTAGCAGAAGGGGTTAGACTATTTGTCAGAAAGAACTCCAACCGTTTCCTGGCTGGCTGTGAGTCATCTCGAAGGCTAGGGGTCTGTGTCTCATTCACCTTGGAGTTACTGGTGGTTAACACTTTGCCTGACAAATAACAGGGGATCTGTAAGTATAAACTGTGGATTTGAACTGTGGAGACCTCAAGATTAAGGTATGGGAACTTCAAAGCCAGAGAAGCCATAGCTGCTGCCTACTTGCACATATGCAAATTCATGAAAGGGGAACTGGCTTACTAGCAGGAAAGCTTGCTGGTAGCTGTTTCAGAAGGCATATGTTTGCCTGGGATTCTGGGGGGCTGGGTTCTCAGCTTGGCTGCTGAGGGATCTTGTTCTTCATGAATTCATTCGTTTATCGACTGAAAGCCTGGACCTGCGTTCTACATTCTTTTTCAGTGTCAACACACCACGAGTTTAGTCCTTTGGACCCCAGTAGGTTCCTGGAAGACAGATGAAAGTTGTCTCTCGTTCATTCTTTTGTCTTTTAACTGACAGGTAAAAACTGTTTTTATTTGTGGGGTGTATGTAACAAAATGCTTTGATAGATGCATATACTACAGAATGGCTGGACTGAGGTGCTTAGCAAACAGATCACTTCACACACTTTGGACTGAGGTAAGGGCACCTGGAAGCTTGCAGCAGTTTTCTGGACTACAGTATATTGTTTCTGCCATCACTATCGCTTACAACAGATCTCTTGAACATTTTCTTCCGGTCCTTTGACCCCGGTGCCTCCTGTCCCCAGCCTTTGTTAACCATCTCACTGCCTACGTCTATGGATTTGACTTTCCAAATATCCCAAATATAGGTGAGATCCTGCAGTATTCACCTGCCTGTGCCTGTGTACTAATCAACATACCGTCCTTTCAGCTCATCCACAGTTGTTTCTTAAAATGCATGGGGTTCAGCTCTAACAGGATAAGTGAGGGGCACTCTTAACTGAGAGCTATGCGTGGGCTACATGGTCTTGGCCAGCTCTTCACAACCATGAGGTAGTGGCTCATTTTATGCCCTTACCTTACCCCCACTTCTAAGCCCAAATCTCTTAGACAGTTAGACTCAGTTTGTAGAATCAGCTCCTCCCAGAGGACGAACCAGGGTGGGGAAAACCACTACTCTTGAGGGCTATTTTCAACTCCCCAGTGTACTGGCCATCTCCCACCCAGGCTTAATTTGCGCTGCTAATCTGTTATGTCTTTCTTGGTAATTTAGCACTTTTAGACAGTTATGATTAGATTCTGTTTATTTTTCTAGACCTCACAAAAACCCCATAATACAGCAAGAGAGAGAGAGTGAGTGAGTGAGAGAGTGAAAGAGAGCAGAGAGGACTGGGGGGAGGGAAACTTTTCTAGAAATATAAACGCAAGACTTAAATGCTCTTCCCCATCTGCAGGACAGCTGTTGTGGAGCCCCATCCAACCCCAAAGTTCTAGCATTCCATTTCAAGGCTCTCTTCCTGGCTCCCATCATCTTTCCTTTGAGAGGATGTGGCCTTGAGATCAAGGCGTGGAGAATTGCCAGCTATTGCCACCTGACATGAAGCCTCATTGCCCTGGCCCATCTCCACCCTTTCCATGGGTCAAAGTGTGAGTCATTCCTTCGTTTTAGTTCGGATAATATCCTGGGAAGTGAGAGGTAGAAAAGAGACTCACTAAATGGCAGGTTAAAGGGACTCGGGAGTTGACAGTTAACCAGCCCCTAACACTATTTTTTTTTTTCTTTGCTCAATTCTTTTGGCCCCTGGGTCCCTGGCAGATTTTCTTTTCTGTAGGAGATTGTTATCTGTCACTTCACTCAGTTTTAGATAGAGTGGTGGGATGAAATTGGTGTCTATGAGTATCTGTTTGATGAATTAATGGTAGCGGAGAGAACTGCCCAAAGTTTGAGCAAGACATGAGCTATGTCAACATCTTAGCTCACCAGTGCCCTCATGTCTTTTGAGAAGAAAAGTGAGTATGGAAGAGGCCAAAAGGACCTAGACCTAGCAAAGGTCAGAAAAAAAGCTTAGTAGTCATCATCCAATTTAAACCTTTAACCTTTCAGCAGATGATATAGGAAACTTGAGATGATGGTTACCTCCTTGACATCAGAGTTAAATGAAAAAGTATCTTGGCTCTTTCTTCTTTAAAATTTTATTTTGTTGCTAATTACATGCCTAAATATGTGTCTGTATGTGGGCCTGTTTACATGAGTGCTAGTGTCCTTGATTGCCAGAGGCATCAGCTCTTCTGGAGCTGAGGTTAGTCATTGTGAGATACCTGATGTGGGTGCTGACAACTGAACTTGGTACTCTGCAGGAGCAGTGAGTGTGTTTAACTGCTGAGCCATCTCTCTAGCCCTTTTGCTTCTTTATTTTGTTCTACACATAATGTTTCTCTCTCTTTTGTATTCACCTTAAATTTGTTAATTTAAGAAAAGCACCCCACTACCTATTCTTGTTTTGGGAACAAGAATTGATCTGAACTTAACTGGAGCCCAGTGTCATTTTGGAATTTTCCTAGGGGCCTCAGGTTTGCTGCCCCTCTCTTAAACAGGAAGAGTTAATGAAGATAGCAAAGCCAACCCTTGCCCTGGAATGGCCCATGATAACTTAGGCTTGGGTTTTTACATGGGGGCCCAAGTCTTACTTCCTAAGTGTGTTCCGGTGGTGTGTAGTCTAGACAATTTACACAGGCTTTAGCAGAAGTTTTCAGAACTTGTATGATGTTCTGGGATAGGGAAATGAACACAGGTTTTGCTCCCTTTATTATAACTTGAATGTTCTGCATTGGACCCATCAATCCCAAATCCCAGTCTAGGATTTTCTAACAGAGGGTGTACTTAGAGGAAAATTTAATCTGAATGTGTCTGACTCACTGATGTCTAAAGCATTCTGAAGTTTGATTCTGGGAGTGAGTTGATATGTACTCTGGATTTTTCTCAACATTTGGATGGCTACGTTAGCCAAGGCTCAATAAATAACAACCCTGAAAGAAAAAAGGAAGTTTCAAGTAGAGGCATGACCTGCAGGCCCCTCCCTATGCCTGCTTCAGGTCAGGAAGCATGCCAGAACCTACAAATGCAAACCTCTCTCTCCCCCAGGCTTTTCTGATTTTAGCTCTGGGAAGCTGAGTCCTACTAATGAAAATAACCCTGCCTAGAAGTTGGTGACACCACAGATCTATGACATCTGGTCTTTGTTGGAGTCTCAAGAAGATACAGTGATTCTATCCTGTGATCACTATTCATTACCCAAAGCTATTCTAGACTTTGTTGCTTCGCCAGGGCCGTGACCTTCTTCTTGCTGCTTGCTCACATGAGGCACTCCCAAGATGGTGGCACCCTAACACTTCTCATGAAAATCTCTGTCTCAGTATTTCTTGGGGTGGGGGTGGGGACAAATCTAAGGAATGGCACTTCAGACAGTAGTAACATGTCATCAGGATCCTGTCTGGAGGGACCTTGCTGTGCCTTTTTTTTTTTTCCTGAATCATCAGAATCCATCTCTCCTTAACATATGCATATACTGACAACTTTTCTATACTAAGAAACATTACACTTTCTTTCCATTCCAGCCAGTTTACTCTTGAGCCAATGTTCTCCAAAGAGTAGTGTGCATTTTCTCCTTTCATCTATATTCCTTGTAATGATTTGGCATGGGTTGGCACCATCAACGGGTGAAATCATCAGGGAATTTTTGTAGTTGTTATCAGTGGCATTCAGCCCTATCGGTTTACCTTCCATCCTGATGGGATACCTTTCTGGGTCTTCTTCTTTTACTTTTGGGGATTCTTTTCATTCCCCTTGTGCCTCCCCACCTCTTCTAGATCCACACACATTGGTTGGGACTTGGAATAGCTGACCCTGACTTTCCGACACTATTTTCTCTTCTCACGTGACACACTTCTCCTTTCTATCTCAGCTGTACCCTCAATCCCATAAATCCAGGTCTGCAGTTTAGCCTGTGTCTTTTCGGACATCCTCCTTTAACAGGACTCATGAGGCAAGACCCCTTCTACTGTCTAAATTCACTCATACTAGAATATATACTTTTACACACTTTCTGTGAGTACCTCATCTGAGAGAAGGGTGCCAATATTTCCCCAGGCTCTCTCCTTTCCCCATTTATCATTTATCATGTCTTATTCATTTCATTACAGAATCATCCATCTGCTCTGGCCCAGCCCCAACCCTACCTCCTTCCTCAGGTTCTTGAGTCTTGCCATTGTTCCCTTACTTAAAATTCTTCAGTGGCTTCTCATCATTCATAGGAAAGAGGAAAATTCCTCAACACAGTAGAAAAAAATCTTTTATGACTTGGTCCCCATGAGAATGAATAGTCCCAATATGCCCAATGAAGCTAGTAGCCACTCAGTGCAAGAAGCTGGGAGCCTTAGAACAAGAGGGACCAGTTGTACAGTCTGAGGCCAAGGCTGACTGTGTAGAAGGCCTTGGAGAGTCACTGGTGTGAGTCCATGTTCACATGGAAGGAGTTGGATCTTTACAGAGTTGGCTGTGGTAACAGAGGCACCCTCTTAGGAAGATTCAAGCTTGGATATGCTGACAGGCTTTCTCCTGCCGGCTTACTCAGTCCTGAGACAGTCTATTTGTTTGGTCCATCTTCCACGTTCAGGATGTATCTTCTACCTCTGTTGCTGTCCTGTATACCGACGGTCTCTGACGCATTTTCAGAGACACACCAAGATGCACACTTTGATAACTGTCTATCTCTCAAGTCAGTCAAGTTGACAATCAAGGTTATCCAGTGCACCATCAGTTTCTCTCTTCATGCCTCCCATCTATGCTTCATCCACTCTGCAGTTCATTGTTCTGATGCCCAGCAGGTTCTCTCAGCATTCTGTCTTTGTTTTTGCTCCTTCGCTACTTATGCTGTCCAGAAAAACTCCATTCTCCCTTCCAGGCTCAGCTCATACCTCATCTCCTCCTAGAGGCACTTCCTGATTTCTCAAGACAAGCTAGCATAAGCTCTCTTCCGCCTCCCCTGCTGGGCTCCATACTGTGGAAATATTGTAATTTTCTATAGCTGTTCATTTGAAGCAGGAACCTCTGCCCAACCCTTAAGGTCTAAACTCCTTAAGAGCACCACTCATATCTTTTCATCTCCAACATAATGCATAGGGTGTGGCATAGAATAGACAGTCAATTATGGTTTAATTGGTAATAATGCCTAGCTTTTTATTATACAATTTCTGTAAGGCCAGGCCAAGCGATAAGCACTTTAACATCTACGGTGCCATTTACTTCACACAACCACAATTATCCTATTAGCTAAGTGTCATTATCCCTATTTTAAGGATGAGAAAACTAAGGCATAAAGAGGCCAGGTAACTCTTCTCCCTCTCCCTGAGACAGGCTTTGTCTTTTCTCTGTGTAGCCCTGGCTGTCCTAGAACCCACCCTATAGACCAGGTTGGCCTTGAGCTCACAAGAGATCCGCTTGCCTCTGCCTCCCAAGTGCTGTGAGTGTTTCCTATGGCCCAGAAAACTATATAAACCCTTAACTGTGAGGATAATCGACTCTCTGCAGTCTTACACTGATATGGTTTTGGAATAGGGGCCTCTAGGTGGAGCTTGCGGGAGTTGCCTTATACTTTGTCTCCACAGCCTAGTCCATGTAGAGCTTTTATCCATTAACGTAGACCTGGAGGCAGAACTTGGCAAAGTGCTGGCATTCCCAGTTCATCTAGTCTTCATTAAATTCTTTCTGTGCTGCTAGGGTCCCTTAGACCCTTCCTAGCTCTGTGACCTGGTCTCCTGGCTGTGAATTCTGCGTGACTGATTCCTACTCAGGCAAACTTGTAATCTACAATACTCCATCATGCTTGACTTTTCATACTCGGTTAGCCAGCAGCTGGTTGAGCATCCAGTCCCACGGAGCAGGCCTGATCTGCCCACTCAACTCGCAACTGACTTCTGTGGAACCAGTATCTTGCTGAGTCTCCTCACACTGAATGCACACCTGCTCCCTGTTGACACTGATGGGCGCTCGCATGCTACGCAGCCAGAAATGACAGGGAAGCACAGGAACCTCAGCAGTCATCACTCATAGGGAAGAGGAAAGTTAGGTCAGTTAGGAAGGACCAGAGACTGAGAGTCCAAGCTCATCTGCCCCTCTTTTGTCGTCTCACCTCCCACACCTGCCCTGCCCTTTGAGAGACGCATCTAATTTCCAATGCAATGTCAGGCCTGCTCAGTGTGCTTTCTGTGTGGCCACCGTTAGTTTTTCATTCTGCAATGAAAGTATATGTGACACCTTATTGACTAATACAAGAGAGCTAGCACTCTGCTTTTATTGTTATCTTGAAGGTCACCTGTGTTTAAATAAAATACTGTCTTTTTTTGTCCACAGGTTCTGTGTCCAAAGCTTTATCAGTTTCAGATGGAAACTGCATCAGTACTAAACATGAACATACTTTTTTCTCATCACTATTGCATAAATAATACAGTACAACAATTATTTATCTAGCATTTGCATCTTATTAGGTGATTAAAAGTAATTTAGAAATGATTTAAAGTATATGGGAGGCTCTGCAGAGTTTATATGCAAATACCACTCCAATTTTTTTTAATGACTTGAACACCTGCAGATTTTGGTATCTATTCAGGGCCTAGAACCAATCCCTTATTATGGGTATTAATTCGTTATTATGGGTATTAAGGGTAGACTATATTAAATTAATGTACCATCATTAGTAAATAAGGCTTGGGCTAGAGAAATATGTAGAGGACAGATTAATCCAGACAGTAAAACTATTTTAAATGGAAATGCTTCTGTTTTTGCAAATTATTCTATCATAGTGTACTTTCTTACATATAGCATACAGTCTTGTCTCAACTTAGAAAATATGTTTTCTCGATACAACAAAAGGTGTGTGTGTGTGTGTGTGTGTGCATAAATTAGGCCATACCTGTCAATCACTGTGAGAGCAACAGGAACATATGTTCCTAGTGCTAGCCCTAGGAACATAACATACCACATTTTACTAATCTCTACAGCAATCACGAAAGATGGGCATTTTCTCCACGTTGGAGATAGAAGAAAGCAAATTATCAGCACCGCAGCTAATAACAGAAAATCTGAGCTCTGAAACCAGATCTGCTAGTGCAGAGGCTTGCACACTGCCCTGTTCGGTACTGACCTGTCTGGTCTATAAACACTGTATACATTCTGCTTGTCTTCCTCTGTGCTCTGGGCTCCAACATCAGATTAAATGCCACCATCCCCCCTCAGTGGTCCTGTATTGGTATCCAACCCTGGGCCCAGCCTCCACAATTGCCTTTCCAGTTGACTCACAGTGCTCTCAGGATCTGGTGTTCCCATCTGACTTGCTGGTGGGAGCCTGCTGGCGCCTGGCTGGTGAAGTGTATGTCACAAGAAGCCATCCCTTCCCAGGGAGAAGACAAAAGCAGATCCTGGGAAACTCCCCGTGCCAGTGAGGACTTGTTGAGGATGTCATTCCAGAGCTAAGTAGAAGACCTCACTATCTATCATCTCTCAGGAGTCTGCCATCAATGGTTGCTGAGAGAAAGAGAGAGACACTCTCTTCTGGGCATATGGCTGCTAGTAGGTGTGGATAGGCCAACAGCCATACATGTGTAAGAGGCAGTAACTGGAGCCAGGAAGATAATAAGAAACAATGAGAAGAGGAGAGCATGAAGTTGGGAGGGTCTGGAGACTAGAGGGACCTGGGGGGAGCTAATGGTGGATTATATGGTTAAAATGTATTATATGAAAGTGTGAAATTTTCAAAGAACAAGTATTTATTTATTTAGTTTTTATTTGTGTGGGTATGTGTGTGCTTGTGTGAGTTTATATACAACACAGGTGTGCAGGTGCCTGAGTGTGTCCGGTCCCTCGAACTGAATTTACAGGAGGTTGTAAACCGCCTAATGTTAGTGCTTGAAACCAAACTTGCGCGAATAATCAGTATCCTGAACTACCGGGCCAACTCTCCAGCCTTGAAAAAATTTGTTATATAAAGAAAAAAAATTTATCTTCCATCTTGACAAATAGTGTCCCCTTTTCACTGATCCCAACCACAAAGAGACTCGGAGAAAATGGTACAAAGACCAGTTAGGGGAGAAGAAGCCTTTTGTGAAATAGGAAGGTTTTTAATTTTCTGTAAAGTCTGTTCTTTAGGGTTTGGGAAAGCCAAATGTTCCAGGATTTCTACTGTTTGAACCAATTACATCATATATCACATATCATCTCAAATTCCCTTATTTATTCAGGTTCCAAACGTCTAGAGTCTTATTCTGGTCGTCCCTTCGGAATGAATGGTTTTGGAAGAGCTGCCATTCTGCAGGCCCCTGGGCTGCTAGAACATGCCTGGACCTGAGGCATGACTCTGCACCGGGGTGGGGGGTGAGGGGCAGGTTGTCACAGCAGCCCAGAAGAAGCTGACAGTGTCAGTTACAGCTTGGAGTCTGGCCTGTTTGAGGTTGGGGATGTGGGGACATGCGGCTGTGTGGAGGGCAGGGAGCAGCCTCCGCTTCCAGCTAAGAACATGAACAAGTGCGTTTTGGTGTGTGTGAGTAAGCGTGCAGGGGCAGTGTTTATTTATTCTGGGAGAGGTTGCTAAGTTGGAGGTGTTTGCCAACAGAGTGCAGCCTGAGTGCTGTTTGTTTACTTAGGGGAAGGACTTAGAGAGAGACAAGTATAGGCTATAGCTGTCGTGAGGGGGCCACATGCATGAGAGTTGCTGGGGCCAACTCTCGATGTTTGGTCTTGAGGATCTAAAGAGCTCCTGTTGGGATGGAGTCTCTGGTTCATTTTCTTCACTAACTGTTCTGTTACTGAGATTCCTCTCATGGAGGGTGGACTTGCTTAGTCTCCCCAGGTAGCTGCCCCCTCTTCCCTTCTGGGGACTGTCTGGCTGCTGAGTGTCTCTGGTTTCCATTCACTCAGTGCCTTGCATGTCAACAAGTTACTCAGTCTCACTGGGCCTCCTGTTCCTTACCTACAGACTTCAGTTGCTTTAATGTTTGCTTGGCTACAAAATTTCAGGACAACTCAGAGAGAGCAGGCTGCATCTCAGTGGTAGAAAGAACTTTGCCTACCAAGTCTGAGAGCCTAGGTTTAACCTTCAGGAATGGAGGAAAGAAGGAAGAAAAAGGAATGTTTGAAGCTAGATATCAGCTTCTTTGTACCCCACGGGATCTGTCAGTGCAGATCCAGCTGTCATCTCAATCCCCTTCACTCTAGGCCCCAAAGCACTTCTACCCCTTGGCTCAGGCTCAGCTGCTCTAATTGGTGATCTGGTTTGGTTTTTGTAAGACTGAAGGTACTGTCTCTGTAATTTGTCTTCCAGGTTATAGATCAGCCATATATTCTTTGTCTCTGGGAGAGAGGAGGAGAAAAAGGAGAGAGGGGAGGGAGGAGAGAGAGAGAGAGAGAGAGAGAGAGAGAGAGAGAGAGAGAGAGAGAAGAGAGAGAGAACAACCAGTAAGACTTTCCTGACTCTATATCTGGCTTCAGCCACAGGCCAGGGGCTGGACAGGCTGAGTTTCAAAGTCAGTCCTTCTCAGCTGGGTGGCCCAGGGACTCCCCAAAAGTCTCTACCTCCCTCCCCTTCCCTAAGGCCCCAGCAACGTGCCTGCAAGTCTCTGAGGGAGCACTGGCTCCCAGACACAGGCTGGCTGGCAGCCAAGGGTGGTGTTCTGGCTCCAGTACCAGCCAGATGGAGTGGCAGGAGGGCGCTGTTAATGTCCCAGGAGAAAGCTCCTTGGCACACAGGAAAAAAAAAAAAAAAAAAAAAAAAGGACTGCCAGCACTGTGTCCTACCCTAGAGCCATGGAACGCCATACCCCAAAGTCTTCCGGCTTCCAGGCAGTCTTTTCCCCTTAGCATTCTGCCTTTACTGTCCAGGGAGCATGGGCTAGGGTCCCAGCTGGGCATATAGAGGCAGGGAAGGGAGACTGGGTTCCACTTCTCAGGTTATGGTTCTTATGTTAGCTATTGTCTTTTCTCTTCCTCTCAGAACTAGAGAATTATGAAGCCAGGGGGAAGATGGGCATTTCAACCCTCACAGGCTCAAGACTCCTCTAGCTCTGATTAGCTTGTAGATGTTTGGAGAAAAAAAATGGGTTGCAGGGCTCAAGGCTACTAACTCCTTCTCCCCTCGCCCCATCACCCCATCATCTATCTGCCTGTGAAGGACACATATGTGTGTAACACATAGACATGGCCAGCCTCCTGCCACCGAGGCTGCCCCTTTTGGTACCGTATAGAACTAGAAGGAATGCTGGAAAAATCACCCCAAGGCCAAAGAGAATCTGTGGGAAAACTGGGGAGGAGAGTGGAAGCAGATCTAGAGAAGGCAGCCAAGTAGGGGGTGGTGCTCTGCCTAGTAGACCTCCCGCTGGCCTCCTTGGAGCCATGGCTGAGGGCTCAGGCCCAGTCTTGGCCTGTGTTTTCCCCTGCATGCCTCCCTGGCATGTCACTTACAAGGGGCTGCCAGCTTCTACTCCTCTAGGGGTCTTACTCTAGTTTCAGGTCTGGTAAATATGATTCCTGACCCCAAGCCAATCCCTCCCCATGCTTGGCTGTCACCAGTGTGCACAGCATCAAGAATTGGGCCATTTCTCTTTTATTCTTATATTCCCTCTTCCTATCCCAGCCTGCTTTACGTTCACCATCATCCATCACTGCCCGGTATCAAAGAAAGACTTTGAAGCTCAGCTGAGTGGGGTGGATTTCACTCTTCCCAACAGCCCAAAAAGAAGCAAATCTTCTCTCAGTTGGTAACAGCTCTGTATTCCTAAGGGAACTGGTACTATGGACATCATTAGGACCTCAAGAGTCATTTAAGAGTCTCTTCTGTGTACGGGTCCATGTAAGTGTTAAGGTGGTCCTCTATTACCTAGAGAGGTTCAGCAATGAGGGTCCACAGACACAACCACCGTACCGTGTCTCCTCAGGTCATGACTTAGCTCTGCTATTCTGAAGGGGAATGCTCCAAGCCAGGCAGGGTCTCCTGTGTCCAGGTGGATCTTTCCCAAATCCATTTTTATCATGGATCATTTCACAGAAACTTTCCACTATGGGAACTCACAGCTGTAGCCATTTGTTTAGATCGGAAAATTTGGGTGTAATAGCATCAGTAAGACCAGTCAGTCTCCTCGCGTGAACCTTTGCCTGCAACATCTCCCTGTTCCCCTGGCCTGTCCGCTTCTCTCCGCCTGAGTCACGACAGCACTCAACAAGTTGGACACACAGCTTTGCAATGTGCCAAGTGTTCCCTCGTGCACTGCAGCATTTGCTCCTCTTAACGGTCTTGCCAGACGTGTCATTGTTAACTCCGCCCATCAGAGGCCAGTGCAGAGGCTTGAGGAGCTATGGGGCTGGGTCAGGGAACCAGGCATCAGGACCTCTGAATTGAGATCTTATATATTCATGCTGTGGAATCTGCCAAGAGGAATGTGAGCACTGATGTCCAGTGGGCAGAAAGGGCTTGAGGGAACCAGCTCTTAACTGGGCTTTTAGTGGTGACCTTGGGGGACAAGGAGCTGGTAGGGTGCCTTCTGAGACCCATTGTCTCCCCTGAGACTTCTTTTCCCTTTTCAGACTCCCCTTTTTACTTCTCAGGTGCAAGAGTCACCTCTCTGGGTACATGCCAGGCCAAAGTTTCTCCCTTTTTACTTTTTTGTCACCTGCCCTGGAGCCTAGCTCTTCCTCTCTCCATTTTCTACTTCCTCCCACTAAAGAGTCATGTCCTTGCTACAAGTATGGGGACGGGAGGTACCAGCACTCCTATCTGGCCTTGTTGCGGTTCTGGCTTTTGCTGTAGACTGTGAAGACCCTGAGGGAAGTTTTCTGTGACCCTGCTCCCTTCTCCTAGATCTAGACTCAGTGATGCAGCAAGGGAGAGACAGAATATACACCTCCGTATCCTGTGCAAACTCAGCCACATACCCTTGGGGTTCCCTAAGGCTTTTGATCTGTGGCCTTTAACTCCCCAGACCCAGCCTCTCAGAAGTCCTTGTATGAAAGCCAAGTTTATTCCCCAAATGTGATGGATACATGGGAGGCTGTGGGGTATGGGAAGTTTTATCCAAAACACATGTTATTTCCACTATTCTAGTTATCTTGGATATTTCCTGCATGTTTGTCACCATGGCAACTGACTCAGCACGAAACCTTGTTTGCTGGGCCCTGGGGTCCAGCTTGGCGGCCATGTGGTGTCAATTTGGGCCTCTCGGTACATTTTGGTCTTCCCAGGGTTAGGTCGTTCTGTCGCTCCCTTTTTGTCTTTGTCTCTGTCTTTCCCTAGCCTTTCTCTGGGTCTCTCCCTTGTCTTCTTTCAGGAAATAGCTGCTTCTGTGTGATATAGTGTCATGGGTAGAGAGAATATCCTACTCTTTTCACCCCAAACCATCCCTTAACTAAGCCTTTGACTAAGCCTGCCCCAAGACACACGAAGACTGCTGTGGGGAAGGACTTTGTTGATCTATCCATGCTCCTTGAGAGAATGTTGGGCTTGGGATTTGGATAAAGCAGTCAGGAGGGTACGGACCACCTCATCCTGCTTTCCAGGTGGGTGGATGTGGATCCACATCTCAGTGACCTCAAAATGGTCCAGGAAGGCAAGAAAGAGGCTCAGAGTCAGAGGAGAAGTAAAGCAGGCAAGGCCCAGGCCCTGAAGGACTTAGGCCTGTAGGCACGCTGGTCTGCCGCAGGGACCCCATCACTCTCAGTCCTGTCTCAATGGGCACTGGAATGTGGCAGATCTATGTCAGACTGCAGTGTCCCTCCATGAAGCACCAGGCAACAGGGAAGGTGTTGACAATAACAGCATGTGAGGGAGCTGGGCCAGCAGTCTGGAGAAGGCACTGTGCGCAGACAGAATGTAAACAGGCTGCTTCGTGGGAGGTGAGGATGGCTGCTGGCCCTCTCTACTCCAGGTCTTTTCTCTCCTCTTGCCTCTCAAGCTGGGACTGGACAGCTCTTGCCAGCCAAATTCTGGCATCCGTACCCTCTGGGGAGGGCTGCTTAGACCATCTTTCCTGCTTCCATATTTGCTCTTATCAGTCTTTTCCTAACTCCCTGAACAAGGTAAACCTGGGAATTACCATTAAGGCTGGCCACCTGCATAGAGCAGCATCAAAGAAAAAGGGAGAGATGAAGGAAATAGCGCCTGGAACTCACATCAGGGCACAAACTATCCTCCTCAGTGCCAGTAATCTCAGTTTAAGGCATGGTGGGGCCTGGGGTGTGAAGTGAAAAGCTTGGCCTAGGCAGCCCCTGGATGGACCTGAGAACAGTGTTCCATGGCCCCCTGGCAGGCATAATGATAGATCTGCCTTGGAGATGGTGCATTTTCAAGGCAGTCCAACCCAGTGGATAGAACAGATTAGCAAGACAGTCAGGGCAGTCAGTTGCAGCATGTGTCATGAGGTCAGATAATAGGGTACAGAGACCCTATGGGTCTGAGGACCACAGAGAGCAAGAGAAGAGACTATTGAAAATTAGGTGGGGTATTGTGAGGATCCAGGCCTACTGGAAGGTATGATAGCCTGAATGTCTGTGTATCCTCAAAATTCCCATTTTGAGAACCTAATTCCTAATGTGATAGTGTTAGGAGGTAGGCCTTTGGGATGTGACTATGCCACGATGGTGTTAATGCTCTTATAACAGAGGCCCAAGCTAAATGTGATAGTATAGGGCTATAGTCCTGGCACTTGGGGTGTAGAGACAGGTAGATCAGGAATTCAAGGTTAGCCTCTGGTGACACAGTGAGTTCAAAACCAGAATAGAGACCTTGTCTCTAAATATGAAAGAAAAAAGAAAGAAAAGAAAAAAGAAAATTAAGATAAACAAATGGACTAACTAACTAACCCCAATGCAGGGAGGCAGAAACAGGAGCATTCATAAGGCTTGCTGACCAGTCTGGTCTAATTGGTGAGCTTCACGCCAATGCTTCAGAGGAAATGATGATGTCCTTATGGATGATTGCCATGCGTACATGTTTGTGAACACACACACACACACACACATACATACACACAGAGAATAAACAGGTTAATCAATTAATTAATTAGAGACAGTGCCAATTTGCACAATGTCACTGTGCAAAACAGACAAGAGATTCCATGGGAAATTTCTAGAAACAGTGTTCAGCAGAAGGTGCTTAACACAGTTCTCTCTTCCTAAGAAAAAAGCTTCCAGATCCAGGAAAGTTCTGGAACTTGTCTGGGTAATAGCAGGAGGAGGATGCTGATAACTGGGGAGAGACACTGGGTTCTCCAACACTGAGTCCTCAGAGCACAGAGAGGATGCGGTGGGATGTTTGCTGTTGGTTGGGGACACGCAGGGCAGCTGTAAGTAGGAAGAGTTAGGTAGACTCTCTGCTAGCATGCTGGAAATCAAGTCACAGGGCAGGACTTACTGGGTGTGTCTGGCTTTGTCTCCCTGGTGCCTCCTAGTCTGAGTGTGGAATGGCCACTGGTCCTGGCTATGTCCACAGAGATTCCAGGATCTCCCTCTCTCCAGAGCTAAGAATACACCCAAGGTCTGCAACTCAAGGTCTAAGCAACGGTCTGTAGTTCTGACGCTGTTTGTTACCTGGTGAGCCTGCTGTCCCCGTGAACCCCAGTATCTCTCTTTGACCATGTGAAGAGAAAACAGGTTGTGAGGAGGAAGAAATAGATGCTCTGAAGAAGATGGTAGGACCTGGGGACAACGTAGGACAGTGAGGTTTGAGATGGTCACAGAAGACTCCAAAGCTGAGGGCACAGACATCAAGCTCTCCTCACAGTGGGCCATTGAGAACTCTGAAGTGGAATGAGGACATTCTACCACTGCCAGACTTTTAGCCCTCCCCACAGAGACCACAGCCCAAGCCTCATCTGTCCCATCCAGTGACTCAGGCTTTTGGCTGGCCTCCTACCCACACCCTAAACTGTCTAGTGACCTAGAACAGGAAGGACTGTGGCAGTGGTGTAGAGGAGGAGGACCACTCTGCTGAGGCCTTAGCAGCCAAGACGTTTGCTAGGTGGAGGGTCCCTTGCACCCAGGGGCACCTCAGGAATGTGGTGGTGGGGTTTTGCCCTCCTCCCTTTGCCTTCAGCATGGCAGCCTACAACTTGTTTCTCACTAACAAATAGCAGGACATCCCTACCATATCTTTGTCCTTTTGGCTAGATGGTGGGTAAGCAGTTGTGGGATTATGTGTGCTAAAACAGGGAACGGGAAGTAAAGAGAGCCAACCAGGGCCTTGTGGGACCCAGGCTGGGAGCTGTGGCTATATGGAACAAAGCCATCTGGAAACTACCAGATACCACTGTGGAGAAGGCATGAAAACAAGTAGGTGGGGTGGCTGTCACATTATACAGTCAGTCAGGAAACGGAGGTGACAATATCTTTTTAAACAGTATCTTTTTAAATTTTAAACTTATTTTAGCTAGCATACACAGTGTTAGATTTCTTTATGGTGCTTTCACACAAGTTTTGTTTTTGTTGATTATCCTCCCACGTTTTTGTTCTCCCTTCCCCAGGCCCCTTCTTGTACCCTTCTACAATCCCAAGCTCCCTTTCACTTTCACATCTTATGCCTTTATTTTTTTTTCTCTCCTTCCTTAACACCTCTTTCCCCCTCCTTAGGGTCTCTTTCTAGGTGTGTAAGTGTCTGTGCTGCCCATCACATAAAAAAAAACAACAACGAGGAACTGGATCAAAAGAGCTGTTTTATTCATAGAACCAGCAACCCAGGAGACCAGAGTAAATATGCCTTCCTGCTTCTTTTCTCTTGCTACAGAGAACCAGAACTAACATAATTCAACTCAAAGCCTTTTGGCCAGGTGGGTGTTGTTTCTGATCTCTCTCTCTCTCTCTCTCTCAGCTTGAAGACACTCACTGAGTCAGACATACATTTAAGGTTGATGCAAAACAAAAACCCACTAGCAGTGTGCACAAGCAGAGTCCTTCCTACAGAACGAAACACAAATATGGGGTTAAGCTAGTGTCTACCCAGTCGCTCCGTTAATGTACATAACTATAAACACTCTAAGCTAGGATCTGCACAGGAGAGAAAGCATGGTTTTTTTTTGTTTTGTTTTGTTTCTTTTTGTCTGAGTCTTGAGTTAGCTCATTTCATTGCAGTTCTGTTCATTTTTCTGAAAATTCTACTTTCTTGCAGCTGAATAAAATTCATTGAAATGTCTATATTTTTACTTAAAGAAAATGTATCAGACAGTAGTGAAAATAAAGGTATACATTTTCTCTGTTACGATGTCTGAGGGAAGTTGTCCTAGGAAGATGTGGGGGTGTTGGGTGGGCAGTGTAGATGCATTTTTGCTTTGCTGAAGGGGATGTACAAGCCATGTCCAGGTTGAGACTCAGCCAGCTGGGGCCATTCCAGTGACACTGCGATAGTCTACCCCGTGACTTCCCAGAGATTTGTTTTTGTGATTTTGAGATAGAATTGTGTTAAGCAGCCCAAGATATTCAGATTTTCCATCTTTCTGCCTCAGCCTCCCTAGTGTTGGGATTCCAGGCCACCACACCCAGATTACTCCTTGATATGAAGGCAACTGGGAGTTAGCAAATAAAACAATAAAATTCTCAGTTAAATTTTAATTATAGATTTCCAGTGTCCCCTGTAACATTCAACACATTATTTTTCTATTGCCGTGAAACAGGTCACTGCAGTAGTTAACACAGACGTGGTAGCTTAGACAGCCCTAGGTCAGAAGCTGTTCTAAGCTTACTGCCCCTGGCCCCTGGCTCCTGGCTTCTTGCTCTGTTTTGCAGGCAGGAACTGTGGTGTTAACAGCACACTGTATCCCTTTACACAGGTCTGGGAATATATCTGCTTCTTAGCTTCGTCAGATTCTTGGCAAAACTCAAGTCCTAGTGGCTATGAGATTGAGGCTTTTGTTTCTATACTGGCTCTCAGCGAGGGCCACTCTCAGCTTCTGAGGCCATCCACATTCCTCTCGCAGTGTTTCTCTGTTCTTAAGTCAATCCCTGAATGTGGAACCCTTGACTGGCAAGCCCTATTCATGACTAGAGAAAACTTTTTGCTTTTTTTTTTTTTTTAATTAATCACACTTTATTAACTTTTTGCTTTTGAAGGGATCCTGAGATTAAATTGCACTCTGCTAGATCTCTCCTTTGCCCCCAACATAATATAATCACAGGAGCAATGCCAAGAAGCAGAAGACACGGGGTCACCTTAAAGCCTACTAACAATTTTCTGTCTTGTGTCTCCCAAATGAAGATGGCCTAGAATTCCACATTACGGTACCGGGAAGCTCTCCTGGGATTTTGCCTGCTGTGGGCTTTACCTCAAGACTAGGGACAACTCTTGCCTCTTCTCAGCCTTAATTTTCCTCTCAAAGAACTTAGTTCTTTAAAATCCACAAGCAGGAACCGAATACCAGCCACTCTTGGTACATAGTACAATCAAGACCTAGTCTAAAGATTAAGATTGAAACATATGAATATCAAAGGCTGACTTAGAAAAATGTTGAGCAGGCAAGATGACTGAGCAGGTAAAGATGCTTGCTGCCCCAGCCTGGTGACCTGAATTCAATCCTTGAAACCTGAATAAAGGTAGAATCAACTCTACAACACTATCCTCTGACTTCCACACATGTGCTGTGGCTGGTGCGTTCTGCCTCCCATCACGTATGCAAGTGTATGTGATAATAATAAATAAACTTTAAATTAAAAAAAGAAAAAAATGTCACAGTAAGGGATCTGGGGATGGGAGGAACACAGCTGATCCACATATCATGGGGAGCAGCAGGAGAGACAGACAGGCTGGTATTGGAGTGGAGGGGAGACATTGAGAAAGCTCATGGGGTAGGTAAGCTTGAGTAGGCTGTCAAGGAGATGGCTAGGCAAACAAAGGCCTGGTAAGGAAAGTCTGAGGTCCACCCTGGGATCAGCTTGTGCTGTGGTGGGGAAAGGGAGCTTGTGGAACAGAGAATGGGAAGAACGGGAGGAGGGGAATACAGCAGTAGAAATATGCAGGGGCCAGCCTGAAAGCATGGCTGCTCTGTCTGTGGAAGGAGAGAGAGAGTCAGTCCCCAGGCTGTTCCTTCAGGAACAGAGCTGGTATGGAAGTGACACAGGACGCATGGCACCAACAGGAAGTAAGACCTTGACAAGCAATTAATGACTAGGACTCTGCCAGTCATCTCTGGCAAGACTCTGGGCCACAGCAGGATGTATAAGGAGCAGCTTGGAGCCAGGAAGAGCTGAGCAGAATAGATCTGGACAGAGCACACATCAGAAGCTGCTCACTCAGAGCCTCAAAGGTCATTGGCAGGAGTGCTGGGGATCTTGAGAAGGGAAACAGCAGGAGTTGCCTTCTGAGCAGGGAGTAGACAAGATGTGGTTTAAGTACTCAGTGGCTCATTGGGGCTTCTTTGTGCTGGGCAGTGCCTACAGAATACCAGAGACCCACAGCATCAGGTCTCTGCGGGAATGTACTGTGTCCTGGGGGATAAGATAGGGCAGTGGTGAAGTAGATAAGACAGAAGAATCTGGATCCCAGTCTCCTGCCACCCCTCCTCATCCTAGAAAGTTACCTATGATCTCGGTTACCTTGACACCAGTGAGCTTACAGCCTGTTATGGTGAGCGCTGGCTCACTCTAGAGATGCAAGCTGAGAGGGCACAGTGAGCAATAATATTTGATGTCATTATTTAAACAACTTAAACAATAGTGAGTTCCTTCTCACTAGGTGTGTGAGTGATAAATGCTAATGGGGTTGGAGAAGCAGGAATTAGGGGTTGAGAGATAGATGGGAAGAGGAGGGCATTTAGAAGCTGAGAGAAGTAGGGATAAGCACAGAGTGTTCTCTACAGAGACAGGAGGGTGAGGTCAGCGTGAAATCTCAAAAGGAAACCCCAGAAGCCGGAGGGCAGGGAGGCGGAGGCAGGGCATGCGCAGGTGCCGAGTTCAGCTGGTGGGAAGGCCTCATTCTGAAAAGCATGAACGTGAATTGTCTAATTGGAGGTGACAGGGAGAGGGAGAGAGACTAGATGGGGTGGGTGGGAGTGTGACAGAGCTACTTCCAGGCTCCTCTCTTTCCCATCTCCGATTGGGTAGGGAGAGGGTGGGCTGGGGTGGCCCCAGCAGGTGTCCAGGCACTCAGAGGCCTGGGCCTGCAGGCAGGAGGAGTTACGCTTGCTTTTCCTGAAACCCAATCTTGCAGGCAGCTGTCCCCCTCTGCCTAGTGGACCTCAGAACATTCCTTTCGAAGGCACCATTCCCACCAGGCTCTAGCCAAGCTGGCTCTAAGGCTGGATCTGGGTGAGTGGGTAGGGGCTCCATTCATGTCATGGGATAGCTCCAAGAGGGGGAGGGGAATGATAGTATGCGAGTTCAGTGGGGCTGCCCACCCTCTCTCTTCCTACTTAGGGTTTGGACTGAGTGTGTATGGCATGGCAGACCCCCATACAGAGGTCTGTGTAGGCTCTTTGGCCTTTCAGCTAATGATTCCTAACTTGGACATACCCAGGCTGAGTGTCCTCAGAGGTGACAATGACTATAGGGGGAGTACTTTCATATTTATTTTTAAAAGCTCACAGGTATCATGTAATTTTTGCAGTGTGCTTTCTCATTGCTATAACAAAGCACCCCACAAAGCAATTGAAGAAGGAAGGGCATATTTTAGCTGACAGTTTGAGGGTGTAGCCCACTGTGGTGAGGAAGGCCCGGCACTTGCAGCCGGTCACACTGTGGCCACAGTCGTAAGCAGAGATGGATGAATACTAGCACTTTCTTCTTTTCGTTCAGTCTGGGACCTCCGAGCTGCCTATACCTAGGGTAGGTCTTCCCACCTCAGCCAAATTATTCTAGAAACACCCTTATAGATGCACTCGGCGGGGGTGGGGGGGTCTCCGCAGCAATGCTAAATCCAGTCACATTGCTGATAAAGATTAGCCATCACAAACACTGGCTCCTACTCAACCCTCAACTTAAATGCCTGCCAGTTAGGACACTTTCCTCCACCCCTTGTGTAAGGCACATTTCCCCTCAAACAGAGCCATGAAGGAGGGCGCACAAAGTGATGGACTGTTGGCAGGATTCACAGACAGAAGCAAGGGGCAGTGGGACACCATCACCAGCAGTGTGTAAAGGGATGGTGCATGGACAGGGCAGAATACTCCAATCATTATAGCTGTAGGAAAGGGATAGGCCCTGTGGTGTTCTAATACAAGGGCACAGCAGCTCTGGACCTCTGGGAGCTGATCAGAGAGGGAGCTGGGCCCTTCCTCCTCCTAAGACTGAATCCCATTAGCAAACCCCAAGCAGAAACAAGAGGGCAGAGAAGCTCTATGCATGCTGTGCTGCAGTTCTGAGAATTGTCGTGGGTATAGAGCGAGGTAACGGTACCTGGGGAGACAGAGAGAGCATCTAGCATACTCCTAAGACTACATGGGATGTTGTTGTCATGGCCATCCATCCCCAAATTAAATGAATGGATGACATCATCATAGCACACTGGAGGGTTCTGGTCAGGCTGGAATCAAATCATCTCCATGTGGGAACAGTGTTAATCTCCTGTAATCAAAGCAGCTAAGATCAACAGTTTCATAAGCCTGAGTAGTAAAACATGAAGCAACGGAGTTAATGAGTAATTAAATGAAATTGGTTTGTTTAGTAAACAACAATTCTTAACATAACTCGGGGAGATGAGAGCGAAAACAATAAAAAGGAGTCCTGGGCTCTGAGAATCTCTGAAATGCCCCAGTGGTGGAGAAGAACAGGCCATTCCGAGGGTGTTTGCGTTTCCTGCTTAACTGAGACCAGGCCAATGCGTAATTGCCAGGCCAACAAGCCTCCAGTTTACAAGTGGGTGCCTGGTGTGTCTCATCCCGACTGCTCCTAGGAAGGCAGACTGAGCCAAGCTACACCTCCAGTGTGGACCTGCCCCAGCAACACACCACATCTCAGCATCTTTCTTGGCCACCAGACCTCCTTCCTCGTCTCTGCCCTTTGATTCTGGTTCATGTTATGTCCCTGCTGAAAGCCCTGTAATTGCTTCTGATTTCACTTAGCAATTCAGGTCCCTCACTGGCCTGTAATCCACTTCCATGTTAAGCTCTGGCAAGGACTATTTCCTTCCCATTTGCTCAAGTCCCCTAGTACCCTTGTCTCAGCTTAGGAATACTTTACCCATGGGAACCTTCCTAGGGTCTCCTGCCATGATCTCTTGATGGCTAATGTTTTTCCATCCTCTTGCTCATTGCAACTGGAAAAAAAAATCACTGTACCGTTAACTGTCCAACGTGGACAGCTTTCTATACTTTCTCCACTACTGATCCCTACTAGCCTGCACAATCTACTGAATACACATTTGTTGAGTGAATAGCAAAACTCAAAAGCTATACCTGAAATGCCAACAAGTTTGCAAAGGAGACAAAGATTGACACATAAAACCATTCAGAGTAATACAGTAGACTTGAGCAGAGCTGTCTTCAGAGACTTGGCTCTGGTTCTTACAGCATTAGGAATTCAGAGAAAGCAGGAAAGGGAATGTAGGAAGAAGTCTGTCTGAGGACAAGTATTTGGGGAGATGGGAGGGAAGAGATTAAGAAAAGTAACTTTGGTCATGTAGCCATGACAACCCAGGAACCTATGACAGAGTACCTTCTGAAGAAGTTTTTTGTGCTTGTAAGAGTTTGGAAACGGAAGAAACTAAAAACCAGAGAAGCACATCAAGTCAGAAGAGGTCACACAGCAGAGCCCACAGTCCTACCAGGCAGGTCAAAAGATGTCACTCCTGGGTGAGGAGGGAAGTAGCTTTTAAATGGGGTGCTTTCTGAGGTTAGAAAGCATCTCCTCCATGGTAACACTAAAGCTGTCCTTATTCGGGCACTGATCTCAGGTCTAAGATGTCATCGATACCTATGCTACATGCAGTTCTGAGCAAGCAGGGAAGTTGTTCTGCCTTAGACAAAGCCTTGGAGAAAGGCTGAAATTGGACCAGCCTTGGAATCAGGATCTGGTCACTGCTCCTGGCATTTGGCATCTGCTGGATGAAGCAGCGGAGCTGTAGCTTATGAATTGTTCTTTCTCTAGAAAAGCTCAACCCGAGCTGTTACGAAAGGCTAGCACAGGTAAGGACAGTGGAGTAAGGTAGGGCCAGTGGCTCTGTCTTGGTGAGGTGGGGGAGGAGTAGGAGGGGGGTCATTCCTGCCGGCTGACCTCAGCTGGGTAATGTGATCAGGCTGTCATGGTTCTGAGCCCTGATTTGGAAAGAACAAAGAGGCCAGGGCCCTCTGCCTCATCTAGCGTAGGAATGCAGCTGGGGGCCAGGCCGTGACCAATTGGGAATGCAGGTTGGGAGCGCAGCGAATGTGGTTTGTTGAGCAAGGCTTTCATGCATTGATGGGAGTCCAGTTCACAAAGCTGGGCTGACATGCCCCCGCACTTCCAACTTTGATATCCCAGCCCCGCCTTGGGGGAGCCACACATCCCCAAGCTGTCTGGTCGGCACTGCCCTGCTGTGGCCCTGGAGGTAGAGATGGGATGGGGTAGAGAACTCAAAGCAGTGCCCCCTCTTCAATCCCACAAATACTCTTAGGAGCCAACATCCCCTGTCCATCTGTCTCTATCCTGGGAAGTCTTAGAACTAGGCAGCAGGGAAAGCCGCGGGCTCCTGCTGAGCCTCTTCTCTATTCTCAGGGCTGGGGGAGATAGATGGATAGACAGGCAGATGCACCATGGGAGAGGCTGCCAGGCTACAGACAGCTCTGGGTAGGTCAAAGGAACCTCCTGAAACTACCACCTCCAGGGAGATGAATAATGTTGGTGCTAGTGGGGCCTGACTCCAGGCATGGACTTCTGAATCTTGCTGCATTCCAGGCTCCCATCTCTTCTGCCCTGAGCCCCAACATCTCTTACTTAGTGTGGGGTCCTTAGGTCTTGCACTGCCATCCTTCCCAATTATGTCACTCCTCCCTCCTCTTTCCTCCTCCCCCCTCTTTCCTCCTCCCCATCCCTCTTCTCTGCTCCCTGTATGTCCTCCCTGTATTATTAATAATAGGTCTTTATAAGTTACAAAACACTATTGATTCATTTGAGCCTCATAAGTGCCCTATGAAGGGGGGGCCTTCCCCTCCTGTATGCAGAAAGGAAGATGGCAGGCAGCATGAGGAGGCTCTAGAGAATGGTGTGCCTCTGGTGGAGTGGAATTGGGGAGATGTCAGTGATTAAGGGGGTGAAAGAAGTTCACAAAATGGGCAGTAGCAGGAGGTTGGAAGATCTGCCAATCTTTTCATCCCTACTTTCTAACATGAGACCTGGAGATGTGCAGGTATTTAAGGAACCTTTGTGAACCACAACTGTTCAACTCTGTCGCCCTCTCTCTCTTTTTAAAGAAAGTTTGTTGTCACAAAAGCACTTGAAAGCCACAAGGAAATATAGATGATACCTCCCAGTGACACTTTTCAATGAGCTTAGTTCTTATCCTACAGGTATGATTTCAGAGAGAGCCACATATGAAGGGTGGGGATGGAAGAAAGGTCTTCTCCCACTGAGACCCATGGTCTTCTGATAGTTCAAGGATATTGACAGGATTCAGAGAGAAGGGGTTAAATAGTAGAAAGGATTAAGATCATCCTCTGATTTTTCTCTCTCATAGGCAAAGAAAGTTAGAGCAGAATAGCCTTAATAATAAATTACCTTCTGGTTAAAAACAGGCTCTAGCCAGTTGTGGTGGCACATGCCTATAATCCCAGCAATTGGAAGGAATATTGTGAGTTATAAGCCAGCCTGAGCTACATAGTGAATTACAGGCTTCCTGGGCCACATAGTGAGACCCTGTCTCAATAATTCAAAACAAACAAACCATTTGGGCCTGGATGTGGCTTAGTGATAGCGCATTTGTTTAGCATGAATGGGGCTTTGAGTTAGATCGTATCAGCACATAAATAGATAAATGTAAATTAATTAATTGATTTAGTTTAATTAAGCTACAGTCCTATCCTCAGCTGTTTTCTACATTGGCTTCATTCTCTTGCCCTCTGTCAGCTCCTGGATTTTTGTTATCCCAGAGGTCTAAAAAGAAAGGAAAGAGTAATCTGGATGCATGATGGCTCATACGTGTGATTTCAGCACTCGGGAGGCAAAGTCAGCCTGGTAGAACTGCATAGAGCTTTACAGGCTAGCCCAAGCTGCAGTGGGAGCGCTTCCTGGGGAGGGGAGGAGAGGGGAGGGGAGGGGAGGGGAGGGGAGGAGAGGGCAGGGGAGGGCAGGGGAGGGCAGGGGAGGGCAGGGGAGGGGAGGAGATTCTTTGTCCTAATTTGGTGCAAATGCTCTTGGGAAAGATTCTGCACTGGCCCACCCTAGGACCAATCACAATGATCCTGAAAACAAGATGACCCAGTGAATATTTGAGACTGCAGGTGAAGAGTGCCTGAACCCCAGGACATTGCCCCCAAGAATATTATAAGCTGGATAACACCCCAATTCCAGTCTACTGCAAAGCAAGTTTGCCACAGTGGGGCTTCTGCACTAGTTTGTTTTCTGTTGCTGTGATGAACACCATGACCAAAAGCAACTTGAGGGTAAACACTTTAAAAAAAAATTTTTTTATTGGTTCTTTGTAGCAGATTTATTTGTGATAGCCAGAAGCTGGAAACAACCCAGATGCCCCTCAGTTGAGGAATGGATACAGAAATTGTGGTACATCTACACAATAAAATATTACTCAGCAATTAAAAAAAAAAACATGGAAATCATGAAATTTGCAGGTAAATGGTGGGAACTGGAAAAGATCATCCTGAGTGAGGTATCCCAGAAGCAGAAAGATTCACGGGGTATATACTCACTCATAAGTGGATAGTAGACATATAATATAGGATAAACCTATTAAAATCTGTACACCTAAGGAAACTAATCAAGGAGGACCCTGGGTAAGATGATCAATCCCCATTCTGAAAGGCAAAGAGGATGAACATCAGAAGAAGGAGAAAACAGGGAACAGGACAGGAGCCTGCCACAGAGGGCCTCTTCTACCCTGCAGGGTATCAAAGCAGATGCTGAAACTTATGGCCAACCTTTGGGCAAAGTGCAGAAAATCTTATGAAAGAAGTAGGAAATAGTAAGACCTGGAGAGTACAGAAGCTCCAAAAGGAGAGCAATAGAACCAAAATATATGGGCACAGGGGTCCTTTCTGAGACTGATACTCCAATCAAGAACCATTCATGGAGATAACCTAGAACCCCTGCACAGATGTAGCCCATGGCAGTTCAGTGTCCAAGTGGGTTCCATGGGTCTCTGACATGAACTGATTGGCCTGCTCTTTGATCAACTCTGCCAGAGGAGGGAGCAGCCTTACCAGGCCACAGAGGAAGACAATGCAGCCACTCCTGATGAGACCTGATAGACTAGGATCAGAAGGAAGGAGAGGAAGACCTCCCCTATCAGTGGACTTGGGGAAGGGCATACGTGGAGAATGGGGAAGGAGGGTGGGATTGGGAGGGGAAGAGGAAGGGAGCTACAGGGGGGATACAAAGTGAATAAAGTATAATTAATAAAAATTAAAATAAAAAATATTTAAAAATTTTTAACTTTTTATTGATTCTTTGTGAATCTCACGTCATGTACTTCAGGGCCACTCATCTCCTCCTCCTCTCATACTTATCCTCCACCCTTGCAAAATCTCCCCTAACAGAGAAAAAAAAATACTTCATTGTGGAAGGTGTAATGTATTACAGTGTGCTCCACAGTATACCCTTTTGTCTACACTTCCTTGCTTGCAAATGTTTGTTGCAATGACTCTTTGGTCTGGTACAAGGCCTCTGGCTTTTGCTACTCTGTTGATTAGTGAAACCTCCCTAGGACTCCTCTCAGATGTCCTGTGTCATGGAGATCTTGCAGTTTTGGCTCTGCAGGACCAGCCCCTTCATGCACTTCTGGCAGTTCATTGATGGGGTAGATGTTGGGGTAGGCCAGTTCAAAGCCATGGATCCGAGATGTATCTGAGCTGGTCAGCCCACCAGCTCTCCTGCTCTCACACACTTGGGGCTAGGTCCCCAGCAACCCCCACAACCAGTGTCAGCTCTACTCTGCTGCCCAGGTGGGCTGCAGGGCCCACTCTCCTGAGTGTTGCAGCCAGTGAGGGACGTGGCCCATTTTTCACTCTCATGACCCTGGGGCCAGCTCTCTTGCCTACCATAGATAGTGACGGACAAGGGAGGGGAGGAAGACATCTCTCCCTCATCTGAGCCACCCCCAAACAGACAAGAGGCAGAGCCAGTTCTCCCACACTCACGCCCTCTGACCAGCTCATCTACAACCCCCACATCCACGGCCAGCTCTATTGTGCTGCCCAGGTGAGGTGCAGGGCTTCCTCTCCTGAGTGCCGCAGCAGGTGAGAGACAGGGCCAGCTCTCCCACTCTGACAATCTCCGGGTCAGCTCTCCTGCCTGCCATTGGTGGCAAGGTGTAGGGCCAGAACACATCTTTCCCTTGCCCATGTCCCTGTAGAGCAGAGAAGTTGGGAGCCAGCTCTCCCACACTCATGTGGCATGTCCGCTTTACTGTGCTTCCCAGGTGGGAATAAAGGTTTTATTTTATCTTACAACTGTCAACCACAGTCCATCGTTGAGGGAAGTCAAGGTGGGAACTTAGGGGAATTAACTGAAGAAGAGACCCTAAGGGATGCCGCATGCTGGCCTGTTCCGTCTAGCTTGCTTACCTTGCTTTCTTATAAAAAAAATTCAGGACCACCTGCCTAGGGGTAGTACTGCCAACCCAGTCCCCACGGTGTTCTGAGCCTTCCAACATCAATTATTGATCAATAAAATGCTTCACAAACTTGCCTACTGGCCAGTCTGATGGAGGCAATTCCTCAACGGAGGCTTCCTCTTCCCAGGTGACTATAGTGTCTGTCAAAATCTAATCAAAACCTAAGCAGCACAGTTTGTAGTAATGAACTCTTGGGGAAAAAAAAACAAACCACATGTATATCAATAGGGAAACCACTAAAAACATTATGATTTCTTTCAGGGGATCCTGTGCAGCTCTTGAAAAATCTGAGGTCCATACATCTCTGGAAGAAAATCTTCATAATGTATTAAGTTAAAAAGTGTGCTTCTGGACAATGCAGCCACTTTTGATGTGAACTGACAGACTAAGATCAGAAAGGAGAGGAGAACCTCCCCTATTAATGGACTTGGGGAGTGGCATGCAAGCAGAGGGAGGAGGGAGGGTGGGATTGGGAGGGGAGGAGGGAGGGGCTTATGGGGGGATGCAGAATGAATGAAGTGTAATTGATGAAAAATTTAAAAAAAAAAAAGAAGTGTTAATTAAATCACATCCCTTTCCAGTGGCTTTTGTATTTTACTATGAATGTTAATGTAACATAGCACAATGTTTCTGATGCCAATAGAATAAATCCTACTATAAAACAACTTAAAAAAAAAGTGTGCTTCTGAATAGTCTCTGTAGAATAATTTATAGATGTACAAACTTAAAATTCATTTTTATAAGTATGAAAAGTTTTATGGTCTTAATAAAAATTTTAAATGTTTTAAAACCAAAAGTGTGGGGGGATTGTTTTCTTTTTGTTTTGTTTTGTTTTATTTTGTGATAAGGTCTCATTATGAAGTCAGGGTGCACTGACAATCCTCTTGTTCTAGCCTCCCAAGTGTTGGGATTGTAGATGGATACTACCATGGCCAGCCATATGTTACATTTTTATTTTTAAAAAGAGTGTAAATGGAAAGGGAAGTTCAATATCTGTATTTCAGGCAAAGAACATGTAGCACAAAGAAGCTAATTACCCAAATAAGATCATACAGTAAAGGAACCTTCAGAATCCTGATCTCCTAATTGCCTGGAAAGCAGACTTCCCTGTGTTTCTTTTGGTCCAGCTCTAAGCCTGGAGCAGGATGGGAGACCACAGAAGAATACAGGCCAATGGGTGGCAGGGGTGCGTCTGTGAGAAAGGAACGATGCCTGGAGCTGGGGAATAGCCTCAATGTTGATTTTATATGTTTTGCTAATGCTATGGGCACCTCCTATTACTCTTAACTCTGCAATAGTGTGCTAGCCTGGGAACGCAGATATCTCAGGGTCAGGAATAGGTTAATCCAGACCCTTGGCAGGAGGGGGAGAGGACTTGGTCTCCTGAAACATGAAAGGGACTCAGTGTCTCCAGGAGGTAATGAGAAGTGAAGAGGCTCAGGTCAGAACCAATTAGAATCTCTGTCTGAAATAGAAACCAGTCTCTAACGCAATACCCCTTATTTTGCTCCTGGAGTCCCAGAGGAAGGAAAAAGAGAACAGGGTAACTTTTAGAGTTGTTGCCTTGTGGAGGCCACAGCCATTTGTTTTGGGGGTTGGGAAAGGCCTTATGTAGGAATGTTGGTGGCTTAGCCTGATTCCTTCCTGCCTTTCAGTTCTGCTGACACTGAGCCCTCAACAGGCAAGAGGGCCTGTGTTAACTCCTCTTGGCTTCAGAGCTTTTTGCCAGGCACCATGAGACCAGGCAGGGGGAGATGGTGGCATTGATAGGCCAGGTGCTTGGGGAATTATAGATGGAAGTGAAGTTTTCAACATGATCAGATACAAAGACCCCTCTCTCCATGGAGCAACAATTCAGGTACTTACATCATCCAGCCAGTCCGGTGCAGCTCTGACTCCATCACCACTTTCACAATTAGACTTTTCCTGGGTCCTGCTGGGCCTCCTTATCACGAGCCTCCCTTGTGAGCCTTTGCTGGAATCCTATCTCTTTTTGATCTGATCTCAACTGCTCTGAAACCAGATGTGGAGGAAATTCCAGTTCCCACATTTTCTGGCAGTGACCTTCTGGCATTTACAGCAGGTGTCTTAAGAAATCATTTGGGCCTTGAGTTCCCACCATCTAAGAGGGGGTTAGAGAAATGGATAACTGAAGTAACATCTGTCCAGTTCAGCCTGCAGTAGAGCCAAACATAAAAGTACTTACCTTTTATGCCCCTCTGGGCCTCATTCCTCAGTTAAGGAAGGACAAGACAGCATTTGGGGAGAGATGTCTGGGGAGCTGAAATCGGGGGGGGGGGGTTACTGTGAGAGAAAACAGGCATCTGGCTTACAATACTCCCAGAGGCAGGCTACCCCAGGAGAGGAAGCATGATGCCTGGTCCATTTCTACAGCTGCCAGGTGGAAAGATATAAGTCACTGAGACAAGAGGACAGGCAAGTCTTTGAAGGGGCAAAATGAGTACTTGTTGAGGAGGTTACAGCTGATGGGTCAGGCCTTGAGCTCAGCACTCAGGTTGTCTCAGGCGTTACATGTGAAGTAAAGGCTTCGTTTAAGGCCTTATCTCTGGTAGAAACAGGATTTTTGGGGGTGGGGAGGATAGAGGTGGGGCTCTCTTCATATCCATAATGACACCTAGAGCAAGAACTCTCAATTTTCTCCTCCAGAAGGTAACATGAGCCATGTGCTCCAGCCTAGTGGTCTGAGAATCACACCGAGAGGGACTCTTCCTGTAACTTAGACACATATTAGACTTTTGGTACTAAAAAGGTGTTTGAAAACCCCCTCTGGAAGTCAGGAACAAGGTGAAGCAATGGTTCTTTCAGGAGAGAGGCCCACTGAGAAGAAAAGGCATCTAGTGAGAACGAAAACAAAATAGTCAATGGATTGATTAATGAATAGTCAACAGAAGGGACCAAGTGGCAGATGACGAGATGATGGAGGAAAACGAGGCCAGGCTGGATAAAAAGCCGAATCAAGTCACCTGTTCCAAGCCCTGATTGCAACCATGTGGCTTAGCATTTGTTAGCTTCTTTCTGTGCCTCAGTTTCCTTATTTGCAAAAGGAGGTAAAACTTCTGTTCTTGGCCCCACTGGGCTAGGATGCAGATCAGTGCTTCACTCAACCATCATCAGAGAAGCTTCCTCTCAGAGTAGATAAGAATTAACAGAGAGACACACAACGGGACGATGTGCAGGGAGTAAGAAACTTTGAAACACTCAGTCCTGAATGAGAGGTCTTCATCAAATCCTCCCTCTCATGGCTCAGGGATGTATGTGGAAGAGGAGGTGGAAAGATTGCAGGAGCCGGAGGCGATGGATGACTCCAAGGAAAGAGTGTCTTCTAGACCCAACCAGATTGACACACATATGAACTCACGGGGACTGTGGCAGCACACACAGGGCCTGCACAGGTACACGCCAGATAGGGTCCCAGCCCTGGGAGTGGTAAGTTAACACTCGCCCCAGGACATGCAGATGATTTCTTGTGAGGAGGGTCCTCTGTTCTCTTGCTCCCAGCCCTGCCCCTGCCTGCTTCCTGGCTGCTCACCATCCCACTGTACTCCATGCTGAGAACTCAGTTATGCATTCGATTACACAGACTACACAAAATCCTCAAAAGCGAGAGACACAGTTTAGTGACAGCTTCTTATGGGCCTAGATACTCAGCTAATAAGGGCAAAGTCAAAATTAGAACTTGGCTCAGAGTGTGGTTTGTTCCAGGCCACCGACAAGAACATTTTCTGCTGTCGTTTAATATCAGAGTGCCTGTATAGCACGTGCGAGCTCCTGGGCTTGATCCTTAGCACTGAAGAAAAAAAAAAAAGAAAAGCCCCAGTATCATTACCATTAAACATATCCTTTCAGGCTTCCCTAAGACAGGGGAAGGTTCCAAATGGGTCACCAAGCTTTCACAGTAAACCATCCTCCTGGCATAAGGTTGGTGCCCATGTATTTAAAATAGTGTCCAGTAGATCATAACAGCTTCACAATTGTTTATCAGCAGCATATTAATGTATAGGTCTGCTTCTTGTGAGGCGATATGAAGAGAGAGTTCAAGTTCAAGCAGTGGCTGGAACTTCTGGTCAAAGATCGCCAAGTCCACATGCCCTTTAACTTCCTGAAACCTCATTAAAACACAACAAAAAGGAACATTAAAAGAGACATCAGTCACAAAACCCTGGAAGCTAGAAAACACGCTTAACAAGAACCATATTAACAAGTGGAGATTGACCTAGCAAGATTGAGAATGTTACATTCAAAACTCAGACACAAACAGGCTGAATTCTGCCTCAGACACTCCAAAGCCTCAAGAACTGGTGGAACAGATACTTCTAGAAGGGGAAGGGAAATTTTTCCATCAAAACCAAGATTGGTTGAATGTTTTCTAAAAATGCAAGTGGATGTTGGATCCTTTTATTCCTAGCAAATCTAGACCCCCGTTCTCTAGAGATGATAAAACAAGCCATTTCAGACCAGAAAGCACCCTGCAGGTATGGGACTTGAGAAAATATGGAACTCAATGAAAATTTATACAACAAATGCTGAGACTACGAATCTTCTGCCTCTGAACAGTAGGAGCGATATTTATATTCCACAAACAGGATGCTAGGTAAGGTTTTGGTAAAGATTAGATTTGATAAAATGGCTGTATCTAATGCCTTCAAGAGTTTCCTGAAGGAAGGGCTCCGATAGACCGTAGTTCAGTAAAAGTAGTAACTGATAAGGCCAGCCCTGGTCAGTACCATAGCTTTGTTCGTATTCTGTCTATAAGCATTTGGCCATAAAGCACCAGACATTTGAAAAAACTTATAGCGTGAAAACAAGGTCCAAAGAAGGTAAAGCATCCTGGAGAAAGCTGAGACTGTGCATGAGGAAAAAGGCATATGTACATGTGCTGACCACTTCTGGTCAACTTGCCACCAGCTAGAGGGAATCTCAATTGAGAAAATGCCTCCATCAGGTTGGCCTGTAGGTGAGTACGCAGAGGGCATTTTCTCGATTAATGATTGATGTGGGAAGGCTCAGTCCATTGTGGGTTGTGCTAACTCTGGGCACGTGGTCCTGGATCATTTTAAAAACTAAACTAAAGATCCAAAAGGAGAAAGCAATGACCGTCATTTTGACACTCTCCGCTTCAGTTCCTGCTTCCCTTGATGACAGACTATGAGATGGAACGAACCCTTTCCTCTCTAAATTGCTTTTGGTCATGATCTCATCAATAAAAAGCAAATTAACACAATATAGTTAGAAAAATGTGTTATTGTTGGGTTAGGAAGATGGATTGGCTGGTAGAGTAAGCCTGATGACCAGAACTGGATCTTGGGAACTCATGATAAAAGGAGAGAATTGACTCCTGAAAACAATTTTTGACCCCCACACATGTGCTATATATGGCATGTGCGAACCTGCACTTGAACACACACACAACAATAAGAAAGTGAAATTTTAAGAAAAAGATGTGATATTGCATCTAAAAGTCAATAGTAAAATGCTATTAAAAAGAAATTCCCAGGGAACAAGAGAAAATCTTTTGTAAGTCAAATATGATAGGAAAAAATTTTAAATCAGAATTGAAAACTAATGTGAAGAAAATTACTCAGGGCAAAGGGAAGAGGGCAGACATGGTATCAGGAGACAGAAGTAGGAGGATTAAGAGTTTGAGGACAGCCTGGGCTACACTGTAAAAGTGTTTATATATGGTATGTGTGTGCAAGAGAGCAAAGGAAAAAAAAACCCGTTAGACTTGATTATGAAAGAATTCAAATTGTGGGAATAAAAAAAAAACACACAAAGAATAGAGAAGATAAACGTTAAAAATGATTTGATGTATAATCTAGGGACATTCCCCTAGTCTTAAACAAATGAGCTTCCAGGCTAAAAAAGCCCATTGAATGCCCAGAATAACTGATGAAGAAAACAAATTCTGTAAAACAAAGGTTTTTTACGATGGCATTTTTGGTATTAGTAGTGAGGGAAAGATATTACAAAATTACAGAGGAAAGAAGCAGGTGTGAAATGAAGGAAGAGAAGAGCAGAGGACCCAGTCAATACCACTGAAGCCTAGAATGGCCAACTACTTCCAATTCAGAATTTCCTTTCCACCTAAACTCTCAACTTAATGTGAGCACAGAATGGAGGTATCTTCAGAAACAACAGTATTAAATTTTATCTTCCTGGGGCTCTGTCTCAGGGAGCTACTAGGACAATATCATATATTCAACAACAACAACAACAAAAGGCACAGTCCCTGGGGAAAGAAGACCCCACACAAGAAGGGAGACCATAGCTCCTGGAATACAACTCTCCATACCAAAGAGGAGGCAGCTCCAGTCAGGTGGCAGAAGAAATCTGATCAGCAGCTGTGCAGCAGGTCTCAGGAGCATCCGTCCAAACTGGCCCAGTCACAGAGCCAGGAACTGTCTCTTCAAGAAAACGAAATGGCCAGAATACTGAAGGCATCGCAGCATTTCAGAGACTTGAGAACACATTGCACACTCAATCTAGGGAGATTTGAGGAATAGATTAGTGTCAAGTATACAGGAAGCTAAGCAAATAAACAAAACCAACATGATTTTCAACCCTAGGAAGAAAATTTAGCAAGAAAAATAATCATTATACACTCATAAAGTACTTGGCTGTGAAGTATGTTTATGTATTCTTGTTAAGATAAATATTTAATGTTGATCTAATGTGAATTATGATCTAATTACATGGGGAAACTACAGGTTGAGCAGGGACGGAGATGTGTGTGGTGAGGTCCAGAGTTTTGATGAGGCAGAGATAAATCCTCTTCCACATGGGAAACAAAGAAATGCCTAAACTGAGGAACTCTATGAAACTGGAAACACTGGAAAATTAAAAAAACAGAAGCCTGCTATATAGCATTTGGGCATTATGATATACTGTAACCCCAGTACTCAGGAGCTGAGGCAAAAGATTGGGAGTTCAAGGCCAGCTTGTGCCTCATAGTGAGCCCATGTCAAAAGAGGTAGTAAGGGGGGAGGAAAGAGGGAAGGAAAGAAGGAAGAAAGACATTTAGAAAGGGTTGAGAGGACATTCTGAGGACCTGAGGCACAGGAATTGAGGTAGGGGTTGAAAGGATTGTTGTTTTCCTTATCAAGATCTGCAGAACCTTTGGTGTCCTTAAGTTTCCAAACAAACAAACAAACAAACAAACAAACAAACAAAACAATAAAGGCCACGCATGCGATGGCTTGGATGAAAAGGACAATGTGCTAAAAGATCAGTCTCAAATCCATGGCCACACTGGGGGGTGGCAGAACCTCTCAAAGTTGGGGCCAAGGAGGAAGTCTTTGGGTCATACGGGGATGCACTTTGGAAGAGGCTACTGGGACCTTAGCCTCTTCCTGTCTCTTATTCTGACCAGTCGATGAGCAGGCTTCCTCTGCCATGAGTTCCTATCTTATGTTCTGTGAATTACACAGAACATAAGATATGGAAACAAAAGCAAACAGAAAGCAGTCTGAAGAATGTTGGTCTCACCATAAGTTTCATGAAACAAGTGAGTTTAATATATACACACAACTTATTTACCACAGGTCCTAGTTTTCTCTTGTTGCTGTGATAAATACCATGACCAAAAACAACTTGGAAAGGTTAAAGGTTTCTGCTTCCAGGTTACAAGTTATTATCAGGGGAAGCCAAGGTAGGCGCCTGAAGCAGAAATAGAGACTGTACAGGGACATTGCTCACTGGCTCACTCAGCTACCTTTCTTAGTACACAGCCCAGAACAACTTGCTGACTTCCCACTATGGGTTTGGCCCTCCTACATCAATCAAGAAGAAAATGCTCCACAGACATGCATAAAGAGACAATCTGAAAGAGACAGTTCTTTCAACTAGGGCTCCTTTCCCCATGTGTGTCACATTGATAACCAAAATTAGTCATCCCATGCTATAAAGAGAAGCTTTATGTATATACCTGGATATCACTCAGTGATAAGAGTTCCTTTCTGGTAGAAGCAAGGTCCTGGCTTTGCATCTTAGCATCACCTCTAAAACATATATATATATATATGTATAAAATGTAAATACATATAATTTCTGTTTAATATAGTGTTTTGCATTTAAAATACAATTTTAAAATGTTTTATGTTTTACATACATATATTAAATAAGTTATTTATGTATACAAAATAGAACTATATATAACACTATATATACATATATGTAGAGAGAGAGGGATAACTATTCTTTTAAAAATTGTGGTGTATGTGTGTGTCTGTTTGTGTAAAAGTTCATTCACTAAGGGAGGCTAAAGGTTGATGTTGGGATGCTCTCAATTGCTTCTCAGCATTATTTGCTGAGACAAGGTCTCTCCTTAAATCTGGGTTCACTGTTACAGCTAGCCTGGCTGGCTCGTGAGCTCTGGTGATGTTCCTATCTCCACCCTCAAGTGTTGGGATCACAGGCACCTACTGCCACACCCAGCTTTTACTTGGGTGCTGCAGATTGAAACTCAGGTCCTCATGCTTCTTCAGTAGGCACTCTCCTCACTGAGTTGGCTCCCCAGTCCCATAACTTCTTCTCATATGGTATGATACTACTGTCAAATAAAGGACAATGTGGATTTGGAAAAAATAGACTTTTCTTTTTAATGCAATAAATCTTTGGAGTTTATTCACTTTTAGTTCTTAAGATGTATACACAGGAATGGCAGAGCTGAAACATATCAGAGTCCTATTTTCAGTTTTTGAAGAAACTCCATATTGATGTCCATATTGCATGTAACAAATTACATTCTTATCAGTAGTGAATAAGCAGTTTGTTCATGACATAACTGCAAATATTTCTTGTCATTTTTTACACTTAAAATGATATACTTTTTCTCTAAAGATGTGTAAGTGATCTCCTTTTGGCATATTACTTTATTTATTTATAATAAACTACACACAGTAAGAACAGCTATGAAAGAATCAGGAAAGCTGTATGTAAATGTTACATTTAAAATGTTTAGCTCATTTGTATTTGGCAACCTTGAAGAAAATACTATCTATCCTGTCTAAATGAGCCTAAAGTTTTGTACCTAAATCATTCTCTATCATATCTTGCATGTATCAACTTAAAAAAAATCTGGACCAGAAGGCTGAAGATGATGCTCCTGCATTAGAGAGAGAGAGAGAGAGAGAGAGAGAGAGAGAGAGAGAGAGAGAGAGAATGGGTGACTGACCAGGCAGTAGACTGTCTCTGTCATCTTCTAGTATTGGAAGTTGCTGCGTGCACTTTCCACTTAAGTAATAAATTTTATTCGCTCTCTAGTCTCTGATGAGGTTGAAGACTAGGTAGTTATAGTTTCACAGTTTGGCTTAAATTGTTTAGGATTTAAGAAAATGATTTAAGGCCTAGAATGAGAGACTTAAAAAAAAAAAAAAAAAAAAAAAAAAGACAGGTTCTTATTGTGTGGCCCTGGCTGGCCTGCCTCTGTCTCCCTGTTTTGGGATTTAAAGCATGTCATCTTGTCACATCAAGACAGATTTTTATTCAAAGAGAGGTTGTTGTGAGGTTGGCAAAGTAAAAATGACTATTGTAATAGGGAGACAGCTTTGACCCTTAAAGCTGCAAATGTCTTAAGCAAGGGGCAAAAGGGTTTTTTTTCTTTTTTTTTTTTTTTTGCAGAGGAGCAAACAGTGCTAGAAGCTAGTCTGAGGAAGTGGGATGGATGAAGACTTTGTGCCTGTTGGCATGCTGTATGAGCACTCTGCCAACTGAGCTATGTACCCAGGTAAATAAAACTTTATTCTTTTATTAAATAAAACCTTTTATTTAATCTGTTACTTAACTACTTACACTAATTACTACTAATTGGTACTGCTAACTAGTCGGTTCTTTACTGGGTCCGTGCTGAGGATCAAACCCAGGGCCATATGCATGCTACACAGGCCAAAGCCCTTCAGCTGCTTCTCTCGAGCTTTCCCCGTACTCATTTTGGGGGATCACATTGGATAATATGGGGCAGCTTCAGAAATTAACTGAAGTAAAATATATAGAATGAAATCATAATTGTGTCTTCCTGGAGGACATTGTTTTTGCCTGGGGACCAATTAGAATTTTCAAACAGCCACAGAATTATTGATCCCTTGATTAATTAGCCAGGACAAGACTGAGGTTTTATTATCCTTTATTGGTTTTGACTTGATGGCTATGAAAAAAGTATAGACCCCTAGCTGTTGATGGTCAAACAAAAACCTGTGTTTTGATTGACATCATGAAATTCAATGTTCACAGGGACTATTTTGCTGACCAAAGTGACATTATAAATGTTTAGAATAATTTCGACATCATAATGTAGAACATTCTGATTCCTTTAATTATGTTTTTACACCTTATTGCTTTCTGTATTTAAATTTAATACTAAAAAAGCACACCTTAACAACCTGGAACAGTGGTATCTATATTTAGGCTCCTGACTTTAGAAATTAAAAAAACAAAAAAACATCAGTTTCCTAGCAAAAGTTCTTTCTTTCTCTGAAAGTGTCCCTCTAGCCTTTCTCCATGCTGAAGTGGAATGACCTCTGCACAGCTGAGAGCTCTGGTCAGTCATTAACAAGGCTGAAAATAATCAATAATGTTACATGCTCATCTGCTTTCCAAACATCTTTTTTATTATTAGTAAAGAATACCAGTATCCCAGGATCTCTCAGTGGAATATCATATTGAAACATCTTCCTGTTAGCATCTATCGGAAGTAACAGTTGTCAAAAATTATTTATAGAATGTGGGATTTATCCCAATTTAAAAACGATTTTTCACATTGTTGTAATTTGGAAGGAAGGTAGATGTTTCTATTCTAAGTTGTACCAACCACCACGATTTGAGACATTTCAAGGCAACCATGGCACAGCAATGGAGCAAGCTCTGAATTTGCACGAAGTAGTTATAATCTTTTTAGGAAACATACCCAAGTGTGGTCAAAAAAAGCATTGTGGGGATGAGTATTTCTGAATATAGCTCATTGAATAGAAGCAAAGGTGTTGTGCAGAATATTCTTTGTATTTGGACCCTCCAAAGAAGAAAGCTTCATGTAAAAATCAAGAGTTGATCATTAAAATCGTGATCAACTAAGTCGTCAAAGAATAAATTAAAATATATTTTAAAAAGAATAAAATCTTGACCAGTTGATCAGGGTGGTGTGCACCTGTACTCCAGCTACTCAGGCTGAGGCAGGGGGATTGTTGGAGCCCAGGAATTTGAGGCTAGATTGGGCTATATATACATCCCACATGAAAAGGAACAAACAAAAACAGCATCACCATAGAGAAACAGGGCTGTATGTAAGTGGAGAGAAATATTTTTTTCCATTTTAGTTGGGAACACAGTGGGGATTCTGAGCATTCCCTCTGAACTGTGAGGGAAAGAGTGACCATGTAGAATTGCCACTCTATCCTGCTCTTCCTCTGGGAGGGTGCCAGTGCCTGGAAGAAGAGGTAGTTCATCCAAAGGTTAGGACATGCTGTTTAAAGCCGGTGTCAGGGCTCAGTGAATGCGACTGGGTAGCTGGCTGGGTTGCCCAGTGAACACATGGGAGGCACTCCCTGGGTTCTTCCAGGTGTGATTATGGCTGTACTCCACAGAGAATCTACAGTCCCACTTTAGCAGTTTGGGGCAGGAGCTAGGAGTGTGTAGAATGGTATCAGATGTGACCAGATGGAATAGCTCAGGTGATGCTGTCAGTCTCACTCACTGCCTCTCGGCGGTCTGCACTGTTTCATAAGATGCTAGTTTCCAATGTAGCAGCATGTACCTTTGTCTGCTTTGCCTGGTGGAGCCTGAGCTGCCTATATAAATGGCAAACTGGAGACATCAGGAAACCAATGCTTCCCGAAGGGGATCTCCATCAAAGACTGATGAGAGCTGGGTTAGCTCACAACCAAGCCTGGCAGAAAGTGGTGTGAAATTGCCCCAGCATGCTTTCCTGGGTTAACCTTGAATCTGTTCAGCACTCCCAGAATTTCCTAGGGTAAACTCTGGTTCCCCTTAGCACTAAGCTGTCTGATGCTGTGGGAGGCTTGTTTTCTTCTCTTGCCTTGATTGTGGACTCTTTTAGACAGTTACTGGAATCAAATCCCAATCAGACAACTTGTATTTCAATCCTTTTCTTGAGGCCTGCTTTTGGGGGAACCCAAACTAAGATGAATAGGGTATGCTTGACTGGACTAAAACAATGCAAGGCTACTCTTTCGAGTCCTGTTATTCTGTGCCCTCATAAAATACCCTTTTACTGAGTTGCTTTTTAATGTTAATGTCTTCAGTTTGTTTCTCTTAACTCCACAGTAAACCATGAGAGTCTTAGTGCTGTAGGTAGTCCTCCAAAGACAGTCAATTCTGTTACTCAGTTCACTGAGAAATTTTTCTTCTTAAATTTACTGATGTAAAAAAAAATGGCCTAGGTAAAGAAGTTGGCATATTTTTTCCTGTATCCAGGTAAAAAGAATTAGATACATAAGTGATTTCTCTTCTCCCTACCCCCTCTCTTGCTCCTGCCTCCCTCTCCTTTTCTCTCTCTCTTCCTACTCTCTTCCCATCTCTTCTGAAAAGCCCAGAAGCCAGTTTGGAGTCTAAAACCAAAGAATTAATGTCCCTTGCCCGTGTGTGCCTCTCTTCCCTGCACTCAACTCCATTTCATGTCTGTTTATTCTGGTTTGGTTACTTGCCTCTGTTTCTACTGACCCTGTTTTATTGTACACATCTCTTTGCAAGCTGCTTCAAAGCTTCAGTGAAATTAGTAGGCATACAAATGAGGCGCTCAATAGGCACTGTGAGTGAATTAGACTAGATGCCAAGTCTGAGTGATACAGGGATGGAAATGGGGATGCAGGAACCTTCCTTTTAGAGCATCTTTTCATTCATAAGGCAGCGTCTTTTGAACTTTTTGGGTTGTCTAACTGCTTCTTCAGAGGAGATCTTATAAGGAAGATACAGAGAGCAAACAAAAAAGATGCTGTTGCAGCTGAGATGTGTGAGTGAGAGCACAGGGGACTCTAACCCAGCTCCCCTTCACACCCACTTCACTCATTGGTCTTAGTTTCTAAGTCTGATGTCTGTAAAGGATACAGGAGAAGGACAGCTTTTAAAACACCTTCCGGGTCTCGGTCTTTAGCACCATGACAGCATGGGAGCTACAGCCTGCACAGGGCTGTTCTAAAGAGGGACAGTTCACTTGCCGGCTATGGGCTGCCTTCCTGTTTCCCTTATCCCAGGCGCTAACCTACAGGTCAAGAACCAGCCTAGGGCAAGCTCATTCCTCAGCCACCTGCTTGTTCTTATCTGTCCAGATTCTCTCTGGCACAGTGGACACTTCTCTCACATTCCCCTTTAAGCTGTGGAAAGAATGGGCTAGAGGGGGTTTGGGACAGAGGTGACAAGCTGGGGCCTCAGTGGTGGTGATTAAACAAGCCTCGAGCCATGCATCTTTTCAGGAAGTACCTGTTCTAAACGCCCATGCCCCAACATCCAGCACTGTGCTGTGTGTCTAATAAGGAAACCTTTTCGACCTAGTCAGTTAAAAGTCCCAGCCCTTTGCCTCATTATTGCCAAGCCTAGCACTAAAGAGGTGAACGCTGGCAGCTTTCACTGCCTTCAGCTTGGCAACTGCCCCTCAGGGTCTGTGCCTCAAAGTCCCAGCTTTCAATAGGGCTGTGTTTTCAATCCTGGCTAAACAAAGGGCAGTGGTCTCCCTCCTGGGCTGAGAGCACTGTTCTCATCTTTCCAGGAGGATTAAGAGCTGCTCTCTTGTTTGGGTGTCACTTTGCCTTTGAACTGCTGGGGCTTCATCTGGTTTCAGGCGCAGCTTCCTGCCAGGAAGTGGATTTACCTGATTTGTTGTTACTCGCTGCAGGATGATGAGAGTCTCATTCTCCCCAGTCTCCGTTATTCCCTGCCTTTTCTCCATCCCTCTTTCTGGACAGCCCGAGTTCTCAACTACCTCCTGCTCTTTATTCAGACAAAAGTGAGGACTATAGATTGGAGAGTCTCGCCCTGTCAAGCTCAGTCTAGGAGTGTGGAGGCAAGGGAGAGATCTCTGTGTGTGCTAAGGCTGCAGTAGAAAAAGATACTGACATAAATGGGAAGCTGTGTTTTTTTTCTCTAGGGGTCAGAGAAGCAATTTTTGAAAAGCTCCCCAAAATGAAAAGGGGATATATATGACAGACCTGAATGCAAGTCTAGGGACCATCTTACCTTACTGCTTTAAATGTGTGCTTTTATCTTTAGTGATAGAAGAATTACAGATACAGCTCTCTCTCTGTCTCTCTGTGTGTGTATAAGTGTGTGTGTGTGTGTGTGTGTGTGTGTGTGTGTGTGTGTGAATACAGAAACAGGAAGGAGGCTAAGCATCAAGGATTCGGTACACTAACATCCAGGTAAATGTAAGAGAAAAGACTTCTTGGAAGAGAGGCTGTATTAGGGAGTAGAGAGAAGAACCAAGAGAAATATCAAGAGTATAATTGGGTGGGCATCATAGCCAGTGCACAGACAGCACTTGTCCAGGGGCTTCTCTGATAACTTATATTTTTTAAACAAGTAGGAAGGATGAGTTCTAGTGAGGCTCTACTGTAGCTCACAGTTCAGCAAACCCATTCAGGCCTTATCTGTGCAGAGTCATTCTGGTATACCTTTTTTTAGATTTCAGAAAGTGGAGTTATAAGCCTGCCATCTAACCCAAGGAGAGATGCTGTCCCTGGGTTAGAAAGGTGCTGGTGGTGTGTGTTTGTGTGTGTGTGTGTGTGTGAGAGAGAGAGAGAGAGAGAGAGAGAGAGAGAGAGAGAGAGGAAGAGTATGAAGGTGAGGATGTGGTCAGGTAACTGAACACTAAGAACAGGGACACTGAAGTGAGAGTGACAGCATAAGTGTGCAGAGAGAGGCAAGAGAAAGCCCCTGTCTAGCTTCAGCAAATGCCACCCTCTAGGGCCTGGCCTTCCTGGCATGTGGGGTTCCTGGGCCCCAAAGGGCACTGGCTGGGCCCCTCTCTGCTGCTCCCCTCACAAAGCCTGGGTTGTGCTCTTGGCCAGGATGTGCCTCCCCACCACTGAGGTACTGGCTGAGGCCGCTGCCCTGAGAGCCTCCCTTCCCAGCCAGAGGCCCCAGATTTGTACAAGTGCCAATGGTTAATGAGGAGCTCATTTGAATCCATGCAAAGTACCAGGGAGCAAGGAGACATGCTAATTAAAGTGATTGCTGTTCTTTAATTAAGCAATAATTCCCCCAAAGAGGGCATTATCATGCAAATAGAGCCCTCCCGGGTGAGGTAAGGGCTTTTGGGCCACAGCTGAGGTCTGTTAATAAGGCCGTTGAGCTTTGGAGGGCAGGAATCCAGAATGCCCCATTGAGCTGGGTGATAGAGCAGGGGAAATAATGTCCCCACACCATGCTACCTTTTGTCTCTCCGGGTTTGGCTGCAGGAATCTGGGAGGAAGGGACCCCACATCCCCTGCTTTCCCTCTTCTCTCTACTCTTGGCCTTCTCCCCAAGAGACACTTTGAGAGCTGTGTGGGATGGATTTGGAGGAAAATGTGTAGCTTGGCTCTTCATATAATTAGTGCCCCAATTACCAGAGCATCAGAATGGGAGGGTCAAAATGAGATGAAAAAGGTGGTTTAAGTGTTCACAAATATTCAAGATACTGCAAGAAGATGAGATCCTGTGAGCTGGTGTAATAGATCATGAAAAAGGCACTGAAATCAATCATCCATCTGGATTCAGTCTCCTCATCTTTAGAATGAGCTGTTCATAACTAGTTCACACTGTTCTGGTGTGGGTAAGTGGACACCAACACAGTAGGCATTTAAAAGAGTGCTATCCAAAGGAGGACTTTGCAGCCAGCCCTGAAGATACCTGATAAATCAGGGCCAGATGAAAGGGGAGAAGGTCCTCCCCAATCCGTGGACTCGGAAAGGGGCAGGGAGAAGCTGAGGGAGGGAGGGTGGGATTGGGAGGGAATAAGGGAGCGGGATACAGCTGGGATACAGAGTTAATAAAATGTAACTAATAATAATAAATAATAAAAAAAAGAGTGGCTATCAACCTGGGGTGACATTTTACCCAAGAGGAGGGCTACCAGATGACCTGCGTTTTTCTTTGCTGAGTTTGACAACCTTATCCCAAGAGTAACGTTATGTAAAGGGTTTTTATCACATCTGGAGGAGTGGGTACTGCTCACATCTGATGGGTGGAGGCCAGCAACATTGTTGCACTACGTATATATATACAAGCAATCAAATGCTTTTTAAAAGACACGTAAGGAGACTGTACCTTTTGTAGCAAGATTACAGTACTAGAGTTTTAAATCCTCTGGGACCTGCTGTAAGGTAATGCTCTTTGCCCAAAAAGAAGAGTATAGGTAGTAATTGTGCTTTTAAAACTGAACAAACAGGGGCACAGGAGGTACTGGGAGCCCTGCACAAGAGGCAGGGCAGAGACAAGCTGGAAGGCTGGCGAGATGGCTCAGCAGTTAAGTGCACATACTGCTCTTGCAGAGGACCTGAGTTCAATTCCCAGCACCAGTGTCAGGCAACTCACACCCATCTGCAACTCCAGTTTACAGGGATCCCATGCCCCTGGCCTTTGCATCTGGGCTCACATGTACATACCCACACAAATAAAACATTTAACAGTGGGAATGCCCAGTGTGGTGTGGATGTCTCTTGGCCTGCAGGGTAAGTTATGCACACAGAGAGAAAACAAAACAGGAGTGGTCAATCAGCTAACACTTACATTGAACTTGGATTCTCATTCTTACAATAGTCCAAAAGGTAGGTCCTTTCAATAGCCCCATGTCAAAGATAAAGAATTGAGCCTTGCCAGGCGGTGGTGGCACACACGTTTAATCCCAGAGCTCGGGAGGCAGAGGCAGGTAGACCTCTGAGTTCAAGGGCAGTCTGGTCTACAGAACAAGTCTCAGGACAGCCAGAGCTACATGAGAAACCCTGTCTGGAGAAACAAAAACAAAAACAAACAAACCAACAAACAAAAAAGGATTGAAGCACAATGAAAGTTATTAGGTATCTTCAGGACTGGCTGCAATGTCCTCCTCTGTGGCCTAGCAAGGCTGCTCCTCCCTTGTGGGGAAGGGGAGAGGTCAAAGAGCCAGCCATTGAGTTCATGTCAGAAATAGTCCCTGTTCTCCTTACTAGGAAAACCCACTTGGATACTGAGCTACCATGGGCTACATCAGAGCAGGGGTTCTAGGTTATATCTAGGTTTTCCTTGGTTGGAGAAACAGTCTCATAAAAGACCCCTGTGCCCAGATATATTTGGTCCTTGTGGGACTCCTGTCCTCCTCAAGTCATACTAACTCCCCCTTCTTTCATATGATTCCCTGCACTCTGCTGAAGTTTTGGTTATGAGTCTCAGCATCTGCTTTGATACACTGTTAGGTAGAGTCTTTCAGAGGCCCTCTGTGGTAGGCTCCTATCCTGTTACTTGCTTTCTCCTACTTCCAATGTCCACCCCATTTGTCTTTCTAAGTGAGGATTGGTCATCTTACCCCCGGTCCTCTTTCTTGCTTATCTTCTTTAGGTGTACAGATTTTAGTATGTTTATCCTATCTTATAGGTCTAGTACCCACTTATAAGTGAGAATATACCGTGTGTGTCTTTCTGCTCCTGGGACACCTCACTCAGGATGATCTTTTCTAGATACCACCATTTGTCTGCAAATTTCATGATTTCCTTGTTTTTAATTGCTGAGTAGTATTCCATTGTGTAAAAGTACCACAACTTCTGTATTCATTCCTCCGTTGATGGACATCTGGGTTGTTTCCAGGTTCTGGCTATTACGAATAAAGCTGCTACAAACATGGTTGAGCAAATGTCTTTGCTGTGTACTTGAGCATCTTTTGGATATATGCCTAGGAGTGGTATAGCTAGATCTTAAGGCATAGAGGCAGAAAGGTGGATCAATGGAACCGAATAGAAGACCCAGAATAAACCCACACACGTATGAATGCTTGATTTTTTACAAAGAAGCCAAAACCAAGACCTCAACATAAAACCAGATACACTAAATCGGTTAGAAGAAAAAGTGGGAAAGAGCTTTGAACTTATTGGCACAGGAGACAACTTCCTGAACAGAGCACCAACAGCACAGACTCTAAGAGCAACAATCAATAAATGGGACCTCATGAAACTGAAAAGCTTCAGTAAAGCAAAGGACACTGTCGTCAGAACAAAACGACAGCATACAGACTGGGAGAGGATCTTCACCAACTCTATCTGACAGAGGGCTGATATCCAGAATATATAAAGAACTAAAGAAGTTAAAAAGCAATAAATCAAACAATCCAATTAAAAAATGGGGTACGGAGCTAAACAGAGAATTCTCGGTAGAGGAATATAGAATGGCAGAGAAACACTTAAAGAGATGTTCAACATCCTTAGCCATCAGAGAGATGCAAATCAAAACAACCCTGAGATTTCACCTTACACCCATCAGAATGGCTAAAATCAAAAACTCAAATGACAACACATGCTGGAGAGGATGTGGAGAAAGGGGAACCCTCCTCCACTGCTGATGGAAGTGTAAACTTGTACGACCACTTTGGAAATCAATCTGGCGCTTTCTCAGACAATTAGGAATAGTGCTTCCTCAAGATCCAGTTATACCACAATGAAAGTTAAATGTTTTGCCCAAGGTCATCTATTGAGTAAGAACCAGGATTTCTACTGAGGCAATCAGTATCCGAGATTACGGGAGCTGGGAAACAGAGATATCCTCCATGGCCACAGACATGATGTGTTGTCTTCTGCAGCATCAGCGTCAGGCTCTCAGCTAAAGTGCCCCTATATCTTCCTACCTGCTCAGCGCGTCTGCTTTGAGGAATATTCATCCCTTGGCCTGTAGGTTTCTTCACAGACAGCTAGAGGACAAAAGCAGGGAAGGGAGCCACCAAGTCTGAGGTTCGCTGGGCTTCTTCACTGCCTGTCTAGTTTCCCTACGGAGGAGGTTTGGAGCATCCAGCGGGGCCTCGGCCTTCCCAGCAGCACCACACAGCATGTGAGGTGGAGCATGTGCGTCAGGTGGAGCTCCTGCTCACCTCGGGAGGTGGCAAAGTCCACCAACCTAGGGGGAAGCCAAGCCTCCTGCTCCCAGAATTCCTGGCCCCCCTTCAGTTTTGTGTTTGGTTGCTATAAAATAAGTGTTTTGTGCTACATGGAGAAGGAGATACGTTCTATCAGCCTACCGGCTTAGCACTGCCTCTGCTGACCTCTCACTCTGCATTCAGCAAGGGGAAAGGAGTGTGGGGGAAAAACAGGACCTGGCTCTGTTTGCAGAGCATTTTCATCAGTCAAAAAACTGCCAGGCTTGTGAATATTAAATAAACCCTGACTCATGGAGACGTATACCTTGCTTGCTTTGCTGATTGGTGGGGCAGCAGAGTTACGTTACTTTACAAGTGACAGCTCTAACATTCTGCAGACTTTCTCAAAGCTGTTCTGGCTTTTTCTGAACAAAGAACAATCCACAAAAACGTCCATGGTGTGCAATGCATAGGAGTCTGTTTACAGGACCACAGACAGCCCACTCCTCGGTCAAAAGGGACTTGGTGAGATCATCCATTTAATTGCCTTCCACCTCCAGGTGGGGTTGACTAGCCCAAAGGCCTTCCGCCAGAGGGTTTAGAGAGAGTGTGGCTCAAGTCTCAGGCCCTTACAGTGAGTTCCCTAAGGGCTAGCTCCGTTTTTCCATTGCAGAATTTATAAGTGGGATTGAAATGAGAGCATGGAGCTGCTTTGCCAGGAACAAAGATTTTCAGTGTGTTTCAGTCACTAACCTAAGACAGTATAATATAAGCCAGGCTCCCTTCTCCCCCAACTCTAATGGGTCCTGAAATGAAGCAAGTCATCCAAGAACAATAATAGTAAGGTACAGCCAACACAGCAAAGAAACTACTTGAAATTGCTAGGTGCAAGGCGGTGTTTTCCAACTCACAACAACTATGGGGCATGTACAGGGTAAGAATCCCTTACCGACAAGCTTTGGATTTTGACATTTGCATATAGGTAATGAGGTATCCTGTCAATGCAACCCAAGCCTAAATACAGTTCGTATGTTTTACATGCAGCCTGAAGGCAATGTTATACAACTTACAGTGTGACTGTGTTTTGATTGTGACCTGTCTTGCAAGATTAGGTGTGGACTTATCCATGCATAGCATCACAATGGCAATCAAAAAGTTTAGGATTTCAGATCATTTGGGACTTTTGGATTGGAGACAATTAACCTGTACTATTGGTATTGACAGTTTGCAGGGAGGAAATTACCTGGCTTCCCTTTCTCAACATAGGAAGAGTGCCCACTCTGCTCCTCAGCTTCTCTTTGTAGGTTGTCTTACCTTGAATGATGTCTTCAAGTAGCTTTTCATCAGTTCAAGCCAGCTCTTTCTGTGGTTCTTTCTCTACGAATGATGTCTTGTTCTTTAAATCCATAACCTCAAGTCTAGACCATAGTTAATGAGTGCTATGAAATTTATTAGAATCAAAATGGAGTCACATATGCTAAACCCTAGCAAAAACAGAAACAGGAGATCATGGAGTGGGTGTAGATGGGATCTGTGTGTATACCTTCTTAATAAAAGGAACTATCAAAAATATTCAGGGGCAAACAGAAAGAGGGCTCAGTGGGTAAAGGCTCTTGTTGCAAAGGCAGAACCCCTGGGTTCAATCCGCAGGACCCACAGGGTAGACAGAAAGAACCGACTTTGTTCTTAGACCTCCACAGGTACATTGTAGCTTCCATCTTGCCCATAATAAACAAACAAACAAACAAACAAATAATGGCTCAACCCCCCCTCCTTTTTTTACTGTAGCATGTCAATCATGGATTGCAACCCCTCTGTGGCTTCTGAAATAACTTCTTTAGAGAACCTTTCCATGCCATTCACTTAGTGTGACTTTGATCATGTTTACTTATAAGGCTGTTTAACAGAGTCTCCCAATTGTTTCACAGTTTGATAGGTTGAATAGCACAGTGGCTATGTATGTGAATGTTGCAATCCAACTGCTTGAGCTTGAGCTTGAGCAGCTCCTCACCCTAGCCGTGTCTCTTTAGATGACCCAGTCAACCTCTCTGAACTTGGGCCTTTTCATTCCCAAAGTGAACGTAACAAGATGCCTAATTCTCAAAATTCTCAAAAGTTCAAAATAAATGTATTAAAAATGTCTCTATTCCTGACACTTAGTAGATACTCTGAAAGTTTTTCCATTTATTTGAGACAGGGTCTTGGCTCAGGCAGGTTTAGAACTCATTAAACACCCTGGCTTTGAACTTGTAATTCTCTTCTCTCTGCCTTTTGAGTTCTGGGATTACAAGTGTAAGCCACCATATCTAGCTAGGCATATATTTACCTCATTTGAATAGGTGTGCCAAGTGTCAAGCTAATGATGAGCAAAGAGAAATGTGATAAACACTTGTCTGAGTATTTGACTGCTAAAAAAACATGGTGGTGCTGGAGCTATGCTGAACCCTCTTAGAACAGAAAAATATGAGGCAAACAAAGAGGCTCTAGAAACACTACATTTCGCTTGACAATATTTTGAACATTATGGGTGATTAATAAATAAAAATGGCTATTTTTATTTTTAATGAATAATTTTTATTTTAATTTGCACAGACGCTTGCCTACATGTATGTTGGTTTACTATATGTGTGCCTGGTGCCTGTGGAGCACAAAAAAGGGCATCAGATCTCCTGGAATTGGAGTTACAGTTGTTTGTGAAGTGCCATGTGTGTGCTGGGAAAGAAACCTAGGTCTTCTGGGAGAGCAACTGGTGCTCTTAACTACTGAGCTACCTCTCCAGCTCCATGAATAATTTTTTTATAATTAAAAATACTAGCAATTTGACCAAAATTAAGACCTATGATTTCTGGCCTTTATAGGAAGAAGAGAACAGAAAGAATATGAAAGAACGTTGCCTTCTTTGGGACTTGGGGCTCAGCTTGGTGAGGGGTGCAACTGTCTGAGCCATTTTGTGGAAAGCCTTAGAGTAGAGGCCTGTACCCATCCAGACACTGGCGGGAAATATAAGCCAAATCTCAGTTAGCGGCTGTTAATGTTGCCAGGGAAGCCAGAAATAGGTACCTTTCTGACAACATCTGCCCACAGACAGGAATTCAGAAGAACATCTTAAAGAGATTCTGAAATACCTGGGTTAAAAGATAATAAAGCCAGACTTTTGGGTCTGTAAAGGACCATCCAAGTTGTATGTGGGGAGAGGCAGACTCTAATATGTGAGAAAGAAGAGGTGAGGCCTTCCAGAGGGCAGCCAGTCTTCTCTGAGCCATTCCTCACTCACAGAGGCGGGAGACTGGACCTGATGACCTCCTCAAGACTGTTAGTCACAGCTCCTGATGGTTGGTAAACAATTAAAATCATCTTACTGTGGAACAAAGTCATATGTCCCAAGCTTTTGTGTGTGTTTAGTTTCTTTCAGGCTTAGCTCATTATTCCCGCACCTCTATTCCTTCCTCCTAAGTTTAGGGCCCCAGTGCCTTCCGGGAAGAATGTTAAGCACATTCTCCCCAGGCACAGCCCTTTAATCAAGGTGGAAGCCCTTTGTGAGGGGCCAAGAGAAGTTTGGCTGCAAGAGGAACGAATTGGCTCAGTGTTGCGCCCCTGACAAATCTCTGAAATGAACACCAAATAGGAGTGGGACAGATGGGGGTAAGAGAGGGGGAGGAGGCAAATGGGAGTCTGAGAAGGAACGAGGAGCATGGGGTCATTTCCCACCCCTCCCACTCCAGGGCCTTTCACACAGGCAGGCTTGCTCACTTCTGCCCCCAGAACACTGCTGTTCCTTAGGGAGGCTTTAGGGCAAGCTGTGGAAGTACCATGTCCTTTAAATATAGGCAGCACAGAATACCAAAGAGGTGCTGTGTTCCAAAAGTTGGGGGACAGAATGTCCCAATCCAGAGGTCTGCTAGAGTGTGTAGAATTTACTCCTGCAGTGAACATAACATCTCCTCAGCTCTCTCCTGGAGAAATATTGAGAAATCTTGCTCCACGACACTCCCTCATTAAGGAAGGCAGATCCGGAGTGATGCAAGGGGGGGAGGAATGACACCCATCATGAGGAGTGGGTTGGAAGAGGAAAAGAGAAAGCTATTCTTAATCTCTGCCACCTTTTGTATGCTTCCCTTATTCAGGTGTCTAGAGTCCATGTGTGTACATATATGTATTGTGTGCACATGTGTGTGGATGCACAAATAGTCTTCCTACTTAATTCCCTTCCTTTCGCATGAATGTGAACAGAAAGGATGTATCCCAAGCCACAGTAAAAGTTTATTTGGGTTTCTGTAGCAAAATACCTGAGACTTGTGACTTCTGTGGTGGCGCATACCTGTGATCATAGTACTCCAAAGGTTGAGGGAGGAGGACCAGGAGTCTGAGGCTAGTTTGGACTATGTATGGTAAGATCAATTCTCAACACACAGGCACATACAAAAACTCAACTTAGAAAGGTAAGTTTTCAAGTCAAAATTTACCCTCACAGTCCAAGCCTTGGGAGGTCCAAGAATAAAAAAAACAGTTTTGAAGATGGCGCCTTTCCCTTCTTCCTTGCATGGTGGTAGGACAAAGAGAGTTCACTTGAACTTAAATAAGCACTTAAATAATGCCTGCCCTGCAGCAAGCATATCCAGTCTGTGTAACTGCTCTCTGAGTCTATGTCCTCTACAGATGAATGTTGCTAAGTAGAGCAAACATCCATATTATTAGTAGAGACAATGATTTTTTTTTTTTAACCACAAGTGGTGACAGTGGTAAAACTAAGGCAACTTTCATTGTCGATTATGTACTTTTAAATGTAGTGACTTATTATTGATTGCCTCTTGGCAAAGCGCTTCAGAAGCACCCCGGCATTTAGTTCTCAGAACAGTTATAGATGGTTGGTACTGTTTCACAGGTGAGCACAACAAAGCACGAGGCACGCAGAGGGGCTTGTACATGATGCAATTTAGTTTTAAAGACTTTTTTTTTTTTGCTTCTGAACTAAGAAATAATCACAATGATTAAGAAACTGGTTGTCCAGACCAAGCTGTGAGCAGTCAGAACAGTCGTGTCTGGAGTCCCTGTTATCTGCGTTATATACCTTCCGTCCTCAAAACATGCCGGCACCCTACTGTGTATTTGTGCCTGTTTTGCTGACAAGAAACTTGCTTGAGTTAAGTACAGTCAGCTGGTCAGAAGATCTCTGCTTCCCCAAGGGCTCGTATGGTCAGAACTGCCTTAGATAGTAGATATCCCGAGCACAGCGAGACATCATATCAAAATCCAAAATCATGTTGGCTCAACCTATACGGGGTGGATTGTAGCTGCTGGAATTTTCTCTGACAATGCCAGACCCTTAGAGACCTTGATATACTGTAGCTCGTTTTCCTTTTGGGCGAGAAGAAGGGGAAATTCTACCATAGAAACTAAGGGTTTGGCCCAAGCCCACATAGCAGACAGGAGGATAATGAGGGAGCTGGGAATAAATTATACCAGACAGGTTTCCCAATTCTCAGCTCGAAGCTTTTTCTATGAGACCATCCAGCCTCAAGTAACTCACTTGTTAGCTGCCTATCCTTTGCAAATATGCCGAATTCCTTGCCATTTGCTTTCCTTCATATTTCAGACAGGGACTCCTTTGCTGAACGTTCTGAGTGACATGGAAGGTGGCATCCATGTCTGTTCAGCTCCGGGCTTGGTTAGGAGCCTGTCTTTCTCTTTTCTGTAAAACAACCTGCACATTCTTTGCCAGTGCAGAGGAGACGTGGAAAGTCATTTTCTCCGACCTGGTATGGGTAAATTAATCTAGCATTACAAACCCATAACAGCGTTAGGTGAGCTGTGTGTAATAGGTTTAGGCAGGGAGTCTCCGGAGCTTAGCCTGTTCAGCATAAAAAAGGCCATAGAAATCCCTCTCTCCGTGAAATTCTCCTGCACACAGTTCAGGAAATGTACAAGACAGCGAGAATACAGTCAACCTATTGGAATTTCTTTTGAAAAGAGAAAGGAGGAAGAGGAGGAAGAAGAGGTGGAGGAGGAGAAGCTGATTGCAGAAGCAAACAGTTGATTGCCAGCTTTTAGGCTCCTTAGGAGGGTTTTCCTGCAGTCAGGATTCTGCAGTCATTAGTCACGGAATTCCAATGGCTAGGGTTGGGGGGGGGGTCAGGTCATTTAATAACATGTCAATATTAAGTTACATCATAAATAATCAGAACTTCCTGCATATTTAATAGTAACTTTGCTGTATAAATTTGGAAACTATCCAAATTGGAGACAAGTGACTTCTGTTATTGTTTAGCCCTCTGGGTCCAACTTACTGTGGGGTTTCGCTGTTGTTTTGAACTTTGCCACTTTCAGCAAAGAGTGAAAAAGAAAGGCCATAAACCAATTGACTTATGGTTATTTTCCCTTCCCCCTTTCCAGCTTTAAATTGATAATTTTTTTTTCTTTATAGAAATAAGAACAAGTAAATCCCAAAGTCATGGCCAAGAGCTAAACATTAGAAATTATTGTTTAGTTTGTATACTGTTAACAGACTGAATCAATTTGGTGATGATCACCTCTGACCACACTTGCTGTCACTAAATAGGGCACCTTCTGATAATTGTCACATCCTCCCCTCCCATCATTTGTAGTCGAAGAATATTCTAAAGGCTCAAGACATCAATGTGAGTTGGTGTCAAATTGCAGACAGTAAGATCTGTTTTCCTACTGGATAAGAAGAACAAATAACTAACGTTTCATAAGCCAGAAGATGCAGAGCAAATATAAAGATCAATTATCCTGATTAGGACTCCAAAAATACTCCTGCGCTCTTACCCACAATTCAAAGCCCCACCCTTTCTTGCTAACTTGCTTTATAACCTCTCTTTGGTGACCCTTTGCTCCAACCACAGGGCCACTTGGGGTCCTGAGCCTTCACCTCTATCTGCTTGCACTCCTTGGCTTCTACTGCTACTCCAGCCCCACTTCTTGGTTTATGCTAAATTCCCCTTCCCTCTTGAAGGCGGTCTCCCTCCACTGAAGTCATTTACCTGAGACCTGGCTGTGCTGGGAACTGGACACCCCTACTTCACGTCAGCCTTGAAAGACAGGCTGCTGTTGTTTGGATCTAGCATGCCCAAAGGCTCACATACGGGAGGTTTGATCACCAGCCTAACAGTAGTGGAAGTGCTGGAGCCTTAGGAGGTGGGTCTTGTGGAGAGGAGTTAGGTCATTGGGGGTGTGCGCTTAAAAGGCGCACTGGAACTCCTGCCCCTTCCTTCCTGTCTTTCTCTTTGCTTCCCAGCACCACAGGGAAAACTATACTCCACACTATGATGCAACTGAGCCACTACTGGCCCAAAACAGTAAGGCCAAGTGACATGCTTCCCTGAAACCCCCAAAGTTATGAGGCAAAATCAACAGTTTCTTGCATTAAGGTGATTATTTCAGATATTTTGTCTCTGTTTCTCTAAGACTCACTCTTAGATTTCATGTGTCTATTTTTCTGTTCCTGGTTTATTTCACTTACTTCACTCACATTGTTGTAAATGACAGGATTCCCTTCTTTTTAAAATTCTATTGTTCCAGAAGTGGTGGTGTACATCGTGGATCCCAGCCCTCAGGAGGAAGAGATAGGTGGGTTTCTAGGAGCTCCCACCCAGCCTGGTCTACGTAGTGAGAACTTTTCTCAAAACAAAGACAACACCAAAAGTCAATAAATTTTTGAAAATGATAAAAGTACTGTGTTGTTTTCTGTTTTGCAATATGCCACAGGTTTCTTATCTATCCTTCCATTGATGGGCGTTTGTGTTACTTCCATGTCTCAACTACAATGAGTAATGCTGAGATGAGCATGCAGTGTAGATGCTCTGACATCCTGATTTTAATCCTGTTGGATGCATGTGTGTGTGCAGGTGCTCACACGCGAGTATCTCTGAAGTGGAATTGCTAGTTTATTTAACTGGCATAAATTATTTGTAGAAAATGATGGTTTTCACCTGACATTTTCAAACATGCCTGTAATATACCTTAACTATATTCAACCCCTTTGCATCTTTGTTTGGTCCCCTTCTCTAATAATCCCCCTTCCACTTTCATGCCACCTTTTCCCCCTAGATGCCACAAATAAAAGGGAGCTTAATATTTGCCTTTCTGAAGTTGGAAGAGTTGATTGACATGGTACTACTCTTCAGTTCCATCCATTTTTCTGCAAATGACAAAAAGTGTCCATATGGTTTTAACTTACATCTACACCAACAGAGCACAAAGGCTTTCCTTTTCTTCACCTGCTTGCCAGCATTGCCATTTGTCTTTTTGATAACAAGCCTTCTAACAGCTGTGTCTCATTGTGGTCTTATTAGCATTTCCCTGAGAAGTAGAGGTATTGAGCTTAAAAAAAAAAAAATTCTCAAATAAATTTCTGTTTGAGTAATTCTTTGTTCATTTTTAATCAGATTATTTGATTCCTTGAGTTTTTGAATTCCATATGCATTTTGGATATAGCCATTTGTTAGGTATATGGATGCTAATAAGCCCTTCTGACTGGGTCATTATCTCTTCATTCTAATTGTTTCCTTTGCTGCATGGACATTTTTTTTTTTTTTTTTCAGTTTGAGGCCATTCTATCTGTCTAGATTTGCTTTGTTTCTTGTGCTTTTGGAATCGAGGAAATCATTTCACATACCAAAGTCATGCAGCTTTTCCTCAGATTTGTATTCCTTCTACTTTGATTGCTATTCAAGGTGTGGGATAAAAGTCCAGTTTCACTCTTCTTCATATGGATAGCCACTGTCTCTGACATCACTTGTTGCTAAGTGCTTTTTTTAACTGTAAGTTCATAGCACCTTTGTTAAAACCTAATTGGTTGTGATTACTTGGGTTATTTCTAGGATTTCTGTCCTGTTCCGTTGGTTGATGTTTGGTCTTTATTGTCACTGTGATGTTGCTCCAATTACAATACCTTTACATGTATTTTGAAATCAGGATCTACGATGTCTCTAGTTTTGCTTTTTGCAAATGATTGTTTTGGGCTACGTACGTTTTTTTTTTTTTTTTTTTAGTTCTGTTAAAATTATTTGTTTTTACTTTTTTGAAAAACGAAATTGGAATTTTCACAGGGATTACATCCAGTCTGTGGCTCACTTTGGGTACTGTGGACATCGTAATAGCATTAATTCTTCTACTCTATGAACATGGATATCTTTCCATTTATTACTCTATAATTGCCTTCATCCATGTTGTACAATTTTCCCTGACAGACCTTTTACCTTCTTGACTAGATTTTGCTATGTTTATTACATTTTCTTTTTTTTTATGCTACTGTGAATGAAATTTTCTGGATTTCTTTTTATGAGAGTTCACTGTAGATATGTCGAAATGCTAACCATCATTTATTTTATTACGAAAATTATTGTTACTAATTAGTGTGTGTGTGGTTTGTGTAAGTAGGATTATGTGTACGGCACAGCATGGATGTGGAGGTTAGAAGAAAACTTTCAGGAGTCAGTTCTCAGCTGTCTCCTTATACATCTTGTAGGAGCTTGCTCTCTCCTTTGACAGAGAGGTCTGGGATTTGAACTCTGGTCATTAGGCTTACACAGCAGGTGCTTTTATCTCCTGAGGCATCTCACTAGCACACTATTAATCTTTTAATATTAATTATGTAAACGTCAACTTTACTTAGTGTATGTGTGTGTGTGTGAGTGCGTGCGTACACACACACACACACACAAGCTTAAAGGGAGCATTGTTTATGCATACATTTGGTATACGGCTATTGTGAATGGTGCTGCATTCCCTGGTGTGCTGTTTTCTCTGCTGTGTGGTTAGGTTGCTTTGGGTATATAGCCAATAGTGGTATGGCCGCACCGTGTGGTAGTTCTGTTTTTACTTCCATATCAGCTGACTTTCTACCAGCAGTGTGTAAGGGTTCTTTCGCCACCCCCTTCCCCCACCTCCTCACCAGCATTTGCTTTCATTTGTTTCCTTGATGATCATCATTCTTTCTGGGAAGAGATGAAATTTCAGTGCACTTTGGATTTGCACATCCCTGAGGGCTAAGGATGTTGAACATTTTTCATATTCAGTAAAATTTTTAATAAAACAATTCATTTGAGCTGATAGCGAAGACACTCTTACTGTCCCTTCCCCCACATAAATGTATGGCAGGAGGCCAGCCTCAAGACTCTTGACAACCTATCTTCATACCAGCTCTGACACTGACTAGCTGTGCAATCTACTTAAGTGACCTCACATTTCAGCACATGTTTTCTAATCTTCTATAGAAAGAAGCTAATGTGTACCACCTACCAAGAAGAATATAAGCACTGTGATGATTATATCTACCTTTGAAGTTTTTGCTAGAATGTCTAGCTTTTCTTAGCCAAGTGCTATATTAAGTGCTTTTTTTCATCTCAATTTCCCATTAACTCTTGGTATTATTGTTGTCCTTACTTGGCGAACAATGAAATCAAGACTCTTTAGCAAAGGCTTTCCCAAAGTCAAATGAGGCAGAGTCACTACTGAGCTAGGTACGCACACCTTTAACCTCAGGGCTTAAGAGGATGACACGGGAGGGTCACAAGTTCAAGGCTGCCTAGGGTACATAGTGAGACCTGGTCTCAAAACAATATAGAAAACAAACAAACAACACAAACTAATGTCCCAGAAAACAAATGAGGTAGAATTTGAATTTGTAGTCACTCTTTGGTGTCATTTTTGGGAAAATGGTTTTAACATTTACTTGGTGTCACCAAAGCACCCAGGTCAGCCTAGAATTCTTTGGACGCACAATCTTAGCATCTAAAAATCTTCCCACCTGATTGCTTACCACCATGGCACTTTTTTCAAAGTACATCTTCTTACTTTCTTAGTATTTACATAGTACTCATACATTCTTAGGTCTTTTTAGTGTTCTCCCAGTGTCCCCCGACTGTACTATTTTCACTACCTCAACACATTCGACGGTACCATTAATGCACTTTGATACTTGGCAACGCTCTGCTTCTGAAATGTAAACTCTGGTCATAACAAAGACCTTTTGTTTTGTCCCCCCTCCCAATCCTGTAATAACTGCTTTTTAAACTGAAAAAAAAAAAAAATCCTTTTCTTTAATCTGCCATTTTCTTCCTGTCTTACATTCTTCCTTAACCTTTTCCAGCTCACAGTCTGGATTCTATGATTGATGATTTAATTATTTTCTTGACATTCCTCTATAATGTTTTCTTCCTACACCCCCCCCCAGCTAAACTCTAAATTTGGACTGCTCTGTTTTCTTTGCTTGAGTAGCTACACTTTGATGGAGAAAATCCACACCGCATCATAAACTATCACTATAAATTCACAATCCTCAATGGCAGCCAGGGCTTCAATAATAGCCGTCAATCTTGTGACTGATTTTCAATTTTAATGTTTCGACTCCTATTTATCCTAATGAATATTCTGAGCCCTTGACACTTTCCTCAAACATTATTCCCACAGCTTGTGTTCATCAAGCAACCTTTACTTTAAGGTCATTAAGTGGCTTTAAATTACTGGAGAACTTAAAGCTTTAAGTGGCTTTAAGTTCTATCACTTCTAGAACTTTCTAGAACTCCATGTTATTCCTGAGTTGTCTCTCAAACTTTTGTGAGGTAAACACCATTCTATACTTGATGTAGACTGGCTATAGAATGTCCTTCAAAGAATGGCAGTAGCACCTATAAGAAGAGATAGGGTCCAGTGAAAGGTTTTTGGCCACAGGAGCAAACCTTTAAAGAGACTTCTGGCACCCCAGTGTCTTCCCTTTCCTATTATGCTTCTTGGCCCATGAAGTGTGCTAAGTCCTTGGCATAAGTCCAAAGCAATGATGGCAGTCAATCATTGGTTGTAACTTCCTGTTGTCATTACGTTTTTATTGTGACAAAACACTATGGCGAAGGCAATTTACAGATATAAAATGCTTATGGTTTCAGAGGTTTAGAGACCATGATGGTGGAACAAAGGCAGCACGAACATCCAAGAGCTCACATCTTGAGTCACAAACAGGAGCAGAGGAAAGCATACTTTTTGTAACCTCAGAGTCCAGTGACATACCTCTTCCAGCAAGGCCACACTTGTTAATCCTTCCTAGACAGTTCCACCAACTGAAGTATGCTATATGGCTGTTCTAAATACAATCTGATAATATCCCACTCCTAACCTGCACTGATTCCCTAATGCCTGGAAGTAAGTCCTGTATGTTAATAGTCCTGAGACCTGGCATGTGCCATGTGCTTCTTTCTACACTGCCTTCGTCAGTTCCTGCCTCCTGGTTCCTTAAGCTTTAGCACAGAAGAGAGCTTGAACTTCCTTTGAGCTGTTTAGTTTGTTTGATTTTGCCTTCCACTGCTTTTACACTCCTTGCCTGCCAAGACCCATCTTTATCACTTTTAACTTGGCTAATTCTTTCTCTCCTTCAAGTCTAGGTCCAAGAGTTACTTATTTTAAGAATCTCCCTTTTTTTTTAAAAGAACCATACTCCTACACTCTAGACAGAGTTGGCTACATTGCCCTTTAATGCCAAAGTTCACTGCCTGAAAGACGTCCTAGTGTACTTGTTTGTTTATGAGATTGTGAGTTCTCTGAAGCTTGAGAAACGTAGTATTTTTCTATGTACTCCTGTATATGTTGGTGGCATGGAGTAAGTACTTAATAATTTTAACATACATGTTGAATGGACAAGTGGTTCATTAATGAAAAACCATTTTGTGTCTAAGATGATTCAATTTGCAAATGGGCAGTAGAGGAGGAATCAGATCTACACGGCTGCCTCTCAGGTTTGATTCTGAGTCACAATGGGCATAGTGATATTTGAATAACACTGCTAGATTTAGGGGTAGGAAGTGCCCCAATTCAACTGAGTCCCCAAAGAAGCTGGAAGTGTTTGTCCAAGAGCTAGTGTCTAGGGGAGGAAGAGGATTCTTTAGAATGCTACTAGACTTCTACTCCATGTGCATACACTTTACTTCAGTCAAATCTATAGGAAGGGGTTTTTGCTGAATAAACATTTTTTTCCCTATACCTTGCCTGAATAACTTAAAAATATGGAACAAAGAAGGGCAAGACAGAGTTAAAACTTTTTATTTTTTCCTCTCTTATACTGATGTTCTTTCTAAGGTATTCATAAAGACTCTGCACCCTAACTAAAGCAAAAAGGTAAGGGTGAATTCTTTGAAGCTCAGCAGAGTAGCTATGATCTTTTGAAGTTAAACTTATTAGTGGCCATGGGGTTAAAAGAAACCTAATAATTATGCTCGCTTCAGCAGTACATATACTAAAACTGGAATGATACAGAGGAGATTAGCATGGCCCCTGCGCAAGGGAAAAAAAAATCCCAATAATTATTGATAAAAGTTATGATCCCAGGATGCCTAGTGAGTGGCAGGTACTTCTCACAGAATATCATAATCACGTTTTCCACAACCACCTCCTAGAAATAGCAACGCCCCCTTTTCTCTTCGAACAACTAATGTTCATCTTTTTCTCTTTGAATAATTAATGTTAATTGAGCTCAGATAACTTGGAGAAAGGTCCAAAGGATGAATTGGGAAGACTTCAGGGCCAAAAGGCAAGATGCTTGTATCGCGACACTGAGCCTTTCCCGATCTCTCAGAGTTCTGTCACCTGCCCCAGTGATGGCAAAATGGGTGACCTGGGGAATCAAAGGAATAAGGAACTAAACATGGGGAGTTGAAAAAGGCAAAGGGACTAGGTTGGGCGCTGGAATCGCAACCGCAGAGTCACCAGGGAAGAGCAATCCTGGGTGGCTTCTCAAAAGGTAGGCAGGCGGGGCGGGGCATGGGCGGGAGCCCGGGAACGTGCAGCAGGGTGCACGGGCCAGGAATGCCGCCTCACCCGGGCGAGCGAAGGTGAGGGGAGAGTGGGCGCAGACCTGACGGGCGCCTCCGTGTCTCGCCGAGGCTGCCGGTCCTCCCCAGGTGTGCAGCCCCGACGCTTACGCCGCACTTGCCCGCGGGGGTGTCGGTCCGGAGCGGGCGGACAGGTGACGCGCAGGCGCGAGTGCGCGGAGCGCTCCCCCCGCCTCTGCGCAGTGGTACGGCCCTGCCCGCCGCTGATCTGGCAGGCTGCGCGCGCACCCCGCGGCGGGGCGCGGGCCGGGGAGCCCGGCGTCTGCGGCCCGCCTCCGTCTCCGCCGGTTCCCTCCTCCCTGGGCTCTGGTGCCGGGCGTCCGCGCGCTCCGCGGGGAGGAGCGCGGCCGCGGGGGCGCGCCCCGGGACTCCGCCCCCCAGCTCCCCTCCCGGAGCCCGGGTGCCCGGCTTGCGCGCCTCGGTACGAGACGGGGTCCTCGCGCCGCCCCAGCGCCCCCGCCCCGCGTGAGAGGCGCCGCACCCTCCGGCCGCCCTGCCCGGTGCATGGAGGGGCCCGTCCGGATCGCAGTCGCCGCCGCCGCCAACGCGCGGGGGATGACCTGAGGGTGGCTCTCGGAGCCGGCTGCAGCACAGGAGGTCTGGGGGCTTAGCCAGCCCCGCGGAGAGGTGCGGGGGTCCCGCGGCAGGGTCCTCGAGGGTGGCCCGGGGTTGCGAGCTCGGGGCCCCTCGGCTCGGGAGCGGGAGGTCCTGGGGAAGCAGAGGCCGGCTTGCCCCCAGAGCGCTGGGGTCTGGGGTGGAAGGGCAGCCGAGGGATGCCTGGCAGCCTGCGCACCGCCGCATCCTCCGGCGCGCGGAGCCACCTCGCAGGAGGAGGCGGGGTGAGGTGTCAGTGACATGCTGAGGTCTTCTTCGGAGATCTGCCGGGGCAGGTGGGATGCGGCGTAGCGGGGAGCAGGGGGCGCGGGCTCTTTTCCCAAGGGAGCCGACCCTGTCGTCCCTCGCAGTCCCCGCAGAGTGCCGGGGAGAGACAGTGATTTATGTGTAGGGAGACGCAACAGAAATTTCCTGCACAATGTATCTTTCTCTGCCTTCACAGACTCAGTGCCTTCCCAGCCCCAGGGAGTGTATTTTTCCTTCTCTTCTGTGAAGCTTTCTGTGGCTCGCATTATCATTTACTAAATACTTTAAATACACCGCTATTTATTTCAGCCTGCAGCTTCGGACCTTTGTTGCTTTCTCTCCACTTTTAGGAATTTTCAGTAATAAATCACCGAGGGGGGATAGATAGACTCCCCTGCCCTTCGCTTCATTGTTCTCCCTAACCCCACCAAATCAGGTGGAAGGCCCTGGAGAAAGGAACCCTGCACAGAATGCCTGCCTTTCCTCATGGGGGCCACAGAGGGTGGCAGGTGTTTTAAGGGAAGACTGTTCCCCAGTTGGGCTGTCGAATTTAGGGAACCTCATTAGCAGAAAGCCAGCCTTTGTGTCCTAAATCAGACACCTTGGGAAACAGGAGTTTGGACTAAAAGGTAACGTGAGATTTTTGTCTCAGGCCAATGCCAGGAATGATGAAAGAGGCTAAGTGAGTTAATTCAGAGTCCATGCCTCACTGATACCATACCCCTCGGATTCCCAATGGACATTTGGCATAGCTCAAGGACTGTCGCCAGAAGGAGGTGTGTGAGGGACTGGAGAAGAGGTGCTGTAATTTTAATTCTAGACATTCTGTCACTTTTTTTTAAAATAATTCTTCCTTTCCAGTCTACTTTTAGATGAAAATGTGGGATATAGTTAGTTTAACTTTTAGGATAAGATGAAAGAAAAACTTAAGAAAAGTTCTGGAAATTTTAGATCAGTGTTAAACTCGACGGAATTCTTAGAAACTCAGAGAGGCACTGGATACTGTAGTCTCTGTTACACACATGTTGAAATAAATTGCTGCATACTTTAAGTTATATGAGAAGAATGGAGAAAACCTGTTTCATTTTGTAAAGACGTGCCTTGGGTGTGTGTTTGGCAGTGTGTAAAGGAGAAACGTTTATATTTCTACAAAACACACATGTATATTGTTTAACTTTCTTGCAAAAACTCGGATGCAGTATTTGGGAAGTCTGTCTTTGAATAGTTAATCACCTAGCAAAATCAGTTACTAGAGGTGCTGTGCTATTGTTTGTGTAGTGACTCACTTGGGATGCTTTGATTGACTGCTGTGGTTCCCATCAGCCTCCGCTGTGCAAAGTACTTAAACAACACTGACTTTCAATCGGGAAGTACAAAGAACTTGAGGACCTGACATACACCGATCTAAGTTGTGTAGGTTGGCTCCGGCATCTCCCTAACTTCTGGTGGGTTTTGCAGGTGGCCTGATTTTTTTTTTTTCTTTTTTGGAAGGCGTTAACTTCACTTTAAGATAGGACCCTCCCCCATCATCAAGGCATATATAGAGGAGTACCCAGGGATAGGCACTTGTGTCATAGGGCGGTGCTCTGCAAGGGTCAGGTAAAATTTAATAACTGGTTCTTAAGCTTTCCCCTTGTTTTCCCACTGTGTGTGTGTACTCTCATGGCTCTCTAGACAGCTTCTTTCGTTCTTTTTTTATTGCAATGGGATTTTTCTTCTCTGTAGACGTTTCTTTTGTAAACATGTAGACTAAAATTTGATGAATGTGTCTAAGTAAAATGCTAGAGAAGTGATTGCAGGGATTAAACGTGATCTCTGTGAAATCAAAAATATAAAAGATAATGGATTGGAAAACTTGTTGTTTTAATGTGTTATTAGTTAACATCATGTGATCAGCATCTCTAATAAGTAGAATTATAGCCAGGACAGTACAATTACCTACCAGATAGGCTTTCTTTGGCTTAATGATCTTAATGCTTACTATAGACTAATTAAAATAGGAATTTGTAGTCTGGTTGCTAACTGTACTGCTTTGGAAGAGTTTTTAATATTGGGCTATTTTATTTGTTAATAATGACTGGTGCTTTTTTTCTGAGAGTTTTTTTTTTTAACTCACCTAGATTGAATTAGAAAATGTTACATTGTTCTTATTTACACTTTTACATTGTATCCAAACACCCCATGTAATAAATTTTTGTTGTGTAGGTGGCATGCATGGACTGTGCACAGGAGGGGAGGGCTGTATTTGTTTACTGTTAAAATGAAGGGCTAGTACACAAGAATTTACTTAATGTCACTTTTTAAATACTGGGTTACTTGAAATGAAAAGCTGTGTTTTTTTTTTTCCCCTTAAAAAATCCTTCAAGTTTTCTCTCATTGTTTGTGCACTTTCCTTCCATTGTCAGGCTTAAAACATACAGTATCATTGTCATCTGTCCCCTGAATAATGGTCCTGAGGTGATATTATTAATGTGGCTTTTTAAAATCAAACTAATTATACTTGCCTAAAAGAGCCACATGTGTGTGATTCTAGCTGCCTGGTGCCTTTTGAGAGCCCTGGAGACAAGCTAGTGAATAGAGCTGAAAATTCATTCTGTATTTGATTAAATGGAACAGACTCGCTGCTCCTTACCACAGCAGGGGCTGTGAGATCTCTTGATCCCCGAAGCGGCTCCTAGACCCTGGGAATTCCATTAGCGAGCACCTGAGGAATTTCTGCCCTGCAGTGCCTTTTTTGTATGTGTGTATGTGTATGTGTGGAGAGGGAGTAGAGCTGAGTAGTGATGGGGAGGGGGGAGGAGTGGGGGCGGATTGCAGGCTGCATTAGAAGGCTCCATATGTTAGCAGATCTAAAATCAAGGCATGACTTAACAGCTTATCTTGTAAGAGAAAAGCCCAACCCAAAGGCAGACTGCTAGTGGGGGACTTTATTACAGGCAGGGCTGTGGTGATGTGCTTTTAGCACTGAAGCGAACCCTAGTGTAAGTACAGAGAGGCGCTGCTCCGCTCTCCCTCTGCGCACAAGCGTGTACACATCTGCAGCCTTGGTAAGTTTTCTTTGAGTGATCTTTGGATAAATATGTGAAATTGTATTACAGTGTACTACATCTTGCCTGTAAGGGTTGATGTATTGTGTAATGACTTAAAATTTGAGAGCAAAGTCAGGCTTTTATGGCAGTCAATTGCCTGTGCAGAAATGAAATGCCTGTTTGAATAGGCATATTTTAGTTTATAACTTTAATTCCATATGATCTTGTTATGTTTCTTCTTATTATAGAATTTAAATTCACTTTGTCTCTCCTGTCTGTTAGCATTTTAAAGAATCCTGTTGCTTTCTAGTATTTTGAGCCATTGCTCTTCAGACTTGCCAGCAGCCCCAAGTAAATGAAAATATGATTTCAAAAAACATTCTGTACAATCTGTGGCGCAGATTTGTGGAGAAGCATTGGTGTAGCCCCTTCTGCCCTCTCTTCCTCTACCCTTGGTATATTTTTGAAACAACTTTTTTCAGAATACTAGCCCAGTTCACTTCATGTGTATTTCCACAGAGGACGGGTTGGAGTTTGTGGGTGGTATTGTTAATTGATTTTCATCTTCTGGGAATGTGAATCACATTGTGAACAGTTTTCAGCTCATGTAGAATGCAGGGGTGTGTTCAATGGCTGCTGTGACATACTTTATTGCTCACTAGCATCATGTAGATAGTCCAGTTCTTTTCTTCCCACTCCCATGTGGTCCTGCACCAGGTTTTCATAGTACCACGTATTTAGAATAGAGAGCTCCCTTTGAGAATATGTTTACTCATTTTCCTTCTTCACCCTGGACATGCCTTCTAAGAAGTAGATTAAATTGTGCAGTCGGTGCATGTTTGGCTTCACGGTTTAGTTGCTGTATAATATGTTTTGATGGCCAGAGATAATTAAAAAACAAACAAACAGAAAACCTTTATAGAACACTTTGTTCTGCTGTGTGTGAGTTGGAATGTGAGTCAGAGCTTCAGTTCTTGAATGCCAAGGATGTGCCTTTTAATAGAGAAAAAAAAGCGTAAGCTGGCTACATTATTGAACTTAGTTACCAATCCTGCTCTTGTTTCCTTGCTTGGAGCTGTGTAGTTGATTTTATTTTTGTTACTGTAATAGAAATTGAATTAAGGGACTGACATAGAACTTGCTTTTCAGCTTCTCTTACTGTTTTTGTGAGCTTGGGCAATGATCTTGACCTAGCCTTGAATCCTTTATCTGTAAAAATGGCGATTAAATGGATAGAATATGTCCCACTATGGGATTAAATGGGTTAATGAAAGTAAAACATTTGGCAGATAGTAAAACTTCTATAAATGTTAGCTGCTGTTATTTTTATTGATTCCGCCTGTGCCTGTTAGTTTGTTACTTTGGTCCAAAAGTGGTTCCTTTTAAGTTCTAAGTAAGGAGGAAGTCTTGGAAGTTCATGACAATGTGTCTGTCCCATGTAATTGCTACAACTTGATCTGTTAAAATTTTCTTAAACTTTCATTTGAAACTTGGAAAGCATTTTGTGTGGGGCCTTTTCAATCTAGGCAAAGGTATGCGCAAGGGCACCCTGTAGTCAGCAGACAAGTGCATAACTGGGTATGCACTTACCTGTGCAATCATTAGCTGATCCAGTTGCATTTCCTTTGCCTGGGAAGGCTCCCTCCTGCTTTTCCTTGGCCTTCCTTTCCCCATGTAGGCAAATGTGCTGCTCAGTCAGGCCATAAAGCAATTGTGCCTGTTCTTGAACTTGCTGAAATGGAGTCATAGCATGGCTGTATTCCTGCATGACTCCTTATGTCTGGGCAGTTTACCCGTGCTGTCGTAGGCAGTACTTGCTCATGACTCTAAAGTCATTACAGAATCTTTTGTGTGTTTTGAAATTTATTTTATTGGCACATGGGGTATATGGTCATTGGCAGGAAAAAGAAAAATAACATTTCCTCACATATTATTAGAAGACCAGATCCCAGTGGCTATTTTTTGGGGCGGGGGGGGGCATCAGTTTTTAAATATGAAACTGAGCTGGAGGTCACTTGGTCACCTTTGTTTCCAATTCCGTATACCAAGTCCTCAGATAATACAGTCATTTTCTGTTTCTGTTTTTTTTTTTTGTTTGTTTGTTTGTTTGTTTTTTGGAGGTAAAGGAAGGAACTTCAAGATAGAGAAAACGGAGTATATGAGATAGCTTGTCATCTTTATGTTTGGGATTAAGTGCCCTGATCAATACTTAGAATTGACAGAAATAACCACCAGCTCAACGATAGTGTCCTGCTCGTTGTGTAGAAAATGTAACTGCAGAATGTTTATGTACATATATATGTGGTTTTGTGTGCAGATACTGTTTTTTGGATGAAAAAAAAGTATATCAAAAATTGAGGGAAGTAGAGCTATGCTGCTTTGGTCCAAAGAAACTTTGAAGAACAAGGCCACACAGTTCTGTTGTGGAGGGGGTTTTACCCAACCCCTGAACAGTCGCTACGACAAGGCTCTCTGTTTATGCTCTTTGAAATTCCTTAGTATGGGGAATGAAATTTATCTCACAAGCAGTAAAACAAAAAACCCAAAGTGATAGCGATGGATATGAAATTTTTCTTTTTCAAAAATTGTAGGGGACTGTAGTTGAGATGAATAGCTTGTACTATGTTATAAGAAATGTTGATTGAGGGTTTTCTGGATGTTTTGCTTGGGCATTAGCCAATTTTTCCTCAGGAGACATTGTGTTTTTCAGCATTTGTAAGTTTATTAAATCTTTCTATTCATAGCTCCTTGACACAGGTCATTTTTCACAGATAGCCATGGGTAGGAAAGGATTACTCTGACTCCCAAGGAGCCTGTTATGGCCAGGATATCATTAGATGGTGGGGACAGCTGTAGTGGTCATGTGTGATTCATTTGTTAAAAATTATTTTTTAGATTTATTTTATTTTGAGGGTATGAGTGTTTTGCTTGCATGTATGTATGTGCCCTCAGAAGAGGTTGTCAGGTTTTCGGAATTGGGAGTTTCCAGTGGTTGTGAACTACCATGTGGGTGCTGGGAACAAACCCAGGTCTTCTGTAAGAGCAACAAGTGCTCTTACAACGGAGTCATCTCTCCAGCCTACATCTTTTTTTTTTTTTTTTCCCTGTAGGGGCACTTGTAGATGCAGACTATGTTCCAAAGCAAAGAACTGTCCAGCAAATAGAGCCTCCTTGTGCACAGTCATGCAGTTTGAAAGCCTGTGGGTCCTTCTGTTCTAATAGTATTTGCCAAGGATGATGTGTAAAGAATCCCATTGTGGGTGAAAGAGTGGACTAGTGACCTCTAAGGGCCTTTATGGGCATGCCAGGGTTCGATGAAATAAGTTTCAGGGTATAGTTAGGCCACATACACATCATAGCATAATTCTAAAGGAGGAAAATATGTCCTGTTTCCAAACCATACATTTTTCTAAACTGACCCTGGCTTAAAATTGAAGACCGTGTCTACTTGGGCTGCCCGCTCTTTGACCTGCTGGGCTGACCCCAGCCCAAGAACTTACTGTTCCATCTTTTCGTGTGCATATAGCTGCCCTCCCTCTTCTGTCCCTAGAAGCAGGTCTTGCTCATTGTCTTGTCTTGATGGCTGTTTCCTTATCTTTTCAGCTTCCATTTAAAAAAATAAGCGGGGGAGGATAAGAAATGTAAGGTTCTCCCCCCCGAAAATAAAACCCCCAAAGAAATAAAATTTATAGATGGTTTCTAAACAGCTGCTAACTCACCCCCATGCTCCTGTTTTCCAAACTATCCATCCTCAGCCTGAATAAGGATGTTGCTCAACCCCAAGTCTGATCATCTGCCTGTTCCCCTTAAAGGTCCTCAAGTTTCTGACATTTTGAAAAGTTTTCCTTTATTTTAATTCTGTGTCTTATTTTAATTATGAGTGCATATACGGATGTGAGTGCAAGCAGACAGAAGAAAACTTATGGATCTCCTGGAGCTGGAGCTGCAGGTAGTTGTAAGCTGCCTGACGAGAGTACTGGAAACCTGATTCAGGTCCTCTGCAAGAGCAGTGAGTTCTCTTTCCTGCTGATCCATCTCTTCAGCTCCTTAAATTTCTATTTGTTGTACTAGGGATTGAACCTTGAATGTTCTACCACTGAGCTGTGTTTTGGGGGGGGGTGCTAGTGCGTCTGGCACCCCCAGGATTGCATTGTGAATACACCATGCTTTAGTCTCTCTCTTTCCACATCCCTTCTTTCTTATTCGAGCCAGGGTCTCTGTGGCCTAGGCTGGCTTCAGACTCAACAACTTCTGATTTTCTAGCTTCCACCTCCCAAGTGGTAGAAGTTCAGGCATGTGCTATCATGCCTGGCCTATGAGGTTCCAGAAATAGAACTTAGGGTTGTATGTCTACTAGGCAGGCATTCTACCAACTGAGCTAAATTCCCAGCTTGGTGTTTCTCTCTTGTAGGCTGGGAACATGACTTTCTTAACATTTTTGTCATGTCATAATGTGTCCACCTCTGTCAAAATTGTGCTATAAGGCCAGCGTGGTTTTCCCCGACCATGACCCATTCTCACCTTACTGATTATTTAACACTAAAATGCCTTGAAAATCCTGATGCACATTTGAATTCTTGGTGGGATGTTAAAATGTAAATTTTAGTTTGGTAGGACAGGTAGAAGTCAAGATTTTCCCTTTCTAACAAGCTTCTGTATGTTGTTATGGTTGGGATATAAAATGTGCCCTCCACCTTAAATTCATGTTTTGAAGGTTTGATTGAATCATGAGGAAGGTAACTTTATCTATGGGTTAATTCATTAATGGGTTCCTACTACAGAATGGGCTAAAAGAAGGCCAGGCCTCATTGGAGGAAAGTAGGTCACTGGGTCATGCCTTTGAAGAAGGTAGTTCTTGGGCTTTTCTTCTCTCTTTCCTTTGCCCTCTGGCTGCTTTGAGGTCAGCAGCTTCCTGTGCCACAGCCATCCACTACTGTGTTCTGCCTCACCTCAGGCCTGTGGAGGTGAAGCTGGCCACCTTGGACTGAGATGTCTGAAGTCACGCCTCAAAGTGAATCTTTCCCCTGCTTTCCGAGGTGTTCCACCTCAAAGGTGAGGAGCACAATAGTAAGGAGTCAGGTGGGATACCAGGCTCTTCCTTCTAGATCCTCAAGTGACCTCAACACAGTTTTATACAAATCAGTGTTAAGTTTAAGGAACGATCACGTAGCTCTCAATCATGAAGACTGAAGAAGGTTTCAGAAAGTAATAAAATTAAGGTAAATGTTAAGAGAACAACTACTGTACTCTGCTATATGTCAGCTATTTTGAACAGTTCAGCAATTTTATGTATTTAAAGCATGTTTTGCTCTGTGGAACATCATTAGTGCCTGAGAGCTGAGGTCATGTTGTTTGTGTTTTAACTGGTTACTATTACAGGAGCTCCCTTGAGTGTGTAAACAGCAAAAACAAAACAAACAAATAAGAAAACCTTCCTGGCTTCTGTCTTTTTGCCAGGGAAATGTCTGACAGTTACTGGGCTTTTGTGGTATCAGAAGAGCAGTAATTAGTGTTCTCTGTTTTATAATAATTTGGTATCTGTTCAGTGAGTAATTGTACACATCTCTTGGCCAAAGGTAAAATTGGCAAGGGAAACAAATGTTTAATGGATAAAATACTACTTTTATCAGGCTGTGCGATTACTCTAGTGACATCAGAACTTGGCAGCCCCTTTTCAGTCCAATAAAAAGAAAAAAAAAATCCTGATCTGGGGGGAGACATTTCCCCCTGCCCATCTCTTTTGGCTTCTTTTCCTGATCTTGTCTTCAGGGAGCGTGTATAACAAAATAACAACATGGTGAGTCACAGGGTAGGAACTGTGGAGTGAACAGTTTTGGCTTGAACAGAAAAACTTCTCACTCACCTCTGTCCAGAGTACCCATGCTCCTGTCAGGACAGAAGCTTGTAGCTCACAGCTTGAAAACATTTGGTGAGTGTGTGACAGGATGAGGAGAAGTGCAGTGTTGGAAATGATGCTCAGTCGTTGGTGTCCTAATCTGAACATTAGCTCTGGTGGACCTTGGGACTAGGAAATCCACGAGAAGAAAGTTTTAGGTTCTTAATAGATCTGAAATCTCGTGTAGGTCCCCACAGTAGATTTACTACTGTGCTGTGTCCGTGACTTGCCTCATAGGTACATCCTCTGCATGACTACCATTTTATTATTTCATTATCACAGTATTTATTTGGTGTGTGTGTGTGTGTGTGATTCTGTCTGTGTGTGTCTGTGTGTGCAGGTATGCATGAGCCACGTGTGTGACATGCATGGAGGCAGAGGGCAACTCTTGGGATTCTATTATCTCCTACCTTGTGGGATCTGGGATTGAACTCAGGTCTTCAGGCCTGTGTACAAATACCTCTAGTGGCTAAAGCACTGGCCAGTTATTTTCAGAACCTGTATAACTAAGCTAGCCTTTGACTTGGGGCTGTCCTCCTGCCTTCTCCTGAGTGTTGAGGTTACTGGAGGCTCTAGGATTCCATTTTTTTTTAAGATTTATTTATTTGTTATGTATACAATGTTGTGTTTGCATGTACACCTACTTGCCAGAAGAAGGCTCTAGATCTCCTTATAGATGGTTGTCAGCCACGATGTCGTTGCTGGGAATTGAACTCATGACCTCTGGAAGAGCAACCAGTGCCCTTAACCTCTGAGCCATCTCTAGGACTCCATTTTAAAGGCATTGTTCTCATCTTCCTCTGAGCCTTGGATGCTCACTCAGAAGCGAATGCACACTGATCTGCTGAGAAGCACACGTTTCCACTGAGGTGGTGCAGACAGGTTAAGTGTTTTCCTAACTCGGTCCTACATACGTACATCTCTAATATTTTCAAGCTATATTCTGATTGGTTTTGCTCTAATTTCTAAATTGGTATAGTTTTATTTACATTTATTGGAAAAATAGCACCTTTAAAAGACAGCACAAGGTCCTTTTGAGGTTATAACAAAAATAAACAGATTCATTTCCTCCTCAGTCCTGATTCCAAGCTCTAGTTACCATAATTTGTTATTTTGTATTTTAGTTGGATTTTGTCCTTAAAATAAATTGTATCAGTTTTGCTTTGACTGTCATTATCTATAGGTCTTTCGTATAAATTTCATCATGTATTTGAGCTAAATTCTTTTTTCTTAATCTCCTGGCCAGCTAAAGTTAATTTTGAATCATTGTAGCATTGGTTGTTAACCATGGTCTCCTATTAAGCTAGAAAACACAATTGTCATGATTTGTTATTTCTTTTGTGTTTGAGGATGTATTTTAAAAAGAACTATTGTCACAGTGGTTAGGTCTTAGAATAATTTCACATTTGTTGCTATGACAGCGGCCACAGTGGGGTTTTAAATTATACAATGCAGCTTGCAGAGGTTTGCTATCAGGCCTTTATGGCATCAAATAAATTTTAGTTCAGGGATTTGACTATGTGCACATTACTAATGTTAATAGGAATATTTTTGTTAACTCCCAAAGTAGGCTTCCTAAATGTGAACTTTGGGAAAGTCCAGACAAATGTATCCTCCTCACCCTTGGAAGTGATCAGAAAAAGTATTTAAAGGGCCCTCTCAGTGTATTACTTCTTAGTTTGAGATTTTTTTTTTCCAATATGTAGATTACTAGGGAAAAGATAAGGAAGTGGTTAGCTCCATAAGCAGAAACTGTAACATTTGGTTAGGCTCTTGTTTTCTTAGGCGGCTGTGTATGTACTCTGTTTCTCTCTTACATGCACACACACACACACACACACACACACACACACACACACACAGGAGAGCATGTTTCATTAGTTGGAATTATAGATGTTAGCAGGTATGGAATCAAACCAGGAGGTCCTACATAATAAAATTCTATAGTTCTTCAACAACTCAGAGTGAGAAACAGTTTTGAGCAGTTCTTGCACAAATACAGTTGAAATGTGAAGTTTTTTTTTTGGGGGGGGTATACTTTAACATTTAGTAGGCAAACAAGGTCCCCATTTGCTTGTAAAGGTTCTTTTTAATTCACTGAGAAATACTAGCGTCTTTTGTGTCTTAATTCACCTAGGCTGAATGCTGCCTGTGCGCTTGGGGAATCTAACAATAAATAATACGGTGACAAAAGAGTGAAGTATTGCTTTTGCAGAGCAAGACGCTTTCTTTTGGGGTGCCCTGCAGACTTCTAAGAATGGTGCCTTCAGGAGACTGAGAACGAGAGGCACTAACCTAGCCTGGACGCTGCATGCACAGACAGGCCCAGGAGGAGACACAGACACCCTGTCCTCAGGCCCCTGCCGAGCAGGAGCAATTACAAACTCTTGTTTTGTGCTTCTTTTTATTCCTTATATAGAATAGATTTCTTCTTCCCTGTGTTTCTGATGCTGATTATTTCTTAAACAACTTCTACAGAGCCCTTTCTACTTTGCACTGTGTTTCACAGCTGTCTTTTTTTTCTTTTCTACTTATAAGAAATGTATGAGATAGTAAAGATTTTGCAAGCAAGGAAATCATGAAGGCCCTCCATGAGTACTGGTGTCAGATGTAAAAGTTTTTAATGTAGTTCAGAGTCAGGTGGCCTTTCAAAAATCTCCCTTTTGGATGCTGGACAAGTTTTATTTGAAATTTCTAACTTTCTTTTAAGGCTTATTTTAGGTCATAAGTGCACATTTGTATGTACTTAGTAGTAGATGAAAATTGTTAAATTCTGAGGGTTTTTTTTTTTTTTTTTTTGGTCTTTGATAATTCTAAACCACAATTTCGACATTCTAGAGTCGATTGACCTAATGGAAAACACTGAAATGAATTTTTGCTAAGCTAAAATTGACTCCCTGGTGTCTTGTATTTCATTTCTCCGCCTAGTTAGTGGATCCTGGCTTTCTAACCTTTTTCTTTGGAACAGGAAAAAATACTTGGATACTTAGACATTCTTTTACAGCATTATCTTGGCTGAATGTGAAACATGAAAGACTTTCAGTTATAGTAAAAGCAAAAGCAAAGGGGACATTTTTAGAAGCAAAGTTCATTTCTTTATTTCTTTTTTGTTGTTTTTGTGGAACAAATACAATCTCTAACTTGGTATGTCCTGCCTCTGACCTTACAGGTTGTTCTCCAGTAGTCTTTATATCCAAAATGTGACTGGTGACACTGAGACCAAATTTTGCTTTTTATTTCCTGGTTACGTGAGGGTGGGGTTTTAAGCTCTGCATGTTTTGAGTGTTTTTTAAATAACTCTGGTCAATTGTTAACAATTTCTGTTTTGTTTTCTAGCACAGTAATGCTGGCTACGACAGAAGCCAGTGTTGAAGCATTTCACCATGTCTAACTTGTGTTATTTAGGCCTAGATCATCAGAATACCCATTAACTGCTTAGTGACGTGGCTTAAAATGGTTGGTGTCCAGTTTGAGAAGAAAGGGAAAAGTAGATATCCTTGGGGCTGAAGTTGCCCCTCCTCCTCCATTGGAGAAAGCTGAGTTGTAATCACAGCCCAGTGCAGCTCCCAGAGCGAGGTGTGAGGCTGTTTATTTTCACTCCAGAGATGTATATACTGCAGAAGAAAAGCTCTGGCTTGGCTTAACCTAAGCAAGTCATTACTTATCTACAATCTGGCAGGCAATTTGATTAAGGCTGACAGAGCTCATATAATATCAGAACCAGACCCTCCTGGTGATTGATGATACTGGTCTGTGAGGGTTTTTTTTGTTTTTTAATTTGAAAAGAAAAGAAAAGAAAAAAAAAACTGAACAAGAGTAGATACTAGTTCTGATTTGTTTTTGCCAAGTTTAAACTGTCTGATATAATTCTATCTATAGTAATATGTATTAATATGTATACCATATCTTAGGTGACAATTAAATAGTTTTAGAATAATAGTGTCTTAGTTTTCAGTGTATAAGTAACTTGACTTTATACTGTTTCTGGTATTGGAGTTGGCCTGGTGCCTTGTGCATGGTCCATTTGCATTCTGCACTCCATGTAGCCTCAGCCCTTTACTTGAGGCCCTGCTTCCTAGCATAACATCTTTAACATGGATTGCTTTGATATTATATATTCCTTAGTATAATGGGATTAATCTTTTTAAAAAAACTAATAAAATTAAATCAATTTAGAAATGTTTAGCTTTAAGGCATTTTCAACTCTTTGCTTTCTAATTGCAAGAAACCAACTTGACCTTTATAATAGCATATCTGGGCCATTATACATCTGGGCATATAGCTGCTGTCCTCTGCTCTGGCCATTCCCATTGACACGGTATGACTAGATTGTGTGAAAAGTTCTACCTGCATTTTTCTGTGTAGGGTGTTGGATCCAGCTGCCCTCAACTCCTACCTCCCACCGCCACCCCACCACACACAGAAATCCAGGCTTTCAGGGAAGCATAGTAATTTTGTAGTGGTATTGAACTCATACTCTGGAGAAAACTCTGTACCACAATTCCACCAATGCACAGGCTTTAAGATACCCCATTTGGGGCCTATAAAAGAGAGGATAAAGCTTGGCTGTATTGCATTTATAGAGCTTTTGTAGGGTGGCAGTCTTGTGGCTTTGGAGTTGGGTAGCATTTACAAGACTGTTTTAGCTTTTATAATCTTGAGAATGCACATCTTGTATTTTTTAAGATATAATTCTTGCTTCATCTCCTAACATGGTTCTCAACCAGATTTTGTGAAGATGTGTGTGGTAGCCCTACACCTTCATCAATAACCCACAGTTACCACTGGGAAGGTGCCATAAAAACTGACCAAGAACTACTGGCCAAAACAGTTGACTCCTTCTTTTTTACCTCTGATCTAAATACAGCATTTTAAAATCCTAGTTTCATACCTACTAATGAAAATGAAGTTTATTTATGTAAATAAATCAACAAATTGATGCTCCCTGCACTGACAGGAAATAACTAAATCCTCACTAGTAAGTCAAGTTGGTGTTGTGACAGATTGTTGAATAAGTGTGCTTGGTTTTACTTAGATATTTTCCATATTCAAGACTGAAAAGCAGGTGCTGGCAAGAAATAGACAGATTGACTTGATGATTTTAGGATTTATTGCGGTTGGAATTTTTTGCACTGAGTTACCTTCCTCTTGTGCACCAGTTTCACAACTCCAGATATCCTCGACTTATAAGATCTTGCTGATTAGCTACTTTGACTATAGTTCACTGTGTGATAAAATCCTGCTATTTAGCCTGTGCTGATGATCCCTGTCATACATATGTGCGTTTGGCTACAAGACCTTATGAGCAGTGATAATGTTGAGGCTTCTGTGTATCCACTGTTGTTCCTCAGCCTCCCAGTGGCTGTTTTGCAGACTGGTGATTTAAATTCTCTATTGTTGAGTCTTCTTTGGGCGGAAAGGGGCCTTTTGATGACAGTCCCTCTTTGACCTGTGTTCACTGTAGCCTCCGGACTGTCTTCAGTGCCATATTATATGCTGTGCTAATCAATCCTCTTGGTACCCTGTCTTAAATTATATGTAATAAAAATGTTGGCTATGAGCTTTTAAAGATTGATATAAAATGGATTGAGTAAACACTAGCATAAAAATAAGTAATGAAAATGTAGGCCCTTATCAGAAGACACAGTTCAGTGGTCAGAGCACAGAACATCAATGCAAGTTCTCTAAAGCAGCTCTCTGATGATGTTTGACCATTTCTTGTTGGCTTAGCAGGGGTTTTTAACATAGAAAATCAGTAGTTCATCAAGTAACCACTATGCCATTCTCAGAAACACTGCTGGGTTCTTGTAGCGTAAGGTGATTCATTTATCAAGTGTATGAAGAATTAACTTTGTGACACCTTCTTCTCTGTGTTGGACTTACAGTAGTGAGCAAAACGTGGAAACTTCTCTTGCATGAAGCTGACAGAGTGGTTAAGTGGTTAAGGGCCCACTAGAAAATGGTTTTTGAAAAGCTCTTTATTTTTAGAACTGGTTCACATACTGTCATCCCCAAGTAGTCTAGGCTAGGTTCTTCCCTTCCCTTGCAGTATAACAGGGCCGGTAAAGTGGGGCCTGCACTTTCCCTTCATGTAGCTACAATTTTTACACATGGGAAGTCCGATTAAAGTGAAAGTCAAGGCCATTGCTGAGGAAGGAAGGTTTAAAAACCCAGGATTTTAGAGCATTGTGTGTGGAGATTAAGTGAGTAGTGGGGTCTTACTTGAGCTGAATGTAGGGTTGAGTACGGTAGGTGACCTGACTTTGACCCTCCAGCTTTCCTGAAGGGTCTAAATGTTCAGCCTATTTGCCAGGAAAGATAATTGTGAAGGTTCAGGATGGGCTTCTGTTATGGCTGATTGTTTGTGAGTGGCAGAGACCTGTTCTACTGAGGAAAGCAGTGATGCTGACGTGGGGATAAGGGTGTGGGTAGGAGGAAGTGGCAGCCTGTTTCATAAAGAGTGTTATCCGGCTGTTAAAAGTATATTGATTCGCTCTTCCTGAAAGTGGCCAGAGGTCATCCGTGAAGATGGTTTGCTACTCTCGTGACCCAGAAAACTCTATGAAATCATGCAAATCAAGAGGTTCAAATCTTCGTGTTCACTTTAAGAACACCCAGGAAACCGCCCAGGCCATCAAGGGTATGTATGCATATCTGAAAAGCCGCCAAGTGTCTGGAAGATGTCACTTTAAGAAGCAGTGTATGCCATTACGGCGGTGTAATGGTGGAGTCAGGAGGAGCGCCCAGGCCAAACAGTGGGGCTGTACTCAGGGTCGGTGGCCAAAAAAACAGTGCTGAATTTTTGCTGCACATGCTTAAAAATGCAGAGAGTAATGCTGAACTTAAGGGTTTAGATGTAGATTCTCTAGTCATTGAACATATCCAGGTGAACAAGGCACCTAAGATGCATCGTCAAACTTACAGAGCTCATGGCCGGATTAACCCATACATGAGCTCCCCCTGCCACACTGAGATGATCCTCACTGAAAAGGAACAAATTGTTCCGAAGCCAGAAGAGATGCACAGAAGAAAAAAAAAATATCTCAGAAGAAACTGAAGAGACGAAAGCTGATGGCATGGGAATAATAAATTCAGTATAAAATAAATGCAGATAAAAGTAGTAAAAAAATTTTATACTGATTTAAGACAGTGAAAACCCAAGTCTTTAGTTGTTTCTTTACATTTATCTTCAAGCCAGCTTGGTTTTTAGTGATAATTTTGTACTGGCCTGGAGTAAAATGAGAAACAAAACAAATAGCCAAGGCAAAATGATTGCTTCTAATGCTATGTTCATTGTGAAATAAATTCCCATTTTTTTTTTCTTTTTTTGGTCTTGTTTGTATGAAACAATCATAACAGATAACAGTTCTTAGTTTAAAAAAATTAATACTTGCTTGGCAGATTTTGGCATTCATGCATAGGACACACAGGTGGTTTAAACATTTTCCTCCTCCCCCATCATTACCATCATCTGCTGTGCTGAGGATTGAACCCATGGCCATGTTCATGCTAGGCAACTGTCCTAAGATTGAGCCACAATCTCAACACACATGTGTTTTAAAATTTAAAAATTTGATTATCAACACCCCACAACCCGGCAAGTGTTGGCTGTAGTGTATACTCAGCAAGTCATCAACATGGTAGCTGATATTAAGCTGTGGCTTCTTTGCAATTCTGTAGGCCAGGAGTTTGTCCACATGTGAGATGCCTGTCAAGTAGCTACGCTGCCTCCATGTCATGTCTGACTCTGCCTGGCTCCGGATTTAAGTTGCTTTTTATCCTCCTCTAGCAGAAACTGGGATGCCTCAGCTAGTTTTAATGGCAAGCTGGTTGTTCTGTGTCCCGAGGTTAGGAGGCAAGCTCCGAAAAAGCCTCTCTCTATAAAATAGTTGCTTTTTAGATGTTTTATTAGTACTGCTGCTGGTTATTTTAATTAGCAGCATGTTTTATTTGCACCCCCAGGTCGTTTGAGCCAAGATTGTAATTCAGATAAACAAAACAATATCTGATGTTCTGGAACACCCACACCTGCCATCTGGGCTTCGCCCCTGAGCTGCTTATGTTGGCAGCAAAGCCTGCAGAGAGAAGGGAGGTGATTATGTGGCGAGAGGAGACGCCTGAAATGTAGATTCCTGGAGAGCTTGGTACCTGAGTGTTTTCCTCCCCCACCCTTAATGCTGAAAACGATATCACTTGTTTCAATTTCTTTTATTAGCATGTATTAGTTGCATTAGTTGCATATATTAATGTGGTTCTGGGTGGTATTTCTATACACACATATGCCATGCATGAATCGAATGCAGCTTGCTGTCTCCCACCTGAGTAGTTTTCAAATGGGTAATATTCTTTTATTTGTTGGTTTTTTTTTTTTTTTTTCTTTTTAAAGATAAGACTTAAGTCAGGAGAAGAACTTTGTTTTCACTATATACACATTTCTGACAGTATTTGCAGAATTCCATGAATGCCTTGATGACTTCAACCATGAAGTCACGGACATTACTTACAGAACAAGGGTTTACTGGGCAGATTTCTACACTTTTGTTTTTGTTTTTGAGTATAAAGTGAAGGGATTTCCATCACTTAAGTTCTTACAATGAAACTATGAACGTCATGTCTCTTACCCAGAAAGTATTTATTATTTGTTTCATGAGTAGACACACACACTCTGTCTTGTTCATGGAGGCACTGGGCTTCGGCTTTGGAGCTTCTCTCTGCTCACTCCTTTCATCAGTGCAGTGTTTGGAGTTTACGAAGGATGAGGTGAAATGTAATGTAGGAGATACAATGCAGACTTCTGTGTTCTCTTCATTCGTAAGTAGAGCAGTATAAAATGTCATAGAATTCTAAGGCTGGAGCTTTTTTTCTTGCAAAGAAAACTCATGCCACATTGTTAGGAAATGTTTTCCTCTGAATCTTCTTCTTCTTCTTTTTTTTTTTTTAAGTAAATTTAAATCATTTATGTCTATATGTGAAGTATGCATGTGGATGTACATGCTATGGCATGTGTATGGAGGTCAGAGGATAACTGTGTGTTTGGTTGTCTCCTTCCAATTTTACCAAGGTTCCAAAAGTTGAACTCAGGTGGCCTAGCTGTGCAGCAATGGCCTTTATTCACTGAGCTGGCTGACTGTTGCCTGTTGCCTTTTGCTGTTTTGCTTAAAAATTTATTTATTACATTTTTTTATCTGTTTAGAGAGAGAATGAGAGAGAGAATGAAAGACAGCAACAGAGACACAGAGAGACAGAGAGAGAACAGTCTTTGGAGTCTGTTATGTGGAATGTGGGACCTGGGGATCGAACCCAGGTTGTCAGGCTTGGTGGCAGGTGCCTTTCCCTTCTGAGCCATCTTGCCAATCTCTGCCTGAACATAGTTAAGGAAAGGGAAATATATCAGCTTAGATGGCCAACCAATAATTTTGTTTTAAAAATATTTGCAAATAAAATCTATCTCTTTGATTTTTTATAATAAAAACACCTGAAATTCTACTGATTATATAAAAGTGTTAATGTAAGAGATATAGCATTTTCAAGATCGCTATAATCTTCTGTTTTATTGCCCCATCCCTTACCCATCCTTTATTTCTGAGGTCTTTTGACTATAGACACTTGATGTAATTTAAATAAATCCTCAGAGTAGCATTGAGAGGTGGGCTCTCTAATGGGTGGTTAGGTGGTGTGAAAGCTCTGCCCTCATGAGGGACTAATGCCACCCCAAGGTGTGAGTTATCCTGGCTTCTGATGAATGATGCCCCTTACATCTGTTACTCCGTTGCTTGGTTTTTGTTTTTTTTTTTTTTTTTTCGGTTACAGAATGGTACAACACAAAGACCCCACCCTACCAGATACTACATTGATCTCTTGAACCTTTTGGCCTTCATCACTGTGAGAGCCAAATAGATCTCTACCTAGTCCTGGGTATTTTGTTATAATAGTAGAAACAGTCTTTTTGTTGTAAAAATTATTGAAAATTTGTTTTTTTTAAATATTTTAAGATTTTAAAATGTATTATTTATGTGTGTGCACATGTGATATGTTCATGCTGGGCCACACATGTCATGGTGTGCCTGTGGAGGTCAGAGAACAACTTTATGGGGTCTGTTCTGTCCTTGGAGCTCTATGCAGATTCCAGGGACCCGTCAAACTTCAGTTGTTATGCTTGTGCAGCAAATGCCTTTATGTGCAGAGCCATCTCTCCTATTCTGGCCCTCCTTGTGATTTTCAGTCTACAAGTTACAATCCCATTCATAATTATTCTTAAAATAATGGTTTGCATCAAGAGATGTTGGAAAAGTTAAATTATCAATCCAACCTATAGCTTTCTTGCTATTCAAAAGAAAAAAAGAATAGAAAGAAGTTTAAAAGAAAGTCACTACAAAAAAAATCTTCATATACCTGAAAGTCAACAATGACAAGAAGTGTCAAAACAAGACTTTTTATGTATACTGACATAGAAAGTATATTCTACAAATATAAGGTCGCCTAATCTAGTAAAACTATGACATAGTGGATGGTAATTTTAGAATTATATTTACTCTCATATTGCTGTTACTGTTCCAAGAAACTTGGAGTTTATCAAGTACTGTTTATAGTATGTTAAAACTTTTTATGTCGTTGATTATTTTTGAAATATTAATGAAAATATTGGATCATGATATTGAAGTCGAGGCTCTGTGGGGTTAAGCAGGAATAATAGTGAGAATGATTTTCATATCTCATTTGTACATTGGCGTTGAAAACAATGAATAGAGGGCTGGAGAGGTGGCTCAGCGGTCAAGAGCACTGACTGCTGTTCCAGAGGTCCTGAGTTCAATTCCCAGCAACCACATGGTGGCTCACAACCATCTGCAATGGAATCTGATTCCCTCTTCTGGTATGCATGAAAACAAAGTGTATGTTCATACACATACATTAAATAAATAAATCTTAAAAAAAACAATGAATAGAGAAATTTTTAAAAAGTTGTACATTGAGTAGCATCATTGGGATGTTTGTCTTCCATATTGGCTCTTGTATCTGTATGTGTCTGTGTATATACACATATGTCTTGGACTTATAATAAGCCTGGATCCAGACTTGTTTCCTTTGATTGCCCTGTTTATTGGCACCCAGTGTAATGTAACAGTGCAATAATAGCCTCTGGTTGGTTTAGGTTGAGCCTAACACATTTTTTCTAGCAAATTATTTGTAGACAGGCTGGTCCTGTGTCATTAATGAATTCTCAGGCTTTTCTGGTTGGGCAAGTGCTTCATGCTCTGAAGTGCCACATCTACAAAGACACTGTGAACTTTTCTTTTTCTTTTTCTTTTTTTTTTTCTTTTTTGACACTGTGAACTTAATTGACCTGTTTTCCTACTTTCTTGTTCACCAGGGCATTGTAGCCCAATCATTATTTTGTTTTTAACGTCTGTGATCATGTAATGTTTTCTGAAGTGCAGGTTTCCTGCTATGGACCACTGTGTGCTTCTACTTCTGTTTTGACTTACCAGTCACGTTGGGCCCGTTATGTGCTGGCTAGGTGGTAATCTGTGATTGACTTGTGTGTCAACTTTTGAATGGGCCTGGAGAGCCCTATTATCAGTGCACAGCTGCTCATCCGTGGTAGAATGGCGGGTTTGATGAAGCTGTGTCTGACCTAATTCTCATCACTTAATGGAGCAAAGAAATCTAGGGTTCTTCAATTCTTTTGTATAGTTAAGTTTAAAGATGAAATAGAAAACCTGAAACTAAGACCAGTATGTTCTAGATTCTAGAAAGCTAATGACTCAACAGGTAGAGAGGTATAAAAGTTACCATGACAGATCTGTGATTTCCGAACACTGACAAGTTTATTTGCACCAAAGATGCCTTTCTAAGAATTCTGATTCCCCCTTATTTGCTGTTTTATCACTGCTTGACTTATATTTTACTATATACTTGATGGGAATTAGTTCCTCCTTAAGCCCCCTCCTTACATTATTAAGATGAAATCTAAACCTGACCCAGTGAGGATTGTGCTTTGAAACTGCCAGGAAAATTCCTGGCATAGCGCATCATTTGGTAAGTGAAATTCTGAGCTTTTAAACAACAGTATTAGTAATGTTACCTAATCATTTCTTTTTCAACTCTTTCCATCTTCCTCCTTCTCATCCCCCATCACAGAAGGCTAGCCAAGTGTCTGATGGCATCATTACAACACCAGTCTGTTCTAGTTTAGCTAGTTCTTAGCAAGCTTAAAAAACTTCTCTTTGAGCATTTGTTTTGTGGTTACCATAATTCTGTTATTTTTTCCCACGAAGCCAATGCCAACAATAAACTTGAAAATCCACTGAGTGATGCATTTGTGGCAAGTGTTGACTCGGTAGTATTGTACAGTAATTCCTTGAAATTTGCTGTATTTTATCTTTTCAGTGATCCTTCCCAAGTTCCTCTTTAGCATTTCACCATTTGTATGCAGCTATGCTCTTAAATATTCATAATCCTTCTGTACAGTTTATGGTGGATGCCAGAATTATCTGGTCTCCACAGTTCTCGCTTTCCTGTACTCAAGAGCAGGAAGAAGTCATCCATTAGAAAGAGTGGAAAGGAACACTTGTGTCTCTTTTAAAAACACACAAATATTGTGAATTGAGCCTAACTGCACTCAGGGCTTCTTTTGGTGTCTAATTAGGACCACATTGATGCCTGTTGCAGCTGGCTGCCCCTGGCTGTTGCCTTTTTTGTACTGTGACCCTTGATCCCTGTGACCTTTCCTGGGGTTAGTCCTAGGCCCATTCCATTGTGTCAGTGCTGGAGTGGCTCATGTGGAGTTGATTATTTCTTTGCTCATTTGGCCTTTTTGGTGCCACAACTCCCACGTCACTTCCATTTTCTCTGTCTACTCTTGCTGGTTGTCAGTGAAAGGAAACACTTTTTCAGGCAGCAGGCTCGTTTGTGTGTTTGGCTGCCTCAAGTGAGGCACAGGAGAGGTGGGAAAAGGCTTCAAAATCTGTAGGTGCCAGCACTTAAGACCGGAATGACCGGAATGATGGCAAGGTCACTAATAAGTGCACGAATGCCACTGTCTGTCTTTCACATTGAGAGGGCTTCACTTGGCGAGAGAGCAGGACTCTGAGTCAGGAGCTTACAACAGTCCTGTGAGAATGACAGGTTCCTTCTCTCACCTCCAGGCTATGTAGCAGGTCCCAGAGTGAATCCATCATTATTGGTTGACACCACTGCTTTAAAGGATGCTTTAGTTTGTAAGGCTATCCCGGCCCACCCCAGCCAGAATGACAGATGATTAGAGAGCGTGTTGTGGCTAAAATGATGGTACTTTGCTTTTCCTTGCCTCACCCTCCTCCAGTCCCTGTTGTAAAATTACTGAAGGATGGATGCTAGCTGTTCTCTCATTTTGGGAGACCTCATGTATGCAGTGAGGAGACTCACCCAGCAAAGCCTTTAATAATTATGAAGGAGTGAGAGTTTAGGGATATGGGATAGGCTTGATAACCTAGGTCATAGCACCTTTTAAAGGTACGTGAGAAGTGTGCATGGGGAGGTATTGAGATTTAGTTAGTGACATTTAAGGACTGATTTTACACCAATCCTATTCAGTCTTATTCCTGGATAATCCATCTGCCTCCCCCAGTGCTGGGATGACACACTTGTGCCACCATGCCTGGCCGCCTCCCCTTTTTTGTTTTGTTTTGTTTTGTTTTGTTTTTCTGTGTAGCCTTGGCTGTCGTGGACTTGCTTTGTAGACCAGGCTGGCCTCCCTGCCTCTGCCTCCCCGAGTGCTAGGATTACAGGTGTGCTCCACTGTGCCTGGCTGCCTCCACCTTTTAAATTCTTCCAGCAGCAGCCTTTGTTGGGACCCTTACCCCTGAACGAGAGGTCCCTGATTCTTCAGAAAGGGTACCCTCCTCTATTCGGGCCAGCAGTTCTGTTTGCTGTTGGCCCCCAGATTTCTACCTTGCTTCACAAATCCCTGTTCTGCTGGGCCATCAGTGCTCTTAAATCCCCACTCTGCATCTCCACAGGTGCACCCCCTGCCCTGCAGTACCTTCCAGACAGGATGCACAAAGCCCCTGCTGTTTCTCATGAATTTCCTGTCTGAGAAAATGCACATCATCTTTGCAGTCACTTGTCTAACTCAGAGATATAGACAGTCACTTCGGTTCCTCCTTTATTGTCAGAGCAGCCAGGAAACAGGAAATGGATAGACAAATGGGTTCCAGTGATGTCTGAGCGGAACTTTCTTTCCCAGGCTTGGTTTGTTTGTGGACCTCATCTTGTCAGGTTTACCTTTTGTATCATTTCAGTATGTCCAGGTCTTAGGATTTTTAAATCTGTAAAGTTTTGGGCAATTTCTCTAGTGTGAGTCCATTTTTCTTTTACACCAGCCTTCTAACTTGTCTTCAACCATTCTCCACATTGTAGGGTGAAATGGCTTTTCAGAGGTGCAGGTCTGAGCATGCCTTCTGTAGAAAATATTCCTCCTCTCAGGATGAAAGCCAAATACCTTAATATGATTTATATTGTATTTTTATGCTCTAGTTTCTATGTACCTGTGTAACTTTCCCACTCCAGGCTCCAACCCATATACTATCTTACTCTCTATGTGTAGATTCTGTATACACACTGTCCATCCTTTTTGCTTAGAATCTGTACCTTACCCCGTTCACCACTCCCCCCACAATCCCTGATTTATTAATTTGATTTCATCTACTGTAGTTTGTCTTCCAGTGAAGAGACAGGGTTCCTTATATATGTAGCCTAGGCTGCCCTTGAACTTGCAGCAGTTCTCCTGCCTCCACTGAGAAGTCTTAACCCCCAGGTCTAGGTGAAGTAAATATTCTGTCCTTCCTGTGTGACCTGCACAGATGATTCCGTTGCCCATTCCCCTCTGCCGTTACTACCTGCATGTGTTGATTCTGTTTCTCATCCATCTCTTCGCACTTAACTGCTTTACATTCTGAAAAACTGTCGTTTCCTACAAACCCATTTACTTAGTGAAAGTGATCTTTATTGATTGTGGTGGAAACATTATGTTAGGCTTCATCTTAATGAAAGCCACCTTTCATAGATAAGAAAAAGACATCTATTGGGCACCGAACACAGATTTGTAAAGGCGATAGACAATAGGGACTATGAAAAAGTTCTTTGAAGTTTTTTTGTTTGTTTTTTTTGTAATGACTTTTAGCTGTCTTGTGTTCCCAGTTCACTTAAAGTTCCAACAAGGAAAAAGACTCTGCTGCAAAATAAAGATGAAATAGACTTGTTTCATGACCCGTAGAAATAGGGCCATGGCTCTAGACGAATAAGGAGAATACTCTCACTGACTTCCTACTTGGCACCTGTCCACGAAGACCCCTATTTTGGGGGGGTCTTAAAATCAACATCAATTCAATTTTTTACTTCTCACTAAATGAATCATAAATTTCTGATTATATCTTTAAAGGTGTAACGCCAAGACACGACTTTATTTTGAAGAGTTGTGCTTTAGCCTCTGAAAGGATACACTGCACAGAAAGAAGCCATCCACAAAGTGAAAAAGCTGTTCAGCAGCCACTCTGACCAAAAGCAGCTATCTGAAACAGATGTGGTGGCATACGCATTCAAGCCCTGCATGAGGGAGGCATAGACAGGCAGATCTCTGTGAGTTTGAGGCCAGCCTGGTCTATAGAGTGAGTTCCAGGACATCCAGGGCTATACCGAGAAACTGTGTCTTGAAAAAAGAAAAGTTGCTCTCTGAACAGTGGCTGTTTGAGAAGTCCGCACTATAAGTGCTTCTGCACCCATCATCTTTCACATGACATAATAAGCCCACATGGTAGACACCATACTTTCCTTGATAGCCCAGTGGCTGGTATACAGCAAGTGTGCATTAAGAATCTGCTGAATGAAAAATATGTTCCTGTGCTTTGAACTCTTCTTACATACCTTTTGCTTTCTTATTGCGTGTATAAACTTTTTATTCTGGTGTTGCATTCATGCTCCTTTTCCAGTCGAGTTGTAACTTACTTCTGTTCAGGACTTACTCCTCCCTCATCTTTGCACTTCTCACAGCATCTCCCCCAAAGATGTCTTGTGTTCACTAGTCAACTAAAAGAATGCTGTTACAAGAGAAAGATTATGTGAAAATTTATACAGGATGTGATGTTAGCTTCATTAAATTAAATGTTTTGAATGAAGAACAGGAGACTCAAAGTTGTATATGATTAATATGCAGGTGGTGGTTGTTTGTTTTTGGTTTTTAAAGGTCTTGTGTTTGAATTCCCTGATTGTAACTGTCCTGGATTAATCTGCCAGCACTTAACTGGGATTTTTTTCTCTAAGTATGTCCTAGAGTTCAGTTACTGCAGAAAAATGGTTTTTGTTTTTTTTTTCCTCAGCAGGTGCTGAATGGCACAGTTTGAAACTGATTGAAAATAGGAATCAATTCTTTCTTTAAGATCACATTTCATGAAGAAAAAGATTCCTTTAAAATGCAAACCAACTTAAAGAATTTCCTATTTCGAAGAACTATACTGATCCCAAAGCCAAGATTTTGTTCACAGTTATGGGAAGAGAAGGAGGGAGGGCTTGGAAGGGGGTTAATTCAGAAAGACAGCCTTGATCAGCCTTGGGGGAGATGGGGGGTGCTGGGGAGAGGAGTAATTAAAAAAGAGCCTTGATCAGCCTTAGGAAAGCAGAAGTGATGCTTCAAAAACAAAGTAATCAAATCTAAAACTCAGGAAGGGCTTTCCCCAAAGGACTGTTCTGGCAGCATGTTGAAGAGGGGTTATAAAAGCAGTAAGTTCACAACCTGAACAATGAGTTAAGCAAACGTTAGGGAAGTATTTCCTTTCTGAGCTAAGATGAGGCATACCTTTAGCCTTCCACTGCCAGCAGAGCCTCTGCTGAGCCCAGCATGGCACAGAAACTATGGCTGTTATATGCACAAATCACCTGTGTGGAGGGAAGGAAAAGGCTTAAATCTCAGTAGCTTAGGAAACAGCAGTTCTTCTCAGAACCTCAAGACCCAAGGAGCAGAACTCTGCTTGATGACATTGTACTTTTTTTTCTTCAGTGTGGAAGAAAGAGTGGACCTGATTTGTAGATAAATAGGCCTGCTTCTTGTAGCTGCTCTTTTCTTTTTGGTACTCTCAAGTCTGTGGGAGCATCCTTACTACTAAAGCCTTTCCTGGAAGCACAGTGACCATAAAGCATCTTTTTCAGGACTGCAGTGGAAGGGTGTGATTATGTTGGGATAAACTTCACCTGAACATACGAAAGTGACAGATCAGTTCCTTTTGAGACCATGAGTTAGAGAAGCCTTAGGTGTGTGTATGTGTTGGGGGGAGGGGGTTGATGGGAGGGAGAAGGAGGAGAGAGGAAAGAGAATGATAACTGCAATAGTAGTAACACTAACATTAAGGGTATTATTTTTGACAAAAATGATACTTTTGAAAATGGCATTGATTGATTTTTTTTTTTAATTGTATCACTCATGGGTCCTCTGATTTATTCTGGTCTCACATTCTGTGTGGTGAGTGATGTATAGTGATGAGGTTGTAAATGGGGTTCCGTTGCTGCTCTATTATCCTTACAGTCCTCTAACACTGAGCTGTGCACATACAGAAGTCAAGCCCACAGATGTTTACTAACTGTCTTAGGGGCATAGGTTCTCTCTAACTTCCAAAATTACCTGAGATCATGTTAAAAGTAACTGAATGATCAGACATGATGGATCAAGCCTATAATCTGAGCATCAAGGAATTAGAGGCAGAGAGGATCATTGCAAGTTTGAGGCTAGTCTAGGTTACATAGTTAGAGGCTAGCCATAACTACACAGTGAAACCTCCCCCTGAGGGGGAGCAGCCTTACCAGGCCCCAGAAGAAGACAACGCAGCCACTCCTGATGAGACCTAACAGACTAGGATCAGAAGGAAGGAAAAGATCTCCCCTATCAGTGGACTTGGGGAGGGGCATGCATGCAGAGGGTGGAGGAAGGGAGGGATTGGGACAGGAGGAGGAAGGGAACCACAGGGGGGATACAAAGTGAATAAAGTGTAATTAGTAAAGAATAAAAAAAAAAACTATTTTCTCATAAAAAAGAGAAAACACCTCAGTAGGCTTTATCAAGGAGGCTTCTATCAAGGAGGCATTTAGGTAGAAATAATGAGCTGTGAAACTTTAAAGATTGGCTGTAAATTAGGTCATGTGCAAGGGTTAAAGTTCACTGTAAAATCCATGCTCCTGCCTTTTAATAAATAAATAGTTGAAGAAAGATTTGTCAAAAGGAAGAAACAATCCTCCATTCCACACTTTTCTCAGAAAGTGTCTCCTGTTAACAAGTCATGTGAATGTTTACTCTGCCTTCTCCACTGCCATGCCTGTCCTTAGCCTTAGACTAGGAGAATTTAAATAAACCAGAAGGGTTTTCACACATCTGACCCCTTCTGCGAAAGCGTGTGCCGGCACATCTGCTCCCACTCCTTAAAGGGGGTCGCCAGGGGGTAAAAGGGAAAGGATGTCAGTGATCTAGATAGGCTTGAGTTTGTAAGCTTTCCAACTCTGGGGCTCAGATGAGCAGATCCTGAGACGCTGACTCACAGGATTTGGTGCTTTTATATTACTGCGTAGTTTTATCCGTGGTGAACATGACCTTTCTTGTGTAGATGACTGTGCACATAAACTTCTCATTCCTAAAGTTACTATAGCCAGTCATCCTGTTTTGTTGTATTCCATAGTCAGAGAGTCTATCTCCAGCCCTGGCCAAGCAGGAACACGGGGCAGGATCTTCAGAGGTTCCTGATTACCTTGCCCAGCATAATGCCTAGAACAGGGGAAGGGGTTTTGTACACTTTTGCTGAGTTTTAAAATTAGGCAAACGAGTGAATAAATGAAGGAAGGAACAAATGATATAGCTAGAATATACTTGGATGTCAGTTTTTATTAAATATGATTGCACATATGGAAATTTCATTATATTAAAGTAGTCCTTTGTTTTAAGGGACATTATAGAATGCTTTCTTCTAGAAAGTAGAATTTTACAACATTGAATATGTTTGATTTTAAGGAGGATAACCTATGTTACCAGATAAGTTCCATGGAAGAGTGAGAGCAAAGTAGGAAGATATCTAGGTTTTAGAGGGGAGTTAGCTATAGCGGAAGGGTACACAGACATTGTTAAACTTACTCATTTTATTTATCTTGCTTATTGTCCATTTCTCCTACTAGAATGTAAGGGTTAAAGTTATATCTGTGTTCCTGTATTTTTGTGATAGCAATTGCCCCATGTCTAGCTCTTAGGATGGTATCTACTATATAATGAATATTGAAAAAATAATTGTTTCACGAGTACATTATTTTGTTATATATTTTTAAATTGTCCCCCAAAAGAACTCACTGTTCTTATTTCCACCGATCAATATGCAGTGATTTGTGTCTATGTCCTTGCCAGTACTGGGATTTATGGACTTCTCAAAAGTTTTCTAAATGTACTGTACTCTCTCTAGCTTAAAACAACAACAATAGCAATCAGAGAAACAACTTTTTCCTCAGGTGACATTTGTCAGAGCCATTTGTCAGTCTGTAGCCATTTTCTCCTGGATTTTCTGCTACATGGCAACATTTGGGAAGTCTTTATCTTTTCTCCCACTGTTGCCTGCTTTGTACATTTCCTCCCTTGAAATGAGTTAGCCTTTCTCTGCTGAATCATTCAACTCTTGACCCGCCATCTACATTGGACCTTTCCAATAACAACTTGTCTTGCTTTGCTGCTCACCTGGTTTAAGCTAGAGAGAGCTTTCTCCTGGATTTTACCCCGTTTGTTGCTCCTCTCTTTGCATTCCCATTGCTCCTTCACTGTTCAATCTCTAACGGTTCTTGTTCTCTAAGCATATTTTCTAACATCTGAAATCTACATTTCCAGCTCTGACTTCTCCCTATGACTCATTTAAGCAACTTTGGACCTCATTGTAGCAGCTGGGTGTCCAGTAGATACCTTGAATGTTTCTGAGGCACATGGAACCACTTACTCTCCCAGCCTTCAATTTGTAGCTTTCTCTCTGGATTTTTCTACTTTAGTAAACAGGCATTCTTTACTCTTTTTACACCAAAACCCAAGAGTTACCCTTGACATGCCTCTACATCTCACACTTCATCTCCCAGCCTCTGTATGTTCTTTGGTTCTGCCTTTAGATGGTGTCCCAAATACAGTTGCATTTCATTGTCACCCACCATGCCCTCATCTGTCTCCCAAGGTTCAGGGTCTCCTGATGGCTCATCCTCTTTCATTCTTAACCCATGTCAGTGTGTTCTCCATCAGCTCTGAGTAGTTCTCCACTAAAAAGTGTCCTCATCCCCAGGAAGAAGGAATAAAGCTGCTAACCCTGGTTTAGTGTCTAGTGTGTGTGGATTGAGAAGATAGGGATCATGAGGAGTCTAAGATAAGGTGTTCAGTTTAAAGATGTCAGTGGTTCTTATGATTTAAATTTTCTTTCTTCCTAAATGTTTTCTAGTGAGCTGAGGCCTAGGCTTTCTCTGGAAGTTTTCCCTGCCTACTTCTGTAGTTGGGCGCTATGCATCCAGACCTCGGAGCCTTATGGACACTGCTGTATGTTCTTGTGATTCTGTGTCCTTCTGTGAGTTCAGGTAAGAGGAGTATGATGAGGTTTGGGCTGAAGCCTTTCCTCGTCTTAACCTTTTTGCTTTATACTTAGGTGAAGATGGATATATGTGTGTATGTGTGTGTGTATAACAACGTGTATTTATTGTGTAGCATTTATTACCTGTTAAAAACACTGTAGGGGCCTGGCATAGTGGCACACCTTTAATCCCAGCACTTGGGAGGCAGAGGCAGGAGGATCTCTGTGAGTTTGGGACCTATAAGATGGACCTATGAATTTTTTATAAGCATTAAGAACTACCACATATAGACATAAGCGACTGCCTTGGTTATAGATGCAGATGAAATACATTTAATATACCTTTTTTCTGCTTTCTCCCCCTTCCTCCTTCTCTCTTTGAACGTGGCAATGTTCCCTTGTAGACTTGGCACCGTATTTTATCTCCGAGCCACTCTCTGCTGTCCAGAAGCTTGGTAGACCCGTGGTCCTACATTGTTCTGCTAAACCTGTCACTGCCCGAATCTCATGGTTGCATAATGGAAAACGATTGGACAGAAACACAGAACAGATTAAGATTCATCGTGGGACTTTGACTATTCTGTCTCTTAACCCTTCCCTTTCTGGCTGCTACCAGTGCGTTGCCAATAACAGTGTGGGCGCCATTGTGAGTGGCCCTGCAGCGGTGTCAACCGCAGGTGAGTTTACATAGAATCTTGTTAGCTGATGTTTTTCTCGAAATCTGTGGGCTTTCTATTCCTTCCTGTTTATTTCAATAGTGGGAAGAACTTGGGCACTGATATGAGAGGAGTCTGAGGAGTTCTTATCTTAACCTTGCTTTGGCTGCAGGTAGCTGGGGAAAGATACAGGAACCTCTGTGGCCAGCCTAATCTTCTAGCTTAATCTCTAGTAATAGTGTGGAAATTATTCCCCCCCCCCAAAAAAAAAAAACAGCACAGGACAGTTTTCTAATGTGAATTCTGGGCAGTATCTTTGTGCATCTTCTAAAGTCGTTAATATTGGTACAGACAAAGAAAAATGTTGGCTTTTGACACTCATTTATTTTATATACTCCTTTATCTTTCTTTCACATCTAATTGTTTTATTTCCCTCAATTACCAGGGGATTTTAATTTATGTAATTTAAACCAGGCTAAAGAAGCAGGCGGGAAAACTGAGTGTAAAGAAAGGAATGTGAAGAATTGAACTTATGGAAAATCTGGAATGTGTGGTTTCTCTTAGTGAGTTTGAGCCATCTGCCTTTCAAATGGCGATGGCTTCCAGTAATGGAAAACGGCTTTGTGAGGGCACCCCTATTTACAGAACAAATCTGGATTCCCCTGGAGTTGTGAGTTTGTCATAACTGAGAAGAGTAAATGTTTTTGTAGAGCTGTGACCCATGCGCAGCTCCAAGACACACACTAGAGGGTTGATTTCCTGGAGGCAGGCAGCTGGCGTCCTTGGGTGGTGGGGTAATAAAGAGCCTGCTCAGCCCTCAGTGAACTGCTTGAACTGAGACAGTCCCAAGTCGGTGCGTCCAGGCTCAGTGCGCTGCTGTGTTTTATACTGCCCTGGGTTCACTCCCAGAAGCCGTTTTATCGTGGGGAAAGTGAGTTTTGAGGAAGATCCCTCTGGATGGGAAAGAGTTTATCTTGACAGAATGGAAGTAATTATGCTTTGCAGTTTTCTTTGGTGTTTTTGGAGCAGTTTGTTTCCCTTACAGTTCCTGAAGGCAGCGACTCACTTAGCTGTCAGTCTTCAGCCACACACCTCTGCTTCAGCACCTTTCTCAAATGAAAAAAGGCTTACTGCTGGCTGTGATGTTACACACCTGTAATTCTAGCAGCTGGAAGGCTGGGGCAGGGGGATCACAAGTTCAGGGCCAGCTTGAGCTACATAATGTTACGTAGTGAAACCTGTCAAAAAAACAAACAGAAACAAAACAAAAAGATCCTGCCATCTTTAGGACAGGGGTTAGCTGCCACGAAAGGCCATTCTGCATGTTTCCAAGTTTTACTTTTCCTTTGAATTGTTTTGCATTCACTTGTTTACTTGTTTATTCCAGCTCTGGGTGATTTCGATTCATCAACTATGCCTGTTATTACTGCAGAAGAGAGAAACACGGGTTTCATTGGCTGCAGGGTACCAGAGAGTAACCCCAAAGCTGAGGTGCGCTATAAGATCCGGGGGAAGTGGCTGAACTATTCCACAGGTGAGTCCTGCCTGGGATGTGCTCTCAGAGGGCAGGTGGAGGACACCGAGACCAGAGAGTTTCCTTAGACAACTGATTCCAGGAGCTTGCTCCTCAGTCACCTAGTGACATACTTAGATACCACTGATGGCCCACAGGGACGTGGATAAATAAGATGATCTGTCATTTTCTTGCCTGTTACTTGGTAGACGGTGTCACCCCTGGTGTGTGCCATATATATTTTTGTTTGTTAGGCACCCCTTTATCTGCCCCCCCATACTCTACACTGGAACGTTGGGTGCATTGATGTGGGGCCTTTGTCTGCTTTCTGCATCGCCGTGTCACGTGTGCCCAGGCCATGAGAGGCAGAGAATAGCTACTCCATGTATATGTGCTGAGAAACATGGTGAGCAGCAAGTGACTGAACACCATGGCGGCTCTAGGTTCAGCTTCGTCCAGATGGTTCTGTGCTTAGTGTGTCTTTGTCCAATTAAGGCTTCTGTGCTTTCTGACTCTGACCGTCTGCTCAAGGCTTTCTAATGGGGTTTTGGTATATGAGCTCGATTGGGCGTGTCTTTCCTTTCTCTTCATTGGCTGCACATTTGCTGCTAGTTTTATATGTAAATCTCAAGTCTCTGCTAGTGCTAGTTGAGTCATGGGGGTCTGCAGGAAGGGAGAGCCTGAAACTCTGTAGGTGAGGCTGACTTTGACCTTCTGACCCTCCTTCCTCTACCTCCCACATGCTGCTGGGGCTGAACCCAGGGCTCTGTGCTAGGGAAGGAGTCTGCCAACTGAGCTGCATCCCCAGGCCCTGACTACATCCCTCTACCTTCCCCAGGGAACTACATAATCCTTCCCTCAGGAAATCTTCAGATTTTGAATGTATCCTCAAAGGATAAGGGCTCATACAAATGTGCTGCTTATAATCCTGTCACAAGTGAACTGAAAGTTGAACCCACTGGCCGGAAGCTCCTTGTGAGTCGTAAGTATTTGGGAGGATGATGGCGGCTAGGGAAGGGGGAGTCCTCACAAGATGGCTTATGAAGCCTTGGTAAAGGAGAGTTCAATCCTGGTTTTATTTTGTTTTGTTTTAATGTTATTTTTATTATTTTGTGTATATGGGTATTTGCCTGCATTTATGTCTGTGCATATCCTCTGGAGGTGGAGAGGCAGATGGTTGTTCAGACTAGGAATAGTCTGAATCTTCCTCTGGAAAAGCAGACAGAACCCTTAACCACTGTGTCATTTCTCTATCCATCAGTATGTTACAGGGTAGTACTGTACTGTTTTTTGTTTTTTTTTTAGTTTTTAAATACTTACATATTTTGTGTGTATGAGAGTTTTGCTTGCATATATGTATTGCATTCTGTGCCTGGTGCCTAAGGAGCATAACCAGTCAACTGGCACTTCATTTGTGGATGGTTGTGAGCCACCATGTGGGTGCTGGGAAATGAACCTGGAGTCTCTGCAAGAGCAGCAAGTGCTCTTAACTGCAGAGCCACCTCTCCAGCCCCCATTGAAACGGTTTTTCTTTTTAAACAACAATTTTACAACCACGATAAGCAGATTGGTGGTTAACTTTTGGAGTATAAAATCAAGAGATAATGGGCTTTTTATCAGATATGACAAAAATCATGTCTGAGTTATGGATTATGGATGTTGAGCTGGGGAAGAACATAATAAAGGGCTAGGTGGCTTTAGGCTTAAAAAACCCTACGTTTCCAAAATTTAGAAAAATCTTCAAAAAAAATCAGTAAGTATTTTTATTTTGACTCTCAGAGAAAAAATATTTTGCGTAGGGCCTCGTCACATGAAGGAGAAATGGAAGCTGCTCCCGGGATAGACACAGCTCAGCTGAGGGAGAGGGTTTAAGTGTGCCATTTCTAATATTATTTTGTGTTCCTTTCTTTTTCTAGGTCCTTCTTCAGATGGGTTTCACATTCTTCACCCTGCTCTCTCTCAGGAGTTAGCTGTCCTTCCTCACAGCCCTGTTACCTTGGAGTGTGTGGTGAGTGGGGTCCCAGCCTCACGAGTGTACTGGCTGAAGGATGGTCAGGACGCTGTGTCAGGAAGCAACTGGAGAAGGCTGTATTCTCATCTTGTCACGACTAGCATCGACCCAGTGGACTCTGGGAACTATTCCTGTGTGGTGGGCAACAAGTCCGGAGATATAAAACACGCCACTTACGTGGTTAATGTGCTAGGTAAGGCCTTACATATTCATGATGAAGGTTTCATTCTAAATTGGGCCATTTTCCTGGCCCAACTGATGTTTGAAGGATATTTGTGAGCTAAAAATGAGACACAGGATATCAAGAAACATCCACACCACTAGCCAGAACAGGGATCATTTCTGTAAAGGGATGCTGAATGGGCTGTATCTCTGGGTGGCATAGAACATTTGGCATAACCTATTCTTCATCCTAACTACATGCCAACCAGGGAGAGTTTGATGTATGTGTGCATGCATGTGTGCATGTGTATGCATAGGTGTTGGGGTCTAAAGTGGGTGGATTAATATGAAAAAGAAGACCCTGACTAGTATTTACATATTTATTCTACTGGTGAAAGTTAAAAGTAGGTTTTTCAGTATTTCTTGATGACTACAGCAGATGGAAGGATATTAGTGAAGAACACAGAGATTTCATTACTCAGTGCTAGAGACAGATTCTCCATGACTTGTGCAGTAGTTACACATGTCTGCTTTACTTTCAGAGCATGCGTCAATTTCTAAAGGACTACATGATCAGAAGGTGTCTCTGGGAGCCACCGTACATTTCACCTGTGATGTTCATGGGAACCCAGCTCCCAACCGTACGTGGTTTCATAATGCACAGCCTATTCACCCCTCCTCACGGCATCTAACCGAAGGGAATGGACTGAAGATCACTGGGGTTACCATGGAAGATTCTGGGCTGTATCAGTGTATAGCCGACAATGGGATTGGATTTATGCAGTCTACTGGAAGACTTCAAATTGAACAAGGTATGCTTTCAGGTCATGTAATCACAAGAAATTTTATTTCATGGGTAGGCTTTTTCAGTAATTAGACATGAAGTCATTTTTTAAATTTATTTATTTAATATTTATACAGTATTAGGCCTGCATGTGTGCCCGTAGACCTGAAAAAGGCACCGGATCTCATGGTTATGAACCACCGTGTGGTTGCTGGGAATTGAACTCAGGACCTCTGGAAGAACAGCCAGTGCTCTCAACCTCTGAGCCATCTCTCCAGCATCCATCAAGTCATGTTTATTGAAAGAAAATAGTGCCATCACCATACAAGAACGGTGTTTGTTTTCCATAGTCCTTTGTAGTGACAGCCTGCCATTTCCATGACGACACCACCTTATTTAATCAAGCTCATTTGAAATCGTTCTGGTATAGACAGATGGCTTAGCAGGTCGCAGCACCAACTGCACTTCCAGAGCACCCAGGCACAATTCTCAGCCCTTGGATGGCAGCTCACAACCACCTGTAACTCCAGCCTCAGGGATCCAGTGCCCTCTTTGAGCTGTATGGGCACCAGGCACACAAGTGGTACACAGACATGTGCAGGCAAAACGCCAAAAAAACAAAACAAAATTTCAATTAAAAAGTTGTTTATAGGCTGGGTGTGGAATAGCATGTGTGATTTCCTGGGTTCCTCTAGGCCCTAAATAGTAAACTGTTACAAAACATGAATTTTACACAGTTGCTACATAGTTTATAGAGTGTACATTAAAAACTACAGTCTCTCTTGCCATCCCCATCCCTGCCATCATCCAACAACCAGCCACGTCTTTTCTTTAGGACCAACTGATTTTATCAGTTTCTTGAATAAACTTCTATGTGCATATACAAGGTGTGTATACATATATATATATACATTTTATATTGTTTTTAAAAACACAAATTATGGTAGAATTCTTTTCTTTAAATATTTTACTTAACCTATAGTTTGAATTTCTTCTCATGTGTTTCACGAAAGCATATTTTTATTCTTTGGAAAAAATGGCTGCTTGCTATTCCATTTTATAGTTGTAGTTATTTGGCTAGCATCTTGTTGATAGCTGTTTGAGATGTGATGAACATCTCAATTATTCTGCATATAATCTCTAAATATAAATCAGTATATAATCTTTAGTGAGTATCTCTAAAAGAAATTCCTAAAAGTGAACTCTCAGAATAAACCTATGTATATATTAGATATTTTAATAGATATTATTGAATTTCTCTTCATAATTATCATGAGTTCATCCTTTCATGAGCATTTTACATTTTCTGTTTCCTTACACTTTCACCATGACAGAGTAGTGGGGTCAGTTTGTGTATGTGTGTGTGCATGTGCTCACAGAGTCCAGAGGTTGGACTTGGGTGTCTTCCTTAATTCTTTTATGTTTTGAACCGGAAACTCATCACTCGGGCTAAGCTGACTGGCCAGTGACCTTTGGGGATCTGCTTCCCTGCCCCATTCCCTACACTGGGCTTGCATACTCAGCTTGATATGGGTGGTAGAATCCAAACTTTAGCAACTGAACCATCTCCTAAACCCACTTTTTTTTTTTCTTTCTAATCTTTGAAATCCTATTAGGGAAAGAAAATACCTTTTAGTCTGTACTTTTATTCTTGGTGAAGGTAGGTATCTTTTCATTTGCCTGTGAGACATTAAGATTTACTTTTTTACATGTTGACTATCTTTTGCCCATTTGAAAATTTAACTTTAGGGTATTTTCCTTATCGATTTACCAATAGGGAAATTGTTTATGATGTGAGCTATAAAGCTTTCAGGAACACTTCTTTGACCGTGGTATTGGTATGACAAATTTAAAAGCTAATAATAAAACTAATATTTTAAAGAAAATTACCATGCCTTTGGAAACATTAAGTTACACTTTGAAATCATAGTGGAAGTTTAAAATACTTTAAGCTGAATGGCAATAAAAATGCCAAAGATCAATGTCTTATGGTTACTATTCCTGTGGTGAAACACCATGAGCAAAAGCAAGTTGGGGAGGAAAGGGTTTCTTTCACTCACAGTTTCATATTAACAATTCATCAAAGGCAGTGAGGGCAGGGGCTCAGGCAGAGCAGGAACCTGGAGGCAGAGCTGATGCAGAGGCCGTGGAGGGAGCTGCTTACTGGCTTGCTCTCCCAGGCTTGCTCAGCCCACCCTCCTGTAGAACCCAGGACCACCAGCCCAGGTGGAACCACCCACAGTGGGCTAGGCCCTCCCCATCAATCATTAATTAAGAAAATGCCTTACATCTGTATCTTATGGAAGCATTTTCTCCATTGAGGTTCCCCCATTTCAGATGACTCTAGCTTGTGTCAAGTTGACATAAGACTAGCCAGCACAATCAATCATATCCTGTGGGAAGACGGCCAACATGGAATTTAGGACTTTTATAGCCTTATGTGCTTACCAAAGAAAACGAGTAAGGTTGAAAATTATTGAGTAAATCAAAGGAACATTAGAGTAGATTTGAAGAAAGCAGAAGATGAAACAAGGCCAAGAGCAGAGAGCATCTAAGAAAAGAAAGGTAAAGCAGAAGATTAATAAGTGTAGAAATTGGTTCTTTGTGAAGTCTAATGAAGTGAACAGTCGTTGGCAAAACTGATTAAGTAAAATAGCAGGTATAAATGGACAACATTAAGTGGGGAAGGAAGTTGTAAGTCTCATTATAGAAATCAAAAGTCATAAAGTAACTGTTGGGACAGTAAATTGAAATTATAAACAGAGCTATGGTGTTAGCCTCCTACCACTAACAGAATACTTGAGACTATCAATTTAATGGGAAGAAGGCTTTATTTTAGCTCATAGCTGCAGACATGGTCACTGGGGCCTGCTGCTTTGGGTGTATGGCAGGCAGCACAGTGAGAGTGTGGCGGCTGGAGAAAGTCTAGAGGAGACCTGCTGACCTGGCTTGGAAGCAGAGATACAGAAAGGGGGTAGGTTCCTAGTCTTCCCTCAAAGGATACATCCCCAGAAACCTTGCTTCTTTTCACCTAGGCCTCATCTTGTGAATTATCTGCAAGCCCTTGATAGTTTCATTATCAGTAGCATGGCAGGCTGGTGACCAAGCTTTTGACTCATAGGCATTTGTGGGGAACTCTAGATTCAAACTATCACAGGGACAAATTCTAAGGGAAAATAGAACTTAGCAGGGCTGACTTAAAGAAAATAAAAAGCCTGAGTGTTGTTTTTTTTTTTTTCCTACAGCTATGGCAGAAATTGAATTAAGAGTTAAATTTTTCCAATAATGAAAACACCAGGCCAGATGTTTTTGTAGATTCTACCAAATTGGCGACTAATAGACCTTTCCAGATATTACACAACTCTCCCAGAGAAAAGCGGAAATGGAAACTCTTCAGTCAGTATAGTCTTGAGTCCAAAATCACAGAAGGATAGGATAAGGAAGTAAGCTAAAGACAGGTCTTATTTGTGAACATAGGTTTAAGATTCATAAATAAGGGGCAGGGAGGAGATGAGGGAGGGAGGGTGGGATTGGGGAGGGAATGAGGGATACAGCTGGGATACAGAATTAACAAAATGTAACTAATGAGAAAAATAAAATTAAAAAAAGGATTCATAAATAAAATATCGGCAAGCCAGGAAAATAAAAAGTATATATGTATTTGCTGAAGCAGTTATTTCAGAAGTCTGCCATAAAATGTGCTGTTCATGCTATTAACTGTATGAAAGAGAAAAACCATAATTACTTCATTAGAAGTAGAAAAAATTAGACAAGATTATGCAAGACAGTGAGAAAAATGAGAATAGAACTTAATTAAAGATATCTAACAAAGACTTAGATGAAATATCTCTTACCACAAAAATGTAAAAGGTACTGTCCTTAAAACTCACTCTTAGTATCCATCCATGTATGAGAGAATCCAGCCAGTACAGAAAGACACAAAAGAAATTAGAAGGAAATAATCGAAATAGTTATTAATTTACAAACAATATTGCTATTGTACAATATCCAAAGTGCTTGCTAGCTTTTATTTATCATGTACTTTCTTATTAAAATACTAATATTTAGCAAGAAGTTAGGTGAAGATCTAAATAAGTACAGATCATTTGCCTTTCAGTATACCAACAACAAACAATAAACACTATTTGAAAATCACTTTTTATATTAGTAACAAAGTTATATAAAAGTTATTCTAGGCCATGGATAGCAAAATTTGAAATCATACAGTTATCTGATCTTTCCAAACATTTCTGTAGATGTATGCTACTGCATTTGAAATCTTTTTTGGTTTTTTGAGACAGGGCTTTTCTGTACAGCTTTGGCTGTTTTAGACTCGCTTTGTAGACCAGGCTGGCCTTGAAACTAACAGAGATCTGCCTGCCTCTGCCTCCCCAAGTGCTGGGATTTCAGGTATGTGCCACCACGCCTGTCTTTCATTTGAAATCTTATCAGAATATTTTGAAGACCTTAGCTGGGCTTTAATGGCACCTGCCCATCACCAACACTTGGAAGGGAGAGGCAGGGGATCAGGAGTTTAGGGTCATCCTCTGCTGTGTAAGTAATTTGAGTCCAGCCTGGATTACATGAGAATGTGTGTGTGTGTGTGTGTGTGTGTGTGTGTGTGTGTGTGTATGTGTGTGTGTGTGTACCCTTGAGAAAATGATTATAAAATTTATAAAGATAATCAGAGGTCCAAGAATAATTAGAACACTCTAAAGGCATGCATGGGGCACTTGCATTAAACATCAAAAGCCAGTAATAATTTCAAAAGTGTTATACTGCTGCAGGAACAAGTAGACTCTTGGATACGACAATGACTGACAAAAAAAGATATTTACATTAAAGGACTTGACTGAACTGGTATTGTACACTCCACGGGAGAATATCTGTTTCAGGTTTTGACTTGAGACAATTAATTATCAAAATGAAAAAGAAAACAAAATTGAGTCTCTAACTCACATGGTACATAAAGATAAATTCACAAGGGAGAGCTTTTGAGGAATATATCGGGGTATTTGTATGATCTATGAGCCAAATGCTTTAGCAAGTCATGTAAGGCATTTATGAATGGTACATAAACCTGCCAGGAGATGTTCAACTTTGTCAGTCCTCAGGGATGTTCATGTTATGGCTGGTGAGAGCATTATTACTCATTCACTTGGCAAAAATTCAGAAATCTATGAAGATCAAGTTTCCTTGGCTTTATCAAACACGATAAGTAGGTCTAGAGAGAAAGAAACATGTTGAAAAAAAAAGTCTTCTATGCTGCTCAATATTTTACTGTGACCTCACTTAAAAATCCCTTCAGAAAATACCAGAAACAGAAGGTAAGACTTAGTGTCTCCCCAGGGTCAGATGATTGTTCAAGGTTCCTGAATAAACTACATTGAAAAAAAAAAAAAAAGACTTAGTGTCATTTTGATTTAGAAACAAAAATGGTGTTCATGTCCATGGTAAGAAATAATATGTCAGCTTTCACTTAAAACAGATTTCTCTCTCTCTCTCTCTCTCTCTCTCTCTCTCTCTCTCTCTCTCTTTCTCTTTCTGGCTTTCTCTAATTAGATTTCACCAGAACTGAACATTTTCTTGAAGGAATATTATCTAGTTTTATACTTTACCTTTTTTATGTTATGGTCTGAGGTTCTCCTTCACCTGTTGGAATCTCAATAGATTTGTTTTATATATTCCTTTCAGGAGGATAAGAAGTCTAGGTAGGAAATTAGAGGAACCTACAACTGTGGAAAATTCTCCTTTTTAAGAATTACACACTGTAAGCCAAGTGTGGTAGAACACCCCTTTAATTCCAGCTCTTGGGAGGTAGAGAGATGGACCCCTGAGTTTAAGGCCAGCCTGGTCTACAGAGCAAGTTCTAGGACAGCCAGGGTTACATCCCCATGTGCAAAAAAATTGCACACAACATTTTACATGGCTTGGAACTGGAAGCCTGAGAGGGTGATGAGGGAATGAAGGGCACAGAAAAGCTGGCACTGGGTGGGTTCTGCCCACTCTAATGGAGGACACCTGAAAGGCAATAACCTGGAAACTCAGTGCTTTCATTATGGACAGCACAGGAGCAGAGGTTAGCTACCCCTGGTAGGAGGATTTCTAGGGGCACAGTCTCAGGTTGCAGTCATTCAGGAGGACAAAGCTGCAGTCATTTGTTTTTTGCACACACTGTCAACATTCACAAAGGGACCAGAGCAAGGCTTTGCCAGTTCCCTGAACCTGACTCTCAACTGGGGAAGGCATTGCCAATTTCTATGGGTTTCAGGCATTGAGGTTCTTGTCAATTGCAAATATTCACTCAGAACTTCATCCTTCCCTTACACATTTACTCAGGGCTTCCTCTGCTTCTCACAATTATGTTGACACGTGTGTGTGTGTGTGTGTGTGTTTACATGTGTGGGAGTTAAAGGACAACTTGTGGAAGTTATTTTTCTTCCAACCATGTGGGTTGCAGGGATTGAACCCATGTTGTCAGGCTTGGTGGCAAGTGCCTCTACAGCCCCAGAAACATTCCACTTTTTGTTGTCAGATTTACAGGGTGAAAGTTGAGAAGAGAACTAATCAGAAAAGGGATATCTTTGCAGTATCATTTCTGTGCTAGGATGAAATTACTTTGCAGGGCAGATGCTATCATGTTCCTAGTTTTGACTATGCGTATTATGTTTCCAATAGACAGTGGACAGAAGCCTGTTATAGTCACCACACCAGCAAATGTAGAGGTGATGGACGGAGACTTTGTGACTTTGTCTTGCAATGCCACGGGAGTGCCTGTCCCCGTCATTCATTGGTACGGCCGCCATGGATTGATAACCAGCCATCCATCACAGGTCCTTAGGTCTAAGTCCCGAAAGTCCCACCTGTTCCGACCTGGGGACCTGGACCTGGAGCCTGTCTACCTCATCATGTCCCGAGCTGGCTCAAGCTCTCTGTCTATCCAGTCAGTTACTCGGGAGCATGCTGGGAAATACACCTGTGAAGCTACAAACAAACACGGCACCTCACAGTCGGAAGTGCTCCTCACAGTTGGTGAGTTGCTTTCAGCAGTTTTTTTTCTCAGTAGAACAGTACCTTTTTATTGTAGGGGAAAAGATGATTCGAAATGTTATTTTAATGGATGTATGTTTTCCCAGTTGCAATGAAGTGCAGGGCTGTGTTTGGAGGTATTTTGTTGGACAGGAACCACGTGGGCTTTGGTCTCCATTTCTTATTTAACTCTTACTTGGGAATGAGCTCAAAATATAATCTGTCTTCATGATTAATGGCTTTGGGTTTTGAAGGCACTGAAGAGGTTATTTCATAGGAGGAGAGCTTGAAGAGTAAGATCCAAAGTCTGAAGGCTTGGCTTGTTTTGAGAAGGTAGACCTAGGGTTCTATCAAATACCCCTATGTGGCTATATGTTATTTTTCTAATGGGATATATAATAGTATTATATTCCATTGATTTGACATGGCTATGACTTCATAGTTTCATGCGATTTTTGAGGTCTCCAGTTCTGACCTTGCACCAGTGTGCATGTAGAGCAGCATTTCCCGATGTGTGTAGATTGTGGAGTGGCTGTTAAGGTAGTTGATTATCAGTCGGTTGTCAGTGAGCTGAGCAGATTGTTGTTGTGTTTGTCTTCTGAGACACAGGGCATGCAGTACTGCTTTAGAATGGGGACATGAGGTTCTTGCCCTAGGCACTCCTTAAAGGGCTTCATGTGACCTTTTTTTCTGCCTGAATCCTTTGATTGATGTCTCTTCTGGTCATAGACCTGTGGGTTCAAGGTCAGTGTCTATCCTGGAGTTCGCACTCTTCTCTGCACATAGTGGCTCTGGGGCTCCTTAGTTCCCTGCCTTAATTATTTCCCAGGCTAGCTTGGGTGTTCTTTCCTGTCCTGTCCTCTATAGATGTCCTAAAAGCGGAGGAGTTGCCTTGGGTGGTCTTGGCAGAGAAATGCTGGTGCTAGAGTTTGGCTGTTAGCATAGCTGTTTGTTTTCTGTTGTCAAAAGGGAGTCTCTAGATCTGGAGGCCAGAAGAGAAGTGTGGGAAAGCTAGGGACCTGCACTCTTACACGTGCTGTCCAGTGCATCTTAGAGGTGGTACAGTGTGTGGCAATGAAGTCTACAGGCTGTGCTCAAATAATGCTCAATATTGCAACCACAGGCCAGTTGCTGAGCTCTGCTTGCTCCTGATCTGTGTCACTAATGTTCTGTTCATAGGATTCATATACAAGTCTAAGAGGTCAGGACAAGAAAACTGTTACAGTGCTGTCTGGTAATAGAAAACATTCTATAAATATAATGTATTAGGTTATGATTATTGCTGTCTAATTCCTGGTAAATTCTAGTTACTCGTCGTGGCGATGTTTGTGGCAGGAGGAGGTAGATGCTGACTTTAATAGCCTCAGAAGCAGTTGAGTATTATATAAATTTAGATATATGAGTATGCGTGTGCACATATGTGTGGATTTGCATATACATGTTCCACTAGGGAAAATAAGAGTGGCACAGATTAGAATTTTTAGCTGCTAGCAGGTCTGCACGAGCTGCTGGATAGAACTTAGCAGGTGCGATTGTTGTGCACAGCAGCACAAGGAGATATAGATTGTTATGGTTGTAGCTGATGGAACAAGATACTTTTCGTTAGTTCATAAGTCTTGATGTAGCAGCCCATTCCCAGGTTGCTTGGATACCGTGATGCCATCATTGGTCACCGCCCACAGGGCGGGATAAAAGGACCCCTGCCTCTTACCTCTTTCTCTTGCTCTCACCCCTCTCTTTGTTGGGCCACCTCCTCCCACCATGTCTTTCTCTCTCTCTCTTTCTCTTTCCCTCTCTCTCTCCATCGCCTGCCAATAAACTTTCATATAATATCTGTTGTATGCATCATATTTAAATGCTAACACTTTTTCTCTCACACTTTAAGTATGAGATATCTGAGACACTTAAATTTTATAATCCTGCTTGCTTACATTAGATCTTTAATCCTGTCCGGTAAATGCCATTTACAGAGTTTTGTTAAGGATAAAATGAAATAGAGATAATATCTCTGAGCACTTGCGAAAATCTAGGCAGTCCTCAATTTAAGAAGATTTCCCTTAAAATTTTTCAATTTAAAACAGTGGTATGAAAGTGATACACATTCAGTAGAAACAACGCCTTCTCCTGGGAGAAGAGCTGTGGTGCTCTGACCTTGGGCAGTAGCCGTGAGCTGTTCCTCCCTGTCAGCCATTCCAGGAGAGAGGGACATAGACCTGTGCTGTTGCCAAGTGATGGTGTCTGATGGGTCGGGAATATTAAATGTACTTTTTCCACTTAATATTTTAATTTATGATGAGTTTATTGGGCCGAGATCTTTAAACAGTATCTAATGTAATCTTTTAATGACTGAAAGTGTATTATTTGCAACAGTAGAGATTACTTAATCTCCCCCCCCCCCCCATTTTAAAAGTTGTGGCAGGCTGCACAGCACCTGAAGTAACAGAAATGGAATTGTGATGCTCTTTCAGTGGGCAGGCTGCAGAATAGCATTTTCCTGACACATTATAAACTGAGGTGCGTAGTATGGAAACCTTTTTGTGGCCAGATACCACCACTTCCCAGTGGTCAGCTGTCCGGAGGATCCAGGAAACTACTAATGAAACAAGAGTCTTTCCCTACCACCCAAGCCACAGCTAATCCCCTTTAGTTGGAGCTCATTTTTCAGTAGGAGCAAGCACAACATCCTCCCTGAATGTCCGCTCGGCCCTGACTCACTGGGTAAACATGCTCCTTCCAGGAGCAATATTTTGAAGTTGTCTCAGTGACCTTAGTTTTCTTCTGCACTGCTTCACACTAGCTTCTTATTTTCTTTGACGAAGGATGATTCTAGGACATTTTTCTTCTTAAACTAACAGGAACCTGACTTTACACTTTAGTCTGGGTCTTGTTGGTTTTTTATTTATATGTGGTTCTAAAATCATACCTTTCTTTTAGCAGGAGTCAGACTTCATTGTACAGGTAAATGTTCCCCTTTATAAAGGAGTGAATAATAGGGGACCAGTGTTAATATCACCGGAGGGAAACCAAGCTGTCATTCCTTAGGTTTTATTACATTGACAGCTTATTTTGTCTCTACAGATCTCTCACATTTTCCTGTTCTTCTCACAGATTCCTACTAACATTCTTCTATAAGCTGTCATCTTAGATTCTGGAACTCCATTTCACCTGTAAAGCGGGAGGAAGTACTCCTCTCCACCCAAGAATTAAATGAGATGATTCATGTTAGATAACATGTACCATTCTTGGCAAAAAAAAAAAGAAATTCTCAATAGTTTTGGATATATTGCTTTGATATCCTGCTATACACTTTGAGACCTTCTGTGGTAGGATTCTGTCCTGTTTCCTGTCTTCTCCCACTTCTGATGTCCATCCTGTTTGCCCTTCTGAATGAGGATTAAGCATCTTCTTAGGGTCCTCCTTGTGTTTTAGCTTCTTTAGGAGATTTTAGTATGCTTATCCTGTATTATATGTCTCATATCCATTTATAAGTGAGGATATACCATGTGTGTCTTTCTGCTTCTGGGTTATCTCACTCAGGATGACCTTTTCTAGTTCTATTCATTATAGAGTGGCATCTTTTAAATGATAGTTTAATTCCTCGAGAGTTTTATACCATTTATTTTGAACATGTTTGCCCTTTCTTCTCCAGCTCGTCCCATAATGACCCTCTCTACCTTACCATCCTGTCCTACCCAACTTTGAGATTATTTTTCCTAACAAGTCCACTTTGTATTGAGCAGCTGGTTTTGGGAGCGGGGCTGCCAGGGTGCATGGTTAACCTACCAGAGGCCACATCATTAAAGAAAACCGAGTCTTCCTCTCCCAGCAGCTACCATAGCAGTTCTGTGCCCACCTCAGTCCCTATATGCTGGGATTTTGTCTGGTCACGTGACGTCTGCAGTCAAGAAGCAGAGCGGGAGAGGAGCACTGGTGTCCAGCTGGCATTCCCTTTTTCTTCTCAGCCCAGGATCCAGCCCAGAGAATGGTGCTACCTGTTTTAGGGATGGATCTTCTCACTTCAGTTAATCCAGTCTAGAAACTGCCTCCTGACCATGTCTAGAGGTTTGCTTCTGTGGAGATTAGAAGTCCCATCAAGATGGCCCATCACAGGTGGAATACCTGTTGATAAGTACCTACTGTAATGACTCACACAGCCCTTTGGCTATTTCATTCCACTCTTTTCTGTTCTACATCCATCTGGGCTGTTCTTTCCTTTGACTTTCTTGTTTTGGGGTCAGTAATTTGTATGTTGGCTATAATTAAAGCACACAGCCAACGTAGCTTCATTCTCATGTGGACTTTTGTGGAAGTGGAACCTCATCTTCAAGTCTGTCTAGAAAATCTGTACACAAGACCAGCTGGCACATGACTGTGGAGCAGCCAAAGCATAAGAGCAAAAGTGCAGGCAGAAGAAACAGGGCTTCCTGAGGCTTAGGCTGAGACTCAGGGCTGGAGGGCACTGCATAAGTGGGAATTCTGGTAGTAACTTTGGAAACCAGTTTTCCAGAGGGTGAGAGAACAATACTGGCCATTAAAACCAAAACCAAAAATCAAAACCAAACCAAACAAAAAAAAAATATTTGCTGTGCATGTGGGGAGGGGTGTGAATAACATGGTATGCCTGTGGAGGTCAGAGGGCAACTTGTAGCAGCTGGTTTGAGCCTACTGTGTGGTTCCAGGTTGTCAGGCTTGGCAGCAGGTGTCTTGGTCCACTGAGCCATCTCACTATCGTCCATGTTTTTCTTCTATCACTTTGTTCACAGTAGAATACATTATTCATTATGTTAAACTCACCAAGTCTTTCAAATTGAGTTAGTTACTCCCCCCCCAAAAAAAACCCTGAATATTAATATAGAGCTAAGAAAAAAAATGTCTTTTCACTGGTCAACTGTTGTGTCATGCTATTGGTTTTCCAAACTATCTCTTTGTTTTCCAATGAGCAGACAGATTGACAACAGAAATTATATGTCACTCTGAACAAAACAGTGAAATGTCACTTATTTTAATGTCTTGGATTCAAGTTGTGGTAATAATGTCAATGTGGGCACTGATACTAACTGGGTAGAAGATGCTGGAAAAGTAAACTTCTTCAACCAGTCTCCCCTTATTCCTCTCTCCCTCTCTGCAGTTCCTTTTGAAACAAATACAAGAGCAGAGTCAGTCACACCTTCTGAAGCTGCTCAGAATGATGAACGAGACCCGAGAGATGATTCTGAGTCCAGCTTGCTGAACGTGTTTCCAGTGAAGGTGCATGCCAGTGGAATGGCATTGCCAGCAGAGAACAATGCCTCCGTCCCTGATGCTCCTAACATCCTGAGCCCCCCACAGACCCACATGCCAGACACGTACAACCTGGTGTGGAGGGCAGGGAGGGATGGCGGGCTGCCCATCAATGCCTATTTTGTGAAGTACCGAAAGGTAATGCCTGCTCATTCATTTTCATCTTCTTATTCCTTAACCCTGTGTATGTGTGAGACATTTCCTTATGTTTTACATTTATGTGAGGGTAGAAAGCGAGTGTTCCAGAATATGTTTGTCAGAGGAATCCTCACCAGTCATGCTAGATTGACAGATCTTGAGAAACTAGTAAGAATAATGTATAACTATTTTTTCCCCAAATTGAAGTTTGAATCCAAAGTAACATAACATTTTCCCTCCCTACTTACTTTCCTCTCTTCTCTCTCTCTCTCTCTCTCTCTCTCTCTCTCTCTCTCTCTCTCTCTCTCTTTCTCTCCTTTCTTCCTTTCCACCTTGTGCTAGGGTATGGAACTCAAGGCTTCAAGCTAGGCTAGTGATTACCACTGAACGCTGCCTCTAGTCCCTGTCACCATTTTCTATCAAATCTCATGTTTTAAACCACTGGGCATCAACTTTGAAAACTGTAATTTTGTCCTTTGCTAAGGTTATAGAATACTCATCAAATAAAGATTGCCTGTTGGGGCAAAGTCCTCTGGTATCATCTATGACCATTCATTATAGGCTGGCCTCGTACTGATGCTAGTATCTTTAAACGGTTTGGTTATTTATTTTGGTCATGCATGAGCATGTATGTGTTGTTTCTTTGTGTGATATTTTTCCTCTGCAAGCTTGTATTAAAGCAAAATTTAATTATATTAATACCTTAACAAGATTAATACATTTCATAAGCTGAAAGGCATTGTAGCTCTTGCTCACAATAACCTGAAACCTTCTTTGGAATTAGACGAATGCTAGTTTTTGTGTAATTTCCTGTCCTTCACCTCTCATTATTCTGGCTTTCTCTTGAGCAGCTGGATGATGGTACTGGTACAGTGGGCAGCTGGCACACGGTTCGTGTCCCAGGGAGTGAAAATGAGCTGCATCTGACTGAGCTGGAGCCATCAAGTCTATATGAAGTTTTAATGGTGGCTAGAAGTGCAGTTGGTGAAGGACAGCCTGCCATGCTTACCTTCCGGACCAGCAAAGGTGAGTGTTGTCTTCCATCAAAGAGAACTGGCTACTTAATGCCAATTTATTAGTAAAAAAAATCCTCTTGGATAGTAGAAATCATAAGATATAAATCCATTATACACACACACACTGTAGAACCTTTTGAGAGTTTATATTTAGGTGGTTATATTATTTATTCCATTATAATATTTCATATATAGTTTTGCAAGTTCAGGATGAGCAGCATTAGGATGAGTGAGGCAGGTAAATGAGAGATATTCAAGTTGAGATCCAGCTTAGTGGAGCTTATGGCTCTGATGAGGAAGATAAATGCACACTCAAATAACAGCTCTAGACAACATTCAGTTCAGTTCCGGGATTTATCAAATGCTGACAGTGCATTGTGCAATATAGAAAATAGACAAAGCTAATCCTCATGTTCAGGTGGGAGGAGCATATCTCTAAGTTCTAAGCACATTGTGGGGTGGAGTGAACAAAGAAATAACTTCAGGGATGGACTTGGGAAGGGTCTGAGTTGGAGTTATTATAAGTAGCTAGGGATGTGTGCAGTATTAGCATGAAGATGTTTAAAGAAGGGGAAGTGGAAAGCCTTTGCACATCAGGGAGAGGAGGTTCCTGGCAGACACACTGGCATGTACCAAGGAGCAAAGAGTGGTGTGCTCAGTGTGCACACCAGGATCACCAAAGGGCCAAAGTGATGAAGCAAGGTGGGAAGATGTCTGGGTTTGTGTGTGACGGTGTGGCTCGGTCACACAAAACTCTGTGAAACTTGCCAAGTCTTTACTCGTGATGCGCATTGAGCGAGGAGGATCCGGAACATTGGTGCTGGAGTTACAGAGTCAGGCGTAATGGATGAACGTAGGGTGGGGAAAAGACAGAACAACATGAGCAGTACCATGACAGTTCCTGAAGGACCTTCCTGATAAGCAGCTTGTGAGGGGAGTCTAGGTAGAAGAGGCTATGCTGGAGTGGCCCAGATGAAGGGAAATCCTTCTGGGCAGAGAGGGGAACCCTAAAGAAGCATGTTCTACCCCACTGCTGGAAGAGAAATGGCCTCTGAGGATTAAGAAGAATGCATTCTGTGGCTTTGGGAAAAGACCCCGTTTGTTCGCTGTCCAGCAGAAATGAGTACTTTCCATTTTACATGAATCTTCAGTTAAATTTTCACCATTAGGCCCTAGTTATTTATAGTTTGACCTATAACCACTGAATAGCTGTTTTACTTTTACTTTAAAAACTAGAAAACAACAACAACAAAAATTTCATTTTTGTGTGCTGAAACATTAAAATTAGTATTGCATTTTTCTGTGAAACAACCTTAACAGAAGTTCCTTAATTATGAATATTATTTTGGAATGAATATGTTCAGCAAGAAGGAAAATGAGCTAATTGGAATCTTTGCTCAAGTCCTCATATGGCTTTCCTGCTTATGTTGTTATACTAGCCAAGGTTCTTTATAGAACAGAACCCATACAAGAACATAGATACAAACATAGACATAGACAGACATAGACATGGAAGGTTCTCTAGAAGAACAGAACCAATACAAGTACATAGACATTGACATTGTAGACAGAGACAGAGAGATAGAGACAGCCAGAAAGGTTCACGAAGAGCTCCTGGCCCTCAGTCAGTCATAGAGACTTTAAACACTGAAATCAGCAACAACAGCAGCAGCGTGATGAATCCACTTAGGGAAAAAGGGAAGCCAATCAAGCAAATCTGGCCTTCTACCAGAAGGATTTGGCATGGGTCTTCAGTTCTTTACATGAGGTTCTGTACTCAAATGATTCTAACTTGTGGCAAGCTTACATCAGAACCAATCATCACAGTTGTTTTTTTCTACATGTCAATTAAAGTAGTACCATGGAGAAAGACACATTTAGAGTTCTCTTAATAATACTAGAGAAAGACAAAGCATTTGTCCTAGTTCCTGACATCAGCTAAGTGTGAGGGAGATAGTGTGTTTAACACAGAAATACAGATCTTCATAGCAAGTTATGTTTTATAGTATTTTCTATTTTTTTTAATGTATATAAGCTTATTGTTCTTTGTTTCACTACTTTACAGAAAAAATGGCATCATCAAAAAACACCCAGGCATCTTTTCCACCTGTGGGCAGCATCCCTAAGCGGCCTGTTATTTCAGAGGCTTCCAACAGCAATTTTGGAGTTGTGCTTACAGATTCCTCTAGGCATAGTGGAGGTAGAGTCTTTATCTTCTTTGTTGATAAATGTCACTGTCCTGTTTCACTTTCCATGGATGGGATAGAATGGGACATTGTTCATTTAGGTTATGTTCTACACTGCATAGCTATTTTGTGCGCGCGTGTGTGTGTGTGTGTGTGTGTGTGTGTGTGTGTGTGTGAGAGAGAGAGAGAGAGAGAGAGAGAGAGAGAGAGAGAGAGAGAGAGTGAGAGTAATGAGTATAGGTCTGAAGTTAATGCTGGTGTCTTCCCTGGTCACACTCCACTGTATATTCTGAGGCAGAGTTTTTCCCTCGCTTGGGGTTGATTCTGGTTAATCTAGCTAACTGGCTTGCTGAGCAAACCCTGTCTCTTGTTTGCTGAGAGCTGAGATTCTGGGGTCTGCCACAACTATCTGGCTGGACTGTGAGTTTTGGAGATCCCAAATCTGGTCCACACTTGCCCAGCAAATGCTTCTCCAGAAGAAACCATGTCTCTAGCCTGAGCATTGCTCTTTCAGATCCCATTTCAACTATTAAACGTTAGCAGTCTAGTGCCACAACATGATACTTTATTCAGCATGATAAAAATGTTCTACAACTAAGTCTTTATAATTCACAAAGATTTTTTTTCCTTCTCTTTGGCAAGAAAATAATTTATATTTTAAATTCTGAAAGTAGTTCTGTATGTGTTTGTGTGCGTGTGTGAGAGATTAGTTATCTAAGTGTGTATTATATCTGTACCAGTGATAGATTATTTTGCTAAAAGATTATGTGTCATATTTATGTGTCAACTACTTTTATTGCTATACTTAATTAATCTTATGGAATTTAAATGGGCGGTAAAATTTCGTTGTAATTTTAAATTTAACATTTTATTAACTCTAGCCTAATGTGGTTGTGTGTGTGTGTAATGTTGGGGAATTAAGCACAGGGCCATGTGCATGCCAGGCAAGTGTTGTGCCACAGCGGCATACCCTGCTATCAAGCCATTTTTGGTAATTATGATAAGTCAGGACATATAGGGAATACTTAACAGCTTGCTACTATGATCTACGAGTATCCATACTTCCCTTTTACATTTGTATAGTTTCCTGTGAATTGGTCTCATACAAAAACTGATCCTAGTTCTCTGAGCTGCCCTCTTCAGTGTTGTGAACCTTACTTAGCTGAGGAACCCCACTTTAAAGCTGCTGTTGGTTACCTTAAGCACACTACATATGTGAATATCAGTGCTGTGAGTGTGAAGACATCCTTAGACTAGTCACTTAACTCAACATGTAGAAGTCAGTAACTGCCAGCACAGCAGGGATAAAATAGTCCTTGCTCTCAAGGATTTAAAGTATAGAGGGTGATTCAGACATCTGAACACACACACCTGTGAGTTGACTGCTAAAAAGAAGAGAGTTCAACCCATAGCAACAGAATAGATAATATGCACAGCCATGCCAGTGACAGCCCGCTTGTCCATTCTGCCTATGTTTATACTCCTGATGTTCTGGGATCCGAGGAGAGATGCCCAGTTCATCTGCTTGATACAGAGGAGGTCACACAGTGTTCGCAGGGCTGATGGGCAACTTGAGCTAAGCCCCAGAAGACAAGAATGATGCTTCCAGATGAAGGAACAGGAAACGCAGAAACACCTTCTATAGCAGATGGACAAGTGACACATCACATTCAGTGTAGAGATTAGATTTCATTTAGTGTGGCGTTGTTGTTGGAGATGATGATGGTGTAAGGAAGCAGATAGGTGCATTCATGCTACCCACGCAAAAAAAAAAAACCTAAAAGATTTTAAAGAGGAAGAAATGCAAAAGATGCACCTAGAGAAATATGAAGATGACACCAGTGAATGAAGGCGAAGGAGGATGTAGCTGAGGGAGCTCGGGTGTGGGCTGCAAGGAGCCTTTTACAAGATGAGTGGGTGATCAAAGACTGTAGGTAAAGATTATGGATTTAGGTGAAGATTACTTTGAATTCTCCAAGCTGAAATACGCATATAAAATCATTTGCTTGCTGCTTATAACAAGCTTACCAGGAGGAGAGCATGTCTTCTTTCCAGATAAGAAAACAGGCTGTGAGGTTTCAGTGTGAGAGGCGGGGGTGGAGCTGCTGCTGCTCTGGTTGCAGAGGCTGACTGTGTTCCTCTCTCCTCAGTAACTTTCTTTCCTATCTGACCTGTGGCAGTTGGTGAGTTTGAATCTTGCAAAGTCACCCTGAGAAAGTCACTCGATTTTCTGTAAAGATCTGCATTAACATTTCTGCTCATTCTGTTTCCATTGCTTTCTAGTGGAAAGGAATCTAGTAAGTATCACCCGGCTGCCTGCTAATACCTGCTGCTGTTTATCCTTTAAGCCATTTGCTTTGTAACACACCCTGGCTTTCTGCATACAGTGTGACTTCCTCCGTCCTTAGAAGCGAGGGTTGAAGAGATACTGGATAAGTTGCTTGAGAGCATGGACGCAGGAGAAAGACAGGCTTCCTTCCTTAGTGTCTTCACCAATTCTGTCATCATGGCTCAGGTTGCCCTTCCATGTCCATTTAAAAACTCAGCTGTCTGCACACCAAAAGACCCACTGGCTGGCTGAGAACTGGATGTCCACAGAATTCACAAGTGGCCAAAGTGAAAGCAGAATGGCAGTTTACAGGGGTGCAGTGTAACTATTTTGTGGGCCCTCCTTAGGACTTCCGAAGGAATCCAGATTGCTTACTCAGCAAGGGAATTTAGGCCTCTGATTTAAATGCTGGTGACCTCACCCCCGATGTTTCCATCTGCCACAGGGTCTCTTCCTTCTAACCTGTGGCATAGGACAACACCTGTGCCTTGGCAGTGTTCCCTGCAAGCTGTTGGACATGACTCTGACCCACTTTCTGTATGTTGGTGTCATCTTCCTGTGGCACTGTTCCTGTCTTCCTCATATCCTTTCCCTTTCTTGTTACCCTGTTAGTATTGATTTTGTCATATTGTATCCATACATGTACTCACAGACTGTTTCAAAGCAGTAATTCCTGGGGTTTTGAGGCATATTAAAGGAGGGTAATAGTTAACAATGTATCAGTAGGTTGTTGGTTTGTTTTATATAATTTGGAAAACATTTCAAATAACATTTGTGAGAATTATTTATATACCATAACCAAAAACATAATTACTTGTACACTGCTTTAGCCATAAATCTAAAACAGTAGCAGAAACTATCATATTCATTAACTTTCATTCTTTGTGAGTTAATTTTCATATCTGTAATCATTTGACTCTTCCTTCCTTCCTTCTTCCTTTCTCCCGCCCTCCCTCCCTTCCTTCCTTCCTGTTTCCTGTATTTCCTTCCTTCTACATCTTATTTCCCATCAGCTTTTAAAGAGAACAGAGAGTCAGGTTTTAATTGTGACAATGGCAAAAAAAAAAAAAAAAAAAAAAAAAAAAAAATTGTGGAGAGACCTTTAGCACAGGGTTTGGAATTTAGGTTACCCCTCTTTCTGATACCGTGGTGATAGTGAAATAAATGTTCCAATTTTTAGTCCCAGAGGCACCAGATCGGCCTACTATCTCTACGGCATCAGAGACCTCAGTCTACGTAACTTGGATTCCCCGGGCAAATGGTGGTTCTCCAATCACTGCCTTCAAGGTGGAATATAAACGGATGAGGAGTAGTGATTGGCTGGTGGCTGCTGAGGATATCCCTCCCTCCAAACTTTCTGTGGAAGTACGCAGTTTAGAACCAGGTGATAATACTTTTGTTATTGTTGTTAAAGTGATAATCAAATGCTTATTTTGAAAATAAAATATGAAGAAGAGAATAAACTATCTGAACTATACCCATGCATAGACAGTGTTTATAATTTGGTATATTTCTTCCTAGCCTTTTTGTCCCCTCTGTGCATTTATATGCCCTGGAATCTTGTCATAAATACAGTTTTGCATCCCTCGTTTTATGTCTAACTTTATAAGTATATCATCCTCTGCTTAACTATTTTTGTTGTTTTAGTGGTGGAAATTGAATCCAAGGCCTTGTGCATGCCAAGCAAGCACTCAGCCACTGAGCTACATCCCCACCCCTCAACTATTCTTCATTCCTAGATTTTAAATTGTTTCTCTAGTCCCATTACCCCCAAAACTTGAGGCTGTTAAAAAGATTGTTAGTAAAAGGAAAAAAAAGTGTGAATAAACTTATACTTTTGTTTGGGCTCATGACCACTTTTGCTCCTGCAGTTTTGAATATTCAAGTGTAGCAGATGTTAGTGTCTAATTGTATTGGGAGAAGGCAGCAGTTTTAGCTATGGGTGGAACTAAGTAGTATATTTTTAGACTGAAAAACTTCCAGTGATTGTATTTGAGTGATAAGAAAACTTTCTTTAGAATTTTAATTTATTCTTCAGATGCATCATAGCATTATTACAGGACTTTTTTTTTTTTTTTTAAATATTTACAAGTGTTTTGTTTTTGTGCCATCCCCCAAGGTTCAACATACAAATTTAGGGTCATTGCTATCAACCATTATGGAGAGAGTTTTCGGAGCTCGGCATCCCGTCCTTATCAGGTGGCTGGCTTCCCAAATCGTTTCTCCAACCGCCCAATAACTGGACCTCATATTGCCTACACAGAGGCTGTCAGCGATACTCAGATCATGCTAAAGTGGACGGTACGTAAGTGAACTTCTTATCAATAAGATTTCATGCCAGCAGTATAATGTTCTTGTGATGTGACACTATGAGCTGTTTAGCTTCTAATTGCAGGGAAATAGAAAGGTGCTGATGCTTATCCGAAACACATTCTAAGAGACAGGATTAAAATAAAATTATTATTTTGCTCTCATCCAAATGTTGTTAACAATTAACACTTTATGATTCGTGGAGGAATTTGAATTCAACAATGTGGCTGCTCTAGCAAGGGATCACATCTAAAGACCTTCTAGGTCTATGTGATCTGGATGGAATGAAAACATGCCCACGATTACAGTCTGATCCGGCTGGAATACAGATATGCCCTTAGTATATACACTTTTAATCTCAAACAAAAGTAAGATTAAGTCTACCCTCATCTGAGGATATAAAAACATCTACAATGACTTATTCTTTTTGACCCAGTGTACATTTATTTTTGAAGCTAATGAAATGTATGCTGTTTTATTTTTGTTTAGTTCTGTAGTAAGCTAAATGCTCAGATACCTTTGAATATCTCTGAATCAGGCTAAAAAATGGCCACTACATATATTGCAAAACAAAGCTAGAGAAACATCATCATAGAGATAAGGAAATTTAGATATTACTTTTATTTTTGCCTTTGACAAGTCTTTGCTTCTGTTTTCTAGTATATTCCATCAAGTAACAATAACACTCCCATTCAAGGATTTTATATCTATTATCGACCAACAGATAGTGACAATGACAGTGATTATAAGAGGGATGTTGTTGAAGGTGAGTCCCTTGGTTGGATGGGGCCCCTGTAAAGGTGTTTTTATGGGGAGGAGCTAGACATCCTGAACCTGTCATCACAGGCTTGGAGTGAGTTAGAACTGAGCTATTGAATTTGTTCCAATGCTTCTTTGACCCATCTACTGTGAGAATGAAGACCATTCTCAGTGGTCAGATGGTCGACAGTCCAGAAAATGTCAGCATCACTCTGAAGGGGCGCACAGTCATTGAGGCCCCAGGGGAACCCTGCGGAGGGACTTCAATCACATCAGTGTAGAGCTGAGTCTTCTTGGGAAGAAAAGGAAGAGGCTCCGGGCTGACAAATGGTGGGGTAGCAGAAAGGAACTGGCCACTGTCAGAACCACCTGCAGTCATGTTCAGAACATGATCAAGGGTGGTTCGCTGGGCTTCCGCTACAAGATGAGGTCTGTGTATGCGCACTTCCCCATCAACATCGTTACCCAGGAGAACAGGTCTTTGGTTAAAACCCGAAATTTCTTGGGTGAAAAATATATCTACAGGGTTCAGATGAGGACAGGTGTTGCTTGTTCTGTCTCTCAAGCCCAGATGGATGAATTAATCCTTGAAGAAAATGATATTGAACCTGTCTCAATTTCAGCGGCTCTGAAAGTTTGATTTGGGGTGTCTTTGAGAACAGTCAAAGACTTATCTTGAAAAAAAATTTGTTCTAATGAAGCCAAAATTCCCCAGATCTCTCTCTCTTTCTCTTTCTCTTCTTTCTCCCTCCTTCCTTCTCTTTCCCTCCCTCCCTTCCTCCAATGGCCTAATTTTGTTGCAGAGGCAGTTATAAACATATGAGAGAAGATGACTTGTCAGTGGTTCATCTGAAAAAGATTTTGACTTTTTTTTTTTTAATGACCACTAACTTGAATGTATAAATCAGTTGTAACTTCTTACTAAAGTCTTGTTCAAATAGTTTGTAGACCTCTGTACTGGGACAATCACATTTTAAGCATGCTACCTACTCCTAGAGCTGTTGAGAAGCTAGAGTGTTTTGTAGAAGAAATAAGAAACAGCCCAGGTTTGAAGGACATCAGTGCTGCTCCTCTGCTGGATTTAAGGTGCAGTGGCTGATGGCTGTTATGACCTGTTTGGTCTCATCTCCACCCTTTGCCTTTTACATCTTTTCTCATCGTGGACACCAGCCTCAGGTCCTTGGTGCAGGATGGTTCCTGTCACCCACCGTTCCCCTTTCCTAACAATTTGCATGGGTATTCTCACTCTTTTCTGGGACTTTGTATGCCTTTTCCTCAGACCAGATCTTCCCTGAAGTTCTAACCAAAATTAAACCCTTTGTGTTTATTTCATAGCATTTAATCAAAATATAGATAAATGAGTATATGAAATTATATGCTCTTCTTACTAAATATTTACTTCCTTTGGACATGGGATCTTTATTCCCTCTGCTGTGTTCCCAGACCCTTTGGTGGTGAGGCATTTGGTATTGGATGAATCGATGCACTTGTGCACTTGTGAATGGAGTAAAAATAATAAAAATAATAAAAAAAAAAGCAGTGGGCATCTGTCACTGCTTGGGCTAAAAACAAAAAACAACATGAGAGTTGTGTTCAAACTGGCAGACATTTGTGTAGGAAGGGAGCTGCTTCTGTCTTATAACCAAGACAGATGGTTATAAGGAAATGAGATAGGGAAGACCTTTCTAACACAAATGTCTAGATTCTCTCACAGGGTAATAGGTTCCCTGAGTCTGGAAGCATCGAGTACAAGCCAGATGCTTGATTCTTGGTGATATCTTAGATGGGATTTTTTTTAAACCTTAGGTGGAACCATGTTTATTCATGTTGAGGGCACATCTTTGCCATTCTTTGTGCAGATAGCCAAAATGCCGACAGAAGAAGAGGGGATATGGCCTCTTATATGGGTAGAAATGACCTCTGTAGTCTGCAAGGGAAGATGGGAAGCATAGTCCTTCAGCAGGAAACTGGCATTGCTAACTGTTATTAATTAACAGTTAATATATATAGGATATATTAACTGAGAGGATATAAAAATGTATGGTAGAGGCATTATAGCTGGTTTTTGTTTGTTTGTTTGTTTTTGCTGAGGAGGGTCTTTGTGGGAGAGGATAGTTCTGGGTCCATCAGAGAGGGAGTCCTCTGGTCAAAAGGAGAGTCTTAAACTTGATCCATTGTGTTGGTTCAGGTGATTGCCATGCTGTATTCAGCAGTCAGAGCTAGTCCTTTCTCATTGTTGAGCACTGCAGCAGTCAAGGAGTCCAGCTGGTCCTGAAGGATGTTAAGCTGATCTGAGCGCCTGCCAAAGCCCTTATGCTCCTTGTTGGCTTCAAGGTAGGAGCGCAGGTGCTGGCTCTGGAGCTCCCTATCTGGATAGAGACTAGATTCTATTCTCAAAGCACCATGATTGAGCCCAGGTCGGAGGTATTCTCTTATCTAAACAAGAGTTGAATCTAACATGGCATGTTATAGCAAATTAATGAAGATGGTGGCTAAGTCACATGGCTTCAAGATGGCAGCAAGCCACATGGTACTCCCTTAGATAAATTCTTGGTGTGGGAGAAAAACTTATTCCAAGCTCTGTTTGCAGACCATGAGTCTGAATGTCTTAGTTGGATATATAGTTCAGTGGTAGAACATGTGCTTAGTAAGTTCTAGGCTCTGAGTTTTCTCTCTCTTTCTCTCTCTCTCTCTCTCTCTCTCTCTCTCACACAATACATTCCTGTATACATAAATACATATTACAAGAAAACTTGTCAGAAAATTGCCCTAGGCCTAGGATTTACCATATGACTTCCTGCCATTAAATACATAGTATTTTAAAAAATTAGTTAGTATGTTCTATCATATCAAATATTTTTTGAGGTTTTATTTTTTATCTTATATATATATGAATATTTGACTGCATGTATGTTTGTGTATTGTGTGTGCCTGGTGCCTAAAGAAGTCAGAAGAGGGTGTCAGATCCATTGGCACTGTAGTTAGTTGTCAGCTGCCGTGAAGGTGCTGGGACCAAATCAGGTCCTCTACAAAATGAGCAAGTGCTCCTGACTGCTGAGCCATCTTCCCAGCCCCTGTAGGATTTCTTTTAGTAATTATTCAGTAGAGTTACTTTTGTAACATAATAAGAACTTTACAGTCTGAGTATGGTAGCTGCACAGGACTACTCTTTGAATGAAGGAATGATTCTTTCTCCTTCTCTGTAATTTTCAGTGGCACACTTATTCTGTGCTCTCAGAAGGCAAGGCAGTGGCCATCTTGAGGGAGAGAAATGAACACAGGGAACACAGGAGGCAGTGGAATGGCAGCAGGGCTCTCTTCGGTGCCTTGGGCGTTTGGCTTGGGAACATTCAGCGCACTGCACATAGTGTGTGTGGCTCTTGAGCTTGCATACTTTCTGTCAATCAAAGGCTGTAGGAAAAAGCAGAAAGATAATTATGACTTCTCCATTTTGTTCTGCCCAAGCCTTTGTTTTAGTTTAGATGATTTAGAAGAATGGGGATATCAGTTTTTTATTTTTAAAACTCTTGACATTGGTTAAACATTTGGCATAAGATGGTTCTAAACACAGCAGATGTTGAGTGACGTGAATAGCTCTCTGTGTCTGTCCCTCTTCCTCACCTTCCTGCTTGTACTTTCTAGGAATCCCTGTGGGTTAGCAGTTTTTAAACTGTGCTCTTTAGAGGAATCTTTGAAACCGCTGTGAACTAAATGTGAGCCTGGGACTGAAGAGAATTTAACAGCACTTCATGTATAGCGGTGCTCACAGATGGGAGTTTCCATTGGTTCTCCCCAAGCTTGTTTATAAATGCATCACACTGAGCAGTTAGATGTTTAAGTGGGATCCACTGTACTGTGTAATTTGCTTATTCTTTATATTCAAGTTTACGCATTTGAAATTCTTCTGGTGGTGATGGAGGCTATTGGTTTATTCTCTAAATCCAAGGACAAAATGCTCATTTAAAATACACACCTAAAATTTTCTTCAAAGATTTGATTACTTTTTTGCATATTGATTCAAAATTTAGATCTCTCTCTCTCTCTCTCTCTCTCTCTCTCTAATGGTAAAGGCTATAAGAACACTCACATTTCTTATATTGTCTGATCTTCTAATTCTTTGCTACATTTAGATAAACTACAAATGTTCTCAGCCTGCTAGTGTTTTTGTGTGGACTATTTTTATTGTGTTAAGTGGAGTTCCAGAGAAATCAGTGTATAAAGTTACTCCGCTCTGTAGTTCTAAGCCTGAGGCTTAGCAGAGGCTGTACACTGACTGATTGGGTTTAGACTCAATAGTGCACATAGCTATCTCACTTATCAAATATAAACATTCCTTTTCTTTGCTGACCTGTAGTTTCTGCTTTCTTTTGGAAAGATTGGACACAACAGTGAAATATAAATCCGAGGTGTATATTGTAACTCTTTCTCCTAAAAACCATTCAGAAGCTTTACTCCCAATTACTTGTTCTCTACAGTGAGTGCTCTGGGTCTAATTGAGATGTTTATAGCTAGGTGCAGAACCAAGAAAGCCCAAAAGCTAGAGAGAGAAATAGACTCAGGAGATATTTTTTTTTATATTTTAGAAATAGGCCCATTCTAGCTCCAGCCAGTTCTTTAGTGAAGAAAAAAACAAACAGGAAAATCAAACTGGGGGGGGGTGTCTCTTTACAGGTATAAGAAGTCTAGAACCCACTCCTGGAGCCTCTCAGGACAAGTGCATTTTCTCCCCTGTGAAATGCCAGTCTGTGTGAACGAGGAGTTTTTGTGCTGGTGACTTGGAAGGGGGCTGGAATGTTTATGTCTGTGTTGAATTAGGAAGGAGCCTGTGATACTGGTTCTGTCAGTATTTGACTTATGCCTGTGGTGTGGGTTTTTTGGTGTTTTTTTTTTTTCTATCCCCTTAATTAATTCTTAAATCGGTCAGTGGTATGCTTGGATTTCTAAGAAACATTGGAGACAGTCTGAAGAGTCGTTTTCTAGAAGGGATTAAGAGTACTTGAAGAGTTAATTAAATCTGGCAAAAGTGTCCCTGTTTATGAAAGTTTGTCACAGATCCATGAAAGTGAAAACGGAGGGTGATTTACACCACAGTGCTCAGTTTGGGAGTGTTTCTAAATGAAACGTTGGCCTCCTGCCACAGATAACAGAATCCTAATAGTGGAGACACTTGTTCTGAGACTCTGACTCAAAAGAAGTGGCCTCGGGAGCAGTGGCTAAGGATTTCTACAGCAGAGCTTGCCTTCTGTGGATCCTCAGCAGTTTATTAAAGTGCTTGATTGTCTGTTGGCCCATGATGTGTTTGTAGCAATGGAAGAAACTCTGCAACAGGTGAAAGCCTCTGCAACAGGTCACCTTCTTAGCATCACACACTATTTGCTATCTCATTAGCACTGTGACATTTTAGTGGGTAGGCATAATGACTGGACTTGCTGGGCTGAAATGAGGATTTGAGATGTTTTTCCCCTCTGTGTACTTTATTAGAGACTTGCCACTAATTTTTAATAAAACCAGTGTTGCTATCAATACACAGATAACCTTTAATTGAGTTTATCTCTTCACCTCTTTTACATACCACTTAGTAGAAATGTTGTTCATCCATGAAACAGTAACAAATAAAATACTTACATGGAGTATATTTTTATCTCACAAGCTGTATGAAATGGTGAGGGATACTGTAACTCTCGTTCTGAAAATGCTAAATGAGCACCCAAGTGTCATCAAGGCTATGTGATGTCTCCAGCTTGTCTCTCGTGTGTCTTTTCTAGGTTCAAAGCAGTGGCACACAATTGGTCACCTGCAGCCAGAAACCTCTTATGACATTAAGATGCAGTGCTTTAATGAAGGTGGGGAGAGTGAGTTCAGCAATGTGATGATCTGCGAGACTAAAGGTAGGAGAGATGTGGAAGTTTGCCTTTCTTCCTGGCCAGTTCTTAGAATTCCAAACTCAAAGTATATCTTAGAATTATTGGCATATTTATATGTGGAAATTTCTGCTAGATGCATGCATTCAGACTGCCCCTAGAGGAGTACCTTGTGTTGTCTACGTGAGCATTTGTGATATCCGTTGCTTTCCATTTTTAACAGCTCTCTCAGGACAACTAGGACCTCAGTTCCTTCTGAGTCAGGTATCCAGGCACTGCCCTGTAGGTTCTTTCTCTTTAAGATCTCACTGCCTTTTAACATGGCCACAATAGGGACCAAGCTTCCAGCACATGAAGACTTTAGTGGCTACACCCAAGCCCTAACAATCTGCTTAAAATAGTCTTGAATAGCAGGTTCATATACTAGCTACATGTTTACATATGTACTGTATTAAGTTTAAGATATCAGTCACAGATTCTAAGTTGTCATTCTCAACTCTGCCTATACACACAGAGAATGCCTACAAAAAGATCTTTAAAAGAAAACACCACATGAGAATAGAAGAGGTGCTAATCTGAATGTTTATAGAGCAGGAGTAGACGTCTTTATATCACCTTGAGGCTTTGCTCAACTGTCTGCAACACCAAAGTCCCTGCTGGAGATCTCAATTGTCCCAATGCTTAGTAAGAAGTAGGGAACCAGATCTGTGGTCATTTAGGAAGTTCTGTGTCTTCCCTTTCCTCTTTGCCTTCTCCTGGATGTCAGTGGGACTTGAGTGCAACACTGCTCATAGTGAGCCAGGGATCTGGCTTTCCATGTAGGGATGCTGAGATCCAGTATTGCCTTTTTTTTTTTAAGTTTACCATCATTATCATCATAATTATCTTCATTTTACACAGGGTCTCATGTATGCAGACTAGCCTCACACTCACTACATAGCTTCGAACTTCCAAGCCTCCTTCTTAAATGCTGAGATTATAGGCATGCAATATTATAATCAGTTTATGTGGTTCTGGGGTTCAAATCAAGGGTTTGTATGCTATATCCACAGTCCTTAAGAAGGAACCTTTAAAGAAGACTTAGGTACCATGGAAGAAGGAAGTTGTTGAATATTCAGAGTAGCTGTCAGTGCCTGCTACGGTTTTTATTTGAAATTGAGGGAATGAATAAAACAAGGAAACAAAGACTCGGTATTGAGTTGCAAAGCCAGGCTTAGTTCCCTCTTATAAATTCTCAATCATGAGTCTTTTTGCTGAAAAACTCTCCCATTAAAATCCACATTAAACATCTGTTCACCTAAACCTGATCTTGAATTTCATTTGGGTAGCCTATATCCGAATACCTCTCTAAAGCAGATACTGTAATGGACTCGGGAGGATCTCTTGCTTGTATCTAGAGTGCTGTGATCCTCACAGTAATCAAACAAAGTATGTAATCTCTCTACTCAAGACATTAAAAATCTTACCAGGCAGAGCTGGAGAGGCTGCTCTTTCACAGAGCACAGCAGTTGGTTCCCAGCATCTATGTTATGTGGTTCACACGTGCTATAACTCCAGCTCCAGAGGATCCAACTGGCTTCTGGCTTCTGAGGGGCATCAGAAAACACATGTGCACACACACACACATACCTGTGCATACATCTTACCAGGTGCAATATGAAACAGTACTGGTTTAGAGTTGTAGCTCAGAGGGTACCTGCTTAGCATGTGAAAAGTGGTGCATTACATCCCTGGCACTGCCAAAAAGGAAGAGACTGAAACAGTGTCGTAATGTGTGTTCTAGTCTTACAGCTGTGTTCAGAATGGCACACTTCATTATCAGCTGTAGTTTACAGCTGGTGGAAATTTATTGACTGGAGCCTGGGAGGACAGAGCATAGTGCCTCCAATGCTTTATCGGAGCATGGTGGAAGAGCAAGTGAATGGGACCAAACAAAAGGGTCCAAATTCAAACCCATTTTTATATGACCAACCCACCTTTAGAATAATGACGTTGATTTTTCAGTGGGGATAAAGCCCTTACAACCTAATCACCAATTCTACTTCTTAATGTTGTTAGCATGGAGGTTACATTCCTACAAGGGTTTGGAGACAGCCAAACAAAACATAGCACTCTTCATTACAGCCTTAAGATGGAGCTCTTTTGTGTCTCTCTGTTTTCTGAACACAGAAACAGGTTTGTGGAGGTGAAAGTGATACAAGTGGTAGGGCTTGGTTTATACCTAGGGATCCTGGCATACGGGAATGGGCTGTAGGTCACCATACTCAGCTTATGACAGAGTGGGACTTAATTATGATGTTTAGAGTAGTAAGAACACGGGACTTGCAGGTGGGAGAATGAAGTTGGCATCACACTTGTTAAATATCACTTGTGATCACAGTTGCTCAGAATAACCAAGAAGTAGCTAAGAGACAGTTGACTCTAGTAGGCTTCATTGGGGATGCTTATAGGATGCATGTGGGGTTTGTAATTGCTATTGTAGTTCAAAGGTAATTGTTTAATGTTGATAATTCCTTTTTTACATGGTAGAATAATAAAACACTAATTCCAAGTCTTATTCAGAGGAAAATATATCACATAGAAAGGGGGGTTTTGTTTGTTTTTGTTTTTGTTTGTTTGTTTTCTGTCTATAAGTTGCAGTATTTTATTTCAACCCTGGGAGTTTTCTGCAAATACAGTTCAGCGGATTATCATACAGCTGTTTAGGTCAAACCAATTTGTATGTGTCTTGGCTCTTAGAATTTCTCAAAAATTTGTGGACCAAAACTTTGGCAGATCAGAATTTCAGATTTGGATCCCTCTCTATGACTCATTGGTGGTCAGATCGTCTCTGTGAGGAGTCTAAACAGACCGGCTTGCATTTCTAGCCAGACCTCCTTCGGAGAGTCTATTTCGTAAACTCTGTATTCACTCTAACTTAATTTTTTTTTTAAATATTTCATCCAGTGAAGCGTGTTCCTGGAGCTTCAGAGTATCCCATGAAGGAGCTGAGTACCCCTCCCAGTTCTTCAGGAAATGGAGGGAACGTGGGGCCTGCAACCAGCCCTGCCAGGAGCAGTGATATGTTGTACCTCATCGTTGGCTGTGTGCTTGGTGTTATGGTCCTCATTCTTATGGTTTTCATTGCACTGTGTTTGTGGAAAAGTCGCCAACAGAATGCCGTACAGAGTGAGTCATTTATAAGTATTTCCTTATATTTTTCTAAAGATGGGTAGAAAAAATATTGTCAGAATAAATATTGATTCATAACACTCTCATGTATTTGTGCCATGGAATGAAAGCTCTGAGATACTCTCCACTCAGGGGAGGTGACTTTACAACCATTCATGCTGCCAGCCAAAGTAAGTGGAGCATCAAATTAAATTGCCCAGTAGAAGTAAACACCAAAGCCAAAGCTAAGCAGGTCTCTGAGTAAACAGAGCTGTCTTGGTGCTGGGAAAGCCTGGCTTTGTTGGACCACCAAAGAGGATGAGTACTTGAACATCAGTTCTGGAATCACTGTAGGAATGTCTTCATATTGGTGCAAGTCTAGTCAACAGGAAACAGAAATGGCTTGATGGAAAGGAAGGTAGTGAAGAGTGTTCTGAGTTACTGTCATTGGTTGTCATGAGCGGAGATAAGATGTGCCTGCATCTGTAACTGCTCTACCCAAACGACTCTGTGTATTGTCTCACAAATACCACAAGTAAGAGGTGTGATTGTAATGTTGATGATGGTGTTGTTTCAGTACCAACACCCTTCCTGTCCTGTTCCCCACTATTTGAAACACTATGACCAAATCAAGCAGGGATATCAGATTTTGGTGAGGGAAAGATTCTCCTGTTTGGCTCAAGAATAAGGAAATAAAAGAAAAGCAAGAGGAAACCAATAGTGACAAGTAATTCCAGGGACCATTGTCCAATTCTTTTAAGCTCATGGAAAAAAAAAAAAATCATCCATTTTGATCAGACAGCAACTTCCTAAAAAGACACGACCGGATTGGGGATGTCGGGCAGCAAAGTTTGTGCCATTTGATTGAACCTTATTCTAAGTGGTTCTAACGTGTTATTTAAATTCTGAGTGTGTTGAATAGTAAAATATTGTTGTAAGTCATCTGAGCAAGACTGATCTGATAAGAAGCCATTTTCCTTTGTGATGATAAATATCTTTACAAAATAAAAAGTCATCATGAGAGTGTTTATTCAGCCATTTATGCCACCAGATGAAACTCATTGTCTCCTGCTTGTCAGACCCTTTGCTAAACAATGGAGGTAACTGATAAGACTATAGGGCCTCTGAAGGAGCACAGGTTAGGTACACAGGAAGATACACATCTGTGAGGAAAGCACAAGACAAGGAGAAGGAGAGGAGTGAGGGAGAACCAGGCAACAGATCGGGATAGTGTTGAGGCTAGGATTCTCAGGGGTATTGTAGCTTTTCCTAAATGTATCTGGCAGATGTCCCTCTGGAAATCAGAATTTGCTCAAGTGCTTTTAACATAAGGAACAGAAACACCTTTTTTGCCTTTGGTACCTCACACCCTTGGCATACATGAAGATAGCAGGAGCTATTGAATAGCGAGCAAATGGACACCTATCATCCTGTTTTTACCTAGAAATGGTGCTTCCTGCTATTTAAAGCATTGGTTTTTTTACTCATTATTCTGACAGTTGTTTTGAACTCTTGAAGTGCGTGGGAATCTAAGCACTCCTACTCAACCATTGCCATCATTTGGATGATTTGCTTCTTCATGATTTATTCCCTTGGGAGTGATTTCTCCCTGTAAACTTTTCCTTCAGTTAGCAGAGTCACTGTAAAAAGATGTAACAGCAACAATTTAACCAAAGCTTTGTGAGAATAGTTCAGCAGGCTTTACTTTAGTCTTGTTTGTAGTTTCTTAGTGATTTCATTAATAAAAGTTCTCAGCAGGAAGGTATTTTTCTTCAGTATCTGACTTTGCTTTTCCTTCTGGGCTTGTTTGTTCTTTTTAACAGAATATGATCCTCCAGGATATCTCTACCAGGGGTCTGAGATTAATAGACAGATGGTAGAGTACACCACACTCTCAGGAACGGCCCGGATCAATGGGAGTGTTCATGGAGGCTTCATCAGCAAAGGCAGCCTCAGCAATGGCTGTTCTCATCTCCACCATAAAGGCCCCAATGGAGTCAACGGGATCCTGAATGGAAGCATAAATGGAGGGCTTTACTCTGCACACACAAACTCGCTAACCAGGACGTGTGTGGAGTTTGAGCATCCTCACCATCTAGTGAATGTAAGAGACCTCATTATAAATGATTGCTTCTCTGGGTGGCAGGGTAGCAGGGTGACAGGACTGGTGATCTTGACTTCTTTCTCTGTAAGCACCTCGTAAGTCATGCACGCGGGTATGCCGTGTCTCTAGTAGCTCCAGATCCAGAGGAATCGTTGGTTTTCTGACATCAGTAAAAGCTATATTTGCCAGCTTCATCTAGTTTTAAATTATTTACCACAAAGTAGAATGCAGGAAAGAACACATTGGAAGTTATTCTTGAAACAAAATGGAAACACTGCTGAGCAAAGACCAGGCATTTGATTTCCTTGGAGCTGAGTCTGAGGACTCAAATGCTGTTAAGTCTGGCAGAGGGAAGACTGGACTGAAGCACACTGGGATGCCCCTGTGGAAGGAGGTGGTTGGTGGCTGCTGCTCCCCATTGAAGAAGCAAGTCCAGTTCTGTCCCTGCTACTGTAGTACACAGTGTAGGCCCTGGTGCTGCTCAGCTTCTTGACCTTTCAGAACACTTGTAAATATAGGTAAAAATCTCCAGATGCTAGGATATAACTCAGATTCTCTGTTCTGTGCTGGAGGTATCCCCTGGGGCTTCCCTATATTAGGCAAGTGTTCTACACTGAATAACACATCCAGCTTTATGAAGAACGTGCAGATGATCTCCACAGGCTGATGACTTCTGAACCATCATGAGTTTGTTTTGTCTAGTATTTTCTTAAACCCTGTAACTGTATAAGCTTTTACATTTTAGAGTATTAGCATTCTTTAGCCACAAGGAGTTCTGTTGCAAGCCCTTGAAACTTCCTTATTTGTGAGAAGGTTAGCACATTTTGTCTTTTGTGATGGGACTAGAATGACTGGCATAGTTTAGATAATGTTGCTTATAGAGTTCTTGAACAAAGAAGTTTGATCTATTATAGTCTCTGGCTGGGTATCCGTTTTATCTTTTAATCAGGTAATTTGTTTAGTTGATCAAGTTAAACATTGGTTTAGTTTTTACTATTATTCTGATTCAAAGACAGTTGCTACAATCTGTAAAAGTTGTTTTTCCATCTTCAATTTAGTAAAGATATTGGAATATTAGAGTTACAAAACAAAATGTAGGCATTCTTTTTCGGGTTTTTATGTCTACCACCAATCCTCATTCCACCCTAATCCCTTCCAACTCCACAACTCTAGGAAGGGTTGAAAGAAGGTTAGAGGGAAAAAGAGGCCACAGACCTCTTTAGACTAATTCTTGCTGTTTAGGGGCATTGGGTTCCTTTGGGCAAGTCCAGTCTTCATTATCAGAATACCCAGCAATCCAGCAAATGCAACAGCAAACACAGCAGCAGGGACCGGGTGGGGGGGCAGTGCACAGGACTCTCCCATTCATACCCTCTCCAGAGTCACCAGAATTAATCTATCTGCAGCTATCAAAAACCGCGGCGCTCAGAGCATGAGACAATCATAGTTAACGGCTATGGACAAACTGAAACAGCCAGGATTAAAACAGGAACATAATCATATAACATAACTGGGTTTTTAAAGAAACCAAAACTCTCACCACCACAAAACTTTAAGATACATTTATATCATAAAGCTAAAAACCTGTGGTTTTTGTGTGACTAAATGTTTATACATTCTACAAAGTGTATTATTACCAAAAGATAATAATTTCATTATTTTGTGGAACAACTCATGGCTTGCCTTCAGACTTTCTAAAAACTATTCCTAGTCCACTCCTACCTAGCCTCAGTCAAGGAAGCTGACAGAGAAAGCATTCAGCTTGGAACAGCACTGCTCTTCCTATAAGTTCCTAAGACTGATGCTTCCAACACGGATCTCTGGGTTTTCAGAGCTGACTTGCCATTTAAATGATAACTGCCCCATTAGGTACACAGTTTTAGAAGTTGCCAGCTGTGATTCTAAACTCTTCATTTTCTTACTCTTCTAAAAGGGAAGAAATAAATAAATTAAAATTGTACTAGTGATCATGAAAATCACTTTGACTTTGACAAGTTCAGCAGCTCTTGTAACCGGCATCATTTTTCTAAACTTGTGGAGTCTGCACACATGGACTGACTGTAGTCTAGGGATGTTCTCTCTCTGTTTTCCTAATCATTCCTGTTGTTAGGTGGATCAGGGTTACTGAAAGAAGTTTCTAGTCTTGGTTTGCTTAGGTACTGGCTGATGTTACAAGATAAATGAAATGAGAAGTAAAAGCAAAAGCAATTGCCTGAACCTTTTCTAACCTTGAAGGTCTGCTTGAGGTGTGGGCACACTGTAACGACCCCTCCCACCCTTCACATTCAGCTCTGCTGTTTTTCTTCAGAACGCAGAACTCTGATTCTAAGGCCAGTCAGTCTTTAACTTCCTGTTTGCCATTCTGTATGTCAAGTGAACATTTTACAATGAGGTATGTGTTAATCTGGGCATTTTTCTTAATTGCCGAGGAGTTTCCGCCAAAAGCAACACCAGAATATTAATATTCCCTCCAAGTCATTGCTGGCTGAGAGTCCACTCCATCTGGAAAAATATGACGTTTTAAAACTGCCGTCCAGTGAACAGACCTAATCGAAATAATTACAGGAAAATGAAGATGGGTTGATCTTGTGACATCATTCAAACAAACTTTACACCCTGTCTCTCTAACTGGCATCACATAAGCTTTTTCCATGACTGCTAGAAAAGAAAACATGAGTCGGCGCTTATGATGCATAATATATCTTAAGGCATAAATTTGAAATACTGAAGGGAAGTGACTGACCTCCCTCCATTTACTTGCCTTTTTCTAGTAAAGAAGTACCTGGAGGAATGTGGCAGTTCAGCTTTAGTGTAACACCGGCAGGGCTCACTTGTGAATAAGTTTTACATTGCTCAGGCAATGTAATACTTGCAAATGTACCACACACCCTTTTGTTATCGATGTGTATTTGCGTATTTGGCAAATGGTCTCTGGCCCCTTCAGCCTCTTCTTTTCTTTCTCCTTGAATGTTGTCGTGACCAGGGAGGAGGAATGTACACAGCAGTCCCTCAGATTGACCCCTTGGAATGCCTTAACTGTCGGAATTGCCGGAACAACAACAGGTATGTTAACTGTGCCCAGCCACATTGCTGTGACCATTCTGTGCTGCTGCCTCACTGGTTCCCTACAGTTAGCCTCCTACACAGTACTCCACCATCCTCAGTGTAAAGCTATTGTATTTTTTTTAATCTGCTATAATTGTTATTTTTCTGTGCCTCAGTTTCTTTAGACATACAGTAATAATACCAACAGCTTTGTTTCTTAACAGTGTTGTTGAAGGGTAGGGTTCCTCTCCATATATAGTTTTTGCCTTTTCCCATTTCTTATTTTGACATCTGTGTTGGGATGAGGATAAATGCAATTGATTATGTTCAAGCAGTAAGCAAAGCAAAACAAAAACGATCTCCTGTTTATATGGTAGTTTTCCATAATAATGTTGTTGAAATTTTCCTACTAGTTTTTGCAGTGTTTCACCTCCTCCTCTTTCTTCTCTTCCCTTTTCTTCTTCTTTCCTTAATTCTTAAAATCTTAAAGTACTTAAGAAAAATTGTATTTGGGCCATTGCAATGTATGCCTTTAGTCCCAGCACTCAACATGGAGAGGTAGGTGATCTCTGTGAGTTCAAGGCTAGCCTTGTCTTCACAGTGAGTTCCAGAACAGCCAAGCTACATAGAGAGACCCTGTCTCAAAACAAAACAAAAAACACAACAAAATTGTGTGTGTGTGTGTGTGTGTGTAGACATGGGTATGGGTACACGTGTGTGCATGTGGAACTTAAAGGGTAACAGAAAATAGGCATGGTGTCACATGTCTATAATCTCAGTAACCTGTTGTCCCCAAATTTGGGAGCTGTGATCAGGAGAGTTAAAAATTCAAGACCAGCCTGTGCTACATAGTAAGACCCTGTCTCAAACACAAACAGAATTTCACCAACTATGATACACTAAATAGCAGAAAGCTTCCATACTATTACCTTAAATATATATTAGCTGTTAATTGCAAAGAAATATTAGACATTTGGATAAGAATCTTGATTTTTAGCTGGACCTGATAGTATAAGCCTTCAATCCTAGCTACTTGCAAGGCTGAGGCAGGAGAGTTCTAGGTTCAAGGCCAGCCTGATATAGGGGGGTGGGGCCTCTAAGTTCTTTTATGTAATTCTGTATATATCAATTCAAAAGGATTATTGAAGTTGGATCAGAAATCTTAGTCCTTTTCCATAACGATGGTATTGAATTACATAGTCCTAAAAATTCTCTAACTAGAAAACTTAGTACATAAAATACCTGGAGTGTAGCTTGAAGTCTGGATCATGCATTATCAAGAAGGGTTCAATCTGTAGCTTTTAAACGAAGGAAAAGGTTAAGAGTTACCCCTGGGAATTAGTGACACCAGGAAAATCTAGCCAACCATGCAATCTAAAGTATCTAAAGTGTACCCTTTTAAGGCAGGCAGGCTGGGCTGTGCTGGAATGAAAGCAAGCCTGCATAGCGAGATCTGTCTCAGAAAACAAAAAGTACATTGTTTTAGAAGTTCTCAAAACAGAGCAATAAATCATTGCTACTTTTTCGTGTTTACCTGCCGTGTAAAGGCTTATATATTAGCAAGAGCTGTCTGCCTATTTTGTGTACTAAGAGCTACATATTTCAGTTCTATGACACTCATTTTGAAAATGTTCATGTGTCAAAGTGCATTTTCATTCAGAGTTGCCACAGACTATCACAATTTGTTAAGAAAACATGTGAAAGAACTTGTAAGCCCAGGTGTGGGGGCTCCTGCCAGTAATCCTGCACTTGAGAGGCTGAGAAGGTCCGATTGCCATGGGTGTAAGGTCAGCTTGGGCTACAGAGCAAGACTGTTTCTCAAACACTACAGAGGAAGTTCATGAAGCTGGCTGACACATGGTAGAAATCAGGCGGATTACTTTAACAAGTGGTTTTGCGTCTTGTTCCATCCTTCGTGGTTCTTGCAGTCGTCACAGATCTCAACTCTCCTTACGCATTACAATGTTGTAATTAGGGGATCCTTGGTCTAAGAGTAAGTAGTCTTGTGCTTTGCCACTGCTTAAACCTGTGATCTTGCCATGTGTTAAATGCTGAGAAACAGATCAAGTAGTGGCTTAATTCACACGAAGCTTTTTGAGGAGTGTGGTCTGTCCAGAGACATGTTTCTGCTTGACACATAGTGGTGTGCATAGGTTGTGTTAGAGAGGGGGAGTGAAATTCTCAAGTTGGCATCATGACTCAACCATTGCCTGATAGGGATCTAAAAAAATTAGGGCAGGTGAGATGGTGCCACTGGTTAAGGTGCTTGCCGCCTGGCCTGGCTACCTGATTAACGAGGGTCCGCCTGGTGGAAGGAGAGAACCAACTCCCACGAGTTGTCCTCTGACCTCCATACATGTGCCATGTCCCATGTATACACCCACAACAACTAAACAAACAAATGTTTTTTATAATTTAATATAATGTTTTTAAAAGAAGATTCCAAATATATAGACGTTGTCATATGTGACTGACCTGCTTGGTGATTGGTGGTGAGCATAGAAATAGGCAATCTAATAAAGCCATACATTGAAAAGAAGTGAGGAATTTGGTTTCAGGTGTTTCAGGCTCTGATACCAGTTGTTGCCAGTTAAGGAGATGGGCAAGAATGCTGCTGTTGGGGTGGAGTTGCTCAGACTGCAATACAGATGTAGGAACATCCATTTCACATTTTTTTCAAACTGTACCTATAGTTGCAGTTTGATATTTTCAAATTTTAAAGAAGACCATAGCCTTGGCTGGTTAATTTTACACATTACTTGAGCTGTTGATTTGCTTTTGTTTATTTTGAAATTCAACCACTCATTCTTTTTCTAAGATGTTACTTATCTTTTTTTTTTTTCTCACCGCCTTGGTAATATCTTCAAAGAATAATGGAAATGAGGAAAGGAGAATGAGAAAGCAAAGGAAGGTTTGTTCATTCAGCATACATTTGATGCCAGTCTGCAGTGAGCCAGAGGTGCAGGGGATATAGAACTAAGCAAACAGGCTCGTCCCTGCCTGTTGGGGCTCCTGGTCTAGTGTTTTCCAAAACAACATCATAAAGATGAAAATGTAGTTAAAACTAGATCCACAAAAAGAAAAGAAAAGGCAATACGAGACTTCCCTAAGCAGGTAGCATTCTGCTAACTATGAAGAATTTATAAAATGAGGTAAAGGAGGCAAGTTGGGTTTGACGCTCTCCAAGCCGAGTGCTCTCTTTATGTGGATTCTTTAAAGCAGGAGGCCCAAATTCCCCACATAACTTAAGAAAGGTTGATGTTCCTAGAAAATATTAAAGAAAAGGACCAGAAGTAAAAGGTTAATGAAACCGTGTCTTCTAGAGCCACAGCAGGTCAGTGAAGGATTTTTAAGCAGCTAAAACTGTGGCCTTCAAGAACACTGTAGGCATAGTTTGGAAGGTGAGAGGCAGTGTGGGACTGAGACTTTATAGATAAGTAAGACACTACAGCTTGTTGAAGAGGCTAGGGAAAGGGTGAGTGTAGGTTGCCAGATACAGCCATCTCTCTAGGAAACAGCATAGGAAAAGAAAGCTAGGAAACAAAGAGCTCCTTGCCCAGCAGTGTGCTGTGGGAGATCTGGGTTAGCCCTGGAAGTTTCTGTTCCACAGGCGAGTAAGAACTAGGTAGGGCTCGCTTAGAGTCTCTCTATAGAGCATCTCACCTGCCCTGCAACTTGCTCCTCCTTTTCCTCTGCCTTCTCAGGTTTAAAACCGAAATGCATGTCTTAGAGTAGAGCTTTAAGAAAACAGTTGTTGCTTACCTTGATGAATTCCTTTTCCCATTCCCCTATTTGAACAGTAACTCAGGAGAGTAAAGTTGACTCGCTTATTAACTGGAGTACTGATGTGAAAAGTTTGGGAAACAGACAGGATGTGGTAACACATCTTTAATCCCAGTACTCCAAAGACAGAGGCAGGAGGATCTCTGTGAGTTTGAAGCCAGCCTGGTCTACATAGTGAGTTCCAAGACAGCCAGAGATGCATTGAGATACCCTGACTCAAACAAACAAACAGCAACAACAAAAATTTAGCAACCAGTAAGAGGGATGGCAGGCACCTCTAGCAGTCTGGGGTGGGGGTGGGATTGCTGCATCCCAGGGCATGTAAATGACTGCCTGCCCTCCTGTATTCTCTTAACTGAAAAGTAAAACATTTTCAGGATTTTGGTGAAGTATTGAAGGAGGCCTGTTGAATGCAGGGAGCCAGTCCCCTCCGCTGACTATGTAATGGAGAAACCATTGTGTTGGTCAGCACCCCCTCCACTGAAGACATAATTGAGAAAACATTGTGCTGTCCCACATTTCAAGGGTTAAACAGATTGTAATCAGATAAATCAAACTCTCTCTGCCTTTCTCTTCTCCTCAGTGCAGATGAAACGGTACAGTTCTGGATATGCAATCAATTGTGGTTCGTTAGTTGCTTGGCTAGTTTAATGGGAAGGAATTGACATTAAATTGGGCCTATTTGACATCAGTCTCAATAATTTGTAAGCGAGAGTAGAGAAGACACTGATGAAATTCACAGATGAGTGAATAGAGGTCCCATCAGGAAAGAATGAGAGATTAACTTTAAGGGTCCTAGAGAGACTGGAAATGGGCAGGAAGTAAAAATCAGCGTGGAAAAAATGTCTATAATTCATCTGGGGAAAGAAAAAGAAGTCCAGGCTGAATGGCTGATAATCAAGAGAAAGAAAGCCACTGGGGATAGTGTCTAGAAAATCAGATATTACAGATGGCTGCCAAGTTTTTGTGTAGTGATAATCCTAAATGTCTGTATGTGCTCAGTCTGGGAGTGCCCATCCACAACTAATGTCAGATGTGCTCAGATGAGAATGGGATGCAGAGATGAAGCGAGGATATTGTTTTAATAGGAGTCTCCAGTGACTGTCTGATGGACCGAGGTGGTTGTTAATTGTCTACCATACTTAAACTCTTCCTCTTAGCAGTCCGTTTTTCATAACCCAACCCCTCTTGTATTTCTGACCACTTAGCAACCTCAGAACTATCTATAATGCCAGAGAAGAAAGCAGAAAAGTCCAAGGTTCCGCTTTTCTTTTACATATGGTTATCTATCCACTTTGAGGGGAACAAAACCAGCCTTGTGTTGTTGTTTTGTTTGTTTGAGATTTGATTTTATTACATTTTATTCATGTGTCTGTGTTTTTTGCGCCACGTGTTTCTTTGGAAGGCAGAAGAGGATGTTGGATTGCCTGGAGAGCTGGAATTATAGGTGGTTGTGAGCCATCTGATTTGATGCTGGGAACTGAACAGCACTGGACAGAAGCAACATTCTTTGTTTGTTTGTTTGAAAAGCAGTGATGTTTAACCTCTGATACATCTCTAACTGCTCAATCCCTTCTTTTTGGAAAGAAGGTCTACCCCAATTTACCTCTTATTTCTAGTAAAAGTCTCAGTGAATGCTGTGTCCTTTTTCACTCTGTGGAGATGTGGTCTCTTAATTTACATCTTTACAGATACTCTGTGGTGATTGCCTTAGAAAATGTCTGAGGACATTACCAGTGACAGACTCATTTCCTCGGGCTGTCCCTGATCACATTCAGAAGAGAGGTCACATCCCCCTATGGACCATAAGCTTTTATCTCCACATGCCCAGCTCAAGTCCAGGCTGTTTTCCCGTTGCTGACACTGACATCTGGAAGTACACTAACAGGAAGGAGGTGCAATTGCTTACGTTTGGTTACCCGAGTGGTTAATTGCCGATTCTGAGTCAAGATTCAATGTACTAGAAAATTTTAAATCAGTGTGTTTTATCATGGTGAAATCTGGGTCCTAGAGACTTTACAAATGTAACTTAGTATTACTGTCCACCAGACACTGATGAGGGAGAGGTACAGTTCAAAATGGAGTGTGTGGCTTTCTGGTCTACTTACTTAAAAAACACATGCTACAGAACATGTAACAAGAAGCTGTACTTTCTCCTGCTAAGATGTGTTTAATATGTGCTCCCGGGACATTACCGTTCATCAGTGGCATCCCTGTGGAAGCCCTTGTTCTTCTGCCTCGCTGGTCCCCGGGCCTGCCCCGTGAATATAACTGCACGCCACTCTGACAAATGTTCTTTAGAAATCATGATGTTGAAAGCCCTTAGACTTCATTCACAAATTCCCTCTACAACATGCCTTAATTTAAAGAAGAGCACAGGAAAAGAGAAAACCAAGAGCAAGGAAGAAGGCCTTTCACTGTCTGGTGAGTCCCTGGTATTTTGTTATTTCAACATGATGAAATTCGTTCACATTAGCTCTATGAATTAATTTTACTTGTAATGCTTATATTTATAGGGACCTGTCTTGATTTTTTTTTTTTTTTTTCAGATTCTGGCGGTTTTCCCTTTAGTTCAACTTTACTTCTTTTATATGAACTTTTCTTTCTGATCCTTCTTTGTCCTCTAACTCAGATTCCTGGTGCCTTTCATTACCTTCAGATTCCTTCAGAGAAAGGGAAGCAGTGGCCAGAAGTTCACTTAGTACAGTGGCACCATCAAGGACAAGTGCCTGGCTATGTGACATTGAGGACAGTTATTGCCTGACCCCTGGGAGACTGAAGTTTAAAGCCAGACAACTCAGTCCACTGAGTAGGAGAGTGGGAGGGGCTAACAACATAATACAATGCGGGAGGGAGACACTGATCATATGAACACTGTCAAAAGTTCTGAGTGGAAGTTGGCACAGTGCCACGAGCCTATAATCCCAGCCCTCAGAGAGGCAGAAGCAGGCAGATCTCGGTAAGTTCAAAGCCAGCTTGATCTACAAAGCCAGTCCAGGACAGCCAGGGCTACACGGGGAAAAAAAAAAAAAATTGTCTCAAAAAAAAAAAATAAATAAACTGAGTTGAATAAAATAGTGAAGAGAGCAAATCAGAATTAAAACCTACTCTTTTGATGTGACATGTCCAAACCAGGACTCTGGTTCTGATTCGAGTGTGTTCATGCCTGTCCCTGTTCCTTCATTTAGACTGGCTGAAGACCTGCACAGAAAAATGTGGGTCGTATTCATGTTTTTCCCATATTATCAAAAGTTAAAATTAGATCCCTGGTGTCTGAACTCCATTAACTATACAGTTAGTGTATTTTTTCTATTTGAACTTAGAAGTTGGGTTTACTTAAATTAATGACTGGATTTACTGACAGGTTTCTTGTTCTCTTTCAGACTCGCCTGTATCGTCTTGCTCAGAATGCTCTTTCCAATGACTTGAGCTGGCAGAATTGGACTCCTTTTCTTTTCTTTCTTTTTCTTTTTTTCTTTTCTTTTCTTTTTTTTTTTTGGCCCTAGAAACCTTCCCTCCCATGTGTAAAAGATGGAAATAAAGAATTCTGGTCTTTACTCTTTCAAATGATTTATTTCTAGCATATACCTGCTTGCGTCTATGTTTTTCTTGTCTGTGTTACATCAAAACCCAATATGGTATCATTTTCAAACTTTTCTTAGTCCCAATTTTAGAAATTAACAAAATGTACTAGTAACAGAGGAACAGCTCGATCTTCAATAGACGGCAATGAGAAGATGTATTCAGGAGTAACCATTGCAGGAAGAAACTAAACTGGAGCCCCACCTTCAGAGGCGGTCCAGGTCTCGCCTGAAGGCTTTCTCTAGTGTTGGGGTAAGGGCCTGAGAAAGAATGTGTCAGGAGACAGAATTCAACAGCAGTAAAACAACCAGGAAAAGTAAGGAGAAATCGTTTGAGAAAGAATTGCTGTATGCCTAAGGAAACAGTAATATGGTGCCCCGTGGGGAGAGACACTAGGACAGTAGAAGCAGATCGTGAGATGGGTCAAATCGCCATTAGCAAACAATAGCATTAAGCAGATATTATAAATATGTTCAAGGGCTTCAAGGAAAGTAAATACCCAGGGAATATGGATGTTTCGGCTGAGAAAAATCCAAATAGAAACCTCAGGTCTGAAAAAGCATAGTATGTTAAATGGTAAATGTGCAGAGTGAGCATGACAGCGATTGGAGGAGACAGAAGAATCAAAGAAATAGAAGTTTTCAAACTTTTCGTTTGAAAACACTTAGCTGGAGGCAGGGAATGATTGCAGAATGGAATTGAAATGAAATGTTCAGTACTGATAAATTCAAGTGAATTAATTCTGCAATGGAAAAAACAAACCTAAAACTCTTTACTTTGAAATGGCTAGTCTGTATGTTTCTTCCAGTGCTGAGAGGGAGGTTTCTTCCACCTGTGATGGATAATATTGTCTGTCAGGTGACAGGTTCTAGAATCACCTAGGCGACAAACCTCTGAACATGGCTTTGAGGGAGTTCTTAGATTAGATAAACTGAGGTGGAAGACCCACTCTGAATATGGGCTGGAGTCCCAGAATAAGTCAAAAGGGGAAAGCAAATGAAACACCAGCATCCTGACTGCAGATGCTGTGTCCAGCTATGTCCACATTACGATGCATTGCACCCTTGAACTTGGAACTACAGTAAACCTTTCCTTTCTTAAGTGGCCTTTGTCGGGTGTTTTATTATAGCAATGAGAAAAAGGAACCAATGTACCGTCTGAATTCACACCTTTCATATTGATTATCAGAAGGTCATTTCTCTCATGTGGCCATGTGTCTAAACTTTCTGTTCGTTCTCATTCCTTGAAGTAGCTGGGTGTTTTTTGTTTTTGTTTTTGTTTTTTTTTAATTTCTGTGTGCTGTATTTAAGAACTAGTTAATGAAATGGAAGATGTCTTCTGGCAGTGGACTAAAGGGAAGTATGTTGGTCAGGTCCTCATAGAAGGTTCTGTTCTTAGGCTGCTTTCCTTTGCTACATTTTCCTATCACTGTACGCTATAACAGTAATTTTCAGGGTCTTGGTATTTCAAATTCTAATGAGTTTATTAGTTTTAAGCATAATTCTTAAAAGTTAGCAAAAATAAAATACTCATTATATTTAAAAATAAGCTTTAACACATTCAGTTTAAAACACTCAGTTCTGTTTCTTGGCTTAAACTCTGCAGGTGTTTCACCAAAACCAACAGTCCCCTTCCTGTGGTCCCAGTGGTAGCCTCCTATCCTCAGGATGGCCTGGAAATGAAGCCCCTCAGTGCCATGAAGGTGCCTGTGTGTCCAGCTTCCACAACTCCTGATTGTGGCCAGGGACCCAAGGAGAGCATCAAGGGCAGTGTGGCAGCAGCACCTACCCAGCATACATGCTGTCAGGACAACATAAGTGACGTCAGTTCTGATTCCACAGAAGACACAGCGGAGTTCAACAGAGGTACAGGGAGGCATTTTGCTCCTTACGTTTCTGCTCTCCAGTGGCCTGAGAACTGTATCAGGAAGTTTTCTGTGGTCAGTTCACAGATAGCTTAGGAAACTTAAGTGGGAGTGTTGGGTACCTAAAGAAAAGATAAGAATGGATAAGAGAGTCTTCGAACATTCTTCATCCTAGATTCTCTCCCATCCAGATACTAACCAAAGCTGACCCTGCCAACACGCTCAGGGTGGTATAGCAATAGATGGCTCAGCTTGCTAATCCCATTGCATTAGGGGAAGTTATCCAAACCAGTGTGGGCTCATTAGTACCATAGCAGAGGACTTGCTGGGACAGTGCATTTTGTGAGGATGGGCCCTGCATTTCTTTGAGTTCGCTGTAGGAGCTATAAGCTTTATTTAAGGTGCTTTTTTAGGGGCTTTTAAGGGGAAATCAATTTAATTTTTCAAAATGACTTATATAGTAACTCATGAAAATTTGATTTTATAAATGTACTTTCTTCTCAGATTCAACCCAAATCTAAGTGGCCTTTTTGTGTGTGTGTGTTTACTTGACATACTGTTTTCAGAAACAGCCGTGTGAAGATCGTTTATTAGTCTGTAATGTATCCAAATCTCCCTGCTTTTCAGGAGATAGCAGTGCGCATTCAGAAGCAGAGGAAAAAGTTTTAAGTTGGAATCCCCTTATTTTGTCACCTGTCTTGGAGGACTGCACTGAGAAGACAGCGTGGTTTCCTCCTGGCCTTCCTCTGGATGGGTTGTCATCAGTCCTTCAGCAAGCCCAAGAGACCTGAGCACGCACACAGGCTTCTTGACATTCCCACTGCAAGCCAGCAACTGCACAGCACAGGCCTGGGGACAAACTGTGTGAAGGACATTAATTCAAATCAGAGAAAATCATTATTTATTTTTTGTAGCAGTAATGTCATGAATGTATCTTAAAAATGTGTGCCCTTTTATATTATTTATGCCTTAAGTTTTCCCTCTTCCATTTCTTTCTCTCCCTCAATAGGAACCCCCTCACCCTACTTTTTAAATATAGTTTTCAATCATCTGGAGCAGAGGGGGATCATTTTGTATTTCCCAGAACCTTTAATGGCAGTAGGAACTTGTGCTGGGTCCCATCTTTTGGCCTATTTAGTTGTGGGAAGGAGGATTGCCCAAGCCAATTTGGAGTTTGCCACCAGTCATTTCTGGATGGAAAACTTTCACTTTTCCCATGTTATCAGACTTTCTGAGAACATTTAGAAATCAACTGTAGTTGTGATCATATGTTTATAATTGCAAACTCAGCTGACAAATTTTATGACTGCTTTCCAGAAAAGGGCTAATATCGACTTATTTTCTCCCTGTACCTGGGTAAAAGTAATGATCAATTAGCCAGTGTTATGAACATGGAAGTATGTAAGGTCTGATTGGATTATTGCATTATGTAGAAAGGGAACCACATTCAGAAAGAAAATTAATGCCTTCATGGCCCACTGCTTTAATTACGTTAATTTACAAAATAGTCACCATGAGCTCTTTGCACTATTTGCAAGGGTATGTACAAAAAAAAGACTTAAAGTGATAGCTTAAAGAAAAAGAAGAAGAAAGAGGGGGCCTGAAGGGACCTATTTACGTGAAGCTCTTCATTCTATTCCATTGTGCTCACGTTGCTACACCAATTGAAGATTGTCATTTTTGTCACTTCCAACATAGGCAATATCCTGGAAGACAGGAGTGAGCATGCTTGAGTAAGCTCTGCCAGTACAACAGAACACCTGAGGTGACTACCTTCTAAGTAGAAAAGGTTATCTTGGCTCCCACTTTTAGAACTTTTAGTCTGTAGTTGAAAGGACCTGTGTTGAGGGAGCATATCATGGTGGTTATGCATGGTGGAGCAAAATAGCTTATACTCTAAGCCACAGGTAGGACATGAAGAACAGGAGCAGAGTGCACAGGTCCCTCTGAGAACATGTTTCCAGTGATCTGAAGACCTCACACTGGTCCCCTGTTCAAGATTCTACCACCTCCTAGACATGCTGCCATGGGAATCCGGCCTGTAACACGTAGGCCTTTGGAAAACAGTATCCAAACCACAGCAGAGTGTCAGGAAAGGCTTAGTTTGAAGAATGGGTTTGTGAGCTCAGGCTCTGGTCAGCAGGGTCTGTACATCACAGTTACTGTTCTCTGAGTGACAAGGGCATTACAGCTGCCTTTGGAAGGCTTTTTTTTTTTTCTTTTCTCCCTCCAAATGTGTAAAACAGAAACCCTAGGCACTACAAATGCATTTTGTAGCTTGAACCAGGCCCTGATGGATCGCTGCTCTGTTTTTAGATGGTGTATCCCTTGGGAAACAAAACCAGAAAATTATCCTCTTTATGTGGAATCAAACAATCCTAGGATACATTTTGCTTTAGTTTCCCACAAATTGCAGCGAAAGTGAATAAGAAACTGAAGTAATCAACTCTATATAAACTTGTCAGTATTCCCTTACATACGTCTGTATCTTTTATAAATAGAACTGTTAGTGGAAATGTGCTGTTTCAGCAGGGCCACTACACAAGAGTTACCCCTGTAGATGCAGTGAATAGAACCCCATAGCAGGGTAGCGGGGGCTGTAGAAGTGAGTTCGACGATCCCAGGGTTCGTGTCTGTAGTAGAAGAGAGCTGCAGTTAGTTTGGGAGGCAGCTAGCTGCCGTAGCCTTACATCTGTGACTTGCAAAGGACAAAGTCCTAGTGCGCTCGACATAGAGACACACTGTGTGTTTTGCCAGTTGAGTTAGAACAAAGCTGTCTCAGAGGGGGGTTCAGGAAAGCAGGAAGCAGATGTCTGTGGCCGGTCAGTTGGTCACCGTGACTCGTGAAACAAGTGTGTTGGCATGCGTCTTAGATCAGAACTGCTTTTAAAGATTGAATTTGACATGGGGCTTGCCCATGAGGAATAGAAAAATGACTTTATCTTTAGGGCAATCTCCTTGTGGACTGCTTTATTTATGATTAGTAACGCTGTTTTAAGTGTTATCCCTTTTATTGTATTTTATTTATAAAAATGGCTTTATATATTGAGATATATAAATATAAATATAAATCTATATAATTGCCTTTAGGAGTTTGAATTCTCCTTAGTGTGAGTTTCTCTGAACTTTCATGCCCTACACCGTCACCGGAAATGGTCCTAGTGAGTGTCACTTCCCCAGGAATCAAGAGGCCATAGGAAAATGTGGGCATAGCGTGCATTTGCGGAGAACTACTGTGTATTTAGCTCCCTGTTTGTTCGTGTTCTCGCATCCAACCCCACAGCAAACAGAGCGGGCATGAAATTCCGAGCTCATGAGGGTGCTAGAGCCTGCCCTGGAGCCCAGTTTTCCTGATCCACCACCCCTGCCTCCACTCACCTGCTTTGTGGAAGTGTTAGGTTCACTCTCTGTGGAGCCAGTCCAGAACATGTGCCGTTGTCCACCCCTGCTGCATCCTTTCTCGGTGAGGCTCCGACTGCAGCTGGTGGGGCTTCCCTCTGTCTGCCCTCATCCCAAACCAGCAGAGTTCTTTGCTGAGCATTTCATCTTCGAGAGTCTCTCCTTGGCACCCTGTCCTTACCCTCACCCCACTCCTTCCCTCTCCCAACCCTGTAGAGGTTTGGCCTTCAATAGGCTCAGTGACCATGAAGTCGGTAGGGCCACTTCATGTTGTGGATTAAACTTAACCTGGTCCTAGTAAATCATGTCACCTCTCCCTGGTTGTGTTTTTCAATTATGTGCTGACTTTAGTGAAAAGCGCTGTACAAGGTATAGGTTAATTGTGTTATTCTAAACTGTTGAAGTGACCTTGTTGTCAAATAGTTTTTGCTGGGTTCTCTTTGTATAGACTCAGTCTCTGAAGACCAAGGCATCCTACCGGGCTGATCATGTCACTTCTTGCCAGCATCAGACTACCAAGAAACTATTTGGAATTGTCCTTTACCCGTATTGCTTGCTCTTACAGCATTGACTCTGAGGTGCAGTTTTGTACTATATTGAAAAAATGTTTTATTTTCCTTAAAGTTGTGATACTATGTCTGAAATTGTACATACTCGAAATGATGTAGTTCTGGCAGGTTCTATTTGGTTGATATGATCTTATATTAAAACAGAATGCTGCTTCCACACACAATAGCCTGTGAAGAGGGGTACCCACATACTCCTGTGTTCACAGGGTGGGCCTGTGGCTTTGACTAGGATGTATAATTGTCCTATTTGGAAATTTTTCAGAACCTCCACCTTGTGGCTTTGCAAATCCCTTGAACACCCAAGGGCCCAGCCACCTTTCCCTTGTCCTGATTGCCAGGACTAAGAGGGACCAGGACCATGGGCAGCTGTCTGTGGGGGGAGTCTGAAGGACCCAAAGGGAACTTAGCATGAGATAAACAGGAGGATGAGAGAGAAGCAAAGTGAGAGGAGATTCTTCTCCATCTGCCTGTTGCTGCAGGATCCTTGGAGTGTGGGCTTTAGGGTGGGATGTTGTACTTCCAAAGCAACTTGCTTTACCGACCTAAATAGTGGAAGTCACTCATCTTCCCTGACCAGAAAAACAACAGAATCCCATCTGTTGGGTGTGGCCATTTTGTATTTCCCATACTTAAAGAAACTGCTTTTAACTCTTAGGCCCCGTCCTGAGAACTGTGCAGAACGCTGAAACCCTTTTCTAAATAAAGCCTAAATGTAAGAGAACCAAAGAAGCGTCTTAGGTTTCTCCCCAGTTTTCTGTCTCCTGTCAGGCGCCGCGTTCCAGACTGCTGGCAGATCAGCCTTGGCTCTGTCGCTGTTTGTTCTCCTCTGAGTCCTCTGCAGAGCAGCTCTGAGTCCTGATTCTTCCAGTCAGACAAACAAGCATGCACTTGTGTTTCACCCAGATTTCAAGCTCACACACACTCGGAGCCAGTGACTCACACTGGCAGCTGTCAAGAGTGTGACTTTGGAACAGCCTCTGCTCTCTGTCAGCCAGCTCCCCGAGGCCCGGTGGCTGGAGTGTTGCTGAATACCTCTGCTGGCAGATTCCAGGAGGCTGACCGCTGCAGGGACAGTGATGCTCCTGAGCTGCATTTGGACAAAGGGAACTCATACCTACGCACCCAGTTCTTCCTGCCAATAAAACATGGCCTGAGCAACCCGCTCAGAAGTTGTAATTGAATATCTCTGCTAGACATTAGCTATAATTGAGTTAGGGGTTGCTCAAACCAGTGCCTTTTTTCTTTTCTTGATTTTTTTTTGTTCTAGAAAGACCTTAGTTAGCTCTTAGTTCCCCGGTGTCAGAGACATTCCCTGTATGTGCCATTTTCAGTTGCTCTCAGATATCTTCCCCGTTGCCTCCCGTTGTGTATTTTTCTCTATCTGCCACAAGCTGGATCACGTCTTGTTTTGTCATGTGGGCAGTGCAACTGGACCGTTTACCGCTTTTCGAGTTCGGATAATGAATCAGCAGTCGTTGGTATCTGTGTGTTGGATGCAGAAGGGCGAGTTGCCTCCTTGGTTTTAGGGCTGAAGTCTGATGGGATTGTTCTGCCCTGCTTGCCTTCCCTCGGCCTGTTTGAGGCGTCATGGACCTTGTGGAGTTGCAGTCACTGTGATGGTGACATTCACTGGAGCATCAGTGGATTCTTGTACAGGGTCTGAACCTGAGCTCGTAGTTGCTGTTTCAGTGCCTAGAAAGAGAGCATGAGTGGCCGAGGAGTGAGTGGGCATGCTGGGGGGGGGAGCTGCTCTCAGAGGACAAGAGAGACCACACAGCATGCATGGCAACCGGCAGTGGACTCTAGTCATTGGCACAGATGGTGCCTACCTGCTGGTGTCTCAAAGCTTTCCCTGGAGCCCCTCTGTTGCTGTCTGTGCTCCCTGAGGTGGGTAAGGGAGAAAGGAATGTTAGGGGCATCTGCACCTTCCCAGGCTTCCTTTCCAGCTAAGAAAAGTCTGGACCCAAAAAAGATAAGCTGCACACTCACATGGGAACAAGCAGACGACTGAGGCCTGTGGGAAGAAATGAAAGAGCATCACTTGACCAATGCAGCATGGAGCCCAGGAAAATGGCCCTCTCCTTCATAGTGGTTTCCCATACCAGGGTCTCAAGAGCTTAAGGGGAATGGCCCCAGTACCTGAGGATGGCTGGGATCTTGACCTTCAAAACATCACAGCAAAGAAAAAGTCTAGATTCTCCTATGGGTAGGTCTACACCTGGCCACCCTATGCAGTCAAGCAGCCTATCCATTCAGATTCCCACTCACAGGGGAAAGTGTGTGGGTGCCGGGCAGCATACAGGAACACCAACAGGGAGGCCACCAATGTCACCACCACTCCTGAGCCTGCAGCACCCAGTACAGCTGGGTAGGCACTGAAGGCAGGGTCCACTAGGAGGTGAGAACATGGATTGTATTAATTAGCCCCATCAATGAACTTGGGCAACAGTGCCTCACGGGGTACAGAGATGGTGCCCTGGTCATCCCAAAGGCTCTGCTACCCTTTGTAGGGGGACCCAGGGAATGTGGAGTTCAGCCCTTTCCCACTGATGGGGGTGTCCTGGCTGCCTGGTACTGATGGTTTACATCTCCAGCCAAATCCCCATTCTGGCAGAAGATACATAAGGCCACTATTTCTCTTGGCATCATGGGGCTGAAGGAGCTAGGCTATAAAATAAGGAATTCCCAGGACAGAGGGAACAACAGGAAACTGAGCCCTCCTATTCCTTGAGAGGTGAGACTGAGGCACAGAATGGGCTCCTCTTAAACCCTCAGCATCCCATTCTTTCTCTAGTTTCTTTGTATTGAAATTGGCTTAGGGGTCTCCTCCTATGCCTGGGGCTTCCTGAGCTGCCCAAAGAGAGGAAAGAACAATAGTAAAGGACAAGTAGAATGCACACATAGATAGGCTAAGGGAGCCATAAGGGTAGAAGCAAAGGACTGGAGCAGGGTACCCTGTGAAGGGAGGAGGGGCCAGGTTTCAGTTCTTTGAGGCGGGGAAAGGCGAGTTCCTCCCTATTGCCAGCCCAGCACCTGGTGTCTTCACCTCCGAAGGATATCCTGCAGTGTGGTGATTCATAGCCAGGATGCGGAAGGCATAAAGGACCCCTGGGTCCAACCCTCCCAGACGCCGGTCCCTGCTCTCTGGCTCGATGTCACTAGCTGCTACCTCCCAAACACCAGCTTCTGAGCTTGGGACACTGGCCCTCTGCTCCACCAGAAAGCCCGTCAGGTTCCCGGGGCCGTGGATGGCCCACTGCAGCTGCACCTCTCTCCGTTGTCGCCGGTAGGTCAGGTGGCTGATGGTGACGTTGGGAGGGGCTGGATACCCTGGAGGTGAGTGAAGATGGAGATACATACAGGCATCTGGCTGGCAGCAGCCACGCGGCTTTCCCCTGCGGACAGACCGTCTGCAGAGAGGAGAGGTGGGATGGTGCATACATCCCTGAGCAGCTTCCCTCTCCATTTTCTCGTTGACAAAATGAAGGGGTGTGGAGTTCTATGCTCGTATATTTAAGATTCCGTAAGATTCATGATCTGATTCATGACCCATCTGGGTCATGCCCTAGGAGATAACCCAAATTTTGGAGAAGGTGATTTTCAGAACTTTCTGCAAAGCCCTCTGCAGCCATTGGTCACCTACATCCCCTGCCACAGGAACACACACATCCTGACACTCACTCAGGACCTCCAGCAGCACATTCCGGCTGCTATTGCCTAAGGCATTGCGGGCCACACATTGGTAAGTGCCCCTGTGGTGTGCTGGGTCAGCATCTCGGACTTGAAGGCGCAGGTGGGTGCCCTCAGGGTGTAGCACAAATCCGTAAGTACTTCCTTTAAACTGCTGTTGCTGGGGTCCCAGCCAGATGAGCTGAGCAGGTGGGGTGCCCCGCTGGAGAGCACAGCCCAGCCAGGCCTCTTCTCCCTCCAGCACTGACACTCGGGCTTCATCCACTGCCAGCTGTGGGGCTTCTGCAGAGACAGAGAAGGTGAGGCTGAATAAGCAGCTGCCCCTGGCTGGTGGGAAGCCCGTAGCCGGAGTGAAGAGAGAAGGCAGCTCTTCCTAGGCCACTCGGCCCTCCTGTTCAGAGTTCTGATATGGTTTGCTCTACAGTCTGCTGGTCATTGCAGGTTTCCTGAATGTTCTCCCACATTCTAGTGTCTGTAACGTCAGGTAGGGGCTCTGCTTACTCATTTCTGCAACAGCACCTACCAGGGGTCTCCTTCCTGCACTGGCCTGCCATCTCCCGGCTGGCACAGAAAAGGTATCTCAGCTTCCTAAGGTCCGTGACAGTCAGGTGCCAACAAATCTCTTACAAGGGAATTTCCGAAGCTGAGTAATCAGGAAGGAAGTATTTTGGCTGAGGATATCCTTAAAGCCCACCAAAGCATGCTCGTCTCAGAGACTTCGGAGAGCAGGTGGGAATCATTTGGTGAGGCCTGTATCATACGATAGCTCCTGTTCACTCTCCTGACATCTCCAATCTTTCAGTATTGAATCCTGTTTTTCACGTGTTCGTAGACTGGGGAGTGGGTGAAGACAAAAGGAGGAGCCAAACCGTAGATTAAGCAGCGGACACAGGTAGAGAGATCTTTGACACATAAAACACTGAAAGCCAAGAACATGGTCAGGCACCTCCTTTATGCAAATACAAAATGAGAAAAGCAGTCACTGTGATGTCCAATACTAAACATAGCCACCAGCCACAGGTGACCACTGGGCACTAGAAATGAGGCCCGTATACAATGAGATGTATGGTAACTTATAAATATGCTGCATTTTCAAGACAGGGTGGAAAAATGTTAAATAACTCATAAATAGCACTGTTACATTGGAAAGAATTTTAACTATATTAAATTAAATGTTTTACCTCTTCTTACTTTTTTTTAATATGGCAACAAAAATTACATATAGCTCATATTATATTTTTATTGGACAACACTGACCTTGACCAACCTCTCTCATTTATTGATTGGGGGGGTGGGGCTGGCAAGATGGCTCTGTAGAAAGGAGCTTGCCACCAAGACTGACAGCCTGAGTTCACATGGAGTCCCCAGAATCCACTTGTAGAATGAGAAAAACGACTCCCACACATTGTCCCCTGACTTCCACAAGAACAGAGTCGCAAGTATACACACACACACACACACACACACACACACACACATCAGTCTCTCGACTCACCTTTGCAACCCAACACTGCCCACCTTCTGGTTCTAAAGGGCTTCCCTCTCCCATACCCCAAAGCCATGACTAGGTCCTGCTCACCCAGCCTGAGCTGGCAGTGGGAGCCAGGGGCCTTGAGTGGGTGATAGCCCTGACAGGTGAACTCTCTGCCTGCCAAATCACTCTGAGCCTGCAGAAGGTAGACCGCCGGCGAAGAGCGCGGGTCCCCCAGAGACTGCTGATGTCTGTCCAGCCAGCTCAGCATTGCAGGAGGTTCACCTCCAGGCCACTCACAGCTCAGCATGATGAACTGGTCACCTACTGTGGCTGTGGTCCGGCAGGTTGGGTTCCCTGGAGGTTCCCCTGGAAAGGAGTGATAGGATCAGTGTGGCCCTGTGGGAAGAGGAGGGGCTTGGCAGGCCCACCTCTCCCCAGCTAATTCCTCCACTCAACTCTTATTCCTCATCATTTACCCAGGGCTGACCTCGTGGCAGAACAAAGATGTGAACGCACACTAAGTAGCTAGTATATAAGTTGGTGAGTACTAGATTACAGGTAGAAAAACAGTGATGGTAAGGGCCGTCTTTGAAGACAAAATCACATTGGAACTCTGTCTTGGGTGTGGTTGTACTGAGGAAGATACATTGGCAGAGAGAGCTCTGAAGGTCTGTTTCCAGATCAACATGTAACAGGCAGAAACAGAATGTAAGGTTGAGGGTGTCACAGGCCAGGGCTCCAAGTGGGAACTGAAGAGAGCAGGAAACTGAGAACTAAGTGTTACCATCTCCTTGTTCCCTGAAATGTCTGGGAGTCAGAAGTCCAGGCCTTAATCCAAGACCCCAGTTCCCTCTAGATGCCCCCTGATTCGTACCCACACCTCCTGGAATACCAGCATTCTGGGTGTTACCTGTGTCTACTTACAGAGAGTGACCCTGCAGAAAATGGGCATGGCCAAGGTTGGGTGCTGTCCCATGCACGTGAAGATGCTGCCGTTTGGAAGTCCGGTGGCTGGATAACTCCAGGTGACATTGCTGGGGGCAGTCGGGCCCATCCCTTGGGGCCCTGCCCAGTGAAGTTGGGCATTTGGGAAACCCCCAGTCCAGTTGCATAGCAGGGTCACACCTCCAAGGGTAGGGAGCACAGCACAGGAGGGCTGCCCCTCAGGGGGATCTGGGTAGAGAGGTGGGTGAGAAGGAGCTGAAGCAGCTCCCTTGCCGATGCCCAGCAAGCCAGGCCCAGGTTGGGACACGGAGAAGTGAGTTGACAAAGGAGAGGGAAACAGGCAAGTGAGGGTTGGTAAAGAAAATGCTAAACCTTCAGGCCAAGGAACAAGGAGTTGAAGGGTAGGCAGTTCAGAGTTCCTGTGGGATCCCAGAGGCCCCTGTGAAAGGCCTTTGGTTTTCATCTTTGCCCCTGGGCATCTGGCCTCACTGTTATTGCAGCACCCTTCTCTGTGCCTCAGTCCAGGGCCTTGAGACCATGGGAATGGCAGCTTTGGAAGGGGACTATGGAAAGCTAGGAGCTTCCCCTCTCCCAGCCTCTTCCCGTGGTCTCCCTTAAGCCTTTCTCTAGTTCTCCAGACACCCCTTACCCCACTGCCAACAACTTTGACACCACGTCCCTCCGATAGCTGGAGGCTGCCAGTGCACATTCAAGGCTAAGCTCCAGGTCTGGGTTCCCTCCCCACAACACTCACAGTAGATGGTGAGCTGCACAGTGGTCTGCGTGTGGGTATCTAGATGTCGGTTGTGAGCCAGGCAGGTATACAGGCCTGTGTGGGCGCGGCTAGCGCTGGCAATGACGTAGGTGGGCCCAGTGTGGATCTGAGAGTCATCACGGAACCACACATAGTGACTGGGTGGATTGGATGCAGCCAGGCAGCTCAGGATCACCTCCTCCCTCTCACTGGCCCAGAACCCGTCCTCAATGAATCCCAGTGGCTCCACAGTAATCACAGGTTTGTCTGGACCATCTGGAGGACAAGGAGGGTCCATCACACCTCTCCATCCTTTGTCTTTTCATTCACTCATGCTATTGTTGCTGATTCTCTTCGCCCATTCCAGGAGCACGCAGTACACAGCAGCTGTCCGTAAGCCCTGTGCTGGAGCCTCCTGTCAATCACAGACTGGGAAGGGTGAGCCAGCCAGAGGCACAGTACAGTCCATAGTGGGAAGGACCGGCTAGCGGCAGGAGTCGCACACTGTGAAAGCTGAGCTTGGACTGCAGGGTTGGGCCGAAGCAGGGAGCCTACTAGGCAGATGAGAACGAGGTCAAATAACTGCTTGCTCTAGGTGTCTGGGACTGAGGTATTATCATAGGAATGTCTGGCCACTCCAGACTCCAGAGAGAAGAAAACATGGGACAACATTCTGAGCATAAACCTTACAGACAGCCCTATTCACTCTGCTGGGTGCCAACCTTCTCTCCTGCTCCAAAATTAGGATCTCCACTCCTGACATCCTCTCCAATTCCCAGAGGAGATGGGAGTCTCTGCCAGCCTCCATTCTGCTTCCACTCCTTTCCCTAGATATCCTGCTCTCTTCACGGCTCCATGTCTGCAGTCTGTAACCCCCACACACTACCTAGTTTATGGCTGATAGGGCGCCATCAGTCCCTGCTCCTTAAAAACTGGGGACCACTGGGCCAGATGACAAACTCTTGAATATCAAGAGGTAGAGGCAGGAGAATCAGGTGCTCAAGTCTAGCCTGGGCTACATAGTGAGTTTGAGGCCAGCCTAGAGACAAACAAAAACAAAAACAAAAACAAAAAAAAACAAAAAACAAAAAATAAAAACAACAAGCGAATGAACCAAACTCTCTAGACTACCACTGCTCTACAGATGCATGGGGCCATATGAATTTAAATTCTAATAGTCAACTCTTAGTAAAAATAACCAATCAAATAAACCACACCAGGTTTCATTTTAATACTTATGTTTATCCAAATATATTCAGGACGTTATTTCAATAGCTACTTAATCTAAAAGTTACTGCTCTGCTATTTTGTATTTCCTCACTCCAAGTAAGTTTTCAAAATCATGGATGTGATTTGCCCTTGTTAGTAGAGCTCAAATTGGCCCTGTTCTCAAGTGATCGAAGACACACGTGTGGCCATCGTACTGGACACTGGAGCAGCTTTGTCTTTCTTCAGCCTTCACCTTCTGGCTTCTAACCGGCACTCTCAGCCTCAACTTTTGGGCCAACTTGCTGTCCTCTCTACTCTATGGCCCTTTTCCCTGCAACCCCAGGGGTCCACTGACCAGTTAGAGCCCTGTGTAATCAACACAATGACCCATTTTCAGGCTCATCCCCATCTTGTAAGTAAGGTTCTGACTATGCAGACGCCCTTTCCCCGGGGGAGTGGGGAGGGGAAATCATGACTTTCAAAGGTTAAAAACCTTGACATGAGAGGCATTTTGGGCCATGATGGGAAAATCATCGTCTGCAGCTTGCCCTTTGGAATCTGTGGAAGGCTGGGGCACACTTGTGAAAGAATTTGGGGAGTGGAACCGGAAGAAAACTTGGGTAGGTAGGGGGCAGCCAGTGTCCCAAGTTCAACTCACAGATGACATCTAGGAAGGCGCCATCACTGCTCAGCTGGTTGACGGCATTGCTGGCACTGCACACGTACCAGCCTAGGTGCGTCCGATTGACTGGATCTAGCTGGAGCCTCGGCTCGGAAAGACCCACCAGGACCTCGCCAGAGCCTTGGGGTGTGTGATGGTGCCAGGAGAAGGTCAATGGCTCTGTGCCCTCCCTCACAGCACACGTGGCCACCACGGAGAGTCCTTCTACCGGGGATGAGTCATTCAGTTGCACCCGAGGCTTGGACACAGGCACTGACCAGACGACAGAGAAGCCTTGGGTTTGTCACATAGACCAATGTCCAGTGGACCTTGCCCTGTTGTCCATGGGCTTGTCCAGTCACTTAATCTGGAACATCCCTTCCTCCAAATCCCAGGTTTCCTCACTCCCAGGAAGAGCTACCCTTTAAATCTGGGGCATACCACATGCAAAGAAAATGGGAAGTCATGCAAAGAGATACAAAACAGCTGACAGGTCAGCCTAAGACTGGCAAAAACCAGATCTGGTGCTTTACCCAGCACGGTGAGTGTGAGGTACAAGTAGGTGGTATGGACCTGGCCACCAGACACGAGCAGGGTCTGGCATAGAAAGTGGCCATGGGCACCCTCTCGGAGTTCCTCTATCACCAGGCTGCTGTTCCTCAGACTCACGACCCCCAGAGCTGACGCCCCAGACTCTATCCTTGTAGAGGCTCCATTGGTGACTGCTATAGGCTGGAGAACCAGGGAACCCAGTGGAGTGAAGCTCCAGAGGACCGCGATGGGGGCAGGACCGGGTCTGCAGTCTAGCTCCACTGAGCTGCCCCGTACTCCTTGGAGAGACACATCCTCCTCCCTGGGGTTGTTGGGGGTTGAGTGGGGTTGGCCTGGGAACACAAGAGACAACCACGGTGTCTGTGCTGACCTAGATTCCAGGGTGCACTCCCCCTCATTTCCTGGAGCCTGATTCTTGTTCTGTAGGCCCAGGCAGACCAGTGGGGTTCAAAGAGTCTGTTGGGCTATTTCTGGGGCTTGAAGGTAAGAGATAATCCCTGAGGAAGCCTGAGGGAATTCCTTGATTAGATGCTAACTGATGTAGAGAGGTGTCCTTCTGCCAGCCTGCTTTCCCCAACATCCATCCATCAAACCATCTAAGAGTACAAACCCATGGCCTCCACCTCAAATTAATGAGTAGGAATCCTATAGTCTGAGAAGGGTCCCAGAGACCAGGAGTCTAATTTTTTTTGTTTGTTTTTTGTTTGTTTTTAAGATGAGACAGGGATGGAGGAAGACCTGAGTGTCACTCACCTGAGGCCCCTGGATGCAGAAGACAGAAGAGCATCAGCAGCCGGCAGCTGAGTGGTCCCTGATCCGCACTCACACCCACCATGGCCCCATCAGGGCACCTGAGGGTCCTGCCTAACTTCTGAATCTCTCTCTTCAGGGCACAAGTGTCCTGAGAGGATGAGGATCAGGATCAGGTTGCCAACCAAAACCCTCCTGATACCCCTGCTCTCCTATTACCTTCGTTGCCCTGATAACTCATGAATTATTTACCTGATAATTCACTCTATCCATAAGGTAGGGAGGAGAGGACCTGGCTGAGAGGACGATGGGCCCCTGCATTTCTAATGGAATGGTATCAGAGAGTATCACTGAATGTGGCGGTGAATAAGGCCTCCTGCCCCATTCCAGCCAACTGCTCGACCCTGGCCTTCCCAGGAAGGGCACCGATAAGTTCAACACATTGATGGGTGGCCTTTATCCCTTCCTGGGTTGTTCCCACATTTGTAGCAAGAGGTGTAGAAGAAGGAGCCAAACATGAATGAAGGACTATGGGATTTCAGGAAGTTTCCAGCTTTTTGGAACTTTGGTAACTCTATAGAAAAATGAGATTATACTCTAAGTTATAATATATTGTGAACATTGCATGAAAATTTATATTAGTGTGTTTCAAACACTTAGATTTTGGTAATGTCCTATTTCTTGATTTGGGTAGGGCCATAGTTCATAAAGCCTTAAGTTTTTATGCACCTTATGTATATCACACACATGTGCATGTTGTACACACACACACCTGCCTACCATGCAGTAGATGCACCATTTGTGCTCCTGGCTAAATTTAACTGATGAAGTGTGGCATCTGGAACTGGAGTAGGACTCAACATTTTCTCCAGGGTTCTCTGATTCCTCATCTTGTGTGTCTCCTATCATGTCCTGCTGCCCTCATGGTCTTTGAATGACAGTCTGAGATGGGGTCAGATTTTTCCATCCTCTGTGACAGGGTTGAGGGGAGGGTGAGATTCATGGACCCCAGAGAGAAGGGAGATCTGATGTCGGGTGTCAGGTTCTGGTGACAGGATCAGTGTCCAGGCAAGTGCTAGGCAGGCTTTTCTTGGGTTCATATATACTCTTTATGGTACATTGGCCTTTCTCAATTTGCCCAAGGATAGTAGCCCAGAGAACAGTCTGTCTTTCTGGCCTAACCCATGGCCAAGGTCTCGTATGCTCTCTTGGAGTTGTGAGACCCTAAGCTCCTCAGCTCAGGTAGTGAACAGAATAGTAGGAGGTCCCTGAGACTCAGATTCCAATTATGTAGTGAAGACAGGTGTGCCTGATCCTAGAGACCAGTTTGTATGGGTCACTCATTTTGATCTCCATGTTACTCCAAGTCAGAATTGTCAGAACCCCATTAGATGCTGGGGAGATTGCACAGTATTTAAGCACGCGCCATGCAAACCTGAGAACTGGAGTTTGGATCCCCAGAACCCATGTAAATGTCATAGGGGCACCTGTAATTCCAACATCAGAGACAGAGACAGAGACAGAGACAGAGACAGAGACAGAGCAAGCTCACTAGTGAGATGAGCTCTGAGTTTGATGGAGAGATTCTGTCTCGTTGAATAAGACTGGATGAGGTTTATTCTTGACATCAACCTTGGGCTTCCATTCACACAGGCATTGCCCCCTACATGTGTGCTTCCTCAAATGAACATGCACAGGGCGGCGGGGGGGAGTTCATGAGGACACACACACACACACACACACACACACACACACACACCTAAAATGGAAAAAGAAAAGCAATTAGGTATGCTTTGGGAACGTAGAGTGGAGGGCCTTGTACTACCTTCCACTCAAGGTATTCAGTAGCCTGTCTCTGGGGAGAATGTAGAACTGAGCCAATGTGAATAAGGAAACATTTACAGGGTGTTCCTGTCTGTGAGAAGGGTTTGTACTGCCCCAATATCTCTTTCTGTTCAAGGGGCAGCAGAATCACAGAAGATTCAGGTGGGCTTCTCAGTTCACACATGTTTTTAAAATAAGGGACACCATAGGTTAGAAAGTCAGGAAAACAGGCATATTCGTCAGTTTTCTCCAAGAAAAACAGAACCAATACGATGTGTGTATGCCTAGCGAGAGGCATTTTATTTCAAACTTTGTGTTGTGCTGACGATGGCACAGGGCCTTACACATGCTAGGCAAGCCCCTGAATGACACCCCAGCCCCTTAGGAGGAGATTTGTCACAGGACTCAGTTCATGTGCTTTTGTGGACTGACAAGCTGGGGTACACAAGACACTCGAGTTTCTGTTGGGAGTCTGAAGGCAGGAAAAGATGGATGGCATTGGCGCTTTCAGCAACTCCATGAGAAAGCTGTACTAGGCACACTTTCTAAACATGCTCAAATTCTGTCCACTTTTGTTTTCCATATGGCATATAGCTCTCCAGCTCTGGATATTTTCCACTTTGTCTCTGCGTACTCTGGCACGGTGGTTCACGCTGCCCAGCCAGGGGTCTGCAGAACCGCTGAATTCCTTCTCTTCTCATGGGAGTACTCCAAATCCTTCTAGCTGGGTACAGCATGAGGGTGTTGCTGCTCTTGTTAGGTAAACTGTGTTGGCTGTTAGGAAACAATTGCACTGCTGCATTTTGGGCCCTTACTCAGGCCCATGAGGAAGGCTGGGAAGACCTCCTTACATCTGAAGGGACACAGTTCTTTAAGCACTTCATTGCTTCTCTTGATTATGTAGCAGCATGAATGACACAGGCACCCAGGTTTCCACCCTCTTCCCTGCCACAGGCAATGGCTGCAGCTCACTGGCTGCTTAAACTTGAGGCCAGATAACTCCTGTCCTCTGACCTCTTGCCTTATACTCACCCCTGCCTCTTGGAGATAACTGCTGGCTTGTCCTTTGTGCTGTGTGCTTTGACCCAGCTCTCTGGCCTGTTGTAACCATTTTGGAACTTGACTCTGCAGTGTCGGGGCTTTAGAGAGAAGCAGAGTGTGGAAGGATGGGGACAGCTGGAGGAGAGGAAGCAGAGAGGAAGCTTCTGGAAGTTGATAGCTTTTTCATGTGCACCTTTTGGAAGCCAACATGAGGCCCTGGGGACACCAGCAGGAGATGAGCTGAAGAGCTGGAGAGGACACGGGTCAGAGGCTGCACACTGTCAGCACATCCTTGCTGTGCTCAAAATGGAAAGAAGGAAAAGAGGGACAGAGGACCAGCCAGAGTTACCGATCAGCCACTTTGTAAACTGCACCTTGGAGACCAGAGAGGAAATGAAGGAGGTCCTAGCTGGAGTGGCAGGGAAGGGGAGATGTGCAAGTCAGGGAAGGAAGGAAGGAAGGAAGGAAGGAAGGAAGGAAGGAAGGAAGGAAGGAAGGAAGGAAGGAAGGAAGAGAGAAGTGGAGGGTGTGACAGGAGCTAGCACACCTGCTGGGGCTGTGGGAAAGAAGGCCTTGTTCCTGGTGCCAGAAGTGTCTGGAAATTAATAACCTTCCACCGGCTCGCAGTCCCAAGAGCCTCTTCACACCAGGCCTTTCCTGGGCCACTTACTGTAAAGCCTTCCCTTTCTCTACCTCTGTTTCCCAATAGGTTAAAAATGTGATTACAAGGCTGGTGGGTAACCCAGTGAGAGAGAGTGTGCTTAGCTTATGCAAGGTTTTAGGTTCTGTCCTCAGTAAAACACACACACACACACACACACACACACACACACACACACATTTTCCTTATTCATTTGAATCAGTTTTTCCTCTGTAACATAATTTATTAGATAATATCAGGAAATTATTATTAATTTGATTATGTGAAGTAATATTTCATGGCTATGTATTGTATGTATTTTAAAACAAATATTAAAGTATCCATTGATTAAATAATAGTGTATTTTATATACCTTAAAATACTTGTGCAAAAATAAACTCAATGATGTTTTAGCCATGTGTCCAGTCCTACACTGCCATGAGATTAGGAACAAAAGTTAACATTTACCTAATTTTTTTTTAAAAGTCGGACTCTATGAAGTAGGTGTGTGAGGTGTATTGGGGGAAGAGTTGGGAGCAAGGCCAAGTCTTGGGGGTCGTTAGAGCAGAGATGAGGAGGTTTTCTTCCTCAGAGGTCAGGTGGCACCCAGGAGAGGATGACCCTGGGGAATGCAGGCCATGGCCCAGAGGGACAGAGAAGTGAATGCCTTCCTCAATGCCCAGTCTCACCCCAGGCAGGGACAAAGAAAGTGTCAGCCTGGATGGAGGTGGTGGGGTTAGAGGCCTTTCTGTGGTATCTCCCATGTGTCTTAGTCTATTGCAGAAGAGCAGAGATGGTGTTTAGAAAGTTGTGGGACTGGGATGTTTATGAATAAGGTGTTGGCTGGCTGGTGTTGCCCTATTCCTTTAATCTCAGCACTTGGAAAAGAGAGGCAGGTGGATCTTTGAGTTTGAGGCCTGCCTTGTCTACAGAGTGAGTTCTGGGACAGCCAGGGCTACACAGAGAAACCCCAAAACCAAATTAAACACACACACACACACACACACACACACACACAAGATCAAGGTGCTGGAAGGCTTGGCTGTCTGGCAATGGCTGCTCTCTGTTTCTAAGACTGTGTCTTGATGCTTTGTCTCAGGGCAAGGGGTTGGGGGAATGAGTGCCATGTTCTAATGTGGCAGAAGGCAAAGGGCAAAAAGGAATACACTCTCTTCACAAATCCCTTTTGTAAGGACACCAATCCCATTTCAAGTGAAAGAGTCCTAACCACTTTTTAAAAAGCCCATCTCCTAATACTGTTGCCTTAGCAACATATAACTTTTGGAGACCTCTTCAAAATACAGAAATGAACCTCCTAGATTCTGGCAGACATCAGAAGGGAGAGGAACCCTTCCAATATTCTGTTTGATTTTAAGGAAATAAAGCAATGTGTGTTTTTGCACACGTAAGTTTGTAGAGTAAGAGTCACTTTGCTGTGATTGGCATTGCTGTCATTACTATCAAACAGCATGGGCTGTCACATTAGGTCTCAGTGGGTGTTAAGCACTGCTTGGTGCCAACAAAATGTCCAAGTTTCTTACCCCAGATGTCAGCTGCCAGGCTCTTCCCTGGATAGAAGCAGCAGGGGCTTCACTTTAGGCCTGAGGTGATAGTATGGGGGGCAGTTATTTTTGTGGTAAAAGGCCAGTTTAGAAGACCACGCTCAGGTTAACATCGGAACTGAATCCAATGAGTATCTGTGTGCACAAAGCAGACGGGCATCCATCAAGGCCTTTGACTGTTGGCCAGGCACCTGGGAGAAAAAAACCGGAGTCCATAGGAACCTGCAGTCTCTCTCAATCTTTCAGCACTGGCTGCCTTCTCTCTCTTTTCAAAGCCCTCCCCCTCAACCTGGCCCGGTGTTCCAAGTTTTTTGGCTAAGGCTAAGGAAGGAGTAGGGAGTTCCCAGAATGTCTCCGTAGGCTTCAGGGGGAGGCTTGGCAACTGGAAATTGTCAGCCGTCTCCTCGGTAACTAGCAGCCAAATAATTCTGGGAATGGAAGAGGGAGGGGGAGCTGTGTGCAGGACAGCCAAGAGAAGCAGCTTTCAGCCCCAGAAAAACCTCAATTCCTCATTACTTGTGCCAATTGGATCCTGTCAGGAGATAGAAACCATTCGTTAGCTGAAAAAGAACATTTAAACATAAGGAATTGATAACAAGGCCCGGGGTTAATTAGGTAAGGGGAGGGTAACAAGTGAAGGCAAAGGTATAGAAAAGCTATACGTGCGAGCACGCCTCCCACGCTCAGGGTTGGAGAAAGCAGAGCAGAGGTTCTCAAGCAAGGGACCTCTGAAGAGGGGATTCCACTCAGTTGGTGGTGGTGTCCTGGAGTGAGAAGGAAGGGCTTGTGTGTACCTTGAGTAACCTGCCCCAGCCGCTGGTGTTGGAGTCATTTGGGTGGGAGTATAGGGGTGATGGCTGTGGGTCATAGGGCAGATGCTGAACGAACAAATGTGGAAAGTCTGCAGACTGGATTCACCTGATGCTGGAGGATGGGCCCGCAGCTGCTGGGATGAGGGAGGCACCTTTGCGGTGCTACTTGCTGGGAGCATTAGGAGCCTGATCAGCTTTCCGCTCCAGCCTGCACACTCCCTCTAGTGGCTGAGACCAGGAAGGAGCAGCTGGAAGAGCAGAAATAAGCTTATCAGGGGCCAAGCTCAGTGTTAGAAGCTAAATGTAGAGAATATACACTCAGGGCTGAGAAACAAGAGCCTGTTGTTTACCATGGCTGGAAAGTTGGGTCCTGAAGCCTTGTTGCTTATAGAAAGAGCAGTGATGTGCATAGTAGGTGCTGATTCCTGAAGAAGCACACGAGGAGGTATGAACAACCCCTCAACCTCCACACCCTGAACCTGGCTTGTTTTGAAGGGTTGTTGGCATTCACAGGTTCTTAGAGCTGGAAAGAATTTAAGCTCGTTTTACATTTACTTGTTTAAGTATTTGCTTTTATTTATTTTAAATTATGTAAATGTGTGTGTACATGTGTGCATATGTACTTGTGTGCCTACATACAAATGCAGGTGCCCTCAAAGGTTAGGGGTGTCAGCTTCCCCTGGAACTGGAGCTAGAGGGAATTGTGAGCTGCCTAATGTAGGTGCTAGGAGTTGAACCTAATCCCATGGAAGAGCAAGAAGTACAGCTGAGCCACACCGTGTGTGTGTGTGTGTGTGTGTGTGTGTGTGTGTACATGAGCCTGCACCACGGCATGTGAAATTGAGGCCTTTGGGAGTTGGGTTATTAGATGTGATGGCAAGCTTATTCTCTGAGCCATCCCTCAGTCCCAAGAATTGTTTAATAGTAATGATAAAAATAACAGCAGCCAGACACTCTCTCCTGATGCAAGAAGGTTTTAGGAAAAAAAAAAAAACAATAAAATCATCTTGAACAAATCATAAGTTAAAAGTAAAGGTCAAAAAGAAAAAGACAGATCAATATCAACTTGGGATAGTTAAAGAACCAAGTTCAGAAATACATACCAATGCACACAGCTGATAGAGAACAATAAAGGAGGGATTTCAGCCACAGCTTATTCAAAAATTGTGCAAGCACAATTAACCATGTCTGCATTTAAAAAATAGCTGAAATTTCCAGCTCTTCTTATTTTAAAGAGATGCAGGATTTAAATGTTAGGAGACTAACAATCTAGAGTTTGAGATTTTTCTTTTTTTGAGATTTTTCTAAACCAAATAGTAAATCTGAACTCTACAGACCAAAAGGAAGATAGCAGATATACACAGACTGGAGAAAATATTTCAACATATATCATGAATAAAGGATTAATATCTACAATACACACAGCAGTCCTTACCCATCTATAAGAAAGGACTATAACCTAGAAGAAAAAAGGGCAAGAGACATGGATAGGTGATTTATAGACAAGAAAACCCAAATGGCCAATGAATTTATGAAAATCTGCTCTAACTCATGAATAGTCAATGAAATGCAAATTTTAAAAATGTGATACCATTTCTCATGTACCAGTGGACTTAGACTGAAACTTCAGAATGATCACACCTGGAGCTAAGGAAGTTGAGAGAAAACAGCACCAGGTCACCCTTTTGAGAATGGTACTGATCAAAGCATATGAAAACTAAAAATATGAATCATTTTGGCCAATTTAAACAAAGTCTGGGAATTAAGCCACAGGGGGAAAAAAGTAAATATATATATATATTGCAGTATAGTAATGGCAGAATGATATACATATGTCCATATAATGTAATATTTTGTATGTGTGTGTATGCATGTTCACATGGACACAAGTGTGAACGCAGGTATGAGTTCATGCATGTAGCTGCTTCAAGTGAATCCAAATTATTTTTTGAAGCAGAGTCTCCCACTGGCCTGGGGTTCACTGAGGAGGGTGGAATTGTGTCTGCACCCCCAGAGGGGGCTGGGGTTAAAAGTGCAGTTTTTCACATGGATTCTGGGCATCAAACTCAGGTTCTCATGTTTGTGCTGCAAGCACTTTACTGATTAACCTATCTCTCTAGCTCTTATATAATATACTATTGTGCAATTATTAAAACAATAAATCACAGAAAGGCAAACGCTGTATGATTTCACTGATATGAGGTCCCTAGAGGAGTCATATCATAGAAATGGAAAATTGAGTGGTGCTTGCCAGGGTTTGGGAAGAAGAGGCAGCAGGGAATTATTTAACTGAGAGAGAATTTCAGTTTTGCAAGAGGGAAACATTCTAGAGATGGGTTATAAAATCACATGACTATACTTAAAACAGGCCTGTCTCAAAAAACCCCACATATATATATGCATATATATACATATATATACATATACATACACACACACACATACACATATACATATACGTGTGTGTGTAAGATGGTAAATTTTACTTCATATGCATATCACATTTTTTTTTTCAAGACAGGATTTCTCTTTGTAGCCTTGGCTATCCTAGAACTTACTCTGTAGACCAGGCTGGCCTCGAACTCACAGATCTGCCTGCTTCTGTGTCCCAGCGCTGGGATTAAAGGTGTGCATCACCATCACCTGGCACAGATCACAGTTTTTTAAAGAGAGCAAATTGAAGTGAAATTTTTGTTAAACCAACGGTGTGGCATTTGTAGAAATAACTGACAATAAATGTAAGTCTGTGCCAGCTGGGTGGTGGAGACCTACCAGCTGGAAGGTGTCTTCTGATGGCATAGCCAGGGGCTCCTGGCAGAAGCTGATGTTGACCTGAGCTGGCTAACTCTGTCAGGTTTGGTGGCTAAGCATCTTTTTAAACAGGCTCCTACCCTGATGTTCCCTCATCTCAATCCTCCTCCCCCAGTGCTAGGCCCCCACAGGTTCTATAGGGCCAGTCAAGGCCCACAGCTGTTTCCAATATTCTACACAAACTTTATTGAAATGAGAAGCCCAGTTTATCATCCCTCAGGCCCAGCTATTCCTGATTAGGTGCAGATGACTGGACGGGCAGTGGGTGGAGCCAGCAATCAAAGAGGAGATTGTTCTGAGCCAGGAGGTGAGAGGGGCAGGAGTCTGGGGAGCTGAACCCCAAAGGGAGTCCCAGGCAACCAGGTGAGGATGGGTGGCATTCTCCAGCTGAGGGGAGAAAGACATGGCGGGGATGAGGCAATGCAAGGGTCACTGCTTAGTGGCTTCTCCTCTCTGACCATATCTTCCTTAATGGCCTCCTAACCTCTTTCAAAAGGCATTTCCTCTATCAGCAACACCTTCCATTTCCAGACAACCATGACTATTTTTGCTTTCAGCTCGATGCCCTGACAGTAGACCTTTTTTGGGTGTGTATGAAAGGACATCTTTATCTTCTTAGCCTGTCCACCATTCTACTCAAATGCTGAAAATAACATAGATAAAAGGTCTTAGATGTGGAGACAAGGGGACAATAGGACAGATTGTTGGAAGCATAGGGTTCATTAGAAGAGTGATTAATGCCACAGACAGCAGAAAGGAGGGGGCTCTGAAGGGAGAAAATCAGAACCCACGTGGCAGAAGAATGTGGGGGGGTCCTCCTTATATTTTTCTGTGGATGGGGGTAGTTTCAGAGCTGAGACCTGCAAGCCAAGCTCTCTGCTTCCCAGGCAGGAAGTAGGAAAGGTGGGAACAGGTGGTATGGCCAACCAATCCTGCCTTTGATGTGAACTCACTTCCCCAGGTGAGAAACCCTGGAAGTCTGTTAGCCAGAGATTCAAGATGTTTCTGTAGGGAATCTGTCCTGGTACCTGAAAGGGGAAGGGTTGCTGTGTCCTGAGCAGCAGCTGTATTCTAACAATGCGCTCCTTCAGACGGTTCCAATGTTGATCTCTCAAAGCGGTTGTTCCCTGAACAACAGCCCTTACCGATCGCTACTCTGTTTTATGCAAAGACATTCTATGCCATGCTGCTGTAACACTGGTCCCTCGCCAGATGCAGCCATTTAAAGTGAAAACGAGAAATCCCATTTTTAGTCATGCTCACTACATTTCAAATGATCAGCTGTTGCAGTGTAGTGACAAGTCAAGAACTAGGAGCCGGGCCTACTGTTGCACACCTCTCAGCACTTGGGAGGCAGAAGTGGGTGGATCTTTGTGAGTTCGAGGCTAGCCTGGTTTACATAGTGACTTCCAGAATAGCCAGAGGTACATAGTGAGACCCTGTCTCCACAAAATCGGTCAAGCACTCAAACAACCGACCAAACAGAAAAAGAAATAGGAAGGGTCTTTTGTTTCACCCTGATTGCAACCTAACAAGTTAGTCTGCTAGTTTCAGGGATGCTGGGGAAGACACTCGTGGGCCTGAGGCAAAGGGATTTCCAGGATAATCAGCAGCTAGAATGTCATTTTCTTGCCCACTTCCCTGAGATCCACCCCATGGTATGTGAAGACAGCCAGCCCATGGCCCCACATGTGATGGGTTTCTACACTGGAAAGGACCCCTGAGTTTAGGAAACGTGTGTCTATTGAAATTGAGAAGAGAAACGCTGCCCTTTGCTCTGGAGGAAGGTTCTTCTAAGGCTCCGGGTTTCAGATAACTTACCTTCAAATGTTCCAGATACAGTCAAGGCTTCTGCCTTTAAAAATCTTAGAGCTGGGAGCGGTGGCACACACCTGTAAGCCCAGCACTCAGGGAGGCAGAGGCAGGCAGATCTCCGTGGGTTTGAAGCCAGCGTGGTCTATAAAGCAAGTCCAGGACAGCCAAGGCTACACAGAGAAACCCTGTCTTGAAAAACCAAAGGAAAAAATTATAGATATGTAAGAGACCCACTGGAGAATTGTTTCCTAACACAGTTCAGGTGTGGCGCTTTCCCATCATTGTAGACTAATCTTGAGAGAACTGAGGTAGGAGAGGGGTGCTCAACTATTTGCTGGTTCTCCCCTCACTACTGAATTTTGATCCAAGAGGACACAGAAAGGTGAGGAGGCATTCTGTGCTGGGCTGTGTAGACAACAAGGTGTTTGCCCTGATGAAGCAGCCCGTTCACATTACTCCTCTTTCTTGGGCAAACTGTAAAAGGCTGCATCTGATTTCTCAAGCTCTGTCTTCAAAATGACCCCCGAGAGAAGGGGCATGTAGGAAATGGCCAACAGCTTTGGCAAAGACTCGGAGAGAAGGTAACAGAGCAATGCTGGAGTCACTGGGACATGCAGATATGACAACCAGAACACACTAGTGCGGTCTATACTGGCTACGAGGCTCTCGGCTGGTATTATGATCACCTGTAGGGGCTGAGAAAAAAAGATGGTAGGCCTCACCCCAGGGTTTCTGCTTTAGGTGGTATGTGCTGGGGTCTATGAATTTGTATTTCATGTGTGTGTACGTGTGTACATGTACTCATGTGGCAGTCAGAGGCTGAATATAATGAAGACAGGGTCTCTTCATTGAACCAGCATAGGGTACCATTTCATTTAAGCAGGTAGGTAAGTGATTTCCCACTAACTCCACCCACCAATCGTCAGCCTCTAGGATCTGTGTCTGCCCTCTGTTGCTGGGATTACTGATGGATGCTCTTATGTGGGTGCCTGGGGAATCTGAACTCATAATCCTCATGTCTGTGCGGCAAACACTCTACCTAGAGCCATCTTCCAGTCCCAGAGTTTCTATTTCTAGAGCATTCTCAGGTGGCGCCGAGGCTGCTGCTCTGGAGACAAGGAGACTCCCACTGCTGGAGTCTGACTTTTACCCTGTGTTCATAGACCTGGTCACTCAAGAGAAGCATTCTGTTACTTACTTGGTTTAAAGCATGCTGGTCTGAGAATGCATTTACCTGGGCATTTCTATGAAGACCAGCAAAGATGCAAAGTAGCTGAAGAGTCATTGGGGTTTGGGTAGTATTGATGCAGGAGAGATCTGAGCAGGCGCAGATCTCTGCATGAAGTCACTCATTGTCTCACATTCATTTATAAAGTGGCACAAAGTGTCCATGGCGCCTCTCAGAACTCATTTTCTTTGAAGACAGCACCGCTCTTTCTCTTGGATCTCTTACAGACACTGGCATGTGCTCAGTTACCCCAATTCAAACAGCTGCAACAGTTCCAGGTCCCCCAGCCTTCATGGAGGATTCTGGCAGAGAGAACCAGGCTCAGCATGGGGCAAGAGTGGAGGGTTATACAGGTGGGCTTGGATGGGCAGATGTAGAACCTGGACTCTAGCTAATGCTCTTAAAAAAAAATGTGCATGGGTGTTTTGTCTGCCTGTATGTCTGTGTATACCACATGAGCACCTGGTGCTCATCAGATCCCCTAGAAACTAGAGTTACAGACAGTTGTGAACCACCATATGGATAATGGAAACCTGCCCTAGGTCCTCTGGAAGAAAAGGCTGAGTCATCTCCCCAAAACCCTTTCTATGCTTTTGTAGTTCTGCTTACTTAAGATGACACCAAAGCTTCTTGGCAAATAGGTCCCAGGGATTGAACTCAGATCAAGAGGGAAAAAGGTCCCTCCAAGCCATCTTGTCAGCCTACATGAGAGCAATGGGTCTTGCTCTGGCCCCAAAAGTACAACCAGGAGGAATTCATGCTCCTTTTGCTGGAGCTACCGACCTTGTTCCAGGGTTTAGTGATATAATGATAACAAGTCATCAGGAAAGAAGACATAATATGGCCTGGAACTTGTGGCAGCCCCCTGCCTCTTTACCTTGCAGCTAGGGAGAACATTCTACAAGAGCCTTCCTGAAGGTAAAACTCAAAAGCAACTAGCCTTGCTCCTGTCCCAAAGACTGGTGACTGGGAGAGACAAGGTAGGGGCAGACAGCCTTCTAAGTGAATCCCCATAAGTGAACCATGCTCTTGGCTGTGTCCCCTTGACTTCAACTGGAGTTTCCATCACATTATTCATTCCTAGGTCTCTCTGCCCCCTGCCCACCTCGATTTAATGATCTCAGATAGACATAAAAACGGGCTGAGCTCAGAGTAAGTGACTGAGACATGAACATTGCCTCAGGTCCCCATGGACCCCAGCTGGGTACCAAGCCGTCCTAGGCTCCACTTTGACAGGATAAAGTGAGCTCATTTATTCAGTTATTTTAAGTGAGCTAACAGGAAGCCATGCCAGAACACCAAGACATAAATCTTTCCTAGAACCCAGATTCGCTGCCAAACACCTTGGATAAAATTTTCTGCTTGCTCAAGACAGTTTTCCCACCCCTTATAAAAGTGAGGAGAGAAAAAAAAATACTAAAAAAAACCTAAGGCAATGGGGGTGGGGTGGGCAGAGTGAAGGTTGTGCTAGCAAGTTCTGGGAATGACGACGTTGTCAACACTTTAGTCACATATAAATTTTTCCAATAAGAAAGGAAAAAATTTTATTCTTCAGTGCTAGGGATCGAACACAGGGCTTTACACTTAGCACTCAACCACGGATCCCCACACACACTCTCTCTCCCTCTCTCCTTCTCTCTTTTGGTCAAGGTCTCCCTTTGTAGCCCAGGCTGGCCTCAAATTCATAATCTTCCTGTCTCAGTATTCCTAGTGCTGGGATTACAAGCCTGTGCCAGCATTTTCAATTTAATCAGAGGTCTATGTGTTTGGTGAGTACATGTACATGTGTGATGTGTGCAAGTGTGTGCTCCTAGAAACTGGAAGTTAGGGCCTCACACATGGCAGGCTCTACAGCTGAGCTAATCTCTAGCTGTCCTTTGCCCCAACCCTCTTTGGGATAAGGTCTAATCTGCCCAGACTGGCATTGAACTTGTGCTCCTCCTGCCTCAGGCTCTCAAGCAGTTAGGGTTATAGCCCTGTATGAACGGATCCATCAGTCAGATTTTAAAAATACTGTTCTTGGAAAATGTTGAAACAGCATTGGTCAGCTGGTTGAACTATGCTTCTTCTCCCGCTTCAGGCTCTTTTGGTACTGGTGGGGCCGCTTGTTACATGTCTTTTTTAAAAATTATTTATTATACATTTGAGTGCTCTGTCTTCATGCATACCAGAAGAGGGAATCAGATCCCATTACAGATGGTTGTGAGCCACCATGTGGTGCTGGGAATTGAACTCAGGACTTCTGGAAGAGCAGCCAAGTGCTCTTAACCACTGAGCCATCTCTTCAGCCCCAATAATCTTTGCTTCCTTCCTTCCTTTCTTCCTTCCTTCTCCTTTTTTTTGAGATATGGTCTATGTAACCCTGGCTAGCCTGGAACTTACTATGTAGATCATTTTGACGTTGAACTCAGAGATCCCCCTGCCTCTGTCTCTCATGAAATTAAAGCTTTATGCCACCATACCTAGATGTGATAAAAAAAAATCTTAATGCTTCCAGAGTATAGTAAAAGTCAAGCAGGCTATTCCCAAACATTTTGAAACTCTTCCTAGACAGAATCACCCCTCCCCCTCCCACACACCAGCTTCTCAGAGAAAGGCAGGTGAGTGCTGTTCCACAACACAGGCTCCATGGTGCTGTGAGATCTATTGCTTTCATCCTCTTTGACCAAGAGCTTTCTTCAGTTTCTGTTCTTTGCGGTAGATAGCAACAAGCATGTAGAGCATCACCCATAGCCACACAACTCCCGTAATATGTCAAGCAGTTCTGTGTTCCCAAGCTTGTCTATAACCAAATACAGAAAGGCTTGAGGTATAATTGTGACAATGCTGCAACCCCTTCCTCCTTCTGAGGTCTTTCCAAGGTAAGCATTCTGAAACTAAAGTGTGGTTCAGAAGCTAACACAATCCCCAAGAGGCCTGTTTTCACACTGACATCAATGCTGCAAAATACAGCGATCTACACAAACCTCTTTTACACACAGGGGTTACCTGCTCTCCCCTTTCCCCTTTCCTTCCCGTGTCTGGGGAACACATGTTGAGGCCCTGGGTAGGGCACTGGTCCCAAAGAGAAGAAAATACAGAGCACATGGCTCTGCTGTCTCTTAAGCTGAGGGAACCTGAGCAGAGGCTGAAGCTGGTGGCATGGAGGCCTCACAAATGAAAGGGACTGCTGAGCTGGACAGGACAGGGAAGACAGGCCAGGACAGGTAAGGCCCCTTCCTCAAGTCAGGAGCTTGCTATTGGGGCCTCTAAAGATTATGTCCCCCCAGCTCCCCTCCATCGACAGCTACAGCCTATTGGCCCAGGTGTCTGTGTGTTTACACCTGGCATGGCTCCTGATGTTTCCTTAAGGGAGCATCAGTGTGAGGCCAACTGTATCTATGTAGTGATACATAGATGATACATGTATGTAGTGATACATAGATACAGTTGTCTCAAAACAAAACAAAACAAAAAACAAGATGTAGATTCTCCACAAAGTAATATGTAAACTACATTCATTATTACAGCCAAATGGATGTAACCAAAAATCTAGAGTATTTAGTTAAAAAGTTCTAAAATTAATCTTGAAGAATAAACAGGTGGGCAGGGATTATCTAAAAAAAAAATCTAGAGGAGAGAAATATTTAAAATACAGTCTATAATAGTTATTCTTAAAACTGGCATAAGAAAAACAAACTCATAAATTCCCAGAATCTCATGTGTTCAGGATATAGAAATATATTATGAAAATGAAGATAGTAGAAGAAAACTTCAAACAGATTTCTCAACAGGAGGTGTGGGAATTATTAAACTTATTGCTCATCCCTTCCTGCAGGATAGTGAATCCTGGTCCTCACACAGGCTGAGCTAAATCTGCAGTCTCATCGTTAGCTTTTATTTTATTTTGGTTAACTATCTTTTTAAGGGAAAAAAGTGGGATCAATTTTGATATGCCTCACACCGCATAATTAATCCATATTTCAGATTGATTAAAGCAGTGAAGGCATTGGCTGCCAAGCTGATAGCCTTAATTCAGTGCCTGGATTCCATGTGGTTGAGAGAGAGAACTGACTTCTGAAGATTGTCCTCTGACCTCCACATTCATACCATGGCATGGGAACACATAAACACTAAATAAATAAATGTGATCAAATATTAAAATCACAAAGTAACCTAGCATAAAATTAAATTTGTTTCTAAAGTAGTGTTAACATTTTAGACTAGACCAAAAAAATCACAAGATTATGAATGTATTTCATTACAAGATTAAATAATTAAAACATTTTAATTGTGTGTATGTATACTTAAGTGCAAGTGCCCAAGGAGGTCAGAGGCATTAGAAGTCCTGAAATTGAAGTTACAGGCAACTATGAGCTACCTGAGATAAGTTCTGAGAATTGAACTCAGGTCCTGTGCAAGAGTAGTACAGGTTCTTAACCTCTGGGAAATACAAGTTTATGTGGGACTGTAACCTAAAATGTAAAAGGCAGGCATATGGGAAAAATATATTTTCAATAAAAGGTTAATATCTTTATTGTATATGGAAGAACATCACATATGTATTTCACACACTTGATAAAAAATAACATTATGATAAGACAAATAATACTACTACAGATATTTTTCAAATGATGAATCATATACAAAGAAATACTCTAGTTTGCATGGAAAAGTATGTAAATCAAAACAAGGGAGCATGCAATCTGAAAATGAAGGTCTCACCTGATGTAAGGTGAGGAGAGACTGACAGTACAGTTTTGGCCGCAGGAAGCAGTTTGCTACTCTCTAGGACAGTCATAAAAATGCTCCAGCTTTTGATTTGGCACTCAAACTTAACATCTTTAATCCTAAGAAATAATCCGAACTGCTGTGCAGCATTACTTATAATGTTGGAAAGCTGGATACCACATGATCATGAACAGAGATTTTACGTGCATGTTTACCAGACAGGATACCTAGCCAATTATAATTACATAACAACCCCAATGACTGGTAACAACAGGCAAAAAACACACGTGGTTATTTCACTATCAGACATGCATTACGATGAACGGTAAGATCAAGATCAAGAGCGTGTATCAAGACAGTAACTGCTGTGGCTGGGGAGTCTCTGATGACATCTTTGTTACTAGCACTTGCTGTTTTATTGCTTTTATAATAGAAATATTAGACTAAAAAAACCCCTATATTCTGTATAAGCTGATGGAGCACGGTGCAAAGACATGGTCCCGTTGGGGAAGAAGACAGTGGATCTGAAAGCGAGGACAGTGCAACTAGAAGGCAATCTGCACCCACCCTCCTTTGTGAGCGATGGTCTGTTCTAAGCCTCCATGGCTTATCTTCTTCCCTCTGTTGTTTCTTTGTAGGGTCATGGAAACTGGTGTCTTAGAATGGGCCAAGCCTCAGAGATCATTTTATGCCAAATTTGCACTTATTCTACAATTTCTTACTAGCAACTGTCCACTCTGATTGACTGAGGACTCCATGAAGGATGGTGAATGCTCACCACCATACAAATGGGCTGTTCAGTGTGTGTCTTCTAAGCACTGTCTCAGGCTTTTATACACGACTGGACCTCTGAACTTCACAATAGCTGGACTTCCCTGTCAGTCACTTCATTCTAAATGAGATTGGAAGCCACATACCACAAACCAAGGGCCCAGAGTGAGACTATCTATTCATTTTAGCTTAGGAAATTATTAAGTTCAAAACAGAAGAGCATTCCTATTCAGTGAAGATATATTTCAAAACTGAAATAAACACAGTTATTCTGATCAAGAAGAACAGCAGAGACCTTGGGTTGCCATTAAAATCTTAGAAAACTCTCAGAGTCTCGCTAGAGCTCATCTTCCTTTTAGTAGAGCTTTCTGCTTGTTGATAACTTCCCCAGAAGTGGAAGCCCAAAAATGCTGGTCAAAGGGGGCTGTGCAGCTACAGAGCTGTACAGTTACCATCTCACCAAGCCCCATAACACTTCCTGTTATTTCACGAGAAGTGTGTTAAGTTCTGTCTGAAGCAGAAACTCTACACTAAAAATGAAGAAAGGGCACATGTCTTATTCTTACTCAGGAGGCAGAGGCAGATGGATCATTGTGAGCTTGAAGCCAGCCTGCTCCAAATAGCAAGTTCCAGACCAATGAGGGCTGCACAGTGAGACCACCTTTCAACAACAATCTCCACACATAAGATAGAGAGAGAGAGAGAGAGAGAGAGAGAGAGAATTCTGACATGGAACTTAGGCCTTTATCTGTGAGACGCCTCATTGGTAACCTGAGTTCCGTGTCAGAACCAACATGGTGGTAGGAGAGAACCAACTATGAAACTTGTCCTCTGACCTCCACATGTGTCTTGTGGCCGGCATGTGGCCCCTCCCACACCAACAATAAAAATAAAATGTAATTAAAAAGTGTGAATGTTGCTTCACTCCACCCATATTATAAATAATAGTTTGTAAAGAAATAGAAGAAATCAGAAGAGTGTCTAGAGATGATAGGGCAGGCTACACTATAGAAACAGGCCTGAGTATGGCTCAGCTGACCTTCTGGGATGCCCATGGCAAATGAGAAGTCAGAATCTGGGTGAAATCATTATCTCAGGAAGTGAGGGGCAGGAGTAGAGGGCAGAAGCAGCCAGCAGACAGGTACAAGGGGGCAGAATAATATAGAATTCTCCCAACGGTGGAATTTAAAAGTGAGTATTCTTCAAAGCATATAGCTAGGCTATATTTGCTCACAGGTTGTGGAGCAGAATGACACCCAGGTCTTAATTATTCTTGACTATTCCCTAGAAGTGGCTAAGGGCTGCACTGGTCAGAACTGAAGAGACTAGAACCTTCTATAGCTCCCTGGAAAAAAGACACTCAGTGCTGGCTCTGGAGCCCACTGAGATCAGTGTGCATGACTGACTGTTCAGTGGTGACAGACAGAAGATCCAGGGGTAAAAGAGGTACAGGCCCAGGAGGCCCTAGGTCTGGACTTTTATTTCCATTTCCCGCCCAACAGCAGGGAGGTCTCTGCTTAGGTTCTTTTTCTAATCTAGGCAGCTGCATGAACTGAGAGGCCCAAGACCCAAACAGGTTTGGTACAAGCAGCATTTTCCCCTGTGTCACGTAAGGAATTTCCCCACCCCTAACCCTCTCATGAAGCCCTCTAAGACTTTCCATCACTGCTCATATGTGCAGACTGCCAGTGGCTTTCATGTTAACAAGGCTCCACTGAGGAGGATCAACACGTTCCTGAAACACAGTAACGTCCCTTGAGCTGTCAGACATCCTACCAGACCATGGACAACTCTTGCCTTTCCAATTATTAATAGCTGCCTTGGATTCTGCACCTAACAACACAGCAGCAAGGCCCAGGCTGGGTGATCGCTCACAGTTGCCCTGCAAATCACAAACCTGCCACATGCAATCACCAAGTTCAGCACACTAACAGTACTAAGTCGGCCAATGTAAACCTCCTGGATTTGGTTTAGTCTCTGGTGCCAAGTAATACACAGCTGATGAAGCCCACTCACAGATGCTCTGAAATCGTCTGGCTATTCCTTGCCTCTCCATTTATTCCCTTCTCCAGCCAGCACTCAGAAGACCCTGGCCATGCCAATGTGGAAATAGCAACACTGCTTACAGTTATGAGCAAGGAGCTGCTGTGGCAAAACAGTCTCTCGATTGCTGATTGCTGTCTCATCCAATCGTGACAGTAGTTTAATACGGCTGTGACCTTGCTTCCTTCTAGGTTGGGAGACAAAGGGATGGGAGCAGAGGGACAAAGGGCAAAATACAAGAAGGTCTAGAGTTTGCAGACGCTGTGGGAAGTGCTGCCAGGTGGAGCTTCCCAAAGGTTCATGTGGTGATAGAGACCTGCTCAGGCCTTAACCAGAGATCTGCACTGGAAACGGTGTGCACGTGTGATTTATTTAGGATACATCAAGGCTGAGCTGAGTACGATGGAGAGCCCAACTCATTTCTCAGACAGTGAAACAAAAATACTTTCTGTCTCTCATGCTTGCTTATCCTATGTCTTATTACTGGGCTTCAAAAGTAAAGAAAATGCTACAGGTTGAAAAGAAAGCAAAAGAAAAACATTTACTCACTGGGAGAATTAACTATTCATGGGTACCATGATGGGTGAGGTACTGAGTGCACAAGACTGGCAGCTTCCGGTCACCGAGAGGCAGGCAGATGTAGTAGAAACAATGGAGCCGATATTCCCAAATGATGGCTCCTTTTGGCAAACTCTCAGAGAATCTGACTCGGCATCATCTTGTTAGATAGTAGTCTTCCGTACCCACTGCTCTGCCAACTTTTGGCTCTCTCCCTAAGTACTTCTGGATCCTATCCTCAGCACATCTGGCTTTGTCTACCCAGGACAAGGGACTGGTAGTTTGTTGTTGTTGTTGTATTTAGGCTCTCTAGGCTCTCCCAGGATGAACTGGGTCTGGAACACTGCCTCAGGGGACCCACGTTAGGAGACTGCCATGGTGCTAAGAATGCCCCTGTCCTCTGTAGGAGGCCTGGTATATCCTATTTACAGTTGGCCTAGAGGCCACTGGGGACCCATCTGTGTGACACTAGACATGCCTGTTCTTCTCCTGAAGCTTTTTTGATGTTGGCAGACACTAGGTCTCTGCTGTTATACTCTCTGCTGAGATGTCTCGAATGTTACTTATTTCCCTTTCCATGCTGCTTAGCACAATGATGCAGGATAAATACCTAGTGTTGCACGAGGGAGCCTGCGCCTTCTCCCAGTTTCAAGCACTGCACTTAGGGACAGTGATATCCAAGTGGACTATAATAGATAAGCCACAAACCATATCCACAGCAGGGTAGCACATACACCCACTGGCAGCTTAGAGTGTCACAGAGCTGTAGGCTTTTGGCACAGGTGAATTGGCTTTATGAGAATCTAACTTTCACTCCATGTTTTCAAGCTCATGATTTAATTTCTAAGTAACAAATTGTGGAAATTAAGTACATTTTTGCTTGTAGAAAAATATCCACAGAAGATTTAAATTCTTCCTTAAAACAAACCTTTTTCTTTTTCTTTTTCTTTTCTTTCTTTTTCAATTCTGGACAGGGTCTTGCTGTGTTGACTAGGCTGGCCTCAGACTTGTGGGAATCCTTCCTAAGTGCTGGGATTACAGGTATGCACCACCATGTCCAGCTACCATGAAGCCTTTATAAACAAACTCTTTGACTCCCTGACATGTTGCTTCTGGGCGTGTTTTAGATTTGTTTAATTTCTTGGTGGATTCATGTAATGCATGCATGTGAGGGGATGCATGTGTACATGTGCATGCTGTGGGTACGCGGGCATGCAGGCATACATGCACGCCTGGGTGCGTGTGCGTGTGTGGGGGTGTGTGTACATGTGTGTGAGTGCTGATGATTGTGGGCATGTGAAGGACAGAGGTTGTTGTCACTCTTCCCACCTTGTTTTCTGGAACAGTGTCTCTCACTGACCCCGGATATCACCATTTCCGTTAGACTGACTTGGCCTGTGAGCTCCCTAGATCTATGTCTCTGGCTCCCAGCTCTGTGCAGACTTGTTCTACTAGACCCGGCCTTTCTACTGGGGCTGGGGCTGTGAATTCAGAACCCCTCACTCACACAGACAATACAGCTAGAGCTGTACCCACTTGTATGTCGCTCTAGGTCCTACCTTGTTTTTTTTTTTGTTTGTTTGTTTGTTTTCGTTTTTTTTTTTTTTTTAGAATCTTCATTGCTTACTTTTTGATAATATCTAGAATAAAGCCACATTTTTAAAGACTATGAGATAACCTGATGGAATAAATCTTTTCTAATCTGAAGACAGTAACAGCAGAAGAGGGAAATATTCAGAATTTCTGGGTGTCGCCTGGAATATTAAAAGCAAAATGCTCTCTCATACTCTCTCTCTCATGAAAGTTTCAAAGTGTATGTTTACCTGAGGACAAGGGGTGGGAATGGGAAAACTAATATGCAGAAAGGGCGGCCTGTGAGTGAAGCTTGAAAATGGGTAGAGGTTCTTATCTGTACTACTAGCGCAAATTCTAAAATTGGTGATGTTCTGCTGCCCCCTCGTGGCCAGGCTCATAAACAGGCATGATCTACACAGCGTATAAACTAAATAGAGAGCCATCTGAGAAGCCCAGGCAACATCTTTACCTGTAAACAGGTTAGAAGAAGGAATCTTGCCTTCTCATTTAAAAGGGTCACATGCTTCGAATCAATTTGGTTTCAAAAAGACCTCAGGTCTTAGAATGAAGGGTACCATGGCATTTATTTTCTCATCTATGACAGTGTCACCTTGACAGAGCCTCAACATAAAAAATTATCTTCAAACCCTGCTGGAACATTCTCACATAAACTAGGGTAGCCCACAGACGTCAAAGGCCTCTCTTCAATATTCGATCTTTTCAATCTCATCCATATCTTCTGGGTCGAGTTGCTTAATATTGCTATCTGCAAGAAGGAGAGAAAAAGAAACCAATTTCATCCTAGATCCTAAACGGAAGTTCAGTCCAGCAGTGATACATTTCTGAAGTCAGTGACACTTTTGAAACTGCACACCCAAAGCAGGGTGTGGTGGCACGGAGGAAGCAGGGGCAGTCAATCTCTGTTGAGTTTGAAGCCAGCCCGATCTACAGAGTGAGCTCCAGGAGAGCCAAGGCTATACAGAGAAGCCTTGTCTCAAAGGAAAAAAAAAGTTCTGGTGACATTTTGTATAGGAAGCCCAAGATAAGGAATAGACACTCACCAAAGAGCGGGCCCACATAAGCTAAAACAGCAGGAAACTGACTGGGTCCAGAATGTGAATATCTGGACACCTTGAGCAAAAAGAGGCTCAGTGAGGAAAGCCAGGGAGGACCAAGCCTATTCGCCATGGTGATTTCCCATGAGGTCCGCACAGCAGTAATGGTCTTCACGGGTGCTTCTGACCCTGCCACTCCAGGTAGCTCAAGGTGGGTTACTTGAGTAGTTCTTGGCAGGGTCAGTGGGATGTGCAGCAGTCTGCCCGAAAACATTTGCACATTCCCCTCCAAATGTTCTTCCTGGGGGTGTGCCCACTGCTTCCAATAAAGTTCCATGCAAAAAGACAGAGCTTAATGCCATTTAGCCATACTCTCTGCCCATGTCTGTGCTCTCTTGGGCTTGGGGTAATTTTTTTGTTTGTTTGTTTTCAATACAGAGTCTCACTATGTAGTTCTGCCTGTCCTTGAACTCAGAGATCCTCCTGTCTCTGCCTCTTGCATGCCAGCATTTAAAGCACGTGCCACTACATGTAACTTTTGGCATGTGCAGGTGATGTAACCCTTGAGGTGCCCATGAGTGTGTTCTGCCAGTTTGGGGCCCCAGCAGGCTAGCTGAGCCTGCTTGTTTAGGTATGGGCCTGAAAAAGGTTTGTAGAGCTCAGTACTCAGGCCTGTCCTATCTGAGACATTGAGACAAGAGGGAAATTATAAATAAAACAGGAAGTTGAGACAAATAAATCCTAAAGGGCATTATTACTTTGTTGTATCACTCTATGGCATAAAATTCTACAGATTGTAGAATGAGTTCATGTGACTTCTACTTGGCACTTAAACTTCTGTTTAACAAGCATAAGGAAATTGTGTAACCACTTGGCCTGTATTATGACTCTCATCATAATTAAAAGCGCTTCCCTCATGGCGGCTGCTTCCCACAACCCATCACTGCCCACATCATCTGTAGGAGCAAGGTGATGGCTCCTACTGTGAATGTGAAGCCTGCTACTTACTGAAGTGGTCCTGTATTTTCATAAGCAGGGGCAGCTTATCCACCTCGATCATGTTAAAGGCGAGACCTTTTTTCCCAAAGCGTCCTGTCCGTCCTATACGGTGGAGGTAGGTCTCATAGTCTGGCTCTTCTGACTGGTTTACAGGAAGGTCAAAGTTCACAACAATGGTAACCTGCTTCACATCAATTCCTAGGAGAAGAAACATACTGTAGGGTCTTGCAATATTTTCTCCAGGACAAATCCGCCAAGAACTGTGTTTGCCAAAGTCATTCCCACTATAGAAAAAATTTGGAAATCAAAACTGGCTTTATGTCATAAAATAGGTGAGTTTGCTTGTATGCTGTGATGTCTGTGGTGCTGGTAAGACTGAAAATGAAGGTTCATTCTGCATGCTACAAAGCATGTACATGAGTGGGGAAGGGAGAGAGAGAGGCCCTCACCAAGCCTAAAAGGCTAAGCTCCTCCCTCTTCTGTGCAGGTTTGCTGGTCTAGGGTCTTCTTACCCATTACAGGATGCTGCTCCACTCCATCCCATGGCCATGCTCTCATCCGGTCTTTCTTTTTTTTTAATCTCTTGCCTCAATCTTTACAACTTTTGGAATGCTTTTTCTTCTATCTCTTCTCCCACGCCCCTAATGTCTCATAGAATGTTCACCACAGCCAGGGTGGGCACTTGTGCTCAGAGCCTAGAATACAAGTTTCTCAAGCCCTCAAAGCCACCTGTGGGCTCACCTCCTCTTCATGTTCAATTCCAGTTACAAGGGCTAGCCATTGTCCTACCAATTGAACTGTTCTCTGGGCTCAGTGGTAGAGTGCCCACCTAGCAAGTACAGGGCTTAAAAAAAGAAGCTGAACAGTTTTCCTTCCTTTAATACCTATCAACCCCAGTGCTGCCTAGGACACTTCCACGCTTTCTGGGCCTTCCATCCCACACTGACAGGCTGTCTATACCAGGACCTTGCTCTCTCTGCTCTGAGCCTCCATCCTCAAGCATCCTGCACAACTTCCCCTCTTTTGCCCCCTAGGGCCAGAGGTTGTTCTGTCCAGAAAGAAAACCATGAAATTTTATAAGGCCATTCACATTTAAATTAGTCAAATAAAAAATGCAGTACCTCAGTGATATTATGGTGTTTCAAGTGCTCAAGAGTGGATACAGTTAATGGCCACCATCTGGACACCACAAAGTCCCTTTGGGTAGCCCCAGGCAAGAACAGTTCCCAAGGGTCAGGGGTTTCATCCTTTCTCAGGCAGAATATGCTTTCCAAAGACAAAGGCTCCTAACATATAGCAAGCCCTTCATTCTACGTGCTAAATAAAGCATGTGAGCATGAAAAGTGTCAGCAAAAAGCAGAATGACCTACAGAACATGGTCCAAGCAAGAATGTGGGAAGGATGAACAAATAGGCATTTCCCTTTCTTAATAATTCCCTACCCTGCAACTGTAGATTTAAAACTGAGATATACCTGAGATACTAATAATGTTGGCATTATTAGTTATTAGTGGAATTAAAATCATGTGGAGATACTATACATGTGCATCTGAACGGTTCAAACGAGAAGCTGACAAGATCAGTGAATGACAAGGATATTGAACAAATGCTGTAGGAGTGCACCCTGCTGGTGGAAGAGGCCCTTGCTGATGGGAGTGCATGATGGCTGAGAAGTGGAAGAGCTGTGCAGTTTCTTAGAAAGCAGCCTGCTAGGTATGTACCAAGAGAAATGAAAACATATGTGGGTACAAGGACCTACATGTGAGATTTTATTATAGATGTATTCACAGTAACCCCTAAAGCAAGCAATTCAAACACCCAACTGGTAAATGACTGAACTATCAATGGAATGCTATTCCCAATGACAAGGAACAAACTACTGTTCTACGTAGCAAACAAAGCTGGAGAAATTCAGCATCACATTAGGTGGAAGAAGCCAGATACACAGGCTACAGTGTATGACTGAACTTGGGTGGCAGTCCGGAAGAGACAAAAATTCACACTGAAATCTCAGCAGCAGCTGTCAGAGGCTATGGTGGGAGGAGACTGACTGCAGAGAAAGAGAAGGCGAGGTTGGGAGGTGGCAGGGTTCTGATTTTGATTACAGAGGTGTTTCCATGACTGTGCATGTCAGTCAACCTCTAAAGTGCAAGTCATGCATAAATCTCACGGGTAACATCCAATTCTTACTTACCTCGCGCACAGACATTGGTCGTTATAAGAACCTTCTCTTTGCCATCTCGGAACCTCTGAATGATGGAGGCTCGCTGCTCCACTGTGAGCTCCCCGCTTAGCAAGGATACTTGATGGCCATCCTGCATCATCTCCACAGTCAGCCACTTGGCGTTTCGGCGCGTCTATGAGAGAGAGAAAAGACTGGCTAGCCTGTTGTGCTCATGGGTGCAAAGGCAAATGCTGCAGAGGAATTCTGCTTCTTTTCTCCCTCAGCCTTCCAAGAAGCCGCCTTAGAATATGGCATGACACTCTCTGACTGCAATTCTAAGTCATGTTCTCTTAACATAGCCAAGCTTTGGCCTTCTCTTCCACAAACTGATGACGAACCAAACCAACAAACACTGCAAGAGTTCTTTGCAGGAGCCATCTGACTAACATCTTTTTGTTCACAATAAAATAGCTACCCAATTTCTTCTTTTTCCTCCTCCTCCACTTCATCATCATTTTTGTTAAGTGGCCAAAAAAAAAAAACCCAAAATAAAGCAAACAAACAATCAAACAAAAAAACCCAAAACATTTCTAAAGCTAAGTATCTTGCCCAGTTTACCTAGCTATCCTGGGAGATAGCCATGACCTTGTTTTCACTCTACAAAGGACTTTGGTTCTCTCTACATGCCAGCAGATGCCAGGCTAGTGCAGAGGATATGTCTCAAGTCCCCACTCGTAAGGCTTAACATGTTCACACGGTAGGAATAAAAATAAAGCATATGAGTATGAAAAGTGTGAGCGAAAAGCAAAACACAATGCCCCCTGACCCTACGTAAAATAAATATAGTGGGATATCAGTAGAAAATAACATCACAGACTTGGAAAAGCTACAGGAAACCTTATGATAGGAGCAGGGCCTCTAAGAGGAACCTTTATTTAACGTCACACCTAAGGTCCTATCCCATCATCCAACCTTTCTAAGTTTTACCCCTGAACTGAAGAGTCTTCCGAGCTGTCTGAGGATTCAGCTGAACACAGTGCCTGGCTGGAAGGCATTTATTAACGGTACAGTCTCCCCTTCCACTTGTATGGACATCTGCCCATGGCAGAGATACAGGCATCAGGCCTACCTGGCAGAAGATGATGGCCTGGCCAATGGTGATGCCGCCGTAGATGTTACACAGGGCTTGGTATTTGTCTTTCCTGTTCTCACACAGCACATAATACTGCCGGATGTTGTTCAGGGTCAGCTCTTCTTTTCGTAACTTGATAACATTGGGGTCAGGGATGATTCGTTCAGCAAACTGCCACACAGAGTCCTCAAAGGTCGCCGAAAAGAGGAGCATCTGGCATTCGGAGGGTAACGCTCTGAAAGAGAGAAAGGCACGTGGCCGATGCTCAGCTACCAGACCGTCGCAACTCAAGCACTGCCATCAGCTGCTCTGTGCATGCTTGTAATGTGCTCCACCTTCATACAAAAGTCAGACATCCTGAAATGTGAATCTCAGAGCAGAGCTTAGATATACATTCTGGAGGCTCAGCAGTCATGCACGTCAATCTCCTCCTACTGTAAGATTCAGCAATCTCACATTGGACATACGTCTATAGGGAATGAAAGGAACCACTTAACTGTATTAACCAAAAGAAAGGAGAATGGAATGGGGGGGGGGTTGTTGAGCAACCAACATAAATGCTCTAATTATTATACAGTATTTTTCTGAGTAGAAAATAAAAGGGGCCTTTTAGAAGTTCCCCTTTACTCCTAAATCTTTCACTCTAACACATAAACACACTAACTTACTGGTTAGAGGATGGCAAGAGGGGAGCCTCCCTTGATCTCTGGCCATAGGGAAGAGCTGGATCCCTTACTTGAGGCAGCTAAGCACACACTACCAGGAGACTAGTGCAGACATTCCAGATTTGGAGATAGGAGCCATAATGGTAGATGGAGATAAATCACGTGGCTGATGGGGATGAAGCAAAGGGAAGCATGCATACTTCCTGGTAGCCTCTTCTTATCCCAGACTGGCAGCAGCCAAGCTCTACCTCCTGAAAGGAAATCAGAGCACCACAGAGTTCTAATGCAGCCACATGACAAAGATTCCAAGTTGGAAGCACACTGAGCTGTCTCCTGGAGTTTTAGTTCTTCAGATTATGAAAGGGTAGGCAGCAAACAGACAAAACAGGAGAGCTGGCCAATTCAGAGACAATGTTGAAAACAGGAGTGAGGGGTAAGGAGGGGATGGGAGTCATAGGCCAAACCCAAACAGCAACAATACTACCTTGCAAAAAAATACTGAAATTAGCATCCTCAGAGAGGGAAAGGCAGATGTCACATTTATTACACAAGAAAAGGAAACGATGGAGAAGACGCAGCCAGAAATACTACCAGTAGGATCCAGGAAGGAAAGAGAAAACCGAAGACTGCCTTTTAACCCACTGACAGAAGGAAATGTGCTGTATATGTAAACATGTTCTTGTTTTGATCCCAGGTGTAGGATACGGGGCTCTTTGCCGACTGCAGATAGTTTAACTCTGAGGTCTCTGGAGAGGGACTAAATGCCAGAGCCCAGAGTGTGTTGGGGAGTTCTGAGATAATTCTAAATTGGGCTTCCTCAAGAGGCCAGTGCTGAGGTGAAAGGAGTATAGTCTGTCAATTATCTCAGCTTCAGCATCCAAATCTGGGTTGTCCCTGGCATCTCCTTCCATGACATGTTTACAGTACAGATTCTTGAGCTGTGGGCTGTGGCCTATGTGGGGTTGTGAAAAGGCATCTGAGCAGACAACGATCATCAGTTAATTCAAAATCAAACTCGTAAGGAACCTGAGGTGTTTCCAGCAGGGCTTGCCTGGGGTGCATAGTGTGTTGTCCTGTTTCTGAGCACATGGTTTGTGCACTTTGTGCTGTGTGTGCCACTGAAGCCGTACAAAATGCTGACAATTGCTGCTCAAGACACGTGGCTCGGAGTGGTCACCTCCATATGCTTACCAGCTCCCTACACAGCTTTCTGCCCTTAAAGAAACATCCCTCCGCATGTTCTTATCAAATTAGTATGTCATAATTGTGCTGTTTGATTTTAAAACTGCTGAGCTGCTGACTTGAGTTTCATAAAAAAACATCATTAACTGTGGCTTGGGGTTTAAAAAATAAGTTTCTAGCAATTTCCAAAATGGTATGAGACATATTCCTGCTCTTTGTATTACATGCTTATGCAAAGTGGTATTCCCAGCATTGGCAATTTAAAAAAATCAATTCCAGAAATATTGGATATATTTGTTTCAGACAAGATTCGATTCTTGACATAAGGAAAAAGGCATATCCATCTCATCACTATGAAAATTTGTTTTATATGCATACTAACAAACTGTTTTTAAAATAAACCTGATTTATTTTCAGTAAATTCTTGCTATGCATACTTATGTTATGCCATGTGCCTAAATATCTGGGGTCATGTAAAAATTTCTTGAAAATGAGTCCCAAGTACAGAAAGTTTAAGACCTGGTTTATACAATTCTAAATGGGATATCTCCATCAAATCTGTCATCTCAGAGCTCAGGGAACAACACAAAAGTGGATGCAGGAGTGTAAAGCCAGAGGGATGGATGATGACAGGAGACCAAGGACCTCTTGAGCAAGACTCACATGACCTCAGAAAAACTAAAGCAGCAAGCACAGGGACAATATGGGTCTACATCAGGTCCCATGTGTGTGTATATAATATGGCTTTCATTTTAGTATTTTCATGAGACTCCTGAGTGTGAGCACAGTGCATCTCTGATTCTTATGCCTGCACTCAGGACTTTTTTTTGTTTGTTTGTTTCTGTTGGTTGCCTTGTCTGGCCTTGATGTGACAGGTTTGGCTTTATCCTATTATAGTTTATTTTGTTGTTTGGTTGTTATCTCTTAGAAGCCTTTTCTTTTCAAATAGAGACAGTAAGGGAGTGGATTAGAGGAAAGAGGAGGTGGAAAAGAACTGGGAGGAGTAGAGGGAGGGAAAACTGTTATCAGTATATACTGTATGAAAAAAGAATTTAACTTCAAGAGAAGAAAAAAGAGACATCATCTATAGACTAAATAAAATGTCTTTCAAGTAAACAAATGCAGAAGTGCTGGTAACAGATGACACAGTTCTTTCACTGTAAGAGCTGACTCTTTCAAATCAATAATGATCAATTTAGAACACCCTTCAAACATGCACATCCCAGTAACAAAAACATGGCCATGTCAAGCATGTTGGTCATGTCTGTAATCTCAGTATTAAGAAGGCTGAGGTAGGACTGCCATGAGTTCAAGGACAAGCTGAGCTATATAGTTAGTCCCAGATCAGCCTGGGCTACAGAGAAAGTCTTTCTACATACATACATACATACATACATACATACACAGAGAGAAAGAGACTTCAGTTTTAAAAATGAAGATGAAATCTATGAACTTTTCATAAAACAAAATAAAAAAACAGGTTTACTCATATCTTACCCAAATATAAACTAGCTGTAGAGTGTAAATATAAGTTCTGGCAAATCCTATTTGTCCCATAAATGCCTTAGCAAACAAAACAAAAAATGATACCAACAGCTGTATGTCTTGCATACTTTGTAACTGACATCTTCCAAAGCAGGTAATATCTGACTCATGACTTTGAACCTTTCATTATCAACGCTTTTGGCTACTTTTCAGTTTAAAGTTTACACTTAGTAAGGTCTTTTAACCACGAAGACCTGTTCTCATGTGGTGACTATTACTGTTGGTAGCTCTGGAAAGATGTACCATAAATGAAGACAGGGGTCCTCCTCCAGACTGGAAGCAGAGAGAGAATGAGAATAGAGAACGGATCACCAGGACACAGAAATGGCACCCTGATTTAGTAACGTGTGTATAATTATTTCCATTTTAAATACTTCTTCCTTGTAATGACTGTGTTCTATACACTGGCTCTCTCAACAGCTGGCCATTCTAAAAAGAGAAACAACTCAGAGACTTTCTAGGACTTGCAGGTACAAGTTTTGAAAATGAAAGGGTCAACAATGCCAGCGAGAAATAGCAGGATGGAGAGGAGGCAGGAGACCCCAACAGTAGGCTAAAAACACAATCTGGGAGAGCAGGATAATGCATGGAAAAAGGCAATAATCGACTCTCCAAGAAAAGTGTGTAATAAAAACAAAATAATAACACTCCACTGCTTGGCCCAGCAGTGAGCAGTGTGTGTGTGTGTGTGTGTACTCTGAATGATATGAACAGTGTCAACATAATCAAACATAATTTAACCCGAGAGGAGATAGAGGGAACAGGTGAGAGCAGTAGTTTGAAAGAACGCAGGCGGCTTTCTGTCCTGGGGAGCCTCAGGGAACAGTAATGTGAGCATATTAAAGATATGACATTATTTAAGATATGGAGGTTGGCATCAGAAAAGACAGGCCTATTCTCGGGACTGGGCAGGGCAAGGAATTACTGTTCTTCAGTATAAGCCTTTCATTACTACTGAATTTAATGTTGAGTAAATACTACTTTATTAAAAAGAAAAAAAAAAAAGAGCAATGGAGATTTTCTAACTACCCTCTCCCAATCCCTGTAGCTTGCTTTAGCTACTTTGCGGGTTCCTCTTTTTCCCATCCTTCATTCCCCTGTTTTTAACCCCTATCACAAGACAGGAGAGAAAAAATAGAAGGCAGGGAGAGAGGTAGAGAGCTCCAAATCTCATTATTTTCTTCTGTTTCTTCCTTGAGTGTGACTACTAACAAACTACAACTAATCTCCCTGAACAACCAACAACCATCAGCCCTAGGCAGTCAGGGTGCTAGCATTTATATATCCTCTGAAAAGTTCCCAGAATTCCAAACATTACACAATCACAGGAATGATCTGCAGCTGGCAAAACCATGCCTTTGCTAGAGCACGAGGCAAATCATTGTCAGCTGCTGCGAAGCAGCCACATATCTCCATAGCTGGGATTAAAAAACATATTCTTATAATATTTGTTTTTTTAAGAAACCAAAATTCCAGAATTCTCATTACAGATTACAACTGGGTGAGTATGAGGAAAGGTCCAGAAATGTGTTATCTGAAGCCCTTCAGGTGACTTGATAGAGAAATCTGGAGAAATGGTATGATTTACTTACAAATTAGAAGCAGAGACAGGACTAGACCTGCTCCAACACAACTGCGTTTTTTTATTCTATCCCATTAGCTATCACATCTTCAAAAAGCCTTCAGCAGATTCCTTCAGGATTCTGCACAGGATATAAAACATGATTGCAAAAAGCTGGTGCCACTCAGGACACACACTTCACCTGGAAGCCTGCACTGCAAAAGTAAAGCAGAGAGGTGAGCACACCGGATGAAGGCAGGAGTTACAGCAGTCTGAAGGTTTCCTGAGCTGGTGAAAGTAATGAAAACCCAAAGTCAAGTCGGAGGTGAAAAGGGCAAGAAATTAAATAATGAAAGTAATTAGGAAGAGTAGACACACAAAATTAATCATTTAGACTAAAAATCCAGGAGGAAAGGATGAATGTAAAGATTACCTTTGAATACGAATACTCTGATCTGAGAATCCTTGGGTGTCGATCATCACATCTGCTTCATCCAGGACAAACACACGAATCTTAGTCAAATCAATCAATTTTCGCTTGAAACACCAATCTAGGACAGTCCCAGGAGTACCAATTATAATCTGTTTGGTGACTTCCGTGCCCCTAGGAACTGTAGAGAAAAGGGTTTTAAGTGTTTCTGTAGATATAAACAGTCACACTCACTCTTAACAGGACACAAGCCAGGGTGATATATTTCTTGGTGGCAAGAGCATAGTACAGAATCATTTTTCAAGCACAAGCCCTGAGGGTCATGGGTGCATTTAGATTCTGCAGAATTTAAGGCCAGAGTTCCAGGTTTATGGTAATAACAGCCCTATATGTTTGACTGTGCTCTGTGGTCATTTGAAAAGCTATGCTTGGATAAACTGGATATAGTCGAATCCTGTAGGTCACTCAGGAGGCTGCAGTGAGATAGATGCTCACTTGCTCACCTAAGTTTAAGACAAGCCTGAGCAATACAGTGAGACACTATCTCACACCAACACACCAACCAACCAACCAACCGACCAACCAACCCAAAACCACTACCCATCACCATCACCACTACCAAAAACCCCAAAACCAAAAGCAGAGCAAACAACAAAAAAAGCACATTTGGAATTTCTAGTGTGATATGGATTAATGGCACAGCTGTGGAAACTAGTTAGGTCTGGCAGTACAGGCTGGGAGCTGCCAGCTGCTCTGGAGACTGACTGGAGGGGTGAAGGGCCTGGCCAGCCTGCTACTGGGAACTAAGACACCCCATTTCAGCAACAGGAAGGACACATCCTGAGCGAGATCCACTTATGGTGGGAGCACTCACTTACCATGCACACTGCCCTAGTGATTTTCTCCAGCTCCCCGCAAACAAGACAAACCCCTCCAAATTGCAAAAGCCTTTCCAAATGGGAAGTGACAAGAATGCTTGCTAACAGGCCAGATGTAAAAAGTATGGGGTACCGGGAAGCTTCTCGGAGGGTGGTGTGTGATATGCTTCCATTTTGTGAGCACTCGACGAAACAAACATGCATATGCATGAGCTCAAAGAAGAGCAAAGATTAGCTTTTTGTCCTTCTCTGGAGAGCAAAGGTGGGCAGACTTCCATCTCCTAATCTTCCATCCTTTAAAGTTTCATTTTTCCATGGTAAGCATGTAATATTATAATGAGAAAAAATCCCCCCCGAAAACAACAACAACAACAAAACAACTTGTTTGGCCCAAGGTCTCCAAGTCTCAGAGAGCAGAGTACAAAAAAACAAAACAAAACAAAACAAAACAAAAAAAGACATCCTCTTACAAGATGTGGAACAGTGTACTGTTTGCTGTGTCCTCATCACATTCCAAGCTGTGCCAGTGCTTAAGTCTGGATCACTTCCTTTCCTAACATTTCCCCACTTTAGAGAAGGCAGAGAAGTTATAGCAGCCTTATTAGGTGTGAAGCCAGGATTTACAAGTAGCCAAGACAGGCTGACTGGTACATACTTCGATTTCCTCGAATGGCATACATCACTTCAACATCCACACAGAATTTCCCCATCCTTTCAACCACACGGCCAGTCTGCAGAGCCAGTTCATAGGTAGGAGCCAGGCAGAGGCACTGTGAGATAGAAGAGGAGGAAGAAGGTTCATACAAGCCACTGTTCAGTTTGAATCACAATTAAATGTTGCACATGAGGAGACACAGAAATGACACTGGAGATTTATGCCGAATCAAGCATTTTAAATTTAATATAATTTGACAGTTGATAAGTAGTTGATATGTTTGGGGTGAATACTCAGAGATGTGGGGTGCTGAAGGACAAAGAAATAGTCACTTTACATATTCTTCTCTACAAGGTTGTTTAGAAACACAAGTTACTGGTCACTGTCTTTGGATGGAGAGAGAAAGGGATGTAGGGACCTGGGAATCCACAAGAAAGGCAAGATAAATCATAGCTTGTACAATACCTACCACCTCTTGCTTGCTCTTAAGAGCTGCCTGTTTCCCGAATACTCTGCTTAGTCCACACTGTAAATATGTAATCCTGCCAGAATAATGCTGCCTCTACTCCCATTTGCCAGGCCACCTCCCATAGAAGTCATGATTGTTGAATGAAGACGTTGCTTAAAGAAACTGACATTTACTGCAGCACGTGCAGTATCTGTGGTGGAAATATCTACAGTATCTACAGAAGTGCTCAAAATAGCTTCCACACATTTTCAACACATGGGCTCAAGCATGGCGACCTCATCTGGAAAGTACACTTTGCGTTTGGCCTCCATCACATGTGTCCATAGTTTCTGGGACTCACTGGAAGCTTGCTGAGAAAGGCTTTTTAGCACATATAGGAAGTCAGCCTGTGAAAGAACTTGGTGAGTGTGCTTTGGAGCAAACAGGGAAAGAGTAGCAGATTCTTTTTGTGAAACGAAATGAGGCCAGGAGAACTGTGAGCTAAGTGCCTTGATCAGCCACTCTGACCGCAGGAAGACACTTTTCTTCCAAGGGTCTCTGGTAAGTGAGTGGGGTAAACTGAATGCCCTCTGGCCCTACAACTAAGCAGCCATTATCACTATATTCTTACTTATCCCAAACATAGCACTAAAAATGTATGTGGTTTTGCTGATGCCCTTAGAACATCAGCATCATTCATTCATCATTCAATGCTTAATGAATCATCTCTACAATCCAGGCACTACGCTGGATGTGAGAGGTCAAGCGTGAGCAGATCAGTGATGATCCACGCCTTTGGAGTGCTGTCTTTACAGAAGGAAAGCAGACTCAGGGAGATTTACTAACTTTCCCACCCCCTCCCAACACTCAGCTAGGTGGGCAGTGGTGGCAAGGCTGGGACTGGAGGCAGCTGGACTCCAAGGCCAGTGCTGGGCATCACTCTCCCATATTCTACCCAATCATCTGCAGCAATCACATATTTGCAGAAGGACCAGGCGTTGCTTAAACATTGCTGGCATTGCAGTTACAATTGTTTCCAGCACAGCCCTTCCTTACCTGTGGAAACAATTCCAAGGCATTCACTCTGCTTAGCATTGCTAAGACAAAGGCAGCTGTTTTTCCTGTTCCGGACTGGCTCTGTGCTATGAGGTTCTGGGGACTGTGAAAAAGAGGAGACAACTGGGTATACTGAATACAAGATCCTGGGTATAAATAGAAGCCAAAAAGAACCAACTTGGAAGACCACTACCCTGTAAACTCACGGATGTGCGAGCATCATAGGGAGGGCCATCTCTTGGATTTTGGATGGTCTGTTAAATCCCATTGCATAAATCCCTTTTAGTAACTCTTCTTTTCTGTAAGGCAGACAGATAGAATTCTCAGTAACCTCATTAATATGCATACCAGTAGCCTTCAGAAATGCACACTTGAAAGGTGAACTTCTGAGGTAAGCCACTTTGCAACTGAGTACTGTCACTTTTCTATGACATGGGTTAAGAAGGGGTAAAGTCCATTATGGCGGGGAGGGCAATGCTGCTGGTCTTACTGCGCCTGTAGTCAGAAAGCAGAGAAAGACAATGCTGATGCTCAGCTTGCTTTCTCCTTTTCTACATCTTACTCAGTCAGAGACCCTAGCCCATGAGGCAGTGTCACTCACATCCAAGATGCTCTTTTCTCCTCACCTAAATCTCACTGGAAACACCCTCGGAGACACACTGAGATGTGTGCGATCTAGGTCATTCCAAACCTAGAGAAGTTGGCAATGAAGATTAAAGCTCTACAAGCACTGAAGGTAACTTAGAAATACATTATTTACACCTAACCCTGTCCCCTAATTATATACAATGATGCTTCTAAGCTGAACTACTGAAATTGTAAGCTGGCCTAAAAGCCTAAATTAAGGGAAGTTGTAAAGGCCTAAAGCCAAACCTTCTGTTACAGGTTTGATGGGGATGAGCATTCATCTGATAAAAGGAGTATAATCATTTACGACGGTGTTATTTTTGTATAAAATTTGGGAAACAAAGTGACATTTTTGGGTTAATTTTTTTTCATGAATGACAGAATTATTCAGAAAAAAAAAGTGAGGTGATTCCTTTAACATTTCTCTCAGATTCAGTATACTATAATCTCATCTAGCGGATGCAGGAACTTTAAATGCATCTTTCCCGTACTCCTCTGCCTCTGCAAAATGTCAGGATGAGAACAGCACAAGTGGACTGGAATGTTTACACCTTTCATGAGTTGCCCATACATTTGGACGTTCTTTTCTTTTTTTTTCCTTTTTTTTTTTTTTCCAAGTTAGGGTCTCTCTGTGTAGCTTTAGCTGGCCTAGAACTGTCTCTGTAGAACAGGCTGGCCTCAGACTCACAGAGATCATCTCCCTCTGCCTCCCAAGTGCTGGGATTAAAGGAACACACCATTATGTTTGCTACACTTGGATGTCCTTAATTTGGTATGTTACTTGGTGGACGACTGGCAGTTATGTTTTAATCATAGGCCTGTCTACCACTTAGAAAATGTCTGGGCATCAGGATGTTGGATATTTTCCTTTACATAAGTTCATATGTTACCACATCTTTCTCTTGGAAACCAAATACTGGGTGTTCCCATTTGGGACCCTGCCAACAATGGCCAAATGAGAAACAGGAATGTAAGCCTCCACAATCAATTAAGACATCTTTCAGATCCATAAGCCATTTCTCTACTACAAAGTAAAACTGTGCTAAATATCAGCAACACTGAGCTACAGCAAGCCCTGGAATGAGCAGCCACAGTCACTGGTCACACTCACTCACAGGCTCTTAATTCAAACAATGGGGACCCTGAGGCACTGACAAAAGGTGTGTCTAGATTTGCCTTTTGGTTGGTTGGCTACACTGCTACCTAACCAGGTCCACCTGCCTACTGTGCATGGCAGGCAAAATAAGCCTGGTGTGGCCACATATATCTGTCACCTTTTCTTTTTGTTAGACTATATTTTCTTCATGTCCATTTCATCCCTAGGAGATGAAAACTCACTTGAGAAAGTTACTCATTTTAATACCGTTTGAAATAAGTTATGGTTAGAAAAGCAAAAGCTTGTAACTTCTTAAAAGGTGGTAAGGGTTTGGCAATGTTTTGGTCACCAATGAGTCTGGATTCTGATATGGACACTGACAACATGGTTGTGCTTGGCTGGGCATTCCCCTGACTCCTGCAAGATTAAAATATTCCCTACCAAAATGTGCTCAGGCAACTTGGGTATCCAAGTGTTCCTTGAGTTATATTTTAGTTGCATGTAAAAATGATAGGATCTACTTTAACACTGCATACTAGAAAATGAAGGGGAAGCTGATGGTTTTTAGAACCAGCGTACTAGCTTATTTAGGCTCACTAGCATAAGCACTTTTACACACTAAACGTTAAGATACTCACAGCCGTAGTTCCTCAAATGTTTTCACCGAGTAGAGTGGAGAGCTGGGATCCTTCTGTAAGACTTCCACTCGGTGGCTGGATTCTACTAAGGACTGACGGATTAATTTGTTTAAGAGTGAATTGGCTGCCAAATCCACTAGAAAAGCAAAACCAAAAGGGGCCATCAAGCCTCCAGAATAGCATCTAATTGTTATCTCCCATTCAGCAGCAGACTAAAACAACTGCAACTTATTCTTATCTTCCTTCTAGGAGAAAGTTCTAGAAGGAATGCCACAGCGCTGAGAATTCCCCCCCCTTTTACAAAATCCAGTTTCTTATGCTCTGTTGCACCAACCCTTGACCTTGAACAAATTAACATTTAATTCCAACAGGACGTAGTTCTTCCTTGCCAAACTGAAAATTCTTAATCCACTCCTTGCAGTTTCCATTTCAGCTTAGTCTAAAGAAATATACCCCCTCCTAATTTTTCTGATAGTATTCATTCAGAAAGAAAACAAAGATCGTTTTTTTCAACGAAATCCTATTCATTAACGCCGTTAAGTGATTATAAACCAAGCAATGCTTTGTAGGTACATGCAAACAAACTTGCTTCCTACCTACATCATCTTCATCATCATCTTCTTCCGTGTTAAGAGAGCCATCTAAGAGGTAAAAGAGAAATAGTAATTGTAAAGATAAATGTTGAGCAAAAATATACAGTGCACGCTTAAAATTTCTCAGATTCTACAGTGTATGCAGACAGAGCCATCTCCTGGGAGAGTAAAGCGACTTGAGGAGGTGGACGGTCTTGAACGCATATTAAGGAAGCCAAAGCTATTTCAGCTGGCAAAGACATGAGGAAAGCAAAGGTGTTTAATTAAACTAGTTTGCTTTAGCCTAACAGCACTCACCTATGTTTGGGACTGTGGTACTCCTAATACCACGAAGGTTCTTCCTGGGGTGGACGAGATTTGAAAACTATTGAAAGGCACAAATTTCAACCAATGTTAGGAAGCAGGACATCAAGCAGGAAGCCTGGTGCTATCCTACAGCGAGGGCAGGGAAGACCACCCCAAGCTTCCTTTGCAATGTTAGGGAGTAATGATTTCATTTCAGGAATCAGTGTACTGTATGAATTATCATCTAATAGGATGGGAGTTTCCATGGTCTCTCTTTATAGGGTCTCTTAGTCTGAATATGGGCAGTACCTGGGTGATGGATGGTTTACGTCTACAAGGGGAGGGTAGCTATAAAGAAGAGAAGCCTGCTAAATGGTCAAAACCAGGAGAGAGAAAACAGTAGTGCTAGGACTAGCAGCTGTGTTTTCCCTGTGGATTTCCAGGGGTCTCTGCCCTTTCAAATCAAAGGCCGATCTTCTCCAGGAGTATCCTTTTCCGTGGCCCTTCCACCCAGCCCACACCTCCCCCCTATCCCTTGACACCCACTCCATAAGCCACCCCAGCGTTCCCCACCCCCCAGGGGACTTCCTGGGGAGTCCCTTTTCTAGCCCCCGCCCCCGGGCCCTCCCCTGCACAGCGGCAGTTACGTGGCAGTTCAGCCGCTCGCTCTCCGCCGCCCCAGCGTCGCCTCCCCAAAGTAACGACGCCATAGCTGCGGTCTCCGCTCTCGCCCCCGGCACGTGCTGCCACCCCTGCGCGGGGCAGCGCCGGCTCGGCTCAGTGGCCAATGGTCAGGCTCCGGGACCGACGTCCGCCTCGCGACCACCCGTGGCACGGCGCAGTGCGCAGGCGCGGGCCCGGCACGGAGCGGGCGGAGGGAGAGAGGTGCGGGGCGCAGCTGTGCGGGACACCCGCGAGCTTTCCGTTTGGCTAGCCGGCCATCCCCACATCAGAGAGAAAATGGGCACGGAGGCGGTACCCACTCTGCGCTGCAGGCTCTCGTGCAGGTGTCTCCCCGGACAGCCTCGCTTGGGCATCACAAGGTGTGGGATTGCAATGGACAGTGGAGGGACAGATGGGCTTGCCCAGAGGTTCGGAAAGAAAGCAAATTCAAGTGCAGACTTTCGTCTCAGTCCTAGATAAATGTAATGTGCCCGCATACACTCGTATTTTATTTTTTGTTCTAGGGCGTGGTCTCTTTTTAAAGCAATCCGGACCACCACTACCTAGGACATATATTGCACAGCTCTGGGGGTAGATCCCTTACGCTAAGATTGGGCCAAATAACCAGAATTTTCAGTTTTCCTCCTGGAATTTTAAGAGTTGGGCAACATTTCTAGAATTGGCAAAAATAGAAAATCAAAACTGAGGCCATGATCTCTCCGTGGTGCTGAAGCAGAATTCCTTGGCCCTGTTCTTCACAATCTTTCAGTCATTTTTCAGGCGATAGTATTTCCCTTTAGCCTTTGCATTTATATTGTAATATATATAGTAACATATTGTATTGTAATTATATATATTTATTCTCAATGTTAAATTTCTGTTAATTAAACAGGATGGAAAGGATCTTCAATCTCTTAGTTTCACATACGATAGCCAGCATTTGAAAACTTCTCTCATTTTAGACCAGAACTATAATTTCAACATTCGTTCTTGTATTGATTGTTCCTTAGGGTAAAGAGGAGGCTGCATCAGAAACCTGCGCATGAGGTGGGCTTTGGCTTAAAGCCGACACTCGGGCCAAGGAACTACATTTCCCAGAACCACAGGCGTGCCTCCAGGGAGGCCGCGCATGCTCACTGGAGACCCGAAGCCACGGCTTCCGGCTAGTAGCTGGACCGGGAGGTGAAGACCGGAAGGTAAGTTTGGACTCTCTCAGGTGGGAAGCTTGAGTTCCAGAGAGGAATGAGCAAATGGAGGGAGGCTGAACGGCTACCTCTGCCCCTGTAGTTAGGTGCTTCAGGAGGGCGCCGGTGTTTGAGGTGGGATTAGGACAGCGCGTGTCGTGTCTTGCCTGGGACTTCTTGGAGCTAAGAAAGTCCCACCAGCGGTTTTTAGCTTAGAAGGCCTCTGCTGTGTCAGAATTGCTTAAAATACAAACAGTAGCAGTTCATTAAAGATGGTATGGGAGGAAGATGTGGCGGGAATTAGTTTATTTTGATTTTTGCTTTACACAATACTTTCTAGAGTTAATGATCGTAGCGCATCCTGAACCCTTTTTCATGAGGAATTGTGTATCCACACATTTTAGTTTCGTACATTTGGGGCTATTTTAGGGTGGATGCTTAGTGCACCCAGGAATCCCTTTTTGGGTGTTTGGCCACCGCCACGTACCTGTCTTTGTAAATTTATCACCACACTGATAAACCTAGTGTGCTGACACAAACAGTACTGGGCCTAGAGTCTTGGGTTTTTTTTTTTTTTTTTTTTTTTTTTTAATAAGTCCGTCTGGTGACTGGATTGATCTGGCCCAGTTCATGCTTATGAAGAACTAAACTGGGATACTTACTGTTGGGTCTCAGACCCAGGACAAGTGGCTGAGCTGATATTTAACATAGAAAATACACCTGGCCTCCAGGTTCTTCCAGCATACCTCAGTCCCAGGGCATGGCTGGTATACCCTGACCTCTACCATGAACTTTCTCTTCTCCCTCTCCATGGTGACTTCCCTGGTCTTGTTCTTTGGGAACCAGTGAACCTGCCCCAACTGAGCTGTACCCAGTTAAGCTGCCTTTATCGAAGAGGGCCTGTACCTGATAGGAACTCAAGTGTCTGGCTCTTTGATCACCCCCCCCCTGACAGGCAGCCTTACCAGACCGCTGAGGAAGACAGTGCAGCCAGTCCTGGTGAGACCTAATAGACTAGGGTCATCTGTAAGGGAGGGAGTACCTCTCCTATCAGCAGTGCACTTGGGGAGGGGCATGGGAGGAAATGAGGGAGCTGGGATACAAAGTTAATACATTGTAATTAAAAAAAAAAAAGCTACCTTTATGCTTAATCTGACTTGAATCAGCTCACTTCTTCAGCAGAGAAAACCTTACCTTGAAAAACTTTAATTTTGGTGATTTGAACTTTTGAGGTCCAGCAAAAGGTAAAACCACATTTTTTTTTTTAAAGGGCAAGTGTTTTGAAAAGCCGAAATACTTTTAATCCTGCACCTAGAGTTAAGTTTTAATTCTTCCCTATACTCTGCGTGTATGGTAGATCTTGCCGTTTGACTTACCAGTCTGTATCACTTGCATTCATTCCCAGGCATCTGTGCAATAATCTTGGCTCAGGTATACCACCGAGTTTGCAGTTTTTACTTGGAGTGAATGTACCCACAGTAAGTAGCTGAGCCACTAATTTTCTTCCTGATAACATGTCTACCAGTGGGTGGATCTGGGGAAATGTATTCTATCTGTCGCATCAAGTAGTGTTTGGAAAGTATGTTTTAGCAGCTAGTAATTGCCAAACCGATACATTTATATTGTTTTTCCTTCTTAAAAAAGCACTCATGCCAGCTTTCAGGCCTTAATTTAGTGCTTGAGATAAACAACTCTGGTTTTTAGATATTTCTTACTGAATTATCAAGATCTGTACCCAGATAGTCTAGGTCATTTTGTGTCTGTCTTCATGTCAGGTTTTTATGTGAAAAATTTGAGTATCACTAGATGTTCAGAGAATCCTGACCTAGATCTGAGGTCCTCCTTACATAGGGAGATACTTAAAACAAGGTTCAACAAGTATTTTTCTAAAATTCTTTAATAGATGAGCTTAATACCCACTAAATTTAAAAGAACCACCACAGTTTACAAGTCTTTTCAAAAATGGCACAACTTTGACAAAATCCAAATTTCAGGTAGTTTTTCCGCCTTTCAATTGTATTTGAGAGGGGCAATTTAGCAATGAAAGTGCTGTATGATACCTATGTGGCATAGCAAACCTAGGAAGAACCAGTAAAGTCCTTAGTCTATGATCTGTAGGCTTTTCAAGTCAGTTGTATTTAGAAGAGCTAAAGAACTAGATTATCACTAAATCCTGTGGAAGGGGAGAGAGGTTTAAAAAAAAAAAAAAGACTTAAGAAGGAGAAAGAGGAAAGGGAAGCTTCTTGGGCATGACACCATTTGCAAGGTCACAACGGACACCCCAACGGAGGGCAGATCTTTTCTTCTCAGTTGGCACTAGGTAGTTGTTTGGAACATATACATGTTGAGGCTTGGACTGGGGTTCTGTTCGGGAAAGCATTTGTTCTCGGACATTCCAGCGCAACTCCTTCCTATGATCTTCACCAGGAAACCGCATTGAATCCCAATCCCTTTTGTACTCAAAATATCTGGCTACTCGGTCTATCTTTCCACGGTTTCGGCTTAACTGATCCAGTCTGGGGAGAATAAAGGACTTGGGTCTGCTAGCAACAATCAAGTCTTGTTCATAAACGGGAGGGCCCATTTCTTCTCTTTGTAGATAGCAAATGAGCTGATCTTGTGAAATCCCTTGGTATTCACATGGCAGGTTAAATTTTTGTGAAGTGTCAACTGGGGATTCTGTGTCTCCTTGGAATTGCAGGTTCATTAGCCTGTGTCTCAAGTCCCAGAGATCTACATCACTCTCTGCACCAGATTCAGATTCACTGATAACAGACTCATCTGTCACTAGTACTTCCCCATCTGGCTTTCTGCGTAGCACCTTTCTCTTCATCACTGGCTTTCTCCATTTGTGGGAAGCCTCTGAAACTGTTGATGAATGGCCTCCTGTATGTGGGTAGTGCAGTTGCACAGGAAGACCAGGTCTCTTTCCTGGTGTTATTGTGGCTTTACTGTAGGGATCATACTGGGCAGCCTGGGCCTCTCTCCTTATATCTCCTTCACCCTGCCCTGCACAGATATGTGTAAAAGCTGTAGCTGCAGCTAACATCCGTTCTTCTGGATCCATATTGACCCATTTTTGTCCACCAGGTGCTATCAGTTGCTCCATTGCTTCCTCTACACTATAAGGCTCTCTGTAAGAGATAACACTGGTTAGTTTTCTTGTCTCAATCTTATACGCAAATGGAAAACAGCAAATAGTTGTGGTGGGGATATGTCTATTTCTTGCTTTTATTTCCACTCCTTACACTTTCTATTCCTTGTCACATTTAGTGGTTCCCATAAGGGCTGAGTTCTGCATATGTCTCTTAACTTTACATGATGCTTAATGGACATTATATAACATATTTAGAGGATGCTTTTGTATATGGCCATACTCTTATGTGTTTATTAATTCACATAATCCTTTCATTTTAGGATTAGTTCATTTTCATAGGAAGCTTCAAGATCTTAACTGATCATCATAAACAGTGTAGCTGGATGTAGCGCAGACACTCTGAATCAGACTGTATATTTGCTTTTACTCTTAAGAGAGATAACCCTAACATCAAAAAGTAACATTATGGAGCACGTGCACACACACGCACACACACGCACGCACGCACACACACACACACACACACACACACACACACACACACACACACAAATGGATATACTCCCAAGATAATCTGTTCTAATGAAAATATCCAGTGGTTAGTTTCCTGATTGGATTTAAGGTAGGTAGCTAATTGCCTGCTACATTGTTTCCCTATTCTTTTCTCTTGAAATTGAAAAATTATGCATGTAATTTTAACCAAGGATTTTTCCCCTCCCTGAAGAAATTTCTATCTAAAAATTTCTGTCTGGAAAACTGCATTTTCCACATTTCAAACTTTTCATGCTATAAAGGAACATGGTGCAAGACCTCTCGTAATTTAAGGAGAGTTGTGGCAACTCAGCTATCAGTATATGGAAACTTACTTTAAGTTTTGTCAAATTTATCTAGTCCCTAATTGACATAATCTAGTCATATGCATATAGCATGGGTTAAATTTCCAGAATGGAATTACCTCTAAAGTTTTCTACTCCTCCATAGTTGTTTACCATCAAACTTTCTCATCCTTCTAGACTATTCCACAACTGTTCTCATATACTTGAACATATTTTCATAAGCTTTTTCTGTTTTTGCATGGAATGTCTGGTCTTTGCTCATTTACTTTTCAGTTTGTTAACATTTAAAATCAAACCTAGGCCTTGTGTAAGTTAGACAGATGTTGTACTATTTTGCTACACCCCCAAGTTTTGTTTGTTGTTTACCTTTTAAATTTATACCTAGGTAGTCACTTTTCTTTCTCCTACAGTTCTTGGGTTTCTGTATTGTTTTACTTAGAAATGCCTTTCCCCTAGGGATTCAGCTCAGTGACATGAGTGATTGCTTAGCATACAGGAGGCTCTAAGTTCAATTCCTAGTGTTGTTTCCCTAGAGTATTGTTCTCTGATAATAATATAAGCAAAAGCCAACTTTAATCCTAGCACTAGGGGGGCAGAGGCAGGCAGATCTCTGTGAGTTTGAGTCAGCCTGGTCTACAGTTCCAAGACAGCCAGGGCTCTGTTACATAGAGAAACCCTGTCTTGAAAAACCACCACCACCACCACCAAAAAAGGCATTTTCCTGTATTTCTTGTACTAATTTTAGTTTGACTTCAACTACCAGATCCAAATTATGTAGGATTAATTCTTGTAACTATGATAGAAGTCGTTTATAAACATGAAATTTGGTTGTAAAAAAAAGTAATTACTACCTTTTTTCTGCCATTAAAACTGCTTAAAGTAAGAAAACTTTGTCTCCAGGTTTTACTCCCAATGGGAAATATAATCATTGATAGTATTTCTTCAATTAATAAGATAGCTTCTGTTGTGCCACCTTTAAGACAAAACAGAACATCAGATAACATATAGGCCACTTACTTGAAATATTATATTAAATAGAAACAGGAGTCACAAGTAGCCCACATAAATCTTACCATTAAAAGTACTGGACAGATATACTAAGAAATCAAGAGGAAATGCTATTGGGGGGGGAACAGTCAACATGAATTCTTAGTCATCTTGATTAGTGAGAAATAGAGAAATCAAGGAATTTTCCTAAATTTAGAAAGAAAGTTAAAAGGTGAGGGTTTTCCCTTTTCCTTTATTAATTAGCCAGACAGAGTTTCTCTCCCAAATACCAGGACTCTAAACTTGCATTACCATGCTCAGCTTAGATATTTAATCATGTGACACTGACATCACCAAGGAAGCAGCTCTGACACTGATTAATCATCATCTCACTGTCTTTTCTACAGGCGGACCTGCATGATTTCTTTCTGGGGCTGTCATGGCTGAAAACACAGACAGAAACCAGATTGAGAAACTCCAAAAGAGAGTAAAGGAATTGGAGCAGGAGGTGGAAAGACTTAAAAAAGAACAGGCCAACTCTATAAAAAATTTAAGTATCAGAGAAAATTCTTTAGGCTCTGGAAAAGCTAAGCGTGCATTTGATTTTAGTGCTCATGGGCGAAGACATGTTGCCCTAAAAATAGCCTATCTAGGCTGGGGATACCAGGGTTTTGCCAGTCAGGAAAACACAAGCAATACCATTGAAGAGAAATTTTTTGAGGCTTTAACCAAGACCCGACTAGTAGAAAGCAGACAGACCTCTAACTATCACCGTTGTGGCCGAACAGACAAAGGAGTTAGTGCCTTTGGACAGGTAAGGGCCAATATATTGTTTCTGAGAGACATTAATAACAGGAAATCTGAATGCACATACTGAGCCTTAAGATCATCTTTGATATAGTTTCTCTTAATTCCACAGGTGATTTCTCTGGACCTACGTTCTCAGTTCCCAAGTGGCAAGAACTCAGAAGATTCTAATTTAAAAGATGAAGCTGCTGATGTTGCTGAAGAGATCCGTTATACCCACATTCTCAATCGGGTGCTTCCTGCAGACATCCGAGTATTGGCCTGGGCCCCTGTAGAGCCTAGCTTTAGTGCTAGGTTTAGCTGTCTTGAGCGGACTTACCGTTATTTTTTCCCTCGTGCTGATTTAGACATTGTAACCATGAATTATGCGGCTCAGAAATATGTTGGTACTCATGATTTCAGAAATTTGTGTAAAATGGATGTAGCCAATGGAGTGATTAATTTTCAGAGGACTATTCTGTCTGCACAAGTGCAACTAGTCCAGAGCCTGGGTGAGGAGAGAAGCCAAGAACCTTTCCAGTTATGCCAATTTGAAGTGACTGGCCAGGCATTCCTGTATCATCAGGTTCGGTGTATGATGGCTATCCTCTTCCTGATTGGCCAAGGAATGGAGAAGCCAGAGATTATTGATGAACTGCTGAACATAGAGAAAAATCCCCAGAAACCTCAATATAGGTAAGTTAAGCAAACATTAGTATATCCTTGTTCCTTCCACCATTGAAGTAACTCACCAACTCTGCCCTCATTAAACTTTATACTTATTTAAGTGTATGAGTTTCACCTGCATGCTAAGTCTGCTCACCCCTTGTGTGTCTAGTAACTACAGAGGTCAAAAACAGGTTGTATGTCACTAAGTGGATACTGAGAATTGAACCTAGATCCCCTGGAAGAGTAGCTAGTACTCTTAACCACTGAGCCATATCCCCAGGGAGCTTCATAAACTCCTAATTTGTAGAATGTTATGAACATTTAAGAGGGGGTGTTACCTACTAGTTTTCTCTTTCTCATTAGTGAGGAAATAGATATTTGGACCGACTCCTATTTCCCAGCTTCTGAAATTACAGGGAAGGTAGAAAAGGTTTTTCTTTTGTGAACAGGCTGTGGCTAAACAGACACCAGTAGTTCATTCTTAGGTACTGAGAATGCTATGAACAAATATGGATAACTAACATGTTTTAAAATTTCTGGCATCATGGGGAGCTCTATCAACCCATGTCGTGACGATTTGTTACCACTGACATTTACTTTCCTTCTTTTTTAAAAAAAGAGGAGTTATAAAGTTGCCCCAGATTAAGGCAGTGTTCTATTTTCTTAGATGTTACCACTGACATTAGCAGATCTTCCCTGCCTCCTTAATCTCAACTAAAGCTCAGTATTTAAAAAAAAAGAAGTACTGGCTAACTGATACATATTTTCATACTTGTTTCTCTTTAGCATGGCTGTTGAATTTCCTCTAGTCTTGTATGACTGTAAATTTGAAAATATCAAGTGGATTTATGATCACGAGGTTCAGGAGTTCAATGTTACCCACCTACAGCAGCTATGGGCTAATCATGCTGTTAAAACTCACATGCTATATAGTATGCTGCAAGGACTAGACTCTGTTATGGTAACATGTAGGGCAGGAACAAAGATGGATGAAGCAACAGAATGGAGAAACATTAAGCCTTCTGTCATAAAGCATACCAGTGCCTTTGTAGAAGGAGTGAAAATGCGCACATATAAGCCCCTCATGGATCGTCCTAAATGCCAGGGACTGGAATCCCGGATCCAGCATTTTGTACGAAGAGGACGCCTTGAGCACCCACAGTTACTCCATAAGGAAGCAACAAAAGCCAAAAGGGACTGTGCTGACACAGAAGAAAATACTGTTTTAGAGAATCCAACCAAGAGAGTCTGTATAATAGATGCAGAAATTAACAGCATTGTATAATCCCAGGAAGCTAAGATCTTTACTGGGATCTAGGGTACAACAAGCTAAAATTCTAATGACTGATTCTTAAAAAGTCCTTACAGCTTCTTAAACAGTAAAGGGTCTAAATATTCTCTAATCCCTGTCCAAAAGAATTATGAAGTAAAAGAAGCAAAAAGCACTTGTCACCTATATGCTCCTGGAAATCTGTGTTTTGCATTTATATTCATTAAAGCCTGGTCTCACAAATATTATTTGTTGTTCTTTTTCAACGCAAATGTGATAACCACTAATGTGAGATTTTTGCTTTAGTGTCTTACTTTTTAAGAATGTAGAAGTACCAAATTCCATCAATTAAAGATTAGGTTGATGGTTCAGTGCCAGGTATGAAGATACCTGGAATCTACCTAGCTCAATGTAGCACATGTTTTTAATGAGGCAGCCAAGTGCAAAGACTGGCAAACTTTCTACTAAGGGTTAAGAGTTTTTTTAAGTTCTGAAAAAAAATGCTATGTTGCACTAGTCTTATGACCTTTAGAGATGTAAAAACACTTTTGGTTCTTCTTGACCGAGTTCTGAAAGGTTCACCTTTGCAAAACTAGGACAGGTGTGTATTTGCAGTGGGGGTTTAAGCCAACCAACCAACCTTTGGGTGGAGACAGGCTCAGGAATTCAAGGTCATATCTTCAAAACAGTGAGTTCAAGACTAGCCAGGGCTATTAGAAACTCTGAATAACCAAAGTAGAAAAGGCTTTGATTCTAAGGTGGAAAATAAAAGTTGTTTGCAGAGTTGGAAATTAGCACATACTTAGTATACTTGAAAATTGACAAAAGCTTAATTTAGGTAAAACAGTTTGTCACAGTCATTATCTTCAGGGACCACCAAGCAGTTTTAAAAGCAAGAAAATTATGTAGCAAAAGCATTGCTAATATTTATAAATGCTAATATTATTCAAATGTACAAAATTCTTTGTAACAATAAATACCACCCCAAAACTTAAATTCTACTTATTAGTAGCTGTCACTGCAGTAGTGTTATTCACATTTACATTCACATTTAGCACTCCTGAAGCTGCTAAATGTCAGGAACATCTGACTGAACAGTTGGAAACAATAGTTAAGGTAGTCCGGTGCTGCCTCAGTGCTCGTAGGGGTAGAGTATAGAATCAAAGACCTCAAGAAAAGAATTCCAGGTTTAGAAGATAAAAGAACTTAAGAAAAGTGAAGTTATCCAGGTGGATCTCGGAGTTTGAGACCTGATTTACAAAGTGAGTCCAGGACAGCCAAGGCTATACAGAGAAACTGTCTTGAAAAACAACAACAAAAAACTTGTGCAGAAGTGGTATAACATAATAGCTTTCATATCCTAGCAGAGGAGGCTGGAGAACAGTGACACAAAGTAAGATTTCTTGTCAATTTAACATTCTGAAAAGGACTACTTTGTCCTTTAATTTTAAACATTCTTAACTATTTGTGTGTATGTGTGTCCGCACACATGGGTATCTGCAGAGCTTGGGGAGCCTCTTTAGATTCCTTGGAGCTGGAATTAGAGGCACTTGTGCGCTATCCACTGGGTGCTTGCATCTCAACTACGATCCTATAGTAGAGCAATTTCTTACCTTATTTTGATTTGCCTTGACTGAAGTATTTACGTTAACAAAAAGGAAACCTAGAAAAGAAAAACTGACTTTAAGAGATATTGTTATTTAAAAAATCAACTTCAAAGCAATAGTTCATTAGGAAAAAAAAGCCCTAACTAAGGGGTGTTATACACTAGGAGTCTATAAAAAGCAAGAGTTTGAATGAAATCCTTTCAAGAGGTTGCCTGGGTGTGAGTATTAAAGAGAATAGGTTCAGTGACCTTATCTTTAGTAGTCAGTCATCTCAGAAGAAGCAAACGAGAAGCTCCTAAACGTATTTTTACAAAATTACTTCAGAGGGGTAATATTTATACAAACACCAAGGTAGGACTGAATGTTAGAAAAAAATATAAAGTAGGGCTTAAAGCTTAATTTCTTCATTTAAAAAGTGTAACTATTTCAATAGGTTTTTAAATTTTAATTGAAGTGTGTGTGTGCATGCATGTGTTTATCTCTTCTGGAGTTGGCCTGGGGCAATTCTGGACTAAAACAAGACAATTTTTAATGTCATTCTTACAAGAGAGTGATAAAAGTCTCATTCCTTTGTGTTTAAACTGTGCTCCCTTCATTTTTACCCCTCAAATATGTAGATGCTTATAAAGTGAAATGCAACTTTTCCTAATGTCTACAGGTTATGGTCAGTTCCTTTGCTTTCTAATAAACACGACAATCTCATGCTAGAGAAACTTAGAAGCTAAACAATCTTATATTTTGTTAATAAATATGGTTAATATTGACAAAAACACCAATTTTTCTTAAAAATCTCATTATACCTAATTACAGCTCAAAAGGATTCTGAGGGTGTTGTGTGTGTGTGTGTGTGTGTGTGTGTGTGTGTGTGTGCGCGCGCGCGCGCCTGTTTTTCGAGGCAGGGTTTCTAAAAGTATCAGCCTTGGCTGTCCTGCAACTCACTCTATGGACTAGTCTGGACTCGAACTTAGAAAGATCTGTCTGTCTTTGCTTCCTAAGCACTAGGATTAAAGGCGTAGGCCACCATTCCGGGCCAGAGGAGGGTGGAATTTTTAACCTTTTAAGTCCCTCGATTTGGATATAACTGAAATTATGGTGTAATTTCTAAGCCAAATGACAAAATGCCCTCTAAAAAAACTGATTACCTCGATACACACATTGGGGTGCTTTAATTTATTCGCTTGCGTCAGCACTGCGTGCTGAAAAACCTAAGAAACTTGAAAGGTCCCTATTTTTGTTTGCAGTATTATTGTACAGCTTTTATAAGATTTTCCTCTCTTTACCTGGGGTGGGGCAACCCAGAGCGGCTCCTTCAGTTTTAACCGCTATCCTAAATCTTAAGCAACCGCAAAGGACGGCTGGCTGTGGCCATGAATCCACGAAAGGTGGAACCCAAACGCGGGGCGACTTTCCTGCTCTTCCAACAATAACGACAGCGGTCGCACCATCTGGCCGCGGGCGTGCCGGGCTCGGCTCCTTCCCTGGGGACCCGGACCCGTCCCCAGCCTCCGCGCTGGCCCGAGGACTCCGTCCGCCCGCTTGACCGTCGGGCTAAAAGTGGCGCAGACAGGGTGCACATTGTGACCTGGGAGGGCTCGGGGGCCTCTGCCCCTGCAGCCGGGTCAAGACGCCCCGGGCAGCGCACGCCGGCGTTTACCTTGAACACAGAGCCTGGCCCAGGGAGGAAAGGCGAACCCACGCGTAGCGGGGAAGAAGCCCCGGCCTCCGCCGCACCCCGTCTGGCAAAGGTCCGCCGCCCCGGCTCCGCGCACGTCACCAGCCGCCGCCGCACGGTCCGTCCCGCCGTCGCCCTCCGCGGAACACCCGCTTCCGCCTCGCGCAGCCGCGCAGGCCCGGCGCAGTCGTTAACGGTCCGCCGTTCGAGTTTAAATCCCGGAGCGAGCCGCGCCCGCGTCCTCCACGCCTACGTAAGGATTGGTGCACGTTCCTTTCGGCCCTCCCCCTCGGGCCGGAAACGGGGCTTGGGGCGCGGAGGTCCCGCGGGAGCCCGCCGGGCAGCGGCGCGGAAGCTGTCCCCGGTTGTCTGGGTGTTGGTCTGGCGGCGTGGCAACGGGCTGGCCCTGCCTGTCGTCGGGGAGAGCGGAAGGGAGGTTGTCGGGCTCTGCCGGCCTGGCTCGTGGGGCCGCCCCCTCTGGGACAGCCTGACCAAGGCCCCTGCAGCCCTCCCTCGGCACAATGCTCTTCCTTTTCTGAGCCGACTCTTGACAAAACACAAACAACTGGTGTGTTTGTATAGGATTATATGTATATATATACATATATGTACATATATATATACATATACACGTATGCTTGGCCTTTTTGGTATAATGTTTTATATGTACGTGCCTGGAAAAAAAAAAAAAAGGACCCTAGTGCTGAGAATAGATTGGAAAAGAGACCCCTATAGTTCAACATTTTAGTCACTGGGATGCATTGAATCCAAAGAATTTCGTCCGAATTCTGACGGTTGTATAATCTAACACAAATAAGCACGAGTTTATTTCTTACGATCTCTAATGCTTTGGTTGGTGAGATGGTTCAGCGGCTCAGAGTTCTGGCTGATCTTCCGGAGGTCCCGAGTTTAATTCCCAGCAAGGCGGCTCATGATCATCTATAAAGGGATCTGATGCCCTCTTCTGGCAGGAGGTGTACATGCAGACTGAGCACTCGTACATAATCAAAAACTAGAATGCTTAACTCTTCCAAACACTTAGTCCTGTAGCTTACCTACCTAGCTTTTTCTCAGGGTCTCTTTGCTCTCTCTCTGAGGCACTTGGGAATTTATTGAAGAAAACTGAATGACTTCCCCTTGAAGTACATTCTTTTCTCAGGAACCATATCCTGTCTTCATGTTATGCTTGCATGAACATTTCTTTGGCATAGAACCTACAGTTAACGTGTCTCAAACCAGGGTAGATGATTCTTTTTTTTTTTTAAACCTACTTTTGGACATTCAGTTTTACCCTATACCTCAAGGTAGGAGCTTGCCATGTAGCCCAGGCTGGCCTTGATCTCAAGATCCTCTCTCTCTGGTAGGACTGCTCTGCTGCCCTGCAGATGAAGAAGCATAACCACAGTACTACAACTACATTTGCTTCATACATGATAGTTCATGTGATTTAATATCTACTGTTTAAGTTTTCACCTGCTTCTCCAAGTCGGAATTCAGAGTTGCTCACTGTGATCGGTCAGTTTATGTTAAGTTTCATTTATTCTGGAAATATCTCAGCCGGGTGTGGTGGTGCGACCTTCAATCCCAGCACTCAGGAAGGCAGAAGTGGGTGGATCTCTGTGAGTTCGAGGCCAGCCTGGTCTACAAAGTGAGTCCAGAACAGCCAAGGCTGCACAGAGAAACCTTGTCTTGAAAAAAAACCAAACACTGTCCCCAGAAAAAAACAACAACAAACAAAAGAAGAGAAATACCTCTATCTCCCTTAGAGTTTACTTTTTAAAGGTGCCAAGTTACTGGATTTTGGTGACTCCCTCTAGTGAGTGTCTTTCCTTAACTTTTGAGTGCCACATAGTTCTCTTTTATTTGTTGCCCCTAACCAGGTGTAATGGATTTTAACCCATCATCATCTTTATTCATAGGTTCAAGTGATGCATGGTCATGCTTATGTTAACCAGTCCTGTATGATGTTTCTGCTCATCTTACCCCTTTGTTGACATTTTTAAGTGCCCTCAGCTATATTCTATGAATATATCATGTTTCTATAATTTTTAATTTTTTCTTCTTTGTCTTCCCAGTATAGGGCAGTGACACTAAAGACAAAGAACAGCAAAATGAAAATAAGTAACTTTCTCTTGACACTGCTGCTGTAGTCTGTCAGTTTGTCTATCCAGCCTCTTTTCTTCACTGTCTTGCTCAGTTGCTCCTAAGTTTCTATACCCTGAATTCTGTCTCATTTGTAAATTCAGGCTGCTTTTGAGGGTTGCCAGCAATCTTAACAGTCATCAAATTCAATTGTCTTGCTCAGTCCTGTGAGTATTTGATAATTTATCCAATAACTATTTATTGGGCATTCATACAATTTACTGTGGAATGGTTTGATGATTTGATAGTTTAATAAAAATCCATCAAGTGTGAGACTGAGAATGCAAGATCTTGAGTTTGAGGCAAGCCTGGGCTACATGAGACTGTGTCTCAAAACACAAGAGGCTGGGGAGATAGCAATTAAGGGGAGGAAAATTGTTCATTGAGAACTTCTAATAACAAGGAGACTCAGGATTATGTCATGAACCAAGAACTGAAAGAAAGTGGAAGGATGTGGAAGGCAGAGGTGCAGTGAAAGATATTTTACAGGTAGTGGAAAAGCATATGCAAAGACCTAGGCAGGTAGGAGACTTAGATTTAAGAAACAGAAAGAGGACTAGAAAAAAGGTAGGTGGTAGAGCTGAGATTAAGAGGTAGGTTATGTAGGTCAATGAGAGCAATTCTGACTTTATACAAAGAGCTATGGAACTGGGTGTCTGAAGCAGAATTGGGGCATGCTATAAAACACGTTTACTCCTGAAATTTTCTCCCATGGAGAATAATGGACTAGAGGAGTGCATGGTTTCATGTGAAATCTGAATGGGAGATAATTGCATATTCCAGGTGTAGGTTGTGGTTCTTTAGGCTAGGGTGGTAATGGGCAGGATATTAAGAAGAGGACACAGAGATGTATTTTTTGTCTATGTCCAGAATGCAAATTTTCTGAGCCATGAGAGAGTGTGGTTTATTCATTCAGAGGTTTCAGAGGTTTCTGGTTTGTGCAGCTGAATGAAAATATATTCCTGGGTGAGGTAGAGCTAAGTTTTAAGCATGTTGAATTTGGGGGGGGGTGTTAATAGTCAGTCTGTTGCTATTATTACTTAACAGAAATTTAAATGAAGGAAAGATTTATTGTCCTTAAAAGTTTGAGCTCATGCTCATTTAGCTCTACTGTTAGTGGTTGGGGGAGCAGAATATCATTTTGGGTGTATATGGCAGAGCAGAGCAGCTGGCAATCAGAGAGATAGAGAGGCAGATAAGAAGGGCAGGGCATGTCCTCAGTTACCTACTTCCTCTAACCAGGCCCCATCTCCTAATAATGCTATCAAATTATGAACCTTCCCTGGGTTAATCAACTGACGAGGTTGGAGCCCTCCGACCTAATCACCTTTCAGTGAGTATACTCACCCACTGGGGACCAGTCCTTCAAATCATGGAGCTTAAGGTATGGTATGTATCCAGGAGATAGCTTGAGATACCCTTGTGGGATGAGAGTAAGCAGTTAGATTGAAAAAAAAAAAAGTGCGTTGGTGGAGAAGTGACTCAGGGGTTAAGAGTCCTTGCTGCTCTTGCAGAGGACCCCTGTTTGATTCCTAGCATCCATGTTGCAGCTCTCAACCATCTGTACTCCAGTACCAGGGGAGCCAACGTTTTTTTCTGACCTCCACAGGCACCAGGCATGGTGCAGACACATACATCAGGCAAAACACTCATAAACATAAAATAATAAAATAAATAAATGTGTGTTAAGCGATGTTTGAGAACTGAGGGTAAATTTTTGTTTTACACAACACCCTTCCTTTGTTAGATTGGATAAACTTGGAGTGGTGAGTAAGAGAGAAAATGCACATTAGCATAGTACCTACCAAATAACTCAATACATTATAGACACAGTGTGGTATTGTTATTCTTTATTCTCATTAGATGATGGCTCCCTGCTTTTCCTTATATCTTGAATGGATCAATCTGTCGTCAACACTACTGCCACATGAGGTTTCCTAAAAGGATAAGTCACACGGCATAGGTACCTGCAGAGTAAACTCTGTCCATGGACCCTGTGTAATCTGGACCCCTGTGGTGGTTTGAATAGGAATGACTTATGTATTTGAATGCTTAGTCACCAAGGAGTGGTGCTATTTGAGAAGGATTAGGACTGTAATGAAAACTATGCCAATCTTTTTTTTTTTTCTCATTAGCTTACATTTGTGTTTGTGTGTGTAATGGGTGGCTTGAGACCATTCTTAATCTAATGTAGCCCAGAGGCCAAAAACTCAGTCACATGTACTCGCGCGCATATGTGTGTGTGTGTGTGTGTATATATAAAAGGAATCTCATGTCATTGTATGGATGAAACACCTGTCAATTAAAATCCTATGGCCTATGGCTGAGGCAGGAAATGGGGTGGGATATCTGGAGGCAAAAGGGATTCTGGGACAGAGACAAGTGTGGGGAATTCAATTGGTAAAATGTGAGGAAGATAAGTGCTGTTCTGCCCCAGTTCACGAACCCCAAAAGACCAGGAATAAACAGATTCCGCTGTAAATACATGAGGTTCTTTTTATTATAAATCATTACAAGCTGCAGCTTGGGCTTACACCCCCTACCACTGAAACGGTGAGAGCCAAGAGCCCCATGCTCAGGTTAGTTGGGTGATTTAAAGATTCTGGTCCCTCCCAGCATGCCCAAGGCAGGGGCGATTCCTGCCTGGCACGCATCTATTGATCAAAATGCTACATTTTGAATTGACTGGATATAGGAAGGTCCCCAGACCATTAATGATCTGGTGTCCCTCCCTAGGGGGATGAGCCAGTTTCCTAGCAACTGTATCTCTAGTGGGTGGGGAAAGAATATAATTAGGCGGGTTCTTCCCCTCAGGGCATTACTGGACTTCTCCACCCAGCTAGCCTTAGTTCAGGCCTTAAATATTAATAGCTGCTGATTGGTCTCTCATTTCCCCCTTTCCCATGATCATTTGAAGACCCAATCTTGGTTCTTCCAGATATGACCCCTTGTATCCTATAGATTTACCTTTTTATAATGGGATCTGAGTACCATTAATGTATTGCTCCCAAACATTTTTTCATGAGAGCCATCAAGCAATTTAAAATACAAGTCCCAAAGATAAAAATCAAAATGAGTAGGGGTCCCTTCAGAGTGGATATAGGGGTAGTAAGGCAAAGAGAAGTATTATCCTTTTCCTCTAGTGTCTCTCTAGGCTTTTAGCCCAGTTGCTGCAATATTAGTTCCCATTTCAGCTAAGCAGATGCCCAAGATAATAGCTAATGCTGGGGAGCCAGCCCCTTTTAACTTATCCTACTATCCTACTTATCCTACTAGGTGGGATTTGGACAAACATCATCTTCTGGAGCTTCTTCAGTTCTGACAATTGGACCGTTGGCATCAGGGGCTAGAAAGCCTGAAATGCCAGTCAAAGGCTGGGCAATGGGGCAGTCCCAAGCATCTGGTTAGTTGATCTACCCAAAAAGGTAGGGAGCAATCATGTCAGTTTCCAGGAAGTCCAGATTTCAGCTTGCAGTCCATAGCTGATCCCAGAACAGAGTCAAACAGGTGAAAATCTGCTGAGACAAATTCAGATTGGAGACTGTAGTTAAAATTTGTCTATTAAATGGGAAGGAGCAGGGAAAATCTCATCTGCGATCCTTTTGAGCTATGCCAGATCCAGGTCACATCCTGAAACTCATATGAATTTTTTTGGTACACAAAAGGAAATATATATTCAGCAAATCTAATATAACATTCTGAGAGTAACAGGTAAAACTGCATCCCACTGAATAAGTATCAGTCAACTGTTTGTTTTATAACCTTTATAAACAAGTGTGTCCACGGTCTGGAACTCTAACACTTCTTCTGTGGGCACAGCTGTTGGTAAACAGCCACCAGTGGAGCTTGGCTATTTCTCGTACACTCAGCATCTATTTTTAGCCCCCATCTCCATGTTCACACTGGAAAGTTAGGCAGAAATACATTACTGGCTTTAGTGCTAAACCTTGGATGCTTGGATTTTTCTTTATAAAGTAACTAGAAGGAATAGGTTTAAGATATTGCTGTGTCAACGTCTACCCCAGAAATGGCAGATATTAAGATATTAAGAATACCATACTAAAAGTTATGACTTTTGGGTCAGATATACACATTAAATAGATGTTTTTAACATGATGAGAAGCACCTTTAAGTCTATCTCCAGAAGACAACCAAAGGAAATTAAAATCTCAAGCTGGTGACTGAATAATAAGCAGTCACTCCATCAACTTATCAGAACTCTATTGATTAATGCCAAAACTCTGAACTTCTGAAATCTTATAACATAAGCACAACAGTAGCAAAGAGAGGGGAGAAATCTAAAGTATCTCCCATTTTTAATATGCTTTAAATTATTTTTATATCTTTATAACTCATCATTATATACCTTAAAACATCTACTTAGACTCTCCAATCTTTTTTACATTTATTAACCCTGAAACATTTTCTCAGACCAAATAACACTCTATAGATTTTTACAACCTAAACTCCTATATCCTCAGTCCCTACATAAGCTCCATTTTTTTTATTCATTTATTTATCTTAAGACACAGGCAACTAACATAAATCCCGTGAGCAAGGCAAACCTGTTTTTCTTTCTAAATAAGAGATCTAGTACTTAGTAGTTCTAGCTAGCTAATGAACTGATCAATGAGCTAACAGTGGATCTAATTGTCTGCTCTTTAGCTGCAAAACTATCATTAGCTTTAGCATAGCCGTCAAAGTGATCAGAGACCTGAGAAGGATAAATTATAAGATAAATAAATATACCAATCCATATGCCAATTAAAATGAAAGAGATGACTAGTTAGTCCATCACCTAGGCAGTGTCCCTGGCTTCTGTGGTCTCCTGGCATCCTGAACAGAGGTGGTGAACAGGCACAGAAGATGAGAGACTGCTTCTGTGGAAAGAGGAACATGAGAGATTTTCCTCACCTTGCCTCTTGAAATGTGAAACAATAGTTCTCCAGGTGTCCACGACTTTGTCCACAGTTTAGGCTGGGCCTTAGCAGTGGCCAGTTGAGGCAGTTTTTGACCAGTGGTTAGCATACCACAATCCAGAGTCCCAGTCATCTGTCATTGTGCCCAAATCTTCTCGGAGACCTTGGGGGAGCTACTGCCAGGTTTGGGACTCTGTCATAATAAGCTTACACATGTTAAAATGCCATATTCATCAGATCTCTGACAAGCTTGAGGGCCAGCATATCTGAATTACTCTTTGTCTTTATCATCTGCTCTAAACTGTGTCCTATAAAACAGAATGCTATAATCTAATTCTGGCATATTCCTTAGATGCATGTTTTAGAACTATGTATTTTAAGGCAAATAGGCAAACTTCATAGTTACCCATCCTAGGCTTAACCTTAAAGAAACCTAAACAAAGACACTAGGTAAAGCTCAACATCTTAACCAACTGCAATCTTTAGCATAACTTTAAGTCTGCCGTTTCTGCACTAAAATCAAAGCAAACCTTTTAATACAGTTTATAGAGAGGCTAGCAAATCTTGCTGATCCTACCACTTGCATTAAAATGAACAGTAAAACGCTTTGCACTTAGCACTAATCAGAGGCCTGAACATAACTGATAGACCCACACAAAGACTGTAGCAAAACTACAGCTCCATCCTCTCTATCCCTGAACCATCGTGGCAAACAATTCCTGATGAATACTTCTTTTTCCAGTGTTCCTCCAACATTAGGGCCAAGCTTAAGCACTTGGAGAAAGGACCCCTAACTCCACAGGCAGAAATGTTAGCGCTAGCCTTTAAGGTGTACCATGAGTGAAATGAGAAAGCCCACAAGTAAAACTATCAAATGCTGGCCAAAGCTGTCTGACTGGCTTTGACAACTGCCTGGGCTCCCTTGCCTCCTAAGGCTTGAGGACCACTGGGACCCTGTTACAAATGTGGTCAGGAGAGTCATTGGGCCCAGGCCTGTCCTAATCCCCCCAGGCTACCAGCGCCATGTTCAAAGTGCCATCAAGAGGGACATTGGGTTGTTGATTATCCTCATAACCCCTGTGGCACAGGGACATCACTCCAGCAGGTGGCCCAAACCATACTCTTTAAGGAAAAACTGACTCACTGGCAGCAGTGGTATTTCAAAACCAACAGGGACTGGATCTCCTTACAGATGAAAAAGGTAGGCTTTGCCTCTTTCTCCAAGAGGAATGCTGCTTCTATGTCAACCAGTCTGGTATAGTAAATGACAAAATCCAACAATTCCAGATAGACTTCTAAAAAAGAAAGGAACAACTCGATGCCTCAAATCTTTGGGCCCTTTGAAAACCTCATATGGAAGTGGATTCGGCCCTTCCTGGCCCTCTTCTCATTTTTCTGCTTTTACTATTCGCACCCTGCTTTATTAACTTCCCTACATTCCTCCAAGGACAAATTAAAAAAAAATCTAACCAATTTAACAGTTACTCTTACAGGATTACCAATCGTGGGCTACAGAGCCTGACCCTAACAATTCCCTACTATGCCCTGATGGTGAGGATCAACAGTACCCCAAGAATGACAGTGCCCTTGGACAGCAGGAAGCTGCCTGAGGGCACAAACAACATCCTCATCCTCTCCTCACCATCAACTCCTTTCTAGCTCCTCCTTTTTTATAATAACCCAAAGAGAGTGATGTTAGCAATCAGGCCCCTCCATGACCAGCTCCAGGGACAGACAGATCATCAGCTGCCACAATGCGACACGCTTTCCACTATCTCCCCTCCCTGTGCATGCGCTGCATCACTTTAGAAAGGGACCTTGTCCCTTCCTCCCTGTGTCTTTTTCCCACCACCCCTCATCCAGAGGCAGTCTCTGTGTCCCCCTCCCCCCAGTGAACACTGAAAGTAAGACCTGTTGCATGGTGTGATTTTATGGATTCCACTATATAGTCGCCTGAATCCCAACACCTAGGTATTTGTATATTTAAAGAGTCTCAGGAATCATTATTTTTTGAGCTAACAAATGGGAGGAGAGACCATCCACAATAGAATGGCAGAATACTACAGTGGTGTGCTTTAGATGTTCAGTGATGGAAGAAGCTGAAGAATTTCAAAGCAGGTCAGATTTTAGCAACATGAGGGCATTTAGAGAGGCTTGGTGGGGAAAACCAGACTGGAACGGAACACTAAAGAGGCACAATATTTGGGAGGAGATAAGAGAACACTCGAGATAAGAATGTCATCATTACTCTCCATAGGCCTTGTTGGAGTAGGTGTGACCTTACTGAAAGAAGTGTGTCTCTCGGGGGGTAGGGGAGGGTTGAGGCTTCAGAAGCTCACAACAAGCCCAGTCTTTTCCTCTTTGCTTACAGATCAGCACCATGCCTGCCTGCGTGCCACCATGCTCAGAGATATGGTAATAATGAACTAACCTCTGAAACTGTGAACAAGGTCGAGGCCGCCAGTGATCCAAGGTCTTCTGAGATGATCCCAGGAGAATTTCTCCTTTGCAGCTTTCTGTCAGGTGTCTCCTGTCCTCTGCTTCTGCAACGTTTGTGAGCTTCCTTCTTCAATCACCCAGGGTTACCAACCATGTTGAGCGCCATATGTAAAAGGAACTTTTACTCAACTGTTTCAGTTGTTGACTCAAAAGCTTACTGCCTTCTTCTGCTAACCCAGGCCTAGTCCTGGAAGCTTCTAGCCTCCTTACAATATATACTAGGCCTAGAATGTTTTCAGCCTCTGAAATTTACTGCTTAATAACATTGAAAAGTTTAAGTTAGCCTGAATATAACTCCATTTTGAAATAAAGATCTTGACTGGGAACTGATTTCAGGTACCAGGAAATATCACAGAATGTACACCTGGCAGAAAACAAAGTTAACTCTCCTAGCAACAGCCTCCAGGAAATATAACAGAATAAATGCTTCATAGAAAACAGAGACAAACTCCCTGGCAATAACCAATGTGAATGGGTTGAGAATCGAGTGTGAAAATTTCCCCCAATGTTTCAGATATGGTTTAGAAAAATAGCCATTGTGATTATATGCCTTAGCCATTGTGATTGCATGCCTCAGAAAAGGTCACCCCGCCCTGCTAAACTTCATCCAATTCTATAACGCCAAGACTTGTGGCCCCCTGCTTGCTGCCATGGAAGCCCCCGGATCACAGATTTTCCCTTTAAAAATCCTGTTCACTCAGAGCTCGGGGTCCCACTTCTCTACTGCTGTGTCAGAGAGCCTTGGGTCCCGAGTTCGATCGCTCTTGTAATAAAGCTCTCTTGCAATTGCATCGAGTCGCCTCCTGGTGGTCTCTGAGGGTCCCATGAACCTGTCATTACAACATCACTCTTTCTTGTTCTTGCTAAGCTCTGGGTTGGCTGGTTCAACTGAGCTCTTCTGGCTCAACCTCCTCTACCAGCTAACTTATTCACTCTGGCTTTTCTCTCAGACTCTGAATTGCTCTGACTGGCATCAAAGTTACTCCAGCAATCTGCTTTAATCTTCTAGTTCCTTCTCATTTTCTGGCTCCTTCTTTATTCATCTGAGTTCTGTCTCTGTAACCCATCTCTCTATTACTATCCTGGTAAAACTGCTTCCTTTCTCTCTCTCATTGCCCCTTAAGTAACTCCCCTTTCCTCTCTCTTTTTGTGAGAGTTGAGTGTATACTACTGTCACTTCTTTCTCTGATTCGTATCTATTTCTGCTACTCAATTAAATATCACTTTCAAATATGGGAGCTTCCTGTGTACAAATCATCTTTACCTCCTTTGTTTGGGATTAAAGTCGTGTACCACCACACCTGGATCTAAGCTTTTCTTTACCTGAAACTTGCTCTATACAAGGCTGGCCTTGAGCTCAGATCTTTCTCCTGGGATTAAAGACATGTTTGTATTCCAGCCAGATCACACAGACCTATAAGGTCTTTGGATGTGATCTCTTAGCAGTTGGATCACTCAGACCTAAAGGGTCTTTGGATGTGATCTCTTGCCAGAACAGCCATGTTCTGAATTAACATTCCTCTACATTAAGTTGTGTTAATCACCAATAATTCTATAAAAATGGAAAGTAAGAAGCATTTGTAGCCTCAGTATCATCCATTACCATAGCATAAATGGAAAATTAGTAGATCTACTCTCCAAATTTTGTTTTATAGGTTTTCCATCCTCTTCAATTCACCTAGCTATAGCTTGATGAAACAAACTTTTTTTTTTTTAAATGAATATTTCTTCTTTTTAACTGGGTATATTGTCTTAGTTTGGGTTTTATGTCTGTGAAGAGAAACCATGACCAAGGCAACTCTTATAAAGAAAAACATTTAGTTGGTGCTGGCTTACAGTTTCAGAGGTTTGGTTCACTATTGTTATGGCAGGAAGCATGGCAACATACAGGTTGACATGGTGCTGGAGATAGCCGAAAGGTCTGAATCTTGAACCACAGGCAGTAAAGAAAGAATGTGTCACTGGGCATAGCTTGAGCATATATAAGACCTCGACGCCAACCTCCATAATGACACAACTCCTCCAACAAGGCCACACCACACCTACCCCAACAAGTCCACACCTCCTAGTAGTGTGGCTCCCTATGGGCCAAGCATTCAGACACATGAGTCTGTGGGGGCTATTCTATTCAAACCATCACACACATTATATCTGTTGTACTTGCCATACATGGCTTAATAAACACCACCAGTGTGATTTTCTTGCTATTAAATATACTACTATATAACTAGCTTTTATAATCTGATTTGAATAATTAGACCTGAATATAATTAGAATCTGATTGTAACTTCTTTTTAAATGGTTATTTTTGTTGAGAAAAAAGTATACCTTTCTATTGTACTACTTTGTTCTCATGACACAGCCATTGATACATCAAATCTGTTATCATGTTATTGCGTAATGCACATTTTCAAATGACAGTCTTTGAAAACATGCACAAATTTCCTACATATTAAGCAAAGTGACTCATAATTTGCCTTGAAAAAAAGTACTCATCTGTCTGCATCTTGTGGAATAATCCTCCTTCATGTATAATTTTTTCTTTGGTTGAGTTCTGTTTTTTTTTTCTTTACATAAATATATATTTGGAAAATACAAGTGAAGCAATATGATTTTAGAAACAGAAGTTTATTCAATGATAATGTGCATTACATAATCTAGATGTAGTGAAATTTATATTTGATAGTTTTAGCAAAGCGCACTCCTTTAAGAATCATGTTATAGGGCTATAGAGATGTGTCAGTGGTTAAGAGCATGTAATGCTCTTGCAGAGGTCATGGTTTTGGTTCCCAGCACCCATACCAGGCAGCTCACATCTACCTGTAACAGCAGTTCTAGGGGCTCCAACACTCTCTTCTGGACTCCTCAGTTACTATCACTCACAAGTACGCAAACTCATACACATGCACACACACACACAAATGCACACATATACATAACATTTAAAAATAAAATAAATATTTTTGGAAAGGAATTATGTTTAGAAAATGCATCTAAGATTTAAGTAGAAAACTGTGGTTCACAAAAATCCATGCATTGTGTTGACTGCTTGAGAACGTCGTCATACATTTCCCGAGCGCAGAGCAAAATTTGAAGGCTTGGCATTCAGTGTGCCAAAAATTTGGACTGAATCCACCAGTACTTTGGATTTCCTGATACTTTGCCTAATAAGATGCATTTGAAGTAACTGATTATATTTCTCAATGAACTGATGTTTTACCTTATAACCATAGCCAAAATCTGTGGTTTTACAATATGACTAGTAATCTATTATTATTATCATTATTATATATTATTATGTCATCTTTTACCTCACATTACTTCTTTATCTCAAGAAAATAGCAGGTCCAAAGTAAAGGGGCTCTGTAACTCATCACTAGCATGACTTATGTTAAGCGATGGTTACACACCTGGTTATTTTGGAGGAAAACAGAAATCCTATTTTGTGCATGCTCCTTCTTATCTCCAGGGGTACCTGACTGACATAGCTAGTGCACAGGCAGGCATTATTTCTTGGAATGTGCTGCACAGACCGGTCCTCTGTTTGGGAGGCATGTGACCAGCTCAGGTGACAAGCCCCATTTTGTCCTTTGGCCTTCCAGAAAGAGGATGTCGGTTATGCATGAAGCAGAACTGTTTTTGGAGACAGAGCGGTAAGACCCTATGAGACACAACAAAATGATTGTGTCTTCTTAAGGAGATCAAAACGAGTTATACTTCTTGATAAATGGGATACAGTGATAGGCTCAAGGGACCACAATACCACACACCCCTGAGTGCAACCTACTGAGGTCCTGAAGATGCAGGCACCTTTCTTTACGCCTTAGTTTTTAAAAAAAAGTGTGGGGCAGAGAATGCAGTTTTTAATTTCTATGAAGAGTCTATAGTGAGTATTATTGCTAGAGAGTACGGGGACCTTGACAAACGCAGCAGAATCATAAAGGGACCTTGAGAAACACTATAGCATCCTAAGAATCACAGTGTTTAGTGTGATGAGCTGGATATCTGCACAGCAAATCTTTGTAAGGGGAGAAAGGATAGAGAAGTCATGAAAAGCATGGCTCAGAACAATGTTAATTTTCTTTTCTCACAGTCTAAAAGGCTCCCCCTTGTGGGGAGACTATTCCTTGCTTAATCTAACTCCTGTAGGCTCCCTTCAGGGGTGGTAGGGAAGAATCTTTTCCTGCCTTGTCCTAACTCAGGCTGGCTGCAGGAGCAGTTCTGATTCTAAGAGGGTCAGTGCAGCATGGTTTGGCTGTTTTCACACAACTTTTCCCTCTCTCTGTAGATGTCTCCACTTTTTATTTTTATTTTACATTATTTTTCTTTGAAGTGACTCTTCACTGTAGCAAATTACAAATGTTTTGTTTCTATTTCCCTATTGAGTCTTAGACCTTACAATCAGCTAGTCAAAAAATAACAGGGCTGGGGGCAGCAAAATGCTTAGTGTTAAAGAAGTTGCTTAACTAGGGTCAGATGGAAGGGGAGGTGGACCTCCCCTATTGGTAAACTTGAGGAGGGACATGGGAGATGAGAGAGACAGGGTGGGATTGGGAGGGAATGAAGGAGGGGGCTACAGCTGGGATGCAAAACAAATAAAATGTAATTAATGTAAAAAAATAAAAATTTAATTAAAAAAAGGAAAAAAGAAGAAGTTGCTTAACTTTCACAGATCCTTGGCATGACCTCATGACTGATAGAGAAGAGTGAGAAGTGGGGAGGGAGAGGAAAAGGTTAATTAGAATATTCCTTTTTATCTGTAGCACAAAGTTCAGCAGAGAGTCTTCAGGTCAAAATGATGTGTCTTCTTTAAATATTTTAAGGACATTTGTTATTACATTAAAGGTTCACCCAGTTAATTACCTCTGTAAAGACAGTTTTTCCCCAAATAAAGTACCTTTTACAAGATACAGTAAGACATTTATCTCAACTCATTCTACCACTTCCTACCCTGTTGTTTTCTTTTCAAACAAAATCCCAAATGTTCAGTTTTACCAATGAAGACTCAAGAGCCAGATGCAGATGCCAGATGCAGGAGTGAAAGCCTACTAGTTCAGAGAGGCAGAGAAAGCACCCAGCTGATCTCCCTATTCAGCCAATGTCCCAGAAGGAAAAAGCTCCATCTCCATGCTGTCTTACATGTCCTCCTCCTCAATGTCCCTCTTTTCTGTTTACTTATATTCACTCCCCATGGGCTGCTTACTTGCTCTGCCTCTTGACCTATGGTTGACTTTATTTAGCTCTTGGATTAAAGGTGAGTGCTAGGGCTGAGCCACACCACAAGTACTTGTTTAGAGTAAACAGAAAGCTCTAGTGTTAAAAACTGAGCCATACCACAATTAGAGAAAGGTTTTCAGAATCTCAGGGTTCATAACAGGATCAAATATCCTGCAACACTCCCCTCTTTCAGACAGGATCTGACATGCCTCAAATAAAAAAGGACTTAAATTAATAAAGAAAAAATTTAAATGCTCATGTCTGTTTATCTATAGTAAATCCGACAGACAAATGTTGCTTGTTTCTAGCTATTTACTATCTGTTTAACCTAGGATGTATATTTCTGTGCAATTTAGCACAGAAATTTAGCCTGGTATCTGACATGACCATGAATCTGATTGACTAACTGTTAACTTGCATTTTTTAAAAAGTATCCTAAGCAGTTTGTAATTGCAGCTTTTAAAAGGACTGGAAGTAAAGTTTGTATTTATAAATGAGTCGTATGAGTACAACACCTTATCTAAGAGTAGAAATATTTATACATATATATGTATATATGTGTATATAAATATACCAAGATTTATACCAATGAATAGCTTACATCTGTATCAATACACAGTAGTTCATAACAATGTAAACAGAATAACCTTATTGGAGAATTACAGTAATAGCTCTAAGTTGAAGACTAGATTCAGTAATCTACCTTTTTATCTTATTATTCTTAAACGATATCCCTGTATTCCTCCTTTCTTTTCAACCACTTTCCTATTACTTAAGGGAGAAATAAAGGTAAAGAAAAGATGAGGAAAGAGAGGAATACCTGAGTCTATGTTTCTATATCTATTTTTTCCATGATCAAGATATTAATAAATTGTAACCAACTTGCTTAAATGACAACAAACATCCATAGACCATTGGAACATCCAAAATTTATCTTTTCCACCATAAGGGAATGGGATGTTGCTCTCTGCTGATTTTTTGTGGTATAGGATATCTTCTTGTGAGCCCACAGGAAATTGGAAAAAATGGTTACGCAAGCTAATAATAACATTTTTTAAATTAAATTTTATTTTAGTCTATTTACTTTGTATCTCTAGGGTGCTCTCCTCCTCTTCCTCTGTCCCCCCACTATCCGTACTTCCCCCTTTCCTCTCCCTTCCCCCCAGTTTGTCCTCCAGTTTGAAGTTATCATAAGTATAGATTGATTTAGTTTAGCAGTGCAATTTTTATCCAGGTCTGTTGCATTTTGGTTTCCCTCAAAGGAGATGAATAATACTATCATTAAATATATAAACATTTTCATGTTAATAAATTAGAACAAGGTTGCATGGAGTTTAAATACACTCTTTCATAGATATAGGGGTTCTCTGTGTAGCCCAGGCTGCCTTGGATTTGTTTTGTAGATTAGGCTGTTCTCAAGATCACAAGAAAACTATCTGTTGTCTTTGTTTTTCAAGTATTCACATCAAAGGCATGCATTTAATTAATTAAGTTATAAAATTAATTAATTACCAGTAATTAGAGTACCTATCAGTTCCCGTGGGAGCTCCACACCTAAGGATACTGGTAGGCTAATCAGAGAGCCTTAATCAATTATTTTGCAATAGTCTGGGTTCTCTGCACTACATCCCGAGGGCAGACCCAGACTGGGCTGCCATCTCTGGGAAAGTTTTTCCAGGAGTCATAGTGTAAACTAAGTGGGAATTATATGTTCCCACTGGCTCTGTGTTCATTGGAAGTTTGCCCCTCCCTCACATGCCACTTTGGTCTGCGTCTGCTGGATGGGACCAGCTAGAGGTAGCTGTGGCTGAGCACTTGCCACCTAGCCATGCTCACTCTGCTCCATTTGTCCCTGCCTCCCTGGTGCAAGCTGCCTTTTGCCTGTGGGCATGCCCAAGTGCTTTTGACCCAGGACCTCTTAGGCTTTAAGCTTGAGTTTTAATTGCTATTAAGTTGAGCACCAATTTGTTATAGATTGGCTATTAATAGCTACTAATAATACACATGTTTATTATGGGGGTTAATTATTTAACCTGCTATCATATCAGTAAAAGATATAGACACCTGTTATATTTTTAACATACCTCTACACTGGACTAATCTCCTAAACTATCCTTTCTAATCCCAAAATCTAATAAATACTTATACTTAGTTTTCCTTCTGGCCCTGCTTCTCCCCAGTCACTGATCCTCAAAACAAGCTCCTCCCAGCCTCGTGCTTCTAGTACATATTTAACCCATGGTGACTCTCTTTTTTCTCCTCTTTTGTACCTCTCTCCCTTCTCTTCTCTCCCATGATCCTTCTGTCCTCCAAGCCCTCAAACCTTAGCTCTACCTAGCCCTGTTCTGCCCAACCCAGGTGTAGGCATTTTTATCGGCCAATCAGGGATGATTTAGAGGCAAAGTTACACAGCACCACCTGGTGTTTGTGAGCATTTGCTGGTAGGACAGTAAAGATCTCGAAGGACAAGCAATTAGCCACCTCCAGACAAGGCTACAGCAGTTCCCTCATTCAGCCGGAAGAGCTGGCTGGAGAGCTTCCAGGACTGGCCTGAGTCCACTGGAGCCCTGGAGCTGCACACTATGTGCCACGGTGCTTGGCTTTTACACCAGTTTTAGGGAAAACTCAGGCTCTCATGCTTATTAATAGACACATAGCCTGCAGAGCCACTTTCCCAGCTTCACCTGTATCCTTTGCTATTTGCCCTTTTCTGCCCTTTTTTAAAAATTTAATTTGATGATTCTTAAAAAACAAAAGAACTTAAGGATCTTTAAGTCACTGCCTTTTCAGCCTTTCTTTTCTACTATACACACTGAAAACTTCTTTCAATTTTGACTCTAACTCATACGTAACAATTTTTTTCTTTAATATGTAATGTTGATTTAAAAATATTTTTATGGGTATAGATGTATTGCCTGTGTGTATATATGTGGCCTGTATGTATGCCTGTTGCACAAGGTGGCCAGAAGAGGCTGTCAGGTCTCCTGGAATTAGGGTTACAGATGGTTGTGAGCCACCATGTTATTGCTGTGACTCAAACTCGTGTGTTCTGTAAGAGCAACACGTGTTGTCAACCAATGAGCTGACTCTCTGGCCCCAGCTTCCCTCTTCCCCATCTTTAGAGGGTGGTGGAAGAAGCTCTGAGCATGTAAAGTCCTGAATGAAAGTGTGTGTTGACATGAGCTGTCCATAGTAAGAACCTTAGCGTCAGACCTATGGGAAAGTGGCAAAGCCTTCCTACTCCCGTGCAACAGCTTCAATTAGAATAGCCCCCATAAGCTCATAGATTTGAATACTTGCTCATGAGGGAGTGACATTATTTGAAAGGATTAGGAAATGTGACCTTGTTGAAGAAAGTGTGTCACTAGAGATGAGCTTTGAAGTTTCAAAAAGCCCATTCCAAGCTCAGAGTATTTTTCTTCCTGTGGTTTTGGATCTGGATGCAGAACTTTCAGCTACTTCTCCAGCCCCATGCCTGCCTGAATGCTATCATGTCTTCCACCATGATTACAATGAACTAAACTGCTGAAACTGTAAGTGTAAGACCTGGGGCCTCACAGCTCAGGAGTTGAAGATCGCGCCCTTCCCAGAAACTCTCACAGACCACAACTCGATGTAAAAGCAAGAGCTTTAATTTAACCATTGCACAATGGGGTCAGCCCTGCCGGTCAGCAAAGAGAGGCACCAGGAGACAAAGGCCTTAGGTTTTTAAAAGAAAAATTGCGGGAAATTTGAAGTTGCAGTTTTGGCAATTTAGGATTGGATGATGAAGCTATAAAGTAAGATAATTGGTTAGTCTTAGGTGCTCAAGCTTGGCCAGTCCTGCCAAGTGGGGATGCAGCTGCAATTGAAGGTAGGAGTGGTTAGCTCATCCTTGAAGATTGGGCTGCAGACTTTTGGCTGGAGGTCAGGAGCTACTCAGAAGAAGGATTGAGGCCATCTGAGTTGTTTGCTAAGAAACACTATCTCGAAGACAAGGGTCTGGTCCTTCTTTTTGCTGAGTGAAGGTCATTGCTTGCTCGCTTTTTTTATATCTGTCCTCACAGATAGTGTCACATTTCTCCATTCTCTGGAAAGGTACTAAGAGGCTTTAGCTTAACCTGGACCTAAACTCAAAACTATAGGCTTTAGAAGACATACAGGTTACAAAGTTAGTCTAACCCTTTCATAAGCAAGCCCCAATTAATTGCTTCTTAAATAAGAGTTTCTGTGATTATAGTGTGTAGTGAGAATCCTGAAATTTCATTTTCTTAAAGAAAAAAAAGAAAAATGATAAGAACATGTTTTTGTTTTAATTCCAGGTTTGGGGAAATGGGGCTGCCTCACAGCAGCTGACTATGATTTGTCTCATGCTCTAGCAGAGGCATGCTTTTGCCAGCTGCAGATAGTTTCTATGACTGTGTGACTTTTGCAGTTCTGGAAACTTTTCAGAGGTTATATAACTGAGTTATATAACATGCTAGGTGGGCTCAGTTGGTGGTGAGTTAAGTTGTAGGACACTACCAGTGTCCAGTGGAGATGTGGAGGATTCATTTGTGTGGAGAAACTCATACATTTGGTATCAGAATTTTTTGTGTGAGAGATTAATATATAGCAGTGAAATTTTATTTTTCAAAGTACTATAACATTACAAGTAGGTGGATAGCTTGTTTTATAGCAAAACATAATAGAAAAGTTTACTCTATGGAGAAAAATAATAATAGACATTTTCCCTCTATGGCACATTGTGGACTTCCCACAATAGAATTAGGACCTGAATATAGAAACACTCACATAATAAAACCAAGCCCAAGCTATGTGCACTAAAACTAACCCACAGGAGAGCTAGAAAGGTGCAGCCAGCTTATGAACTGGTGAGAAACTGTAAGTTCATCTGTTAGAACACAAAGTGGTAGGGAACTATTAGCTTCAAAGTCACATCTGAGAGTTGTCTGCATCATGTGAGGTTGAGCTTTAGAGACTAACCTTTCACCCTAAGTCTGGAACAAAGGATTTTCCATTGACCTCCTTGAGTAAAGAGTCACGATTACCAACACTTTCAATTACTAGACACTTATTGGGATTGTATTAATTTCCCATCACTGATATGACAAATGACTTCAAACTTAATTGCTTAAAAACAACATACATTTATTCAATTTGTAGAACTCTGAAGTCAGAAATCAATATTGTGGGGATAAAATCAAGAAGCTGCGTGGCTGGTTTCAGGAGGCACGGAAGAAAATTAATTTTATTGCCCTTCTCAGCTTTTGGTGCCTTTTTGTATTTCTTGGCTCATGACCCTTTGATCCATTTAAGGGATATCACTCCAATTACTGCTCTCACTATTACATAATCATTTCCTCTTCTATAGTCAACTACCACCCCCCAATTTATAAGGACATTTGTACTTGCAATTAGGACCCACCCTGACAATCCAAAAATTACCTTCCATCTGAGGTCCTTAATCACATTTCCAATGTCTCTCTTGCTACCTACAGCAGCATTCACAGATTCTAGAGATGAAAATAAAAATCATTGGGTCTATGGCTTAGGCATTAAAACTGGAAGAGCAAGATAACATGGTAAGCATGGGATTGTTTTTGCAGTTGGTCATGATTTTAAGGGTCTAATGGTGTGGTCAAGGACACAGCCTCTGTTGCTAACTCAGAAATTTCAGAGTAGTGTGGAAACAGCATAGGAAAGCAAGATCCTCATGTTGGTTGGTTTGTAATTTTGGATCTTGAACCGAAGATGATCTTCTTCAAGAGATTCTTCTCCATCTATATGCTATTACACAAGTTTTTCTCACAGCACAGTATGTAAGTCAATTCCGCATTGTTGTAAAACTGACTTTCCTTGCAATTATACATACACAAATGCTTTGAGTACAGATGCCTTGATCCTAAAAACAAAGAAGCCTGTTATGCATGCTGGAGGAGATTGTCTTAATACAACTTTCTAAAAATCACTGTCAAGAGGAAAATCCCTTCACACTAGATCTTCTTCCCATTTCCCATATTGACTCTGACTCTAGATGCCAAACCTCATTGGTAAATTTGAAAGTACTCTTTTCCTTCCTTCCCACATTTATTTATTGTCTCATCACTTAGCAAGGCCAAACAATGTTAAGTTCTTTATACCAGACACTAGAAGGAATAATAGTCTTTTAGAGGCATTTTGGAGTCTGTATCAGCTCAACTTACCCCGAAAGTATGATATTGTAGAACATGAGTGACCAGGTTTTGCTTCACATATTGTTTGCTTTGTTTGACACCTTAAATCGTGTGATCGGTCACATTCACGACAGAGCAGACCTGCATTTGTGGAGTAGTGAGAGAATAGGATATTTAGGATGAACTGTAGGGCTATGGGAACAAGTGATTACAAGATCAAAGAGGGGCTTCAGTGATCCACATAGCCTACACTATCTATTTACTCCATCAGCTGATATTCAACTTTGTGAATACGAAAATAATGATTGTACTATTTATGTTTCCTGGTTGGCACCTACTTATATTTGAAAACAAAGTAAAAAAAGATAGAATCAAAGTTTATAATATAAATATATATATATATATTACTCATTACAATATATTGAGGTTGGGCTGGAGTGATGTCTCACAAAAGACTAGGCTCACATCAAAATACAATATAATAAGGTTTGAATATAATGTTATTTGCATGTGTTTGTAAGATAATTTCATTTAAACAGAATTGCTGGCTAAATAAATTATTGATAGATTTTTCAAGACACACTCTAAAGTATATAAAACTATACATTCTCTTGTTATCAATCTTTATGGGAAATGCAAATCAAAACAACTCTGAGATTCCATCTTACACTCATCAGAATAGCTGAGATAAAAAACTCTAGTGACAGCACATGCTGGAGAGGATGTGGAGAAAGGGGAACCCTTCTCCATTGCTGGTGGGATAGCAAACTTGTAGAACTACTTTGGAAATCAATCTGCCGCTTTCTCAGAAAATTGCGAATAGCACTACTTTAAGATCCTGCTCTACCACTCCTGAGCATATACCCGAAAAATGTTCCACCATGTATCAAGGACACTTGCTCACCTATGTTCACAGCAGCTTTATTGGTAATATCTAGGATCTGAAAACAACCTAGATGTCCCTCAACCAAAGAATGGAAACAGAAATTGTGGTGCATTTACACAATGGAATACTACTCAGCTATTAAAAACAAAGAAGTCAATCTTTAAACAATTTTTATCTCATTACAACTGGAACACTATCATGTTACTTAGTTTCTGAATGTTGACACTTTTAATTTGTACTTCTCTTATTATATAAAGAGTGAGATTAAACTTTTTTTGTATATTTACTACTTGTTTGTATTTAGTCTATGGTGAATTTTTTATTTCTTTAACTTATTTTTCTGTTAGATTATTGATGTATTTACATTTTTATTGGGCATCATTATATATCATGAACATTAGCCACTTGTTCACAACACGAGTTGACCTTTTTCTTTTTGCCATGAAAAAATTTTATAAATTTCTTTCTTTATATTTTTTAATTTTTGAGATTATAGCATAATCCCATCATTTCCCTCTTCACTTTCCTCCCTCCAAACTCTCTCATATGGCCCTCCTTGATGTCTTTCAAATTTATGTGCTAGAACTCTAGGTTTTTGAGGTATAGTTAGAGAGGTCTTACCCTTAACTGGTAAAAGAAGAATCCTACATTTTCTCTAATATTTTAGAAATTTAAATTTTTTAGTATCAAAAGAGCGACAAAATAGAAATGCCAATGTACTTTGAGTACATTTAATAAATAGAAAGCAAAGGAATTATCCATTAATTTTCATTTAGTCAAGAAGTGCTCTGAGTCAAGGCTGACTTTCGAGGGAGGTGTGCATTCACTGGTGAAAGACAGAAGCTCAGAAGAGAGGTCGCCTGATGAGTGAGGCTGGGTACTTTCAGCCATAAATTGTAACTGTAGCCTTGGAAATAGGAGGGGACCTGTGTGAGTAATAGTGAGCTGTGAAGAGCCCAAGTTTATTCAGGCAAACAAAAATCCCTGCAAAATACATGGAGAAGAAGTAATCGGAAAAAAACAAGGGGGAAGGAGTGTTATATAGAATACTGTATAACAGTGTTTCAAGAAAAAAGGAAAATAAAATGGAAACCTATGAATAAAAACTCAAAAATGGAAGATCTGAAAATTCCTGCCCTGTTCTCTGTAATTACTGTTGTCTTCTTGATTAGTATATCACATGTGATCTCTCTAATGCCCATAACCTCAGTCTTCAGGCTTGAGCTGCAGTGTCTGAGTGAGTTTGGAGGCAGTGGGTTAGAGGCTAGTGCTGTAACTCCACTCCCAGTGTGGAAACTTACCCTCCACGGAGCAGAGAAAAGATAAAGTCAGGATGAGCAGTGTGCCGAGTTTTGTCACTGGGTTCATGTTGGATGATAGAAGGTAGCTTCAGATACTGTAAAAAGGACGACTACTTGCTTCTTTTATAAAGCTGGAGAACAGGAAGAAAATTTCAAGCTAGGCCCAAGGAGGAAATGCCCTTTTCTTTTTCAAGAAACCAGATGTATGATAAAGTGGGAAGTACAGGCTGACTCAGATAGCTTCCCCTCCCTTATCTCAGCTTCTGTGTGTGCACGTGTGTGATGTAGTCTTCTGGTCCATTAGAAACTTCTTTCTGTACTAAATGGGATATGTCTGTTCATCCTGGGATTCAGAAATGGCAAATGTGACTGAACTGAAAGGCCTCCAGAAAAGGAACATGCAACATGAAGGTTTCCTGAACAGCTTATTTCAATGCTAGAAAATTCTCCCTTTTGAGTAATAGGAAAAAGGGAATTTTGAGCCAAACAGCCCACACGCAACTCCCCAGGCTACTATCTTCCAACAGCTCCATTTTTCCTTCTTAGGAAATTCTAGTGCTTATTACCCTGGAAGTCTGGGATATCTGGAGGATCCCAGCAGATCTTACAGTTGGGGCACTCAAAGCTGAAAGAAGAAATGGGGGTGCTTCTTTAGAGACATTTCCAGTGAGCTTCTTTTTGAGATCTGAGCAGATCTGAGGAGTTCCTGAATATTTTCTGTCCTTGCCCTTTTGGAATTAAATCTAGGACCATGTCTCCACGACCCTCAGCTTTGTCTTACATAATGTCCCTGCTGTTTACTGCAGGGAAATGAAATAGACTGGTCCCAACCTCACTCTGAGCTGTTCAGCTCCATTCCAGAACAAACTTCCAGAAAATTTGATGTTTGTCACCCTTGTGGCCATCCCAATTTCTCAGGGAGATTTACTTCCTTCAGGAACCCTTCCATCTCTGGTGGGAGTGCACGCTCCTCACCCCCATGCTAATTGCTACCAGGTCTCATTACTTTTCACTTTTTGTTGGCCATGTCCTTTGTGGAGATTAAGTATGTGGCATGTTCAAAGACCGTTACAGGCAGGCTCTCCTTTTTCTTCTGCACATCTTTTACATATCGGATGCTAAAAACAACTCTGGCAAACATATAATAATTATCATTTCTTCAAGTGAAATAATAAGCTCAGAAAGGTGCTTTGCATGTATTTGATTTTTAATTTTATTTTGCATATGCTAGACAGGTGCTCTACCTTTAAACTATGTCCTTCATCTTCTACTTCTCTTTTATAAGGTTATTTGTGATTGTATTTAGGGACCCAACTACATAAAGCATAATAACTTTTCATCTGATGATCCTTAACATAATTAGATATTAAAATTCTTTTTTAGCATGTATATAAACATTCCCAGATAACACACGATGAGATGTAAAAATATTTGGAAGTTATTATATAATTTGTCCTAGTTAATACTGTTAACTCAGCCTAGCCTAGATCTCCCAAAGGTCTCCATTTGATATTTGTCTTTATCAGGTTAGTCTGTGGGGGACTGACTTGGTTGTTAATTGATTCAGAAATGTCCAGTCCACTTTGGACAGAATCATACTTATGCAGGTGATCCTGGGTTGGATAAGTATGAACCTGAGGGTGATCCAGAAAGCAGTGTTCCTTCATGGCTCCTGTCTTCAGATTCCTGCCTTGAGTTCCTGCCCTGACGTTCTTCTACAATAGATGCTGACCTGGAAGTATAAGCCAAATAAACTCTTTCTTCTCTTAAGTTTTTTTTTTTAATAGTCAGAGTGTTTTATCATGGCAACAGAAGGAAACTAAAACAGTGTCCACTGCATACTCTCAGAATCAAGATCATCACACCATCTCTGTGGGCCCTTCTGTTTGCCCAAATGCTATTCTCTAATAAGATGGTGTGTCTCTCTCTGCCTGGCCTTCTTGTATACTCACACCCTTACATCCTCTTCATAAGCAGTAGGATACACCTGCTTCTTCAACAGCCTGTCCAATTATTTAAAACCTCTATTCTTTGACATTTGCTGTTCTTCTGGTACTTTCATTTAACTGTGTTTTTCACCCAACTACTTCCTTACTGGTTTTCAAAGTCCCCTTTTTCTTTCTATTTGTTAAATTTTATTTTAATTAAAATATAATTATATCCTTCCCCTCCCATTTTCTTCCTCCACCCCCTTCCACGTCCTCCCCAGCAAGCTTTTACTTCATGATTTCACCTCTTTTACTTTGATTATTATTATTACACATATAAAAATACAATTTGCTGAGTCCTTTTAATGCTGCTTGTGTGTGTGTGATTTCGGGGTGGGTAAGCTGTACCCACAATACCTCAACAATATGGCTGCCCTATACAAGATGTGAACAATGAGAACACCAACAGACATGCTAACAAGGAAGGAGGAAATGTCATGGGGACTCACTCTTTGACAAAGAACTACAGGAAACTAATGACTGCTGATAGGAGAATTAGTCTTTCCCAGGGATGAGCCCCTTAATTTGCCATCCAATACTAAGTAGTCAGCCAAAGTCCTTCTTTTTGAAGCGAGGCTTCCCTGGTAAGATTGCCTAATCTGAATATCTTCTAGTCCTCAACAGCCAACTCATCTGGACACACTTGTGATCTCTTTAAGAAGATTTCAAGTTCGTGAGTCCTCAACTAGTGTCTTAGTTTAGTGGAAATCCTCACACTTAGGAAAATGGTCAATGACCACTTACTGAATGGCAGAGTTGGGGGATTAGTTAATGAGTAGAAATATCAAAGGCAGAGACTTAATTCAACATTAGAGAGAATTTTACAATAAGTAGAACAAAGATAGAGTAGTGCACTTTGTGCAGTGACTTTCCAGTAACTATGGAATTAGGGTGAGCACTCTCCTGGGAGTGCATGGGTAAATCAGGCAGGGATGCTGTGTTCTTGGAAATAGCCTATCTGGAATGTAATCTTATGATCTGTAACATTAGGTGACTAGTCCAAGGACATATCACAATAGGGGACAGTGAGCACATTCCCCAGAGAGCCTCACTTGATGACATATCTGATAATGCTCCATTCCTGTCTCTGTCCATACTGAGTACAATCACTGTGCTTTGTCCCTTTGGAAATAATTCCTATAAATGGAGGAGCACTTGGTGATTCATGAAAGAAAGAATAATGTTAATTTTTAAAATGGTGCACAAAGAAATGACGATAGTTGAGTGAGAAGAGGTTTTTGTTGTTGTTTTGTTTGTTCTCAGGAGGCTTACTGGATGCCATCAGTAGCATAATGCTTGGATAAATCTGTTTCCCTGTGAAGCCTCTGACGAGTGTCTACTTTGGAAGATGGCTGTGTTTTACCTCTTCACTATGAGTATCTCTATCCCTTTATTCTCCTATGGTCCTTAGCCTGTTGACTCTCCCCTTATTAGTCTCTCTTCCATTGTAAGGCTTACTGAGAGCTGGTGACGTGTGGTTCTTGGACATTCTTTCATAGCAGTCTCTCTGCCTTGAAATATAACACTGTTTTCACATTTGTGCGAATTATCGAATGAGAAGACTGGAGAACCACAAATTATAACAGAACAATAAATTGGTCAACATCAAAATTAACTTTCTTCATCAATTAAATGGAGAGTGAAAAATACTAGTCATAGATTGTGGCTCTACCAGTTCAACTGCTAGTGACTTGAAACGCTGACAAATTTCTTGAAAAGTATAAATAAGGACAAACACACTGCTTAAAGTCTTAGCTAAGAGCAGTAAGACAAAAAGAAACAAAGGGGATACAAATAGAACAATGAAGTCAAAGTATCCCTACACGCTGATGACATAATTCTCCATCTGATGAACTTTAAAGATTACATCCTAAACTCTTAGAGCTGGTAAACACTCTCAGCAAAGTGGCAGGCTACACAATTCACACATAAAAACCAGTGTATAAGGGCTTAGTTTTTCTCTGTTTCCTTATCAGCATTTGTTTGTTTTCTTGGTGAAAAATAATCCAGTTGCAGGGATAAAGAGATAGCGCAGCAGTTACAAGCATTGGATGCTCTACCTGAGGACGGGGTTTCAAGTGTTAGCACCCACATTGTAGCTCACAACCATCTGTAACAGCAGTTTCAAGGGATACAGTTTTATCTTCTAGCCTCTGCCGGAATCAGGCATGCATGCACACAGATGTCCATTCAGAGAAAACACTAATACAAAGAAAAAGTTAAAAATACTTCCAATTGGAACGAGATGGCGTCTTAACATAATTTTCATTTTCAGTTTCCTGGAGGCTAAACATAGTACATCAATTACTTTTCTATTGCTGTGATGAAATGTCCTGACAAAAACTTGAAGAAGGAAGAGTTTATTTGGCTCACAGGTCAGAGGTACAGTTTATTATGGCAGGAAAGTCATGGCAGCAGGACGCAGCTGGTCACATTGCATCTGAAGCCAGGGAACAAGGGAGATGAATCTTCACATTCCTCTTATGTGGTCCAGGACCCAAGCACACAGAATGGTGTCACTCCATTCCATTATCTGATGTTTATTTCTCTCATTTGCTGAAAGTCATTGTTTTCAAGTTTTGTCAATTACTAATAAAGCTGTTGTAAAAATCTATATTCAGAGGGCATAACTTAGAATCCCTTTACCAAAGAGCATGATTGGTGGATCATGTATTAAGAAGTAAAAGTTTTCAGTTAGTAAGAAATTGTTAAATTATGTTCTGAAATGGTTTACTATTTGCATTTCCACCAACCATTAATAAGAGCTGCTGTCTCTCCACATCTGGTCAGGCCAATGTTCTGAATTGTTGCTGTTCTAATAGATGTTATTAGTTTGATTTGGCTTTTCGTGGTGCATATTGTGGGTCGTGTTTCATGTACTTATTTGAAATATGTGCATCTTTTTGATGCCTCTTTAAGTAGAAGCTTAGATGATTGATATTGGCTCTTTCTTTTCCATACTTGTATTTTATGATATAAACTAACACTGCTTTAACTGCATTCCATAAGTTTTTGTAGGTTTTATTTTTATTCAATTAAAAACATTTTAATGTTTCTTTTGATATTCATTTGGTTCATTTGGTCCATTTTTGAAACACATTTAATCTCCATATGTTTGAAAAATTTCAGTTACTATTTGAGTTTCATTTCTTTCTAATCTGAGAGCACGGTATAGTTTTTTTTTTTAATTTGGCAAAGTGGGTTTGTGTTTCATGTGAACTTATGAAGACTGTGTAATATATTTGATTTGCACTTTTATAATTAGTAGTGAGGTACATACATGTTAAGAATTGTTATGCCTTATTGTGAAATTGACCCCTATATCTTTATGTGAAACTTTATTCTTGCTTTGTAGTTTGCTGTGTCTGAAATTCAAACATATGCTCCTGTTTTGTTTTGGTCAAAGCCAACATGGTTAATCTTTCTTCATACATTAATCTTTTATATCTATGTGATATATTGAGTAATGTACTGTATCCCAGTGGTAGAATACTTTTTTTAAATATGCATGCAGGATTGAACTCAGCATAGCAATCTGTCAATCAGTTAACCACCAACTAACCAGTAAGCTTAGGATGAGATGTCATGTGGTCAACATACAATTGGGTTTTGTCTTTCTATGCTCTCTGGAAATCTTTTATTTCATTCACTGAAACTATTGCGGTTGGAGTCAAACATTTTGTGCCATTCTATTTTCACTCTTAGCATATAAGTTATGTTCCTTTTTACTTTTCTTTTTAAATTATTAAAAGTGTTTGTCATCTGGGCTGGAGATGTGGCTCAGAGGTTAAGAGCACTGTCTGCTCTTCCAGAGGTCTGGAGTTCAATTCCCAACAACCACATGGTGGCTTACAACCTTCTATAGTGAGGTACCCTCTTCTGGTGTGCATGCAGACAGAATGTTGTGTAGACAATAAATAAATCTTTAAAAAAAGTGTGTGTTCTCAATTTTCTGTTATGTATTTAGAACTAATTCATGTCTGCTTTCTAATAACACATATTTCACAGGTAGCATGAGTACCTTGTACTAAGAAAACGATCCTTCCTTTGACACTGAAGTCAAAGCATCCCTACTTGCTAACTACATATTTCCATATCTCAAAGTATTTATCCTTGCTGATAACATAATGTTATATCTAATCTACTTTAAAGAGTACATCCTAAACTCTTAGAGCTGATAAACTGTCTGCAAACTGGCTGGCCACACAGTCCTTCCGCACACTTCACATACGTGATCTGTATAGTATTCAAATGTATATGTAGTTGCAAACATTGTTATAATTTTGAACAAATTATTTGCTGTTAGATCAACTAAAAAAAAATAAAAATTCTTATTTTATCTTCACTTACTCCTTCATTAATACTTTTGTTTTAGTTACGAGTTACTGACCATATAGTTTTTCTTCCTCCTGAAGAAATTTCTCAAATTTTCTTGCAAGGCAGAACTATTTGCAAAAACTATTCTCTTAGTTTTTATGTTTGAAAGATGATTTTTCAGAAGACAGAATTCTGGGTTCTTCTCTCAACAAATAACTGCTCTCTTCTTCTCTTACTGCTTGCATGTTTTCTGAAGAGAATGTCATCGTAATTCTCATCCTTTCTCTTGTGTAGGTAATGTGACTTTTACTTCTGACCTCTTTCACGTTTTCATTTGTGTTCGATTTTCTGCACTGTTTCCATGGTGTTACTAGATGTAGATTGGTGTTGTGTTGTTATTGGTGGTGGTGGTATAATTTGCTTGATGTCCTCTAATCTTGCTGGGTCTTTGGGTTGGCATAGACAGTTAATTTTGGAGGACTCTTGGTCCTCACTACTTTGTCTCTTTCTTCCCATTACACAAAATGTTAGCAGTTAACACACAGTTTTTAGATAGTCTCTTCTCCCTTTATTATTTTCCCATTTGCATTTCACTTTTGGAGTTTACTATAGACACATCTTCAAGCTCACTGTCTCTGTTCAGAATTTAGAGAACTACAATAATAAAACATGGCTAGTTAGTCTAAGTGGGTCGAGTGTGCAAAATGGAATCTGATGAGATGTCTTCTTTTTATAATATTATTAATTTATGTGATATGTCACAGTTATTGATTTCATGGAGGATTAAATTTCAGAAATAATTTGCATTTAAAGATTGACTTGAAACAACAATCCTGGAAAGGTCTAAGAACTGAGTAGGTTCACACATTAAATGCTGATGTCCTCTTCTTTAGTCAATGAAATAATTTGTTTATTTTGTCTTTTGAGAAAGACCACATGGCCAATTCTGAATTCTTAGCTATTAGATTTAAAAAACTTTTACAGTGGCATATTTTTTTTTTCAGAGATGGCTTTATAGTTTCCATTTAATTATAGAACATCAAGTTACTACTTATTTTATGAGATAATAGATGTTTCCCAAAAGGGGATAGATTAGGAAAAATTCAAAGCTTTGGTCAATAATTGATTAGTATTCTGTTTATCGAATGAATCAAATTTTAGTTTTAGAAATATACTTAAAGGTTTACTCAATAAAATAAGTTTTATTATAACTATATAATTTTTTTTCAATGCAGTTTATTCAGGAACCTTGAACAATCCTCGGACCCTGGGGAAAGCCAGCCCACAGCTTAAATAGTCTCTGGGTAGCCAACCCAGGCGTGCCACGTGGGCAATGCAGATAGGTCCACATACATGGAAGCAAGCCAGATCCTCAGCCTTAGCCAAATGTGGAATTGTTTGTGACAGAGAGCACTCACCATCGGGAAGGTGGAAAGCGGAAACCAGCTCCATCTTTAAGGCATAGCATTCCGCAGCTCTCTACAGTTCCCCCTTTTTGTTTTAGATGCATCAGGCAAGCTATATAATTTATCAGGAGCACACAAAGCAGGAATAATTCTTACTAGTAAGGCAGCATTTATTTATCTAACAAGCAAAGGCTTTGTGCAATAGAAAAACATAAAACAGATAAATATAAAACCTAATCGTAAGGCTTAAATGTGTCATCTAGTAAAAGGATAAAACAAATTCTTGTCTTTTTCTAAGCCAGTTATTTTTTGTAAAAATTACTAAGATCAATACTTAAAACTTGATTGTTGTGCAGAATCAGACATTATATTTGTCTCAGATTATTGAATTTTGACTTAAAATTTTAATATTCTTCTTAGTATAATCAGTTTAGTTGTAATCATATTTACTTTCTTTAAGTTTAATACCCATTATTCTGTTACAACATACTTTAATCTTTTAACTTTGTTCCCATTCATTTCCATTTTGGAACAAGCTGACCTTATTATATGAAATCCTGTTTCACCCCCAAAGCATTTTTTCTTTAGCCCTTTACCAAAACTATATCTCATATCTAAAACCCTTATATCATAGCTTTGTTTTTATTGGATGATTATTTTTTTATCTTATTATGTTGTTAATTTTACAAAATTTGGAAAACACTTTCTTCTTAATAAAATTTTTAAAAAACCAGGAAGCTATTTCTAAAATAAAGAAAACAATTATTTTCTGTCTCCAAAAATTGTAACTATTTGTTAAAGATCTAAGTCATAATAGCAAGCAGTTTAGGACTGCTTTTGCTAAAAAGCATTTGCTTTTCATCTGGGCTCATAAAGCATTAGAAGTAGGATACAATTTTATTATTGCTGCTTGTATTTCTCCTAACAGGATAGGCTAGGTGATGGCAATTAACTGTTAGTGGAAAATGCTACATCCTGGAGCAGGAGCAATTATTTCCCCCAAAACACTTTGTCCTTGAAGGGTTGGGAACCTTTCAGACCAACCTTGAAAAATCAGAATTGAGACAAGGATCATAGGGATAACAACTTGACCAGGACTGTCTCACTGTATATATCTTGTTATTAGTTATTTTCTCATTGCTGTGATAAAGCAACAAGTCCAAGGCAAGTAATAGAAGAAAGAGTTTATTTGGGCTTACAGATCCAAAGGGATAAAAGTCCACGATGGTGGAACAGAAGCAGAGTGACTGCATCAGGAAGCTGAGTGCGTACACCCTAAACTGCAAGGGGAGGCCTAGGGAGCCTACTAGGAAAGGCACATGACTTTGAAACATAAAAGTGCAGCCCCCAGGACACATTTCTTCCAGTAAGGCAATACCTCCTAAAAACCTCCAAACATCTGAGCCTGTAGTCTCATTGAAATTAGTGCATTTTGACTTTTAAAAAGTTTATTATTATTATTATTGTTGTTGTCATCATCAATTTTAAAGCTCATGTGAATACTTCAAAACAAAGTTCTGGGACCATTATCTGTATCTGTTTTCCCAATGTGACTACAATGATTAGATATTAAATCTTGGTTGTCAAATTGACACACTTAGGAAGAGGTAATGTCAACTGGATAATTGCCTCTGTCACATTTGCCTAGGGGAATGTCTATGGGGCATTTTATTGTTTGGTTATTGAAGTAAAAGGGCCCAGTCCACTGTGAGTGATACCATTTCTAGGCTTTGGGTTTGGGTTGCATAACAAAGATGGCTGAACATAGGCCCAAGAGCAAGCCAGTAAAGTAAGCAGTGTTCCTTCATAGTTTCTTATTCAGGCTCTTGCCTTGGGCTCCTGCCTTGGCTTCTCTTTGTAACCTGTAAACCAAACAAAACTCTCTTTCACTAAGGCTTCTTTTGGACAAGTGTTGATTACAGCAATAAAAATCAAACCGGAGCATATTCTCTCCTTTGTCTCCATATTTTGTCTTGTTAATTAGTGAGACAGGTAGTGAATTTTAAAAAGTCTGGCTGTTGCAATTGGATCCTTTTCTCTTAAAAGTCCAGTTACAGTAGAAGTGAAAATAATTTGTGTTAAGTTTAGCAATTTTAATTCACATGGGCACTTACTTAAAAATTAACTTGGGTAGCATGTAAACGATATAAAAAGGTAAGCATATGTAGGCAGTACAAAGATGGATATACATAGTTATATGAGAGGTGTATTCTACAATGGAATACTACTCAGCAACCAAAAAGGAGGAAATCATGAAATTTGCAGGCAAATGGGGGGATCTAGAAAAGATCATTCCGAGTGAAGTATGCCAAAAGGAGAAAGACAAACACGGTATATACTCGCTTATATAGACCTACAAGATATGATAAACAATGAAATCTATACACCTAAAGAAGATAATCAAGAAAGCAGACACGGGGCAAGATGATCAATCCTCATTTAGAAAGACAAATGGGATGTGCATTGAACGTATGACAGGAGTCTACCGCAGAAGACATCTGAAAGACTCTACCTAGCAGAGTTTCAAAGTAGATACTAAGACTCATAACCAAACCTTCGGCAGAGTACAGAATCATATGAAAGAAGGGGAGTTAGTATGATGTGGAAAGGATAGGAGCTCCACAAGGACCAAATATATCAGGGCACAGGGGTCTTTTTAGAGACTGACACTCCACCAAGGACCATGTATGGATATAACCTAGAACCTCTACTTGGACGAAGCCCGTGGTAGCTCAGTAACCAATTGGTTTCCCATAGTAAGGGGAACAAGGACTATCTCTAGCAGGAACTCAATGGCAGGCTCTTTGACTTCCCCACCTCCCAAGGGAGGAGCAGTCCTGTTAGGCCACAGAGGAGGACTTTGCAGCCAGTCCTGAAGATACCTGACAAAATAGGTCCTCCCCTATCAGTGGACTTGGAAAGGGGCAGGGAGGAGATGAGGGAGGGAGGGAGGGAGGGAGGGAGGGTTTGGGAGGGAATGAGGGAGCAGGATACAACTGGGATACAGAGTTAATAAGATGTAACTAATAAGAAAAATAAAAAAAATAAAGCTAAAAAAAAGGTGTATTCTGTAACATTCATTTAGATTTTTCATTATCACAGAGCATTTTCTTCAACCATCTTGTTATTTTATATTTCATGCTTTCTACCCCTATTTGTTTGTTCATAGCATAATCACAGGTGGTAATTACTCCCCTTTTTTAATTTTATTTTTCTCATTAGTTACATTTTGTTAATTCTGTATCCCCACTGTATCCCTAATTCCCTCCCCATTCCCACCCTCCCTCCCTCATCTCCTCCCTGCCCCTTTCCAAGTCCACTGATAGGGGAGGACCTCCTCCCCTTTCATATGACTCCCTTTACTCCCCTTTTTTTTGAGCTAAGATATAAGTATATACTCGGGCTGGCTTCAAATTTTCCAAATACTGAGACTATGGTCATGGACTATCACACCCAGCTATAATTATTCTTTTGCTTTTTTGCTTGTATATATACATCAGGAGAGTAGAAACCACACTTATTATATCTACAGTTATTTTCCCAGCTCCTAGTGTACTGCCTGGAGGTGGGAGCAATACAATCCTTGAGGCCCAATTCTCCTCCTCACCTTATGACAATGCAAGCATTCTCCAGCAGAGGGCACTAGAGAAAATGCTTCAGAAGCGAGCTTGGTGCCTTCTTCATCCTGATACTTTTTGGTCACACAAAGATTCTTGTGACTTTTGTCCACTTTGTTAGCTTCAATCTCTGTAATGTTGTGTGGTCAGCTTATTAAGTGGTCATCAAGAAAGTGTGTGATTTGGGGGTATGTAAGCCAGAGCACTACATTTTTAAATGATGTTCATATATTATTTAAATGTAGCATCCATGTGTTATTTTATAACTGAAATTAAGTGGAAGCTTAAATGTTGAAAATAAGAAATACAATTTGGCTGGGAAAATGATGCTGGATGATAGTTTCTGAATGTCATTTTCTATGGTTCCCAAGAGATTTGTCTTCAAGGGTCAATTGCTCTCTTGAGCAGATCAAAGCTCCTTTCTAACTTTGTTCTGCTACTGTCCTTCTTCCTAACATTCAGTTCTCAGAAGTATCTGTATCTTTATGTCATCACCTGCTTCTGACTTTGATTTTCTTAATTCTGTGGTGGGACAGTTATTGCCACTCAGATCTGACTTAATTTTCCTAATCCCAAATTCCCATGTCTGTAGAAGAAAGTAAACAAATCAAATAAATGCAAAACATCTTACTTTTCCCTCTAGAGTCATGGTCCCATCTAACTCAAGCACCTGCTCTGATTTCATCACCTGAAGGTCAGAAGCTCATGTAGAATGGGACAGTTTTTCCATCTCCTCTCTGGGGTAAAATGTCTTTTTTATAAGTGTGGCTAGACTGCCTGGCAGTGTCGTTGCTATCATTACAGAAAATATCCATATTACAATGGCTTGACACCCATCCTGGAAATAGTACCTGATGGCCAGGGGGTTTCATTTTTATAACAACCTACCTAGATGCGGTAACCCTGAATGAAACCTATTTTGTAGACTTACCTTCGTAGCTGAGACCAGGCTGTGATTGGCAAAATTGACCAGATTCTGCCGGTGTTTCTCAACCTTCCTAATGCTGTGACTCTAATACAGTTCCTCATAAACCATAAATTTATTTTTTTTGTTGCTGATTTATAAGTGTATTTTTACTGTTATGAATCATAATGGAAACACTGGTATTATCCAATGGTCTTAGGCAACCCCTGTGAAAGGGTGGTTCGACCCCCAAGAGGTTGAAACTCATAGGTTGAGAAGCACTGTTATTAAATGACAATGCATGAGAGTCACCAGAAACTTCTTTTTTATTTACCAATTAACATTTTTATTAATGTTTTTGTTCTCTACATAAGCACCAGTTTTGAAACACCAAACAGTGTAACATGAATAGATGCAGTTATCATCTGGGAAAATGGATCTGATACAGGTACTGACTTCTTTTGTTCCAGTGAACATAGAGATTTATTACCTGGAAGAGACAGTCAATATTTGCCCTGAGAGCTAATAAATCTAAATGTTCAACAAAATATAAATCCAATATTTATATTAATACTTAGTTTTGAATACCTGTTTAAAATCTATGGACATTTCATGGTTGTTGAATTTGTTTCTAAAATTTTTAAAATTTAAAATTTTTATTTTTTACAATTTATTCACTTTATATCCCAATTATAGCCCCCACCCTCATCTCCTCCAGGTACCTCACTCCCTCTCTCTTCCTCCACCCCATCTCCCTTCTCTAGTCCACTGAAAAAGGGAGTCCTCCTCCCTTGCCATCTGACCCTAGCCTATCAAGTCTCTTCAGGACTGCCTGGATCCTCTTCCTTTGTGGCCTGTCAAGGCCACACTGCCAGGGGAAAGTGATCAAAGAGCAAGCAACCAAGTTTATGTCCAGAGACAGCCCCCTGCTTCCCTTACTTGGGAACCCACATGGAGACTGATCTGCCAATCCACTACATCTGAGCCGGGTGTCTAGGTCCTCTCCATGCATGATTCTTGGTTGGTGCATCAGTCTCTGCAGGCCCAGGTTTTTTGGCTTTGTTGGTCTCCTTGTGGAGCTCCTGTCCCTGCTGGGTTCTTCTATTCTCCCCTATTGGTTTACCAAAGTGAGGGGAACAAGGACTATTTCTAACAGGAACTCAATGACTGGTTCTTTGGTCTCCCCACCCCCGAAGGGAGGAGCAGTCCTGTTAGGCCACAGAGGAGGGCTTTGCAGCCAGTCCTGAAGATATCTGATAAAACAGGATCAGATGAATGGGGAGGAGGTCCCCCCTATCAGTGGACTTGGAAAGGGGCATGGTGGAGATGAGGGAGGGAGGGAGGGACTGGGAGGGAATGAGGGATCGGGACACGGCTGGGATACAGAGTTAATAAAATGTAACTGATAAAAATAATAATAATAAAAAAAGTAAAAACAAAACAAAACAAAACAAAAAAAAACTCTTTGCCCTCTTCCCAAAGTTTGTCCGTTACTCTCTGCGTTTGCTTTGATCCCCTGTTGGGTTGCACCTTTCAGAGGATATCTATGGTAGGCTTCTGGCCTGTTCCCTCTCCTCCACTGCTTTCACGTCTACCCTGTTTGCCATTCTGAATGAGAATCAGGCATCCTCCCTAGAGTCCTCCTTGTTATTTAGCTTCTTTAGGTCTGTAGATTGTAGTATGGTTACCTTATATTCTATGGCTAACATCTGTTTATAAGTGAGTACATAACATGCTAGTCTTTCTGGTTCTGGGTTACTTCACTCAGAATGATCTTTTCTAGTTCTATCAATTGCCTGAAATTTTTATGACTTCCTTGTTTTTAATAGCTGAGTAGTATTCCATTGTGTAAATGTACCATAATTTCTCTGTCCATTCTTTGGTTTAGGGACATCTAGGCGTTTCCATATTTTGGCTATTACAAATAAAGCTGCTATGAACATAGCTGAGCAAATGTCCTTGCTGAACGGTGGAGCATCTTTTGGGCATATGCCCAGGAGTGGTATAGCTGGGTCTTGAGGTAGCACTATTCCTAATTTTCTGAGAAAGTGCCAGATTGATTTCTAAAGTGGTTGTACATGTTTTCAATCCCAACAGCAATGGAGGAGGGTTCCCCTTTCTCCACATCCTCTCCAGCATGTGTTGTCACTTGAGTTTTTGATCTTAGCCATTCTGATCGGTGTAAGATGGAATCTCAGAGTTGTTTGCTTTACAACTCCCTGATGACTAAGGATGTTGAGTGTTTCTTCATTTCTCAGCCATTCAATATTATTCTGCTGATAATTCTCTGTTTAGCTCTATATCCCATTTATATTTGGATTGTTTGGTTTGTTGGTGTTTAATTTCTTGAGTTCTTTACATATTCTGGATGTTAGCAGTCTGTGGAATGTAGGGTTGGTGAAGATCTTTTCCCAGTCAGTAGGCTCTCATTTTGTTCTGTTGGCAGTGTCTTTTGCTTTACAGAAGCTTTTCAGTTTCATGAGGTCCCAGTAATTCATTGTTGATCATAGAGCCTGAGTTGTTGGGGATCTGTTCAGGAAGTTTTCTCTTGTGCCAATGAGTTTAAGGCTCTTCCCCACTATTTTTTTTTCTAACAGATTTAGTGTTTCTGGTTTTATGTTGAGGTCTTTGATCCACTTGAACTTTAATTTTGTGTAGGGTGATAGATATGGATATATTTGCATTTTCTACTTGTAGACTTCCAGTTAGACCAGCACCATTTGTTAAATATACTATCTTTTTTTTCTAGTGTATGGTTTTGGATTCTTTGTAAAAAATCAGGTGTCCTTGGTGTGTGGATTTATTTCTGGGTCCTGGATTTGATTCCGCTGATCCACCAGTCTGTTACCATGCAGATTTTATTACTGTTGCTCTATAGTACAGCTTGAGATCAGGGATGAAGATACCTCCAGAAGATCTTTTATTGTACAGGATGGTTTATCTGCTCTTTTTTTTTTCTCTCTCCATATGAAGTTGAGAATTGTTCTTTCAAAGTCTGTAAAGAATTGTGTTGGTATATACCACATGTGTCTTTCTGCTTCTGGGATACATCACTCAGGATGATCTTTTTTACTTCCCTTCCATTGCCTGCAAATTTCATGATTTCTTTGTTTTTAACTGCTGAGTAGTATTCCATTGTGTAAATGTACCACAATTTCTGTATCCATTCCTCAGCTGAGGGACATCTGGGTTGTTTCCAGATTCTGGCAATTATGAATAAAGCTGCTATGAACTTGGTTGAGCAAATGTCCTTATTGTATACTTGAGCATATTTTGGATATATGCCTAGGAATGGTATAGCTGGATTTTAAGGTAACATTATTCCTAATTGTCTGAGAAAGTGCCAAATTGATTTCCAAAGTGGTTGTACAAGTTTGCAACGGAGGAGGCTTCCAGCAACGGAGGAGGCTTCCCTTTCTCCACATCCTTTTCAGCATGTATTGTCACTTGAGTTTTTGAACTTTGCCATTCTGATGGATGTAAGGTGTAATCTCAGGGTCGTTTTGATTTGCATTTCCCTTATGACTAAGGACATTGACCATTCCTTTAAGTGTTTCTCTGCCATTTGAGACACACATGGTATATACTCACTTATAGGTAGATATTAGACATATAATACAGGATAAACATACTAAAATCTGTACATCTAAAGAAGCTAAGCAAGAAAGAGTACCCTGGGTAAGATGACCAATCCTCACTCAGAAAGGCAAATGGGATGGACATTGGAAGAGGGAGAAAACAGCAAACAGGACAGGAGCCTAACACAGAGGGCCTCTGAAAGACTCTATCCAGAGGGGTATCAAAGCAGATGCTGAGATTCATAGCCAAACTTTGGGCAGAGTGTAGGGAATCTTATGAAAGAAGGGGGAGACAGAAAGACCTGGAGGGGATAGGAGCTCCACAAGGAGAGTAACATAACCAAAATATCTAGGCACAGTAGTCTTTTCTGAGACTGATACTCCAACCAAGGACCATTCATGGAGATAACCTAGAACCCCTGCTCAGATGTAGCCCATGGTAGCCCAGTGTTCAACTGGGTTCCTTAGTAAGGGGAACAGGGACTGTCTCTGACATGAACTCAGTGGCTGGCTCTATGATAACCTTCCCCTGAAAGGGGGACAGCCTTACCAGGCCACAGAGGAAGACAATGTAGCCAGTCCTGATGAGACCTAATACGATAGGGTCAAAGGGAAGGGGTGGAGTATCTCCCCTATCAGTGGACTTGGGAGGGGCATAGGATTAGATGAGGGAGGGTTGGGATTGGGAAGAGATGAGGGAGGGGGCTACAGTTAGGATACAACGTGAATGCATTGTAATTAATAAAAACTTAAATTAATTAAAAAAGAAATGTGTTGGTATTTTGATGGGAATTGTATTGAATCTGTTGATTGCTTTTGGTAGGATGGCCTTTTTTTTCCCAACTTAAATGTGTTTTATTTGCTCCTTCACTACCAAATCCTTATTTCAATTATGAGAGCAAGAGTCATCCACATTCCAGCTTTCTTGCCCCGTAATTCAAAGGAAAAAACCATAATTAAAGAAAAATGTATGAATTGACACCCTCTACATTTTTAAAAAAATATGTTTAAGGTTGAAAAATGTTCTAAGTTTGTAATTCCTAGTAGGAAAACATTATCTGAATGAACGCCCTAGCGCCGAGCTCTCCGGTTAAGGTGAAAGGTACACTGGTTTGTATTACTGCAACATCCAGTAAGTGAGCTAAGCTGCTCTTCATCCATCAAGTGCTTTGTTTGACATTATGCTTGACCTCCAAACTTGGCTGACAATTTACTGATGAGATTAATAACCTTTGGGTTGCTCTGATATTTTGACATATTTGCTGGGTTCTGGGCCACATCCTGGAAAGCTGCCATGACTTCTGGATCCTGTATCCCTGCAAGAGCTCTGGATCACTGAGGATTTCATTGAGTCCAGGCATTCCTGCCATTCCCGGCATGCCCCCTTCCATTCCAGGCATTCTTTCAGGAAAATTACCAGACATCCCCCCCCGCCCCCCAGGAAAACCACCCAGGAAAGAGCCATACTGAGCTCCGGATTGTCCTCTGGCTTCTTCTTCCCTTTGGGCTCTCCCATGCACTTCTCGAGCCTTCCTCACCCTTTCTATTCTTTCTTTTATCTCTTGCTCTTCACGTTTTTGCTCATACTTTCTCTTATGCCCAGCAACTTTTTGAGCCTGAGTTGAACTTCTTTGATCATTGCACTGGCATCCTTGTCATAATCCAGTTTACAGGCAAGAGCAAGATCATGAGCTGCTTCTTCCCAGTGAACTAGAAGTCTGGGTACTTTCCCCCGCCATTTGTATGGCTGAGCTGAATCAGGGTTTTTCTCAATGGCTCTGTCACAGTCTTGGATGGCAGTGTTTGGCTTCTGTAATTTGACGAAGACATTGGTTCTCTTTGCATACAGAATGGCCAAGCGAGGATTTAGCTTGATGGCGTCTGTGAACAAGTCAATGGCTTTCTGAAGTTCACCATCATTTAGTGCTTCAATGGCAGGCCCCTTCTTTTCATTTGCTTGATCCATCATCTAGTCAGTTATCTCGGCATTTTTACCTCCCATTTCTTGAGGGCCCTCAGTGTCTGGCTCAATTACACCTTCATTGTCAGTTTCTAGATCACTCTCCTTACTTGGTTCATCCATCTTTATATTTTCCTCTGTCTTATTATCTCTTTTTCCTTCCTTGATATTTTCTTCCGACTTAGATTTATTAGTAGCAGGTGGTACTTTACCTCCATACACTCCATCCCCCTCCCTCAGGAAGCACATTTCCTCAGTATGCAGGACACTCAGATCCTGCCTACACATCTTCACGAAGTCCCGAAGCTCCTCACTTTGTGGGGATCCATGGTCCGGAGGCTGCGGGCGCTGGGCGGTGAGGCCCTATGCCAGGCCCTTGAGGAGATCAACGTGGATGAGTAGAAGTAGAGGATGACCATTTTTATTATATTAATCTTACTGATCCATGAGCACAGGAGGACTTTCCATCTTCTGATATCTTCTTCAATGTCTTTTCTCAGGGACTTGAATTTTTTAATTTTCATAAAAGTCTTTCACTTGCTTGGTTAGAGTGACACCAAGATACTTTATGGGTTTTTTTGTTGTTGCTGTTGTTTGTTTGTTTTTTGTTTGTTTGTTTTGTGTATGTGTGATTATTGTGAATGATGCTATTTCCTAATTTCTTTCTCAGCCCGTTTGTTTTTTGGTATACCAGAGGGCTTGATTTCTTTTGAGTTAATTTTGTGTCTAGCCACTTTGCTGAATGTGTTTATGAGCTGTAGGAGTCCCCTGGTAGAATTTGGGGTAACTTGAGAGACCAAAGGATAAAGTAGCAGCTATCGTTAAGACCTAAAGTAGGTGCAGTAAAAAGTTAGTAATGCCCTGAGGGGAAGAGCCACCTCGCTGCGTTCTTTCCCCACCCACTAGAGATACAGTTGCTAGGAAACTGGAGCCTCCCCCTAGGGAGGGACACCTGGTCATGGTCAATGGTCTGGGAACCTTCCTATAGCCAATTGATTCAAAATGTAGCATCTTGACCAATAGATGCTTGCCAGGCAGGAATTGCCCCTGCCTTGGACATGCTGGGAGGGACCAGAATCTATAAATGACCCAACTAACCTGGGGACGGGCACTCAGCTCCCACTGCTTTGGCGGTGGGGCTGTGTAGGCCCAAGCTGCAGCTTGTAATTTACAATAAAAAGACCCTCATGTGTTTTGCAACAGAGTCGATTCCTGTAGATCTTTTGGGGGCTCGCGAACTGGGTATAACATTTGGAGGTTCCACCGAGATTCCAGGGCCCCCGAAGACTCAGAACTGATCTGGAAGGTCTCATACCAGCTGGTAAGTGTTGTGTCTGTGTCTCAGTCTCTGTCATTGTCGCTTTGTGCAGTGTGCAGTGTTCCCGTTGGCGCCTATCTTCTGAATTCTGTTCTGCCTTGAGGCATCTGTATGAGTGACTAAATGTGATTTGGACAGACGTGTCAAACAATCACAATCACTGAAGTTGGGAGAGACGTCCCCCAACTTCATCAGTATCTGGAGGTGGTCTAGAACCACCCACCAATCTGAGGCTTCTGTGGCAGAGGAGCCAGAGTGGGAATCTGAAGGTCTGTTTTTAATTTGGCCAGCTGGTGGGTGTTTTTTTTTTTGTCTCAATGTCTCTGTGCAGTATTTGTTTGTGTCCACCTTCTGTTTTCTGTTCTGAAAGGCCTCACGAAACTTGTTTAAAATGTGTGCCTATGTGTTTATAAGATGTATGAATGCATATGTATAGGTTACCACGTGGTATTTAAAGTGCCTCAGTGCCTCGCCACCATCTTGACTTTACCATGTGGTTTATAATGTGACTGCCATCTTGGTATGGATAAAAAAAAAAAAAGAAAGGAAACCTTGGTCAAATAATTCTCATTTCCTTCTAGGTTAAAAGGATGAGTTGTTTTAAATTGGTATTGGTTTTAGAAATTAAATTGTTTGCACTGGTAAATTCTGGTTTTAAAATCTGGTTTTGACTTTTAAGATTATGGATATGCCTTTTGACTTCTCTCCTACAAAAGGGGTACTTTGTTTTAATATTGCAAGAATGGGTTTTAAAAATTGTTTAAATGTTTAAGGCTATAAAATGTTTAAAGTTTATCAGGCATTTGGGTATGACAATGATCTTGGGCAGTCTAACAGAAAATTTGAAAGTTTCTTGATACTTTGGGGAGAATAAAAATACTTTGGTATTTTATCAATTTTACTAAATGAAACCCAGCCATATGGTTTGTGCTAACTGAGAAAATTGCAGTTTTTAAAATGTATCTTATGGAGAGCTGTTTTTTTGTTAAGCTGCTTTGTTTATGAAAAAACATGTTTCCACCCTGTTCTTTACCTTGAGACAAAGAAAAGAGGAAGTTTCACCAAGTTCCTTAAAGCTTGTTCAAAGTTCCTTAGAGTTTGTTTATGTACCTTTATGTTATCTGCTACAGGAAAGTTATTTTAGAAAAAAAAATTGGCAGTTTCAGAATTCCTCTTTGTATTAATGTAACTTGTTTCTTCTTTTTTTTTTTTTTGCTTTGCCTATCAAGCAAATTGTGGATGCTGGGCTCCAACAGGATCATGTCAGAATGAAAAGTTCTATTTTAATGAGAGTTTTTATGTTGTCTAAAACGCAAGAGAGAAAGCAAAAAAGTAAGAATGTCTGGTTAAGCCAAAAAAAGGAAGCTAGGAACCTAAAGGTATATAAGATGTTGCAGAAGGTTAGTGGATGTATTATAAAAAGCTAGAGTGTTAATATGATTAAAAAAAACTATTTAAATATGTTATAATTCATTTAAAAGGTTGGTGATTCCTCATTGCAAAATGTTTCTTATGCTCTTTTAAGGGAAAAAAAATTCTAGCTGATAGGTTTGGTATGGCTAGAATAATTCTTACAGTTTAAAATTGTTCTGTTATGCAGTTGGTTCTAAAACTTACTTGATCACTGTTAGAACTTTTGGTTGTGCGGGATTGTAAATGGTCCACAATGGTTGCTGTATCATCAGCAACACCTAATGGCTATGTTTGGTATTGTCAGTTGCAGCCTGTGCTAACACGTGGCTAGCCGCCATTATGGTTCAGCAATAAAGAGGGTGGAGCTATGTATTTGCCACCATTTTGTTTAGGTATCTCAGTTATGGTCAGTCATCTGATTAGTGCTAAATGCAAAGCTTTTTACTGTTCAATTTTAATGCAAGTGGTAGGAGCAGCAAGATTTGCTAGCCTCACTATAAATTGTATGTGATTAAAAGGTTTGCTTTAGTTCTAGTTCAGAAAGAGCAGATTTAAAGTTATGCTAACAACTGCATTTGGTTAAGAGGTTGAGCTTTACCTAGTGTCTTTGTTTAGGTTTTTTTAAGGTTAAGCCTAGGACGGGTAACTATAAAGTTGCCTTTGTAAATCTACTTAAAATATATACTTCTAGAACATGCATTTCAGAAATATGCTAAAATTAAAGATCATAACATTCTGTTTTATAGGACACAGTTTAGAGCAGATGATAAAAACAGAGTAACTCAGATATGCTGGCCCTCAAGCTTGTCAGAAATCTGAATATGACATTTTTAACATGTGCAAGCTTATTGTGACAGAAAGTCCCGAAATCCTGGCAGTAACTCCCCAAGGTCTCAGAGAAGATTTGGGCACAACGACAGATGACTACAATTCTGGATTGTGGTATGCTAACCACTGGGCAATACTGCCCCAACTGGCCCACTGCTAGGTCCCAGCCTAAAGTGTGGACAAAGCCGGGGACACTTGAAGAGCCATTGTCTCACATTGTGAGAGGCAAGGTGAGGTCAATCTCTCCTGTACCTCTTTCCACAGAAGCAGTAAAAGCAGTCTCATCTGAGCCTAGCTGGACCGCCTCTGCCCACGATGTTATGAGACCACAGGAGCCAGGGACACTGCCTAGGTGATGGACTAAGTAGTCCTCTGTCATTTTGATTGGCACATGGATTGGTATATTTATTTAGCTTATAATTTATCCTTCTCAGGTCTCTGAACACCTTGATGGCAATGCTAAGCTTATGGTAGCTTTGCAGCTAGAGAGAAGACAATTAGATCCACTGTTAACTCATTGATCAGTTCATTAGCTAGAACTACTGGGTACTAGATCTCTTATTTAGAAAAAAAAAACAGGTTTGCCTTGCTCACAGGACTCATGTTAGTTGCCTGTGTCTTAAGATAAATAAATGGAGCCTAAGTAGGGTCTGAGAATACAGGAGTTTAGGTTGTAAAAATCTAGAGAGTGTTGTTATTTGGTCTGAGAAAATGTTTCAGGGTTGATAAATGCAAAAAAGATTGGAGAGTCCAAGTTGATGTTTTAAGGTATATAATTATGAGTTCTAAAAAGATAAAAAAATATTTTAAAGCAGATTAAAAATGGGAGCTATTTTAAATTTCTTCCCCCTTGGCTACTGTTGTGCTTATGTTATAAGATTTCAGAAGTTCAGAGTTTTGGCATTAATCAATAGAGTTCTGATAAGTTGATGGAGCAATGACTGCTTATTATTCAGCCACCAGGTTGAGATTTTAATTTCCTTTGGTTGGCTTCTAGAGATAGACTTAAAGGTGCTTCTCGTTATGTTTAATGTGTATATCTGAACCAAAAGTCATAGCTTTTACTATAGTATTCTTAATATCTGCCATTTCTGGAGTAGATTTTGACACAAATATCTTAAACCTATTCCTTCTAGTTGCTTTGTTAAAGGAAAGTCCAAGCATCCAGGGTTTAGTACTAAAGCCAGTAATGTATTTCTGCCTAACTTTCCAGTGAGAACATGAAAGATGGGAGATAAAAGTAGATGCTGAACGTATGAAAAATGGCCAAGCTCCATTCGTGGCTAATTACCAACAGCTGTGCCCATAAAAGAAGTGTTAAAGAGTTCCAGGTCGTGGACACACTTAAGTTATATATAAAGTTTGTTATAAAACAAACAGCTAACCAATACTCATTCAGTGGGATGCAGTTTTACCTGTTACTCTCAAAATGTTCAATTTGCTGATATGTTACATTTCTGAGTATTTAAAATTATGTATTTCCTTTTGTGTACTAAAAGATTCATGAGTTTCAGGATGTGACCTGGATCTGGCATAGCTCAAAAGGATCGCAGATGAGATTTTCCCTGACCTTTCCCATTTAATAGACAAATTTTAACTTCTGTCTCCAGTCTGAATTTGTCTCAGCAGATTTTCACCTGTTTAACTCTGTTCTGGGATCAGCTGTGGACTGCAAGCTGAGACAAGATATGGACTTCTTGGAAACTGACCTGATTGCTCCCTGCCTCTTCAGGTGGATCAACTAACCAGATGCTTGGGACTGCCCTATTGCCCAGCCTTTGACTGGCATTACAGCCTCCCTAGCCCCTGATGCCTACGGTCCAACAGTCACAATTGAAGAAGCTCCAGAAGACGGATCTTCACCCAAATTCCCCCTAGCAGGCTGAAATGCTAAGTCAAAAGGGGCTCCCTGGCATTAGCTATTATCTTGGGCATCTGCTTAGCTGAAATGAAACTAATATTGCAGCAACTGGGCTAAAAGCCTAGAGAGATCCTAAAAAAGAGGATAATAGTTCTTCGTGGCTTACTACCCTAAGGGGATCCCTACTCATTTTGATTTTTATTTTGGGGCCTTGTATTTTCAATTACTTAATGGCTTTCATAAAAAATGCTTGAGCAATACACTAATGGTACTCAGATCCCATTATAAAAAAATAAATTTATAGGATACAAGGGGTCATATCTGGAAGACCCAAGATTGGGTCTTCAAATGATCATGGGAAAGGGGGAAATGAGAGACCAAAGGATAAAGTAGCAGCTATCGTTAAGACCTAAAGTAGGTGCAGTAAAAAGTTAGTAATGCCCTGAGGGGAAGAGCCACCTCGCTGCATTCTTTCCCCACCCACTAGAGATACAGTTGCTAGGAAACTGGAGCCTCCCCCTAGGGAGGGACACCTGGTCATGGTCAATGGTCTGGGAACCTTCCTATAGCCAATTGATTCAAAATGTAGCATCTTGACCAATAGATGCTTGCCAGGCAGGAATTGCCCCTGCCTTGGACATGCTGGGAGGGACCAGAATCTATAAATGACCCAACTAACCTGGGGACGGGCACTCAGCTCCCACTGCTTTGGCGGTGGGGCTGTGTAGGCCCAAGCTGCAGCTTGTAATTTACAATAAAAAGACCCTCATGTGTTTTGCAACAGAGTCGATTCCTGTAGATCTTTTGGGGGCTCACGAACTGGGTATAACAAACTCATGTATACTCTCATATCATCTGTGAATAGTGATGACTTCTTCCCTTCCAATTTGCATCCAATTTGATCTTCTTTAGTTGTCTTATTGCTCTAGCTAGGACTTCCAGTACTATGTTGAAGAAATATGGGGAGAGTGGGCAGCCTAGTCTTTTCCCTGATTCAGTGGGATTGATTTAAATTTCTCTCTATTTAGTTTGATGTTGGCTGTAGGTTACTTGATGGCCTGTGCTTCTCTTTGCTCCATGAGGGTCTTTCTTATATACTGAATTATCTTGTGTGCTCTGAATATATATGTTCAGCTCTTATCCTCAGCATATTAGAAAGGGGCCATATATGGGTACTGAGCCTTTAAAGAGGTGATTATGGCTAAACGGAGACATATTGGTGGTACCTAATTCAATGGCTAGTATCTCTTTAGAAGAGAAGAGAAATGGGATTTGTGTGTACAGAGGAAAAGACATAGGAAGAAGGTGGCCATCTAAAACCAAGAAAAGGAGTCTCAGAAATGCCAGCCCTGTCAGTACCTTGATCTTGGGCTTTTAACTTCTTTAATAAGGAATCCTTAAGATTCCTGTGGTTTGAGCCACCAATTGTGGTGTTCTGTCATGGCCCTTGCAGACCCTAGTACTAATGTGGAGAACGGTTGTGGATATCTGAATTGCAGTGTGTAGGGACTCTGCCTCTTTGTCATAAGGATCACTGTCTGACTCTGAAGCCCTCTCCTAGGCCCTTACTGTCGGAAGAGTTGAGTAGAGAGCCTGTGATGGGGTGCCACATAGGGTCATGCTTCTGGGAAAACTCAGAGGGGGTGGCAGGCCTTGTGCAGATCTCTAAACTTGGGAACTGCCTGACTCTGGGTTTGGTCTTAGATCAGGTTCTCTTCTAACCTTCCTGGACCAGAGCTTATTGATATTCTAGAAGAAAACTGCTTGAGCCTCAGAGTTTGATCTAAGAGGAAGGGCAGAAACTCAGAAAATTTCTGGGAAAGGAAAACCTTCATCTATAGAGAAGAGGTAAGGCTCCAGACACAGTTTTGGAGGTCCTGATGGCCACAGACCTCCAACTGTGTCTTTGATCACTCTGGGTTGCAGAGGTGCAGTTCCATGACTGACATTTAAGCTAATATGTTTGCTTAGCTAATCTGTTTGTTCAACTACATGAGAGAATTCAGTCCGTTTTGAACTTCAGCCCAGACTTTAAAGTCTGTCTAGTAGAAATTGTTCTTGATTTCCTGCCCATTCCAAAACGTAAACCAAATTCAAGTCATGAGGGAGGTTTGACTTTTTCGGGCAACTTCTACAGCTATTTCCCACTCTAGGCTCTTTCTCTTCTCACACTAGAGGGTTACCCATAGGCCTTGGTCTGCTGCCCTCCCAAGAGAGATGATCTTTAAAAGTGACCTCTGACTGAAATGTCTGAGTCCCATTTTGTGCATGTGAGTGTGTGTGTGTGTGTGTGTGTGTGTGTGTGTGTGTAGACAGTATCTCACTCTGCAGCCCTGGCTGTCCTGGCACTTACAATGTAGACCAGGCTGGACTTGAATCCACAAAGATCTGCCTGCCTCTGCCTTGTAAGTACTTGGTTTAAAGGTGTGAACTTCCTTGCTCAGCTCTGAAATCTATTCTTGATAAGGGTCCCCTAATGGCTCCTGAGAATCCCAAATGGAAGACTAATCTTCACCATATCGGGATGTCTCCTACTTCTTGCCTTTTTTCTTTGACCACTTGACAAACCGGTAGGAGCCGGAGCAGGAACCAGCAGGAGGAATATTTGCATGCCCTTTCTCGGGACTCTGGTCTTTTTATACCATCTCTAGTTTCCCCAGAATTAAACTATTTTCAGCTGGCAGAATCATGTCCCTACCAGAGTATGCATGAGGCAAATAGTCTGCTGCTGTGGACAATCTGAAGCAGCCCCTTATCCCACACCTGGGATTAAAACAAAAACATGTTTACATAACATAACTTGGTTTCTAAAGACACCAAAATTCTCACTATAACAATCAGATGGAGAGCTTGGAAGGTCACGTGTCAGGACAGCCTATCAAAGTAGACTCAGGGCAAAGCCTCTCATGGTCTCAGGTACACTGTGTCTCAGTCCAGGCAAAGACACAAGAGGGGGTCATGGATGAAGCCTGCAAAGAAATCTTTCTGAGGAAGGTAATTGGTTTTGGTTTTCTAGAATTCTCTGTTTGTGAAGTCAGTAGGTGAAGGTATTATGCCAGGGAAGTGGTACAGATGATCTGTGAAGAGATGACTCAGAATCCCCACCTAAAGCCAAATTTATGCCATACTTTCCTCACCTGGCATCTGTCCTAATAACAGAGGGGGCATGGATCAGGGTCTCCTTCTGCCTTCATATTTTGGTGGCATTTGAACTGACTTCTATGTCTCACGTGTAAGACAAATGTGACACTCCATGGCTTTGAATCCCAGCTCTCTTATTTTATGCATACGACACAACTGTGTCATGGGGATGTTTCTAGAATAAGCACCTGACACCAATGAGCATGGATGAGAGGAGATGTCACCAGTGGACTGGAGCCAGGGAGTACCTGAAAGGCTTCAGGATCCAGTTCAATTTGCATTTTTATTTTATACTGTAAATCAACATGGTGGGGTGAGAAACCAAGATTTATACAGACGTGTAGCAGTCACCAGGTTGTTAAGGGCAATGACCTATTGTTTCAGCTCTTTCTTCGGGTTATTCATTCTGTTTCACGTAGCAAGTGAAGTCATGTTTTGCAAATAGGCAGTGCAAGCAATAGTTTATGTAAATCAGTAAATAACTAATTAAGTCAGCGTCTAATAATTCGTCTTAAAAAATTATTCTACTTAAATACTACTACCCCTGGTATATTTGAGAAAGTTTGGAGAGTAATTAGGAGAAAGGTCCTATAGGCTCCGGCAGCAGGCTCTTGGTTGGTGGTACACTAGGAAATGGTGGGTGAAGGGCTTCTTGGTGGGATCCAGGCAGACAGGATAATATCCTGTGGTGAGTGTAGGCTGCCAGACGGTTCTTGGGTCTGAGGATGTCTACATGTAAAGAGCCCTAAGTGCCCAGGTTCCATGTGCCTTGCAGCCTTGGAAGTGAGACAGGTTGGATGCCATGGAGAAGGAATGTGACTGCCAGGAGACTTGCTTCATTTTCCTATCTGTATGGAGGCTCTGCCATGTACCCTCCTCTCTGGCAAACTGATGTGTTATGGTTCTACTCTTTAGGTCTCCTACCTGTTTTTACTAAGTATAGAGCACCTTCTCCAGGAGTGGTATTATTCTTAGTGTATTTTCCCCTGCTTCCCCTCAAAGGCAAACACAGAGGAGCCTAATCAGCCTTCAAATCTACCACTGACCATTCCTTTGGCAGCAGTGGGGGAAAGGGTGAGGGGAGACCCTGGGCAAAAGGAGAGCAGGGCAGAATAGTTTGTCCTACGAACCCTTGTCTAAGAAAGTGCACTGAGGAACGACAAGGCTTTGGGTCAGAGCCAGAGTGGGAGAGGAGAAAGTTTTATTTTCCAGGCTGAGGAGAAGACTCACAGAAAGGTAGGGGCATTCTGGAGGCTCAGATAACAGGGGTGAGGAGAGGTCCCCAGGTATCACAGGGCTGTCTGTGGTCCATATAAACCCGGAAAGAATTAACAATCTCAAGGGGAAGACTTGTGCCTCAGCCCTTCACAGGGGTTCTTCTGACGACCTTTTAGGAGGGATTTTGATTTAAGGAGATAAATTACAGAGTAATATGTTAAGTAAAAAAAAAATCATAGCAACATATTTATTAATATATCAACCATGATGGCGTTTGTTAACATGGACTTGTGGTATATGTTTGGAAATAGTATTGGATGGAAAAATGGTACATCATTTTCTCAAAATTAGAGATAGAAAGGTGTTTTCTTTTACTTCTTAACCATTTTGTTATAGTTCTAAATTTCCTATTACCCTTATTCTGGGGATATGTTCAGAGTTTTCCTGAACTATAGACGACTGGGGTTGGATGGAGCTAGGCATTCCATCCAACCAAATTCATGGACCCCAGAAAATTGTGCTTCTTTCTCTTCCTTATCATCCATGTACAAGTTCCCAAGTCCCAAGAACTGCCTCAGAGATTCCGAATACCACATCTATTTTCACCTTCTTGAGGGGTGGGTGGGTAACAGGTTATGTATCCCCTTCTTGACAAAACAACCCTGTGTGCTTAACATTCCTGCATTCCTGGTTCCTTTAGTGTTTTTTTTTTTTTTTTGTGAGCACAAAGGACCTCCCATGTCTTCTATAATGTGCATGTGTGTTTGGGGGGTTATTATTTCCTAACTAATTTTTTTTTTTTTTTTTTTTTTACTTCTGAGTTTTCTAAGATTGGAGCCTCGCAGGTGGTAGGTGTGATGAGTTGAAATTAAAGACTGTTATGTCTCAGCCTGCTCACAGTGCTATTGGGTGCTCAAATGCCAGAGGCTCAACAGTGCTTAAAGTCCTTTAGGGGCTTCCCTTGTTTGCATACTGTGAGCTACTTCTGACATGTGAGCCAGTATTGATTTCACTTGCCCCAGACTGAACATGTTGGAGTCACTAATATCTAAGTCAAGGGCGCCTTAAGTGTGTTGGTTGTAGAGGAGGCAGTTAGAGGTCTCATTTCGGTGCTTTCTAATCCTGCCCAACACTAAACACACTTGCAAAGGACGAGCCTGTGGGGAGTGTCTAATATATGAGCTTTAGTGTTCTCAGTTCTACAGCAGGAAAACTGAATGGTGAAGACTTTGGGCTCTGGGCCATCATCATATTATATTATCCTCTTATTCACCAAAAGGGCAGGGCTACCCACCAACCCGCCATTGAGTTCTCCATTGTCTGAGCTTCTATCTGAGTTTCTCTGCATGCCTGCATTCAGCTCTCCTTTTTCTATTACTACCTTGTGTTGCCAGCTCCCATGGGGTGTATGACTATATCTCTTCAGGCTCTCTAATCTGTGATTTTCTATTTTCAGGGCACTAGAGAAGCTCTGTATCAAGAAATATGTCCTGTCTCCAGATGGTATATGGGTATAGTTTTCCAAGGTATAGAGAATGTCCTACTGGATATATTCCACTCTGACTTGTCCCTTAGGTATCCACTTGAATTAATAACTGTGAGAACTATGGGCCTTCTCAGTGACTAGGGTTGACTTTCAGGCCCTTTCTGAACAGGGTCACCTGGAGTCTTCAAGTTTCCCTTGCCCTCACTGGGAATCTACCTTCACTGGTCATATGAACACTTTTGTGAATACCAATGCCCTTCTTCTTTTTTTCCCCCCTCTTCAGTGTAAAGGTTATCTTTTCTTTACCCACATGTTTCCAATTTTTAAAAAGATTTATGTGTTTATTTATTATGTACACATGTATACCTGTAGGCTGGAAGAAGGCGCCGGATCTCTTTATAGATGGTTGTGAGCCACCATGTGGTTGCTGGGAATTGAACTCAGAACCTCTGGAAGAGCAGCCAATGCTCTTAACTTCTGAGCCATCTCTCTAGCCCCATGTTCTCATTTCTTGTGTCATACAGAGTCCTCTTCCTCTCCACCATCTTGACTTGACTCTTCAAAAATGAGTGGTGTGTAGGAGAGAAACCACTTCTTTTGTCATCAGTTAGGATCTTTAAAGAGAATCACATGCCATGCGTGGGCCGTACTGGGAAGAGCACAGCCCTCTGTGTTCATCATTGTGTGATGTACCAGGAAGAGCACAGCCTTCTGTGTTCATCATTGTGTGATGTACTGGGAAGAGCACAGCATTCTGTGTTCATCATTGTGTGATGTACCGGGAAGAGCACAGCCTTCTGTGTTCATCATTGTGTGATGTACTGGGAAGAGCACAGCCTTCTGTGTTCATCATTGTGTGATGTACCGGGAAGAGCACAACATTCTGTGTTCATCATTGTGTGATGTACCGGGAAGAGCACAGCCTTCTGTGTTCATCATTGTGTGATGTACCGGGAAGAGCACAGCCTTCTGTGTTCATCATTGTGTGATGTACCGGGAAGAGCACAGCCTTCTGTGTTCATCATTGTGTGATGTACTGGGAAGAACACAGCCTTCTGTGTTCATCATTGTGTGATGTACTGGGAAGAACACAGCCTTCTGTGTTCATCATTGTGTGATGTACTGGGAAGAGCACAGCCTTCTGTGTTCATCATTGTGTGATGTACTGGGAAGAGCACAGCCTTCTGTGTTCATCATTGTGTGATGTACTGGGAAGAGCACAGCCTTCTGTGTTCATCATTGTGTGATGTACTGGGAAGAGCACAGCCTTCTGTGTTCATCATTGTGTGATGTACTGGGAAGAGCACAGCATTCTGTGTTCATCATTGTGTGATGTTCCTGATGCAGCTCCACCACCTGAAGGTAATCATGCAGATACTGTGGACTGACCCAATTTGAGGAACTGTAGAAATGATAAGATATCAAGACTATAAAAGTAAAAGAAAGACTGTAACACTATGCTGGATTGGAGGGACTGGTTAGATGTAGCAGCTAAGAGTCATAGTGGTCCTGGTTTGAATTGTTTTGTTAAAGAAATGTTGTTGAAGATTTGTTGCAACTTAGCCAGTAGATGATATAAAAGCATTTCAGTCATAATCTTGTGATTGTGATGAGTATCTTATAGGTAAGGAGGAAATGTTCCTATTTTTAAGAAACATACTGAAGAACTCAGGGCTTATAAAGCATTGTGCCGTCAATTAGCCTTGTAAAGGTCAACAAAAATATTCTTTACAGTATTAAAAATGACAAGCCTTCAATAAAACAGAATGATTTTTATGATTATCCCAGAGTTTGATTGCACTAAATACATTTTTTAAAAAAGAAAATAGGGTAATGTAGAAAGGGGTAGAGTTTAAATGGTCCAAAAATTTCAGGAGGAATGTTTAAAAGAACTTCTGGAAAACTTTCCCATTGAGTTTGAGTTTGCTGGGGCATAGAATATTGTAGGGAAAGATTGGTATACAATAATAACTGGAAAGTGGATAAACAAATAAAAAGCAAATATCCTAGTTTGGCAGTGGGTGGAGGGAAGCATCCATTTCATCTTATACTTTTAGATCACAAACTGTCACTGAGAGAAATCAGAGCAGGAACTGGAGCAGAGCATATGGAGCAATAGTGCTTACTGGCTTGTTCTCTTTGGCTCATTATCAGGCAACTTTCTTATGCAATACAGGACCACCTGCCCAGGAATGGCACTGACCATAGTGGGGTTGGCTTTCTTTTATCAACTGGCAATAAAACAAATGCCCTACAGACATGCCCACAGGCCAATATCAGCGAATCAATCTCCCAATTGTTTGGGGCTTCCTCACATAACTATGGGCTGTATCAAGTTGTCAGTTGAAGCTAACTAGAAGAAGAACGAAATGAAAATTTATTGAAATATTTTAAAATGTGTTTTTCTTCAATTTTTATTGTGTGAGAACTTCATCCATGCACAGATCTTTCTTTCTTTCTTTCTTTCTTTCTTTCTTTCTTTCTTTCTTTCTTTCTCTCTCTCTCTCTCTCTCTCTTTCTTTCTTTCTTATTAGTTACATTTTATGAACTCTGTATCCCAGCTGTATCCCCCTCCCTCATTCCCTCCCAAACCTTCCCTCCCTCATCTCCTCCCTGCCCCTTTCCAAGTCCACTGATAGGGAGGACCTCATCCCCTTTCATCTGACCCTGTTTTATCAGGTGTCTTCAGGACTGGCTGCAAAATCCTCCTGTGGCCTACCAGGACCGCTCCTCCCTTGGGGGGGTGTGGGGAGGTCAAAGAGCCTGCCATTGAGTTCCTGTCAGAAATAGTCCCTGTTCCCCTTACTATGGGAAACCTATTGGTTACTGAGCTACCATGGGCTTTGTCTGAGCAGAGGTTCTAGGTTATATCCATACATGGTTCTTGGTGGAGTGTCAGTCTCAGAGAAGACCCCTGTGCCCAGATAACCTTCATTGGCGGTGGGTGGGAATGTAAACTGGTAAAACCACTTTGGAAGTCAATCTGGTGCTTTCTCAGACAATTAGGAATAGTGCTTCCTCAAGATCCAGCTATACCACTCCTAGGCATATACCCAAAATTTGCTCAAGTACACAACAAGGACATTTTTTTTTTAATGGCACATTTACACAGGAAGTTGATGCAGGCAGATAATGAGTTTGAAACTAGCTTGAGCTATCCAGGGAAATCCTGTCTCAAAGCAAAGAAAAACAAAAATCCACTATAAATCATCTCATGAAATGAAAAGAGCAGATGGTTAAAAGTTGGGGGAGGAGTTTACCACTTTAAGATGCTTGCTTCTTAGCAATTCTTGTTGCTGTCTCTGTCATGCTCATGTCCCACTTCAGCCACGACTCTGCTTTGTCTTTGGGTGGATGCACACACAGCCTTTTTCTTACCTTGAGGTATGCTGTGGGTAAAGCTGTGACCCAGCAGATGTATGCATGAGCACACCCACTATGTTGTTTGTGTCCTTATGCAAGAGCTAACAGCTTCTTCTCTGTTGTTTGTTGTCTTCCTGGCAGCTTAAGCCTAGAAGCTCACACCCAATTTGCAGTTTCCAGGACAGTTCATTTCCTTAGGCAGTGAAGGTCATTAACAACTGACTAATCTTCTCCTTGTATAAAAATTAGGGTAGTTTTTTTTTATCAAGTTCTTGACATCAGGACTTTTTTTTAACTTTTTTAAATTACACCTTATTCACTTTGTATCCCCCCATAAGCCCCTCTCTCCTCCCCTCCCGATCCCACCTTCCCTCTCCCTTCTTCAAGCCTGCCCTTCCCCAAGTCCACTGATAGGGGAAGTCCCCCTCTCCTTCCTTCTGATCCTAGTCTATCAGATCTCATCAGGAGTGGCTGCATTGTCATCCTTTGTGGCCTGGTAAGGCTGCCCCCCCCTCAAGGGGGAGGTGATCAAAGAGCAGGCCAATCAGTTCATGTCAGAGGCAGTCCCTCTTCCCATTACTGACATCAGGACTTTTAAGTGAAAATTGGACGCTTGTAAATGCAAAGGAAAAAAAAAATCTCACCCTGGAAAAGATGAGTGATAAAAAAAGATGAAATGGTAAAAATAATTTTTTTTCTGTTCACCCTTCTTGTGTGCACAGAGAATAACAGCAACATTTCTACTTGAAAACAACTCCAAGACTTTCTCAGTGGAGAGAAGAAAGAGTTTGCAGTGCGCAGACTGCGGCTGAATAAAAGAAAATGATAAAGTGTTAGTGGTCTGTTGGGGGATATAATGGTTTTGGACCCATGAGTCTCAAAATTCAGTTATAGTTTTCAAACTCACAAATATTCCTGTTACTCCTGTGAGTCCCTAAATACATATTCATGCTAGGTGCTAGAGGGAGGGCTTGCAGCATATGGAGGATCCCAAACTAGGACTCTCACTTGTGAATAATAACAAAGATCATCATTTTGCCAATGGTAAACAGCAGTTACACTCATTGCATCCCTGAGCTTCGGATTGCATGGTAACCTATCTGAGTCCAGTGACAAAGACATACTTGTACACAAGTTAAGTAGAGGGGGATTATTATTCATAGACAGGTAGTAAAGTACTGAACGAAGTCCTAGATCCATTATGTATTCTACATGTTGACTGAAGGTTCATAGGCCATGTCCTGGGGAGGTTAAAATGTCCTTGAGTATGACCCATTTGCACCAATGAAGAGGAACCATTAAAGGATTCCTGCTCTGGGTTATGAAACTCAGGGGCCAGGGGACATACTGGAGAATGATTTGAAGGGCATCCCACTTTTTTGGGAGAGTGTATGTAGTATTGGAAGTTGAAGAGATGGCTGGCAAAGGAGGAAAATAATGGAAAAAGGTTATGAAAAGAGAGAGACTAAATATGATGTAATATGTTATTGTCATATATCTAGAGAGAAATATTCATGGCCTTATTTGATCTGGGAATGCCAGAAAGGCCAGGAACCCTGTGTTTACTATGTCCTGTGAAAGTGTGTGAGACTCTACCTTTGTTGTCAAGAAAATCAGAATGACTGAGTTTGAAATGGGCAAAGGAAACAATTTTGCATTCACAGAGCAAAATCTTCAGTGCCATCCTCCATTTTGTTCTATTTTTGCTTAACCATTGTGGTGATTCATGAAATCTTCAGTTAAAAATATCTGATTTTTCCATTGAAGTCTTTATTGTCTGCCTCAACTATCTAAGTTAGTGAAGATTAATAGGGTGGTTACATTTAATATCTTAGAGTTGCTTGGGACAGGTCTTACAGTGGATAATGATGCCAATTCTAGTAATAGAAAATCTATTGTTTAAAATCATTGTATCCTGCTCAAAGTGAGATCCAAGCTAGAGGAACCAGGAAGAATGATGGGCAGGGATCAGGAGTGTCCTAGATACACACAGGGTGGAAAGTCAGGATAAGTGGAGTATAAAGGAAGAAAAACATTTGGGACCTTGTAGAATGAGGTCTTGGGGGAATATCTTAGATAAGGAAGTTACAATAATCAGAGTTGCAACATTTATGAATATAATGTCGATTGTTGAAGTCGTAATTCAAATTCTTGCAGAATTTCTGACATACCATATATGATATCTCGAGGACATCCTCTGCAACGAGAAAGAACCAAAGATGTAAGGCAGTGATCTCAGTCTCCAAGGCAGACCATACCTGGCCTCAACCAGACAGGCTCATGGATGACTTTCCAACATCTCCTTCCTAGGAACACTGATGCAGAAATTTCTGGAAAGTTACAGAGTTGTCTTGCTAGCTTGTGCTCCCTGAAAACCCAAATCTATGCCCCTGTGTCATTCCTTCTCCTGCTAGAAAGTGAGAGAGACTGTGCTTTGATATCTTCAGAGTAAAAACCTGTTGGCTGTTTTTTTATCTGCTCCATACCTTTTGCCTGTCCCATCGGACTGTCCCCTCCATGCTCAGGGAACTTTGTGCTGCGCCTCGAGTCAGAGATGCAACTGCGCTGCAGCCCTTTCTGAAGCTGCCCAAACTTCCCATGACTTTGCCCAACCCTGCACCTTACTGGAGTAGATCTTCAGGCTCATGCATTTCTCATGCTTCTGTGCAAGGCAAATACCAAAACCTCTTCTGCAGTGGTCTGATGGTGTGCGGAGGTGGCATGTCACACACTTCAGTGATGTTGCTCCTGGAGAGAGCACAGAATTAGGCATGAGGGTAGGGACTTGGAATGTGTGTGTGTGTGTGGGAACAGCCAAGCTGGGTCAAGGAGCATTCTAAGGGTGGGTGGGCAGATGAAGAGCTGATGGTTGAGTGTTTAGAAAATGACAGTTGAAGTCGTTTGCCTTTAGTGATGGAAAATAAAAGGCCACTGGGCAACTGAAAGAGCTCTGGTCTCAGTTTCAGCCTTTACATTCTGGATAATTTTCTCTCACTGGTTTGGGGCTCACCTATTTGACTAAGCTGGTTGTCCAGTGAGCTTCAGGGCTCTGCCTGTCTCTGCCTGCTTTGCATTGAGATTAGGAGCACACACTACAACACCTGGGTTTATTTAGGTGAGTTCTGGGGATCAAACTCAGGTCCTTATTCTTGGGCAGCAAGTACTTTACCAACAGAGCTATCTTTCTAGCCTGTAATTTGTGTAAAGATTTGACCAGTACATGGTTTATTTCTCTAGCATAAAAATGGTCAGTGAGTAAGACCTTTCATATGTTCTGAAGAGTGAATAATTGAAATATAGTTTTAATAAGAAAACAAACCTTTTCCCAGAGACTGTAAAGCTTCTGTCAACAGAACAAAACAACAGCCTACAGACTGAAAAAAAAAAGTAAAAATAAAAAAAAGCTTCACCAACCCTGCATCTAACAGAGGGCTAATATTCAGAACATATAAAGAACTCAAGAAGTTAAACACCAACAAACCAAGTACTCCAACTAAAAAAAATGGATTACAGAGCTAAATAGAGGACTTTTCAACAAAGGAATATCGAATGGTAGAGAAACACTTAAAGAAATACTCAACATCCTTAGTCATTAGGGAAATGCAAATCAAAACTACCCTGAGATTCCATCTTATACCCATCAGAATGGCTAAGATCAAAAACTCAAGTGACAACACATGCTGGAGAGGATGTGGAGAAAGGGGAACCCTCCTCCATTGCTGGTGGGAATGTAAACCTTGCAACCAGTTTGAAGTTCAGTCTGTCACTTTCTCAGAAAATTAGGAATAGTGCTGCCTCAAGATCCAGCTGTACCACTCCTGGGCATATAGCCAAAAGATGATCAACCGTACAACAAGGACATTTGCTCAACTATGTTTATAGAAACTTTAGTCATAATAGCCAGAATCTACAAACAACCTAGATGTCCTTCAACTGAGAAATGGATACTGAAATTGTGGTACACAATTTACTTTGAATTTATACAGTGGAATACTATTCAGCAATTAAATACAAGGAAATTATGAAATTTGCAGGCAAATGGGGGGAACTAGAAAAGATCATCCTGAGTGAGGTATCCCAGAAGGAGAAAGATACACCTGGTATATACTCAGTTATAAGTAGATATTAGCCATATAATATAGGATAAACATACTAAAATCTATAGTCCTAAATAATCTAAACAACAAGAAGGACCATAGGGAAGATGCTTAATCCTTATTCAGAAGGCCAAACAACATAGACATTGAAAGTAGGAGAAGACAGGTAACAGGACAGGAACCTTCCATAGAGGACCTCTGAAAGATTGCTCAGCAGGGTATCAAAGCAGATGCTGAGATTCACAGCCAATCTTTGAGCAGAGTACAGGGAATCTTAGATAGAAAGACCAGAAGGGGACAGGAACTCTACAAGGAGACCAACAGAGCCAAAAAATCTGGGCCCAGGGGTGCCTGCAAAGACTGATGCACCAACCAAACATGATGCATAGAGAGGACCTCACCCCCTGCCCAGATGTAGCCCATGGGCAGCTCAGTCTCCATGTGGGTTCCCTAGTAAGGGGATCAAGGGCAGTCACTGGCATGAGTTTGGTTGCCTGCTCTTTGATCAGTCCTCCCCACCCCCCGGGTGAGGTGGCCTTACTAGGTCACAGAGAAAGAGGATCCAGACAGTCCTGATGAGACTTGATAGGCTAGGGTCAAATAGTAGGAGAGGAGGACCTCTCCTATTGGTGGACTAGGGGAGGGACATATGGGTGGAAGAGCGAGGGAGGGAGGGACAGGGCAGAGATGAGGGAGGGGGCTACAGCCAGGATACAAAGTGAATAAATTGTAATAATAATAATGATAGTAATGATAATGGAAAAACAAACAAACAAACAAACAAACAAACAAAAAACAAACAAAACTCTTTCCAGAGGCTAGTCAGCTGACTTAGCAGGTTAAGTTTTCTTGCTATCAAATCTGACTGACTCCTGGACTCACATAGTGAAGAGAAATTACTTTTAAATGTTGTTGTCTGACCACATGTGTGCTGTGGCATGTACAATACACACACACACACACACACACACACACACACACACACTGTTAAAAAATTCTCTCACGGTGCTAAAACTAGAAAACATGTAGCATCTTTTAAGGCCATATTGTTTTGCTTTGTACCTGATTTAATACAACACAGTCTGATCTTGCAAATCTTGTAAGAAGGTTTTGTCTCCACCTGAACAGTGACTGGACCACTTTGGAAAACTCTGTCTAATTCCAGGGCATATAGAATAGGACTAAAACACATTGCAAAATTATCAAATGACTAGGTTTCTCAGCAACGCAGATTTGTGAATAGAATGAATGTCTAATGGGAAATCTTTCTAGGCATCTAGATCATGGGGGCTTGGCAGTGGCAGAAAGGATAACAAAATAAAGGCCTACACATCCAAAGGGCTGTGGCAGAGATCTGGATAAGACAGAGAAGACACAACAAAAGGCAGAGACAACATTTTGAAGGCGATCTCCCTCTCCTCTCTCCCAAATATGGTCAAAGCTCAGCCCACACAGACATGATTTTTGCATGTGGAGATTCACTGCAGCTCCCTTGATCCTGCCACTGGAGCTCACTCCTCAGCCTCTGGGACTCACCCACAATGAGGCAGAAGAAGAAGAGCAGCAAGAAGTGTCTGTTCATTTGGCCCCAGATGTCTTGTGTGGAACAAAGCTAGGAAGGCCTGCAAGTATAGGTCTGCTGGGCTCCAGGGGGAGGCTTTCTCCTCCAGCAGAAGTTGGTGATTATTCATGCCTAAGGGGAGCTAGTCATAAAAGATCTATTTTGGGAGCTCAAGTTCATTGGCTGTGGTCTCCATAGTCTTGCAACTCAGAGCCTGAAGTTGACCAGGCAGTTCTAGGGGAAAAAAAAAATCTGAAAATGCAGATAATTTCTTGGCAATAAGCTGGAAATGTCTTTGAGCCTGTGGGCAGCCTTGTACTTGGTGAAGACCAGGTGTGTGTAGAAAGGTTTAAACCAAAATCTCTCTGATTCTGTCAGGGACAGGAGCTAGGGGTGACAGAAAGGGGAGGGTGCCTAGATTTTCCTTGTTGCTTGCCCTGTAAAAAGTACTTCTTTCCTGGAAACCATACTGAGTATATGACTGAATTTCAGAGGCATCAGGACTACTGAATAGAAACCGGAATGACCATCTCACCCAACCCCATTCTTCCATCCAGGAAAGCCTTGTTAACCCCAAGACAGTAAGGCTCATGGTATTCTCCTCCAAGGCACCTGAATTTTCCTTTCTGTAAGGAAATACCTCTTTGTAAAATTCACCCTGAGAATTTCATTCTTCAAATTTTTAATTCAAGAATGTGGAAGTCACAGGCAAGTCCCCAGGACTCAAGTCCAAAGAGCTAAGCCAACCCAAAAGTCAAGAAAACCACCCCCTTATTACCATATCAATAAAAGACAATAATGACAATGGGTAATTGTTAACATGTTTCACCATGTTAACTACTTTTTTTTATCATATTAATTACAGTTGTCTTCTAGAATCAAGAAGAAATTGGCTTCAAGAACCTACACAGAGGGGCTGGAGAGATGGCTCAGAGATTAAGAGCACTGTCTGTTCTTCCAAAGGTCCTGAGTTCAATTCCTGGCAACCGCATGGTGCAGCATCACCATCTGTAATGAGATCTGGTGCCCTCTTTGGCATGCAGGTGTACATGCAAGCAGAGTACTATATAAATAATAAAAATAAATAAATCTTAAAAAAAAAGAACCTCCACAGATACCCAAATCCATGATGTTCAAATGCAAACTCATGTAGTGCTTGCTTATAACTTATACAAATCCTTCTGTAGAGTTTAAATCATATTTAGGTTAGTTAGAGTACTTCATGATATAGTTCTTCTATTATAATGATATAATATAAAATAAATTCTATATAAATAGTTATTGTTACTGAATTTGGAGACACAATCCATACACCAGCTTTGGCCACTCCTCTTCCAGAAGCCACTAAAAACAAATAAACTAATGTAAAAAGTAGAAAAATGAGATTTATTCAATGTAGCCTTCTCAACATTGAGAAGAGGAACACAGAGGGCCAATGGTTCCTTCCTGTCCATGTTTGGAGTCCTAAAGTGAGATTAAAGTTTAAATGGAAGGCCAGGGATATATATGTCTAAGCGGTCCTTGCCAAGGTTTAGTCATACCTGATAGTGAGCCATTACTGTTTAGGCAGACAGTTCCTGAGAACTATGTAAAACCTCTTTCCTGGGAGACATGTTTTCCCTTTGATGTCATCAGGCTTCAGCCTTCTTATCAAGGGGAGGAGGATTCCAGTTTCTTGGAGTTAATTGTTTCAATAGTCTGATATGTCAGATTAAGGGGCAAAGTGTCCGTTTAGACTAGTATCATTTCTTCAGGCTGCTTACATCATGATGCATGGCTTCGGAATAGTGACAAGGAAAACTGATTTTTTTTTTCTTTCTGAAAACTTTCAGTGTGTGGTTGGATGTGGAAGCTGTGGCTAGCAAGTGAAGGCTCTGATATCATTGTTACGATACTGTCATTCTTACCATATTTTCACAGAGGAGGAAACTAAGGCTTGGTGAGGTCCTTTGTCATTCCCAAGGTCACATACCTGGTGACTAACTGTACTAGTTCTTATAGGAAGTCTCTGTAATTCTAGAGTTCACACTTTTCACCACCACTGTTCAACACCTCACTGAGAGTTATTCATATATTCAGCATACAGACACTGCTGTATGTGAGGGAAGAACAATGGACAAGGAAGCCAAGCTCACCTATCCCATCTCCTTATGGGGAAGAGATAGGTCAGAGAAAGAGATAGAAGGACACACAGTCTGTGACCAAGCTGGACCTTCAACCTAGAACTTCTGATTCTTGTCCTGGGTTCCGCCTCTTGGGAGTCTGTCCCAAGAGACCATTTACTTTTTGGGGGCTGTAATATAACCTTTCCACTTATGTCACCCCACAGTGTCATTCCAGAGCTATTAGGATCAGAGCCTGGCCCATGACACCTCTGACAAACTAGGCTCAACATTTCTATTAAAGAGAAAAAGTGACAGTATAAGCAGAGATTTATGTGGCCACATTAGGAAGAGGGACAGGTAAAATGATCCACCCCCCTCCCCAGATTCATTTTCAGGGTTCTGAAATGAGGTTTGGGTTTAAACAAAGGTAAGAGGTGTGTACAATGAAATAGTCTTGGTCAAAGAATCACTCTGCTCCTCATTGATCTGACTCCATTCTGGCCTGTTGTGTTGATGGGTTTCTATGAAAGATAACTCAGCCACAGGTTCCCATAAGGCCAACCTCAGCATTCTGTCTCCTAAGTCAATCAGCTGATGGTGTCTTGCCTGGAAATACCAGATGAATTTTATACTAAACTTATATTTATTTTTATATTGAATTTATATTTGATTGTTACAAATATTCCTTAAAAGATATGAGTGTTCTGAGCATAGTGATATACATATCATAGTCCCAGGACTGCGGAAGAAGGAAAAGATAGAAAAAACCTGTAGCCATCCTGAGCTACACATCAAACCCCCACCATTTCTAGAAAATTCAGGTCTAGGGATGAAGCTCAAGGAAATAGTACTTTCCTAGATGTGCAAAGGCCCAAAATTGATCCTCATCACAGAGATAAAAATAAGAAAGATGGATGGATGGAAGGAGGGAAGAAAGGAAGGAAGGAAGCTAGGAAGGAAGGAAAAACAAAATAATCAGATTGGGTGACATAAGGTTTTAGGAGAAATTCCAGAGTTTGCAAAGTTTCTTTTCAAAATGTTTTATTACATTTTTTATATAGGTGTAGGTGCATGTGTGTGTGTGTGTGTGTTTGTGTGTGTGTGTGTACTCACTATAACATACTATGGGAGTCAGAGGAGAACTTACAGAAGTCAGTTATCTTCCACCATGTAGATCCTAGGTATCAAACTCAGGTCATCAGGCTTGGCAGGAGAGCCTTTACCAATGGGCATTTTGGTGGTCCTGGAACACTTCTTTCCTCTGACTCATCAGTGCATGGATCTTTCTTTGCCTATGAAGAGATATGAAACCTGTTTAAAATTTAAACAGGTTCCAACAGCTTCTAGAATGAAGAATGTGATTTTAAAGCTTTTGAATCTAGTTTTCTATTCTGAAAGCAGGCGACAGTTGGTGTCAGAGACAGCCCCTGCCCTGCTCCTCTTACTAGAGGATCCACATGAAGCCTGAGCTGCCCCTCAGCTACATCTGTGTAGGGGGTCTAGGGCCAATCCATGCATGGTCCTTGGTTGGTGCTTCAGTCTCCATAAGCTCCCTTGGGCCCAGGCTATTGGACTCTGTTGGTTTTCTTGAGGAGTTCTTGTTACCTCTGGGTCCTCTATCCTTCCCCCACCCCCTTAAAAAAGGCTCCTCATACTCAGCTTAATGTTTGGCTGTGAGTCTCAGTATCTGTTTCAATGTATTGCAAGGTGGAATCTCTCAGAAGACAGTTATATCAGGCTCCCATCTGCAAGCATAGCAGAGTATCATTAATAGTGACAGGGACTGGTTTTTAATTCACTACAAAGCGACAAAGAACAGACATTTAAACCTGTGCATGGAGATTAAGCGATATAATGGGAAGCATTTTCCCCGAGGACCTTAATGAAGCACGAGAGTAGGTGAGGGATGAGACTGAAATGGCTTTACACCAAGGTTACAAACTAACACAGGGAATAAACCAGTTGTTGGCAGAGAAGATGATTGTTCCCCACAAAGTTAACATGTAGCACAGCATGTTAAAAAATCCCAGGGTCCAATCCTCTAGGCATGGGGACCACTGAGTTTCCATCTTTTCTCCCAGCTCTGGATCTCTTCTACCCTGGAGAGAGTGGATTCTTGCTTGAGAAAGTGCCATTGTTTCTGCTACTGTCCACTTCTCTGCTCAGTTCCTCATTCTAGGATAAAAAGGCCTAGGACTCTCAGCAGGTGACCCCCAGGATTCACCAATATCAGTTGGCAAGCCAGCCAAGCCAGCCACTCAGGGGGTAAGATATATGTTTCTAGTCTCTTAAACTCCCTCCTCATTCTGGGAGTGGCTGAGAAAAGCTGCTCCGGATAGTCTGCATGGACCAGGTGATTCACACCGCCAAATTGTGCACTGCCCACATCCCAGCAAAGACTGCTGGGAATGATTTCTTTTCCCTTTCTTCTCCAATTGCTGTTATTTTCTTGGCTGCCAGCCTCTTTCTTTGCTTTCTGATTTTGCCTTCCCTGACTCCCACAGGGATAATGGGCTTAGGCACAAGGTAAGGAGTGGACTATTTGAGTCCTTATTGTTGGTCAGATACCAAGAATCCAGGCCACGTGTGCCCTCTTCCCTGAAGAGATTCAGCATCAGGAGACCCAGGCATCCCATTGGCTGGCTCTTATGCTGGCAGTGGCAGTAGTGGCAATGGCCCTCTTGTGTCCATGCTTCACCCCTCCTTCCCTCTTCATGATCTGCATGTCATGAAGTGATAGGGGTCAGTGGTGTCCTGGAACTTCTGCCACTGTCCTTCCACAATGGTGACTGGACTTATGCTGAGGGTACGAGGCATTTGTGGTGGGGTCATGCCCCCTTCTCCCGACATGCCTGGCTGTGAGGTATTCTCATGCCTGTTCACCTACACTCACGTGGGTGCTGGCAGTGGTAGCCATAATGCTGTGACCATGACATGGTTGTCAGGGTTCCAAGTCTGAGGCCACTGACTCTTCCAAACACTGATGCCTTTTCCTGGAGCCTCGTAACCAATCCCTCTTCTTTTCATCCTTCCCAGAACCCTTCCTGAGTTTTCACTGCACACCCCTACTGCCCTCCCATGTGGTTATGCTATATTCACTTCTGATTCACCTTATCTCTCCTGCTTTCATGGCCCTCTTGCTCATTTACTGTAGGTAGCCCTATGCTTTAGGGTGTGATTTAGTTTTTCAAGCAATGAGACACTCCTTTGAATATGAAGTACAGGAAAATAATATCCATTTGCAAGATTTGTTTTGAGACAGGGTTTCTCTGTGTACACTTGGCTGTCCTAGAATTTCCTCTGTAGGTCAGGCTGGCCTTGAACTGCCTGCCTCTGCCTCCCAAGTGCTGGGATTAAAGTCTTGCACTGCCACCAACACCTGGTTCCATTTGCAATTTTAACCTAGATGGCAATCTGAAAAACAAAACACAAACCCAGACACATATCTGCAGGCAAGTGTTTTCTTTGAACCTAAGTATTTTGGGCCTTTTTATAGCCTCTTAGTAGGGAGACCTTATTTCACAGAATCAACTTGTATCCCACTCTCAGGATATAGTAGGAGAGGCAATAAACTATTGGCTCAAACCATCCGGGTGGTGGATAAGCACAGAAGCATTGGGGGTACAAACCAGTGTTTATAAACTCTGCCAGGATATGATTGGTTCATTGAGGACACCTTGTAGAGTGACAGAACTGGGGGATACCCCAACCTGTCAGTCTTCTAGAGGACTATGTATGTAGGCAATAGGAATGCTATCCTGGCTTCAGAATTTTTATTTTTTTCTCGTGACTCCCCCTAGGAAATTAAATTCCCTCAGACCTCCCACTACAATGTATCCTCAAAAATTGGGATAAATTTTATCCTGATGGAAAAATGAATCTAATATTTTATTGCAACATTGTCTGGTCTCATTATAAGCTGGATAATGGAAGTCGTACTGAAGGATGAAAGATTATCCCCATTTTGCTATGTAGCTATTACACTAAAAGAGAAATTAACCAGAACTTTTGCAACAAAGTTCATCTCTTCATCCTTTGGCATCCTTTCTAATCTCTCACATATACAGACATTTGAATCTTCTATGTCTTTTTTTGTTTAGTAACAATGTCATATGTGTTTATAGTAATTGTTTTTATGTGATCATTGCGTTTTGGACAGTATGGGCCAAAATTCAAGTGCCCTGAATTCTTGAAAATAACAGAGTAACAAAATTTGTAGCCAAATATAATTTTTACATTTTTAAACTTATTGTGTGATGCAATTACTGTTTTCAGCAGGGCCCGATTTCAGGCAAGTGAGAGTACACCCATAAATGTGGTACTCACTTATGTGTATTTGTGTGTGCATAATCATTTTTGGATGATTTTCAATTTTGCTTGTGACATTAAGCTACCTGTGTTATCCTCTTTCAAGGCACTGGTTCCCCCCGCCCCCCAAGATTCTTATCTTGTCCAATTTGAAACTAAGAAAAGAAGATAATTTAAGAAGGCTATTGCTGTGTTTTTAGCCTGTTTAGATTCTTATGATTACCTTAGGTATGGTGTCTGAGATCTGAATTTTTACTTTGTATTAAGAGTTCTGTCTTTGGAAATACAGGTGTTGGAGTAAAGATTATTTAATGATATAAAGGAGATCAGACCAACAGTCTAACTTAAAGCAGGGCCAATGATAGATAAATAAAAACTGTAAAATCTTTGGTTTAAAATCTCTTTATGTAAGATCAATGCCTTATTCAGTCACAGAAAAGCTTTGGTTGCAGATAGGAACAAATGCAGATACCCACAGCCAGATGTTGTGTGGAGAGCATGTCTAAATAAAATGTCTTTATTGGATTACTCCCCACAGAGCTCAGGAAACCGCCACTGTAGAAGAGGAGGCAGAAAGAATGTAAGAGCCAGAGGGGATGGAGGACACCAGGAAGAGAAGGCCCTCTGAATTGCTTCACACTGTGCATATAAACTCACAGAGACAGAAGCATCAAGCACAGGTCCTACACAGGTCTCCACCAGGTCCTCTGCATGCATATGTGCGCACACACACACACACACACACACACACACACACACACACACTTATAGGATTCCTCAATTAGAGAACAAGTGGGTCTCTGATTCTTGTTTCTTCTTAGGACTCCTTCTGCTGGTTTGCCTTGTCCAACTTTGACATGATACTTTTTGCTTTATCTCATTATATTTTATTTTGTCATATTGGTTGATATTTCTTAGAAGCCTGTTCCTTTCTAATGAGAGATAGAAAGTGGATCTGGAGGGGAGATGAGGCTGAGAGAAAAACTGGGAGGATTAGGGGGAAGGAAAAAACTATAATCAGGGTATATTGTATGAGAAAATAATCTATTTTCAATACAAGAAAAAAATGAAAAAAATCCATATGTATCATCTACATGTATTTATGTTTTTATATTGTTGCATGGTAATAAGCTGGCTTATAAATGAATGTTTGCATAAATAAAATGTTAAATTAGCCCAAATTATTTTTAGTAAATAGTGTATAATTGGAGTTTTTGAGCAAATTCCCTGGCTTTGACAGCCCCACTAGATTAAGCTTCAATAGAACTCTAAAAATGCCAAAGCTATTAATGAGAGCACACATAGGTACAGTGTGCACACGTGTGTATATGTATGTGGGTGTAATTTTTGGGATATTTTAAATTTTACTAATGTAATATCAAGGAAAAGGGAGGAGAGATTTAATAAATGTGGTCATGTTGGTAGAAGCAACCAGAGAGAAGTTTGATGGCACCAGGTCTATATTTGTGGTGCTGATATGAGTTTTATTTTAAAATAGAAAACAAGTTCAAACTGTCTAACTGGGTAGGCTTAATCTTTTTCTTAGTTGATCCAAGACAATCTAAGAAGAACATATTGCTTGAGGGGGTGGACTGGTTCTCAAAAGATGATTGTTTCTGATCCAAGGTGCGCCTTTAACTTCATGGATGATTGCTCTAATCCAGGGAGTCATAGCTAGCACTTGCAGTTCCTGAATTTACCAACTGAAACAATGATTAATTCTCTGTTTAACATGCTTACACACAGGGCCAAACAGATAACTCTAAGAAAAGGAGGAAGACACTGAGTGAAGAAAGGAATCATAGACTTCTGTTTTGCCGTTAGTTGAAGATAAAATAAAGTGGCTTTAAAAACTATGGACAGGGCTTCCCAGTATTTCAGATGTAACTTTCTATGTTTGTTGGAATGCAGTTATTTTATTAAGAGAAAAAAAAAATAGTGGAGAGAAAGAGCAAGAGCCACGAAAGGCTGGCATGGGGCAGCAGTGTGCAAGAGCTGTGCCCAAGGGCTTCTCACACCTCTCTATGCCATTTTTTGACCCCCAGGTTCCCTGTCAGAAGAGGTGGGGCTCTTTGGTGTTCTTCCAGGAACATGCAGTGGCCAGGAGACAAAGAGCCCATGGTGGAAGAAGTGAAGAAGGCGAGAAGGAGATATCAAGGGACTAGAAAACGAGACATTCCACAGGCAACAAGACATTCACTAGGGAGCAGGTCCAATGGGTTAATGTTTGAATGCGATGCTGTGTGCAAAAGCTAAGGGAAACTTAATAAAGAACCAAAATGTACAGGAAATTTATTAACCTTACAGCATCTGTGAAGATGTGCATAGTCAACTGTGTGACCTTATGTGACTATTCAGACCTGGTAAAAAAATCACAGATGCAAAGTATCAGCTTATAGGTGACAGAGGTAAATATTCCCTGGAGCCTGGGACTACCTTTGTAGCATTAAGAGTGTTTTTGTTTGCCCCAGAATGTATTATGGTGTTATCAGGAAACCTCAATGTTACCCAAGAATATGACTTTTACCATGAATATCTATAAAATTATGGAAGTGCCAATCTGTGAACATATTTTACAGTCCACTTAGAGATGTAGAAGATGGACAGATACTCTGTGTCCATGATGTCCTCTCTCTAGCCATAGATACAAGGAATAGAATAAGAGCTTTGAGTTGTTATAGGACTCATTTCACATGAGTCCCAATGTGTGATATGTTATAGTTGGATTGAGATGATTGTGGAGGATGAGATAATTTACCCTGTGGTGCTGTCTACATATTTGGCAAAGACATTTCTGAATCATTGTGCTATTCCAGTGGTATCAGTTTCACCTAAGACCTAGGTCATCATGGAGTGCCTCATGTAATCCAGACAGTGCATTCTAGACGAGTTCTTGGAAGTTCTTCCTAGAACACCTTTCTTTGAGCATGGACATATGCTTGTCTTAGAGACAAAGCAGTATCTATGTGTTTCTGTAACAATATTGACCTGTCTTGAAGTTGTGGCACATTATAGAGCAAAACATGCCATACTAATGATGACATTTAACACAGTGAAGTGGGAAATTTCTGGTTTCTTGAAGACTGAATTTTGTCATGTGATGTTTTGCTGCAAGGTAGGCATGTGATATTTTGCCCAGGGCTTGTGAGAGGGCATGTGATGTTTTGCTGTGACCCCTCACATGTGAGGGGTGAGACTTTGGCAGGCTCAGGACACCTGTGGGTGGACTTGGAGGAGAGGACATAGACAGAGGCTAAGGCAGAGTGAGATATCACTTTTTGGATCAACACTGCTGCGCTGATATTTGTGCTTCGACACTTGATTCAAAGAGAGAAACATTTCAGAAAGCTTCTTTGGGCAATCCAAATGAGTCTTTCAGCTTTCACTGCTTTGTATTGGCCTTGGGACTAGACTGCTGGTATGCTGATGACTGAGTCTGGTAATCCCCTTGGAACCCATGACCCTGATCAGCAGGAAGTAAATAAAAAAGGTCTACAGCCCTTTTCCCTACTAATCTACCTAAGGCTGGGAGGGAGGAGGGGTTGGAAGGAAGGTAAAGGTGCTTAAAAACCCTAAATAAAGTAGGTTTGGTGAAAAATCTAAGCCTACAGCACAGCTAGAGACTGCTCTAGATTTGTCAGTCCAGCAATTTACCTGCTGCATTTATTGTAATCATTTTTCTCTTGACTAGTTAAGCAAAAAGGGCAACATAATGATTTGCCGCCTTTTGATTGCCTGGAAAGTTTAACTGATTTGGACTAATAGAGTTAGGTTTTTACTTAAAAAAATTCACAACCTGAGTTCCACTTTATTACCCTTTATTTTATTGAAATGTGTAATTAAATGAAGATGAGAGTGTTTTAAAAATTCAAGGTATTTCTTTTCAATAGACTAACTACTTCATGTTGATCTGTATATTTGTTTTAGGAATGTAAAAAAGGACCATTGCCAGGGTAGGGAGAATGGAGAACAACTTGAGAGGGGAATAGCAGGGAACAAGTAATCTGACTGTGAAACAGGAAATAAGGGAGAGAGGTTCTAATAAGGGAGAGAAAGAAGAAAGAAAAAAGAGAGTAAAGTAACAATAAAGATGTTTGCAAAAGTCAGAAGGAATCATACTATAAACTCCCTAAAATCTTATAATATATGCAAGTTGGTATATAAATATACACACATAGTTTTAATAAAACTTTCTCATTTTGGCTTGATAATGCTCTCTCCAAGTATAAAGACTACCTAAAGAAAACTCCAACACTTGGCATGAAGAGCCCTCTTTTTAGTTTTTGGACGGGGTCTTCCAAGAGACTCTGTAAACATAAAAGCTGCTGCTATTTTCCTAGGTTGCTCCCCAGAGTTGTAAGATAAGTACTTATTGGTGAAGAAACCATGCACTTAGGACACAGGGCCCAGACGCTTGTGGGTTGTATCTGACCTGAGTGTTTCCTCCCTGAGGATTAGATTTTCTTGTACCAGAAGCACTATGCAAGCATGCAAAGGGAGAAAGCAATAATAGTCCTACCCAGCTATGATGCCTATGAATCATACCAATGGCCAGTATAGCTGCAATGACTTTAAGAGAGCAGTAGTGGCATGCATGCTTTGGCAGTAACCAACAGGTCTCTAATTGGACTTAAGACCTGCTCAACAAGAGGGAGATTGTGCCTAGTGATGAAAACGTAGAAACTACCCAGGGCTAGTGAAGTCATGAATCTTGGAGGAGAACCTACAACCACTACTTTACTAAACCAGCATTTCTTTTTCTTTTCTTTTCTTTTAAACCTTTTTGTTGTTTTTTTTTTGTGTGAATTTCACATAATGTACCCCAATTCCACTCATCTCCCCCTTCCCTCATACCTACCCTCCTCCCTTGCAACCTTGCTCTACAACGGAGAAAAAAAAAAAAAAAACAAAACTCATTGCGGAAGCTGTAGTGTGTCACAGTGTGTCCCACAGCACACCCTTTTGTCCGTACCTCTTTGCTTGCAAATGTTCATTGCAATGACTCATTGGTCTGTTAAGAGGCCTCTGGCTTCTGCTACTCTATCAATATTGGAACCCCACCGGGACTCCTTTCAGATATATTGTTGCCCTGTGGAGATGCTGTAGTTTTGGAGCTGTAGGGCTGGTCCCTTCATACATCCAGCAGTTTATCAATGGAATAGATGTTGGGGTGGGCCAATTCAAAGCCCTGGATCTGTGCCTGAGAGATCTGAGCAGGTCGGCTCACCAGCCCTCCTGCTCTTATGCTCTTATGGCTTGATCACGAGCAACCCTGCAACCAGGGCCAACTCTACCCTGCTGCCCAGGTGAGGGGCAGGGCCTGCTCTCCCAAATGTTGCAGCTCATGAGGGACAGGGCCAGTTCTCCCACTCTCATGACCTAGGGGTCAGTTCTCCTGCATACTGTAGGTGGCATCTGTCTCTCTTCTGTGCCACCCTACTGTGCTGTCCAGGTGAGGTGCAGGGGCGACTTTCCCAAGTGCTGTAGCAGGTGAGAGGCAGGGACAGCTCTCCTGCTCTCATGACTCCACTGTGTCGGTGAGGGCAAAATGGAGGGGAAAAATCTCTCCCTTGCTGACAACATTGCATAGCAGAAAAGAGGCAGGGCTGGCTCTCCCATGTTCAAGCCAGCTCACCCTCAATCTCCACATCCAGGGCCAGCTTTACTATGCTGTCCAAATGAGATGCAGGGCCTGTTCTCTTGAGTGCTGCAGTAGATGGCAGGCAGGGACAGCTCTCCTGCTCTGATGACTGCAAGGCTAACTTTCCTGCCTGCTGTATGTGGTAAGGGGTGGGTAGGTGTCATCTCTCCCTTGTCCATGGCAAGGCACAACAGAAAAGTGGTGGGGTCAACTCTCCCAGGCTCATACCTTTGGGGCTGGCTTACTTCCAATTCCCACAATGTGTGAGGCCTGCTTTCCTGAGTGTCACAGCTGGCTAGGGGAAGGGTCAATTCTCCTGCTCTCATGCCTTTAGGGTCAGCTCTCCCATGATGCCCAGGTGAAGGATAGGATATGTTCTGTACAGCCCTCAGACATTAACATGTCTCTGGGCAGCAGCTAAGACTGGTAATGTCTGCTTGGCCTTTGGACGTAACAGCCTCCTGCTGCTGCAGGGCATGGCCCCTGGGTGACAGCGCAGTCCAAGACCTAGCCATGGTCCCAGGTGGTATCGCTGACTACTCACATCAGACTGTTTCTCACTACCCTCGAGTGTGCAGTTCTGCCTATCTTCATTGTGCTCATATTCTACTGTTTTTCTTTCACTTCCATTTCTTCACCACTTGTTCCTGTTAGTGGTGCCCAGGGTCTCTGTGTGTCTGGGATCGTTTCAGAAGTGTCGGGAGTGGTCTCAGGAGTGCTATGCCCTGCTTGTGCATTTTGGTCCAGAGCAGGGGTCAACTTGGGCATGGTCTGCTTCACCAGGCCTGTGAGGACACAGACTGGTGCTTATCTCAAGCTTGCCTTTTTATTTATTTTTTTTTCAGTGCTCCTTAGGCTACTAATCGCTTAGATGCTCACAGGACAAAATAGCGAGCATAGACATAACCTCTCTCCTCACTGCCGTGTACTGACACACACGTGACACAGAGGTCATACCTGTAACACCTCTAAGGGCAGTTAAACCACCACCATTTTCAATAGACTCAAAATATGTGACCTTACATTCACAGATAACTGTAGTGCTCACCCCTCACCAAGGAGATTTTTCTGTGCAACAGATGGAGACAATTACAGAAAACCACAGCCGATCAAAATTTCAAAGTTTGTGGAGTCCAGTCCCATTGATATATCTATAGCACAACTCCCACACTTAAGACTCAGGGATCTTTGAGGAAGAGGAGCCAGATAGAATGTAATATCCAGAGGAAAATGGTGTTTGCTGTTAGAGCGTGTCTTCTAGGAATGTTAGAAGGTGTACACATGAAGTTTCATGAACATGACTGCCTGAACATGAGCTGAGCAAGGACAACACCAGTAGACACGGCAAAGTGGATAGGAGAAAGCCCATGAGCCCTCAGCCCTACACAATGAACTACAAGCAACTAAGGAATGATGAGAGCGGGAGAAATAGTCTTTCCCAGAGAAGAGCACATCACCTGGTTAGCCAATATCAGAAGGTCAGCCCTGAAAATATACATACAAGTAATATACAGAATGAGTAGCTTAGGAAGTTATATGTAAAAGATATACAAATATGCATGTAACAACAATTGATTTAAAAAAGGCCATGAGTCTGAAAGAGAGCAAGGAGGGTTATATGGTAGGGTTTGGAAGGAGGAAATGGAAGGGAAAAATGATATAATTATACTATGATCGCAAAAATAAAAGAAAAATACGGTAAACTTCCTTGCTATGTGGAGAATGAACTATGAACACAAAAAGTAGATGTGGCAAGACTATCATTCATTTATCTCACAAATATTTATTGGATTTTTTTTTATATTCAAAGCTCCATGCTGCAGGGTTTGCCACGCTAAATAAAAGAAAACTCTTGCTTTGTCCTAGTTAAAGAGCCAAGGAGTGATGAAAGAGATATTCAAGGTCAGGCAGTGAGGCAGGATGGATGCTGCCATTTTCCACAGACTCACAGACTGCTGAGGCAACGTTGTATCTGGCTAGGTGGCATTTGAGTTGGGACCTCAGTTAGCAAGGTGAGGAAGACATCAGAGAGGCAGCTATTCCTATTTTCCCTGAGGAATACCTTGTCAGCTCAAAGAATTTTGAGTTTTTTTCCACACATATGCTGAAAAATCATTGGAGGATTTAAATTTGCAGTGTGGCACCTGTGGCTTATAAAGGGTTCTCTGGCTTCTATCTGGAGACCTCACTGTGAAGGGTCAAGAGTAGAAATGAGAAAGCTGGAAAATAAAGCTATCAGTCGGTCAAGATAATGATGGCTTGGATCATGGTAAGGACACCTAGAGAAAAATGTATGCAAGTGCAGGGAAGTCAGTAGAGAGCATGGGGGAGGTTTGCTGTCACTATCCTTTAAGAATGGGACAATGGGAGCTCTAAAGAGCAACTCCAAGTCTGTCAAGACTTGCATCCCAAAATAGGAGCAGGTTTGGTGAGTTAGGATTTAGGGGTGTCCTGAGGGGGTCAGACATGAGAACTTGATTCTGGGAACTGAGAGTACTGTTTGTTCTGGAAAATTAATGATGTGATTTAGAGGAACAGCCCAAGGGCAGGGCACTTTCTCCTCGAAAGTGAGAAAAGAGCCAGGACCTTCCACAGGAAGCTGCTGAAGACAAGGCTTGCGGCATGTTTGCTTTGTCTGTGTTGATGATAGTTTTTCTGTTCTGCCCGTATTGGGGTAAGTCCTGGAAATAAAGATGTAGCTGTCGGGCACTTAAGAATTGGTCAGATGCCGGGGAACGAGGGGTGTTTCCAAACTGGCTGTTGGGGCCGTGGAGGTCTGTGAGATTGTGACAAAGGAGATTGCTTTTCTTTCTCTCCACAGGTTCCCTTCATAAAAACGAAGAAGGTATGACCATAGCTGGCATAGTCTTTGGTAAACCGTTCATTTGTGACATGATTAGGAGTAAACCTTTCTTCAGTTTGCTATAGAATACTTAGAATCCAGTGTTCTCCTGGCATATTTACTCTATTTCTGTTAGTAAGAAGTTAAAATTATCTTTGTTTCCTTTTACCCATTACAAATGCCCACAAGAAAATATTCAGTCTATACAAAGTGTTTATTTTTTTCCCTTTTTTTTAAATTTTTCATCAATTACACTTTATTCATTCTGCATCCCCCCATAAGCCCCTCCCTCCTCCCCTCCCAATCCCACCCTCCCTCCTCCCTCTGCATGCATGCCACTCCCCAAGTCCACTGATAGGGGAGGTTCTCCTCTCCTTTCTGATCTTAGTCTATCAGTTCACATCAAAAGTGGCTGCATTGTCCTCTACTATGGCCTGGTAAGGCTGCTCCCCCCAGGGCAAAGTGTTTATTACGTGAAATCTATCAGTAAATTCCACAGGAACCCTGACCTCCTCAAATGATATGCATTTGATTTGTGACTATAAACTTCTTTCTCACAATCCCAATCCCAACACTTGAGTGACAAAGGCATGTGGATCACTGTAAGTTCAAGACCAGTCAGGGGTACATAGAGAAATAATATCTCAACAAAACAAAATAAAACAAGACATTTCTCTCTCACAAGATTATTGTAGGCGTCTTATTCAGGGAAGGTTCTACTATGGGCCAAGAGTAACTTCTGACAGAGAAGGGCCTAGTTGTAGAAATTTTCTCCAGACCACATTCACTAAATATTTCTTTCTGCATCTGACAGATCTTGGAACATTGTGTTACAAATGTAAGAAATATCATCTTGGGTTATGTTATGATATGATGAGATCCTGTTCACTGAAGCATAGGCAGTCCTGTGCTGCTGAGAACTTTTACATACTCACACCAAAAGGTAATGTAGAGAACAGGGTTGATGGGTAGCTGACCACACCCATCCTTCTGAATATTAGTGCTCTTTTGTGCTTAGGATGAGTGGAGAGTGGAGCTGATGAGGGTGAGTGGCTGGAAAGATGGAACTTTCTCAAAGATAACATTAAGTTATGGAGGAGATGATGTCTCTGGTCAAATTTGGAATGAAATCCTTTTTCTGTATTAGCAATGACTACAGGAAATGATGAGAAATTGAAGATGGATTATTACAAGGAATATGGAAGGAGAAAAATGAAGCCTTTAAATAAAGCTGTTTCCCCCTTTCACTTCCTCAGGGCAGAGCATGTATCATTATTCAAGACTGTCATGTATGACCAACTGTGAGGACATCAACTTCCTGAGTTTTGAAAAGAGGACGGAGCTCATCTGTTGTAAACACAGTAGCTACTGCAACCTCCCAATGGGACTATAGTTTTGAATTTCCTATGGATTTGGGGTCATTCTTCAACTAAATTCCCACTCCCTTTCCCCTAAAGTCTGTGTTTTCTCTCCTATCAGAACTAATGGTAGAGAATGAGAAAGCCAGTGAATAGGGAAGCAGTCATGGGACAAATTGGTCTTCGAAACCTGGGTTGTTTCCAGGTTCTGGCTATTACGAATAAAGCTGCTACAAACATGGTTGAGCAAATGTCCTTGTTGTGTACTTGAGCATCTTTTGGATATATAGTACCTAGCAATATATCAAAGCAGATGCTGAGACTCATAACCAAACATTCGGCAGAGTTCAGGGAATCACATGAAAGAAGGGGGAGTTAGTATGACCTGGAGAGGACAGAAGCTCCACAAGGACCAAATATACCAAATTTGCTTCCTTGCCAAGCAAATCTTTGTAAATTCTTTCTCTCACCTCTAGCAGGGCATTTTGATTTGCTGACACTTCTGCTTATCATGAGTAGGCTCAGAATTCCTCATTTCCTATACAAAAACACAGTTTTGTTTTTGGCTTAAAATGATATCTCAACTCTGTACAGAGAAATCTGTAAGTATACTCTGTCCAGGTTTGTACCAAATTCTTTGAGTCAGGATTCTCTTTGGATAACTCTGAGACTTCCTGTTACATTGATTTCACTTATGGCTTCTGTAGGTAGGGAAAGATTAACATTACCTTTCCTGACAATCTCAGACAAGTTATTTTTTTTTCCTGGTAGATTTCATGGGGAAAATACCAGATGAGAAAAACTGGGACAAACAGAGGTAAAACTTTAGAAATTTGTGGAAATTGTCACTGATACAGAGACAGTTTGGAGTGTATGGATCTGGTTTGTATTATTAAGGCTCTGGCTGAACCAGATGACTGGATTGGGTATTAAGGCCTTGTTCAAAATTGACTACTCAATTTCTTCTGATGGGTTTCTATTGTAGCTAAAGGTAATGGAATATGTAGAGCTAGCATGAGCATAACATTTTTTTTCTGTTGCTGTGATAAAACACTTTGACCAAAATCAGTTGTGGGTAGGAGATGGTTTATCTGGTTTACACTTTCAGATCAAAATTCTCTATGGAGGCAGGACCTATAGAGGGATAATGCTTGAGAGCTTACTCACAGGCTTCTGCTTAGCTTTCTTTCTCATACAATTCAGGACCACCTGTCTAGAAATGGCATCACCCCTAGTGGCCTGGGACCTCTCGTGTCAATAAGAATAATCAATTTTCTCCCCCCACAGACATGTCTACAAGATGGTCTGATCTAGGCAATTTCTTTTTTTTTTAAATTTTTTTCTTTATAATTTATTTATTATATATACCACCTGAAGCCCCTCCCTCAACTTCCCCAAGTCCCACCATCCTTCCCTCTTACCCCCATCCCATTCCCCTAGTCCACTGAAAGGGGGAGTTCTCCACTATTGCCATCTGCCCATAGCTTGTGATGTCTCATCAGGACTGCCTGGATCCTCTTCCTTGGTAGCCTGGCAAGGCTGCATCATCAAGAGTGAGTGATCAAAGGGCAGTCAACTGAGTTCATAATAGAGGCAGCCCTTGCTCCCCTCACTCAGAGAACCATATGGAGACTGAACTTCCACTCGACCACATCTGAGCAAGGGGTCTAGGTCCTCTCCAGGCATGGTTCCTTGGTTGGTGCTGAGTAATATTCCATTGTGTAGATGTTCCACAATTTCTGTATCCATTCTTGCAATTTCTTATTTGAGGTCAGATCCCTGTAGGTTGTGTTAAGTTGACAAAGTTAACAAGACTATGGTATTTGGGTAAAAATGTGTGCCATTATAAGTTAATGTTATGAGTAGCAGAAAGTATGAGAGAGAGTATAAAGGTAAGGGGAGAAACATCCAGATGTTACATTATCAAGCACCAAGGTATAAAGAAAAAAACATAGCACAGACACAGGAGCATCATTTATGGGGACAAGAAAGATGGAGGGTAATCACATATTTCTGTGGTTAGGAAGCCTCCTGCAATTCCTGGTCCTGGATTCCTAAGAACCTTCTTAACTATATTAAGCCACATAAAGTTTTCCAATGAACAAATGCTCCTTTACTTGAGTTAAATGAAATTTCTGCTAGGTAGAATCTTTAGGAGGCCCTCTGTGGTAGGCTCTTGTCCTGTTACTTGTTTTCTCCTACTTCCAATGTCCATCTCATTTGTCTTTCTAAGTAAGGATTGATCATCTTACTCCGGGTCCTCTTTCTTGTTTATCTTCTTTAGGTGTATAGATTTTAGTCTGTTTATCCTATCTTATAGGTTTAGTACCCACTTATAAGTGAGTATATACCGTGTGTGTCTTTCTACCCCTGGGATACCTCACTTGGGATAATCTTTTCTAGATCCCACCATTTGCCTGCAAATTTCATGATTTCCTTGTTTTTAATTGCTGAGTAGTATTCTGTTGTGTAAAAGTACCACAATTTCTGTATGCATTCCTCTGTTGATGGACTTCTGGGTTGTTTCCAGGTTCTGGCTATTACGAATAAAGCTGCTACAAACATGGTTGAGCAAATGTCCTTGTTGTGTACTTGAGCATCTTTTGGATATATAGTACCTAGCAATATATCAAAGCAGATGCTGAGACTCATAACCAAACATTCGGCAGAGTTCAGGGAATCACATGAAAGAAGGGGGAGTTAGTATGACCTGGAGAGGACAGAAGCTCCACAAGGACCAAATATATCTGGGCACAGGGGTCTTTTATGAGACTGTATTTCCAACCAAGGACCATGTATGGATATAAACTAGAACCCCTGCTCGGATGTAGTCTATGGTAGCTCAGTATTCAAGTGGGTTTTCCTAATAAGGGGAACAGGGACTATTTCTGACATGAACTCAATGGCTGGGTCTTTGACCAACCTCCCCCTGCCCCATCCCCTGAGGGAGGAGCAGCCTTGCTAGGCCACAGAGGAGGACATTACAGCCAGTCCTGAAGAGACTTGATAAGCTAGGGTCAGATGGAAGGGGAGGAAGACCTCCCCTATCAGAGGACTTGGAAAGGGACAGGGAGGAGATGAGGGAGGAAGGGCAGGATTGTGAGGGAATGAGGGAGCAGGCTACAGCTGGGGTACAAAATTAATAAGCTATAATATTAAAAAGAATGAAATTTCTGTCTTTGTCTTATGTCTGAGAAGGTAGTTTGTACTTCTTTTTGAGGAATTCCCAATTTGGACTCTTACATGCATAAAATAAAACATAACAGCCCCAAACCCCCAAACCAAACCAACCAACCAACCAAACAAACAAGAGATAGTTTTTCAAAATATACAAGCAGGTTGGAAAAGCCAATGTAACATGGAGGTTCGAGTTTTCATCATGGAATTTTAGCATATCTGAATTCTTTCATCCCTTCACCATATAATGGTAGAGGTCAGTGTAGGGAAAAGTTATTTAGCATTGAATTTCAAAATAACTCTTAACAAAGCCAAATTTGTGTTTTGTTGGGCAAGAGGAGTTCTAATTAATTATAAGTTCATCCTTCTGTGCTTCATGAATAAATGCCAGGAATGGTGTTTCCTACTTTTTCCACAGCGCTGGACATATGCAGATGTGGGTGTTTACAGTGCCTATGCAGACTCTGTTCCGGTCCATGTGCCCAGTTGCATGGGCCATTGGCTTCTTAAAAAAAATTTAATTATACTTTATTTACTTTGTATCCCCCCTCTAGTTCCCTCCCTCCTCCCCTCCCAATCCTTCCCTTCCTCCCCCTTCTCCACACACTCCCCTCCCCAAGTCCACTGGTAGGGGAAGGTTTCTTTTTCTTCCTTCTGATCCTAGTCTGTTAGGTCTCAGCAGGAGTGGCTGCATTGTCTTCCTCTGTGGCCTGGTAAGGCTGCTCCCCCCTTAGGGGGAGGTGATCAAAGAGCAGGCCAATCAGTTCATGTCAGAGACAGTCCCTGTTCCCATTACTATGGAACCCACTTGGACACTGAACTACCATGGGCTACATTTATGCAGAGGTTCTAGGTTATCTCCATGCATGGTACTTGGTTGGAGTATGAGTCTCAGGAAAGACTCCTGTGCTCAAAATTTTTGGTTCTGTTGCTCTCTTTGTGGGGTTCCTGTCCTCTCCAGCTCTTACTATTATTTCCTACTTCTTTCATAAGATTCCTTGCATTCTGCCCAAAGTTTGGCCATAAGTCTCAATATCTGCTTTGACAGTCTGCAGGGCAGAGCCTTTCAGAGGCCCTCTGTGGGAGGCTCCTAACTTGTTTCCTGTTTTCTTTTTCTTCTGGTGTCCATCCTCTTTGCCTTTTGAAGTGGGGATTGAGCATTTTAGCCAGAGTCCTCCCTCTTGATTAGTTTCTTTAGGTGTACAGATTTTAGTAGGTTTATCCTATATTATATGTCTATATGAGTGAGTATATACCATACTCTTCTGCTTCTGGGATAGCTCAGTAAGATGATCCTTTCCAGTTCCCACCATTTACCTGGAAATTTCATGATTTCCTTGTTTTTCATTGCTGGGTAATATTCCATTGTGTAGATGTACCAAAATTTCTATATCCATTCTTCAGTTGAGGGGCATCTAGGTTGTTTCCAGCTTCTGGCTATTACAGATAAATAAATAAAGCTGCTACAAAAAAGGTTGAGCAAATGTCCTTATTGTATACTTGAGCCTCTTTTGGATATATGCCTAGGAGTAGTATAGCTGGATCTTGAGGAAGCGCTATTCCTTGTTGTCTGAGAACGTGCCAGATTGATTTCCAGAGTGGATGTACCAGTTTACATTCCCACCAGCAGTGGAGGAGGGTTCCCCTTTCTCCACAACCTCTCCAGCATGTTTTGTCACTTGAGGTTTTAATCTGGCCATTGGCTTTTGAAAGCTCAGTTTCTTATCTCTCGGGCTTCTCTCTACAGGATTCGCTTTGTTTACTTCCCAAACTTCCAACTTGAGTATAGACAACAACTGATGAGTGTCTGGACTTTTGAGCCCAGCACATCTTATAAATGAGACAAAGCTAAAGCTAGTCTTTAGGTGAGACCACATTTTTCTCCTAACTGCACTCTGTCTGTTCTGCCCAGTTCACAAACCCCAAAAGACCAGAAACAGACTCCGCTGTAAATACATGAGGTTCTTTTTATTATAAATCATTATAAGCTGCAGCTTGGGCCCACACCCCCACCGCCAAAGAGATGAGAGCAGAGAACCAGGTTAGTTGGGTGATTTAAAGATTCTGGTCCCTCCCAGCATGCCCAAGGCAGGGGCAATTCCTGCCTGGCAAGCATCTATTGGTCAAAATGTTACATTTTTTTAATTGATTGGCTATAGGAAGGTCCCCAGACCATTAATGATCTGGTGTCCCTCCCTAGGGGGATGGGCCAGTTTCCTAGCAACTGTATTTCTAGTGGGTGGGGAAAGAATGCAGTAAGGCGGTTCTTCCTCCCAGGGCATTCCTGGACTTCACCCACCTACTTCAGGCCTTAAATAATAGCTGCTAATTTTTAATATTTTGGTCTCTCACTGTCCTTAGTTTTTCTCAAAGGTTTAGAGGGTGTGGTATGATGGTGGGTATCAATACACAGCCTCATGTACTAAGCAAGTACTTTTTCACTGAACTACAACCCTTATTCTCTTGATAAGTTTTAAGATTTTTAAAGACCCTGCCATTGAGACTGGAGCTCTCAAACAAGATATGCAGCTGGAATTTTGACCACTTTATTGGGTTATTTTTCCTAACTCCCTACACCACTCCTATTCCTTCCAAAGCCCCAACACTAGCCAGGAGAGATAGAATGTTAGAGGGGAAACAAGACGTCAGTATCTTTAGACTATTTCCTTGGGGCAAATTTGATCTCCAACCAGCAACTAGCAATCCAGAAAACGGGAACAAACAGCAACCAACCATCAACAGGGGCAAACAGCAGCTAGCAACAGCAGCAGTAACAACAAAGGCAGCAGGAGGGATAGCAGCAGCCACCTGGGGCTCTGGCATCTATATGCCCTCTGAAGAGTCCCCAGAATTCGAAATGTAAATTATCCTCAGCTGGCAAAATCATGACCTTGCCAGAGCATTAGGCAAATCATAGCTAGCTGCTGTGGACAATCTGCAAAAGCCCCATATTCAACACCTAGGATTAAAACAAAAACATTTCCATACTGTTTTGTGTTTTTAAAGAAACTGAAAATTCTTACTCCAGAGATGAACCAGGAAGGAAAATGAAGTTACATTTTAGTTCTCTTGAGTGAGAGGGCAAAGGGTTTGAATGCATAACTCATGAAAAGGAGACTTTTTGTTACCAGATTCTTTACAGCCTGGATGAAATTGTTCTACCCTTGAAAATATTTTATAATAATAATAATAATAATAAAAAACATTATTAGATGTTTATAAAATAAACAACTTCAACAAAACAGGAGGAAAAGTACTCCAAATTGTATTTTATATTAAAAGCAGCATTAAGTAATTCTTTAAAAAAATTTTTTTTTATTGGTTCTTTGGATTTCTCCCCAGTCCTATTCATCCTCCTGTCTCCTCATACCTGCCATCCCCAACAAAAGGAAAAAATAAGTCTCGTTGTGGAAGCTGTAGTGTGTGGCAGTGTCCCTCAGTATACTCTTTTGTCCATACTTCTTTGCTTGAAAAATAAATACTCGTTGCAATGAGTCATTGGTCTGGTTTGAGGCCTCTGGCTTCGGCTACACTATCAATACTGGATCCTCACTGGGACTCCTCAGATATCTTCTTGATTGCTTTGTGTCATAGAGATTCTGCAGCTTTGGTTCTATAGGACTGGCCCATTCATTGGCTCCAGCAGTTTATTGGTGGGGTAGATGTTGAGGTGAGCAAACTCAATGCCTTGGATCTGGGCCTCTGCCGGACCCTGCCGGCAGAGTCAAACAGTGCCTGAATGGGTGGGTGAGGACAAATTACACTTCACACGGGATCGGCTTGAGAGGGCTGTCAGTCTGGCTGAAGCAGTGCGGGTTTATTCCAGGGTTCATTATTTATAGGCAAAACAAAAACAAGTCACATCAATACAAAAAGAAAAAGGTGTGAAAATGCCTAACTTCTTTTCAAAAACTACTTCCCCAGATGAAATCATAACAAAGCAGCCTAACAAGCAGCTCTCCACACCACAGTGTGAGTCCTAGTGATCCAACTTAGCTCATTAAGCTTGGCCTCAGGTGTGTTGCTTTAGCAAGAGGCCATTTGCATCCAGGTGCTGGAGGCTTCCGGGTTACCGGAAACATCCGGGACTATCCAGCTAAACTATAGGCTTGGAAAGGAAAGGCAGGCACACCTTTCCTGGATGTCTTCCAGTATCACCCTGTGAGTTCAGTATTGAGCTTCTGGGCCTGTCTCTCAGGCTGTCTGTAGCTGCATTCCCACAGCTCTCCACAGGCCTCAAAGGTATCTGAGCTGGTCAGTCCAGTTCTCTCACATCCACACCACCTGGGCAAGTTCTCCACCACTGTCCCAGCCAGCACATTCAATGGTGAAGCTGGCAAGAGAAGAGCCAGCTCTCCCGCTCTCATGTCCTCCGTGCCAGCTCACAATAACAAACTTAAAGATAGGATGGAAAAATAAAGACATTGAAAAGGTCAGATACGAAGATACAATGTTTGAAAACAAACAAACAAACAAAACATTATAAACAATTTCAACAAGTTAGATAACCCAGAATAAATGGACCAATTCTTAGAAACACAGAGTTTACAAGGTCTGAGTCATGAGGAAACAGAAAATCTGAACAGACAAGAAAGGGCAAGGAGTCAGGACATAGTGAAATGTCCTGCCTGAGTTGTCTTTCCCCTAATGGTAGTCAGGAAGAGCCAGTGCTCCATCCTGACTTGCGATAACTCTTTCTTCATCTTTCAAAGTCTAAAATGTTATCTATTGTTCTCTTTATCTATTACCTTTTATATTAAGTATCCCTACCTGTTTTTTTTTTTCTGTGTGTGTGAAAGTTTTGAAGTTACATTTACATTATCTCCAAATATCATTTTTGGTCTCAAACTCCTACTAGGTCTAATAGTTTGATTTCAGAGAGTTCATGTAGCTGGTTTTTATTGGCATAGTTTTTTTTTTTTTTTTTTTTTTTTTTTTTTTTTGTCTACAGGAGCATATTTTCCTGGATTTACTATACCATCTACCTGACAATGGATTTTTGGTAGGATATAAATTCATATTCAAGTCCAGTAATCTTGGTGAATTAAAAGAGTGGAATGTAGTGAGCTTTAAGGAGGTAATTGCAAGGCTTTAAGAAACAGTTAATGAGAGCTGGGCTGAGGATTCTTTGGGTAAGAAAGAACACTTGTGAAAGCATGAGGAACTGAGTTCAAATTTCCAGAGTCCATGTAAAAAGCCCGTTGTGATTGAGCATATAACTATAAACCCATCAGAGAAGGGCAGAGACAGAATCCTGATTGGGGCTTGTTGGACACCAGCCTACTACTTCCAAATTCACTGAGAGACCCTGCCTCAAGGGAATAATAACATAAGGACACATAACTCCTCAAAGAATGCAGAGGTTCTGCACCCATATATACACACACACACACACAGCTATTGACTCTTGCTTGCACATATCATGAAACAACTCCTCTATCAGAGTCATAATGTTGACCTCTTAAAGAGAAGCCACATTAGGGTGACACAGACTTCCTAAAATGTATTCTGTAACAACTGGAAGTGAGGTATGGAGAGATGAGGAATATCTTGCTTCATAATGTCTTTGCAGCCTGGCATTAAAAATGTGGTGTAGATGCTGCTAAGCTTATTATCAAAGGGATTAAAGTAGTAAGCTCTCACTGAAGCATGGGAGAAAAGCATGAACAGAATTTAATTGGCTTTTCTCTAATGCCTCCAGGCCATGCCTGCCTTCACTACTTTAGGCAACTATGTGCTATGATCCCAGAACAGAAAGGTTCTGGATATTAGATAAATAAGATAAAACATACAGTTTGGAGTGGTGACAAAACCCTATAATTCTAGCACTCTGGAGGCTGAGGCAGGATGATAAAAGTCCAAGGCCAGGCTAGGCTACATAGTGAGACTCCTCTTGAAGGGAAAGGGGCAAGCAAAGAAAGGAAAGCATACAAGCAAAACGCCAAGGACAACCAAAGCCTTTATTCAGGTCTAGTGAGAACGAGCATCTACTCAAGACACTATGAACAGGAGGAGAAAAACAGCATGCTGAGAGAACTCTTAACAAAGTAACAATAACAATGCATCAGAAAATCATGTGGATCTCAGTGCTGCACTAGAAGAGCAAATGTTGGTTTGACTTCAGAGACATGACAGCAGTGTCTGTAGGTGAGGGTGAGTTGATTCACAGTAACTCAACTTCAGAATTTCTCTAGGGTTGGCTTGGAGAGGGAGGGACAGAAACCATGCTACTTCTCCATCTCACAGGGACCTGCCAGTGTCCTCCTCTCCTCCTAGTTCACAAGTAAAGAAGAAAAAGCTTATTTCACTCCCAAACAGAAAGCCAAATCTTCAACCTAGGGCAGAAATGTATAAAACTCCAAGGGCCATGGTGATATCCTAAGTGCTAGGAAAAAAAAGAAATCCTGAGTTCAGAAACAAAGGACAGAGCACTAGAAGAACGTCCTGAATGGCACTCTGCTCAGCTGTACCACTCTTACCTTCTTCTTTTTTCATTTTTTAAAAACTTTTATTAATTACACTTTATTCACTTTGTATCCCCCCATAAACCCTTCCTTCCTTCCCTCCTAATCCCACCTTCCCTTCCCCTTCTTCACACATGCCCCTCCCCAAGTCCACTGATAGGGGAGGTCTTTCTTTCTTTCCTTCTGATCTTAGTCTATCAGATCTCGTCAGGAGGGGCTGCATTGTCATCTTCTGTGGCCTGGTAAGGCTGCCCCCCCCTTGGGTGGAAAGGATCATCTTGAGTGAGCTGTCCCAGAAGCAGAAAGACACACACGGTATATACTCACTCATATAGACATATAATATAGGATAAACCCACTAAAATCTGTACATCTAAAGAAACTAGTGAAGAGAGAGGACTCTGGCTAAAATGCTCAATCTCCATCCTGAAAGCCAAAGAGGATGGACATCAGGAGAAGAAGAAAACAGGAAACAACTTAGGAACCTTGGAACTTCAACAGGTTCCTAAAGAGGGAGGTGGAAAGAATGGGGCGGGGGAAGAACAAGAGACACAAAGAATGAAGCCAAGTCTGTTTGTCTGATCAAGGCCTCATTTATTAGATATTTTTACCCAACTTATAGGGAGAAGGCAGGGAGATGGGGAAGGTTAATTTACTGCTGCAGGAGATAGGAAGAGTGCTTTCATGGGTTGAATATTGCACCTGCAAGATACCATAAGGATGTTTTCTTAAGATATCTCACGGATGCTCTAAAACTAACAGACAGATGTCCTCACAAATCTATCACCCATGATTTAGGGTCCTAGGTAACTCTTTCACTAAATAGCTTTAGGTCTCCACTAACTGACCTTTGCTCACTATTTGGTTGTGGCTTCAGTAAATAGCTTTGTCTCCATTAAATAGTTTTGGCTCACTATTTGACTTTGGCTTCAGTAAATAGCCTTGGATCCCAGCATCTTCTCCCTTCTTAAACAATTTAAGAGGCTGGCACGTAGGTTTTGAACATGAGGTCTTTTGCAGATGGTGAGCATTAACCAGAGGGGGGAAGTAGTGACCTGATCCTCCCAACATGTTTTGCAGCCTTTTTGGGTACCTTTTTGGGGAGGAGAGGAAGACCCCATCAAAACCTAAGGGCATCCCCAGCAGGTTGTGGTTAGGAGTAATCAGACACCAACCTCTATGCAATCAGGTTTGCTTCTCAGGGGACTCAGAATCGGGCAATTGGGCCCTCCTCTTGCAGTGTCATCTTACACCCCATTACAGGTACCCATGCTACAACAGGCAAGCATTTATCTGAGTTTCAAGCTGTTCTCATAAGAGCCAAATGTAAGCAGTCAAGACCCATGTGATGGACTGTTAGCAGTCTTCCTCGGGCTCAGCTAAGCCTTTGTCAGCCAAATCAAGTGTGTGATAATGAACTTGTATGGGTTTAGATGCCAGAGAATCAATTTGCTGTTTTACAAAGCCAGTAAGTCTTTTAATGGCCCATGGGCCAAAAGATACGAGGAGAAGGAAACCCACCATGGGTCCCACAATTGAAGGAAGGAGGGTGGTGAGCCAGGGAGAGGTTGAAAACCAATTATGAAACCAACTTTCCTCTTGTTCTCTCTGTCTCTTTCTCTCTTCTAAGCCTTCCCTAATCTTAGCCATGCTGTCCCTTAAAATCCCAGTATAATGTGTGTAAAAGCAGCACTCTTCTTTAAGGGCAGCATAGAGTCCCCCTTGCTGGAGGAAAAGCAAGTCTAGCCCTCTTCAATTTTGTAGGACAACTTCAGACAGTGAGACGAGGGATTTCTCCAAGTTGGTGATGCCAATCTCCAATCTCTCAACATCCTTGTCAGTTGTCTGGCAAAGGTCAGAGTAATGCTTATTGGAGAGAAAGAGAGAGGTTATACCCATTCCAGCACCAGCAGCTATGAGGCCGAGGAGGACAGTTAGTGTAACAGCTGTTATGGCCTCTCTTTTTGTTCTAAGCAATGCATGGTCATTAATGGGGTCCCAAAACTGGGGAAAATCTTCCCAGAATAATAAGTCAGGCAGGGAATTAATTGGACAAGGACACAGAAAGTAGTAAAATTGCTTTTGAGGTGAGGGGTGTATATACAGGGAGTAAGGCCGTCACTGCAAGTCCACCAGCTATTGTTGCCTGGGAGGATTTAATTGGGAAGGTGGCTTGATGGTGTAACGATTACATTACAAAGATGTCTGTATTTCTGAGGAATACCATTGCCTATGCATAACCCAAGGCCAGAAACAGAAGTAAGCGTCAATCTAGCCTCAGCATGTTGTGACCATCTGCATTTAGAATGGTCAGAGGAGTAGAAGATTTCCTCAGTGACAGCAATGCCTTCATAAAAGGGATGAGCAGAATCATAACAAAGCCAACAGGACTCAGTAAGCTTGGGGCATGTATGATTCAGGGCTAAAAAGGTATGATTAACAAGGTCAAAATAATATGGTGTGTATCAATCCCATCTTCAATTAGGGAGGGGATAGGATTATTGGAAAGGAAGGAGTCAGGGAGGCAGGGACATTTTGCTTAGGCTCTGTCCATGTGGAAAAATAATTTTTCCTGGGTTCTATCTGTGTAGGAGGGGTGAGAACAGGATTGGGTCCAATAGCTATGGGTGAAATAGCTGATTCTTTCCTTAGGGTGAGGTAAATGATAACTCCTGGACCATTCTTGGCCCACCCGTAGTATAGGCCTAGGCCCCAAGTGAGGCCCTTATGCCAGGGAACTGATTTTTGTTTTCCTTTAGAAGTGAAAGATAGCTTTAAGATGGGGAGCTGGAGCTGTTGCCAGCTTGAAGACCGTCTTAGCCTGTCACAGGTATTTGTCAAATAATAATGTGATTTCCAGGAGTTAATATCAATCTTAGATGTAATAGTTATCACAATGTAATCATCACTATTAAGGTGTCCCCAGCTTCCTGTGGCAATTACAGCTGAGGTTTCACATCCCCAGGAGGCACAGTAAAAGTCTCCAGCACCTCCACATCCCTTAATCCTCTTATAACCTGGGCAGGCATAAAGCCCAATTGCTGGTTCCCATTGCTCACAGGTGAAGAGTGACTCAGGGGCACGAAAGGACATGTTGGGGTACCAGAAGTGACTTGTGATTGTGTGATTCACCATATTCTCCGGAAACTTCCCAAGTATACTTATAGGGTTGGTGGACATTGTTCTTCTGGTCTGTAATCACCTTCTGGCTTTGCATCATCACTCCGAGGAATATTTTCCAAAGTGGTCTCATCTGTAAAGAAAAGAGAAGGATCTCAGGGGGCCTCACCACCCTGGATGTCAGGAGTACATGGTTTGTCTCTGATGGTTCTATGTTTTTCTGCTGTTTAGAGGAGGGGCTGTCTATTTGTTTTACCAGCCTTTTTGGCAGCCACCTGGCTGCTCCCTCCTTGGTGTCAAACAGGTAAACTGATCCTCGTCCCCAGATAAGGACTGGGTCTGGGCCATTCCATTTGGAAGTGAGGGGGTCTTTCCACATGACTGTGCTATAATTTTTATTTGTTTCAGGGTGCCAAAGGCCATCAGCAGCAGACTTGCCATAGGTGTCCAAGGTTAAGAAATTAAGAACAAACAGTGCATGATGAAGAATTTTTCTTGGAGATCCTTTCATTGGATATAACTCCCCCTTCTTTAACTTATGAAGGGTGTTTTTAATAGTTTGATGGGCATGCTCAACAATGCCTTGTCCTTGAGGATTATAAGGAATACCAGTGATGTGTTTAATTTGTAATTGATGGCAAAATTCCTGAAAGTTTTTTCCAGTGTAACCAGGACCATTATCTGTTTTTAAAACCTTAGGTTTGCCCATAACCGAGAGGCAATTTAAAACACAAGCTATAACATTTTTTGAGGCTTCTTCTGTATGTAAACTGGCAAAAATAAATCCACTAAAGGTATCTATAGTTACATGAAGATATTTAAGATTGCCAAATTCAGGTAAGTGAGTAACATCCACCTGCTAGATGTCATTTGGGATGAGGCCTCTGGGATTAACTCCCAAATGGGGAGTGGGCAAGAGAGTGACACAAGCAGGACATTGTTTGACAATTTGGCGTGCCTGCTCCCTGGTGATTTTAAAAAGCAGTTGAAGTGTTTTGACATTTAAATGATGCAGGGCATGGTTTTTTCTGGTCTGCTCAACAGGGTTTACTGAAATGGGGAATGCCAAGTGTGTGGCAGCATTGGTACACGAATTTCCCGCAGAGAGAGGACCTGGAAGGTCTGAGTGTGCGTGGAGGTGACCAAGATAAAAGGGTTGACTTCTAGAGTTAATTAACTCCTGGAGCTTGACAAAAAGAGGAACAGCATTTGTAGAAGGTCTAATATAGGGAACCGTTTCAAGAAGTGGAACAGAGTGGTCAATATAGGCACTGTCAGTATATAGATTAAAAGGGAAATTTTCTAGAACCTGAAAAACCTTAATTACTACAAAAAGCTGCACAAGCTGTGCTGATTTAGAAGGAGATTGGATAGAATTGTTTTTCCATTAATAGTATAGGCGGCAACCCCATTAGAGGAGCCATCTGTAAACACTAAATGTGCTTCTGATAACGGTTGAGGGGAAGTAATTTTTGGAAAGATGAAAAGGTGGGTTTTAATAAATTGAAGTAACTTATTAGCAGGATAATGGTTATCAATTATCCCAGAAAAAGAAAAACAGACAGTGGACCAAATATTGGTAGTTTGCATTATCCATTCTATCTGATCTTTAGAATAGGGCAGTATTATTTTTTCAGGATCTTTGCCAAAAAATTGGCAGCTTTGTTTGCGCCCCAAAAGGATGAGCTCTGCAACCAAGGTAATATAGGGGGCAAGAACCTTAGTGGGAGAGGTGGAGAGATGAGTCCACAGCAGGGGATTATGTTGCCAAAACACTCCAGTGGGTGTATGGGATGAGGTACACATGACAAAGAGAAGGGGTTCCTTATAGGAAATAAATGTAACTCCCTGGTTTTGGATAGCTGTTTCCACAACCTGAAGGGCCTGTGTCGCTGCAGGGGTTAATGAGCGACAGGAGGAGGGGTTAGAGTCTCCCTTGAGAATATCAAAGAGAGGTTTAAGTTCCCCTGTGGTGAGTTTAAGATAAGGTCTTATCCAATTGATATCTCCTAGGAGCTTTTGAAAATCATTTAAATCTTTAAATGGCTAGTTTTTAAATGGATTTTTTTGTGTAGTAATTTTTTGATGATGGAGCTCAAATACTAAATAAAAATATGGGTCTTTTAATTGAATTTTATCTGGTGCAATTTGTAAACCATAATCTATTAGTTTTTGTGAAAGCTTTTGACAGCAATGAAGCAACAATGAGCCATCAGGTCCAGGTAAAAGGATATCATCCATATAATTTATTATATCAATAGAAGGCCAGAGTGTTCTAAAAGGATCAATAATCTGAGCTACAAACTTTTGATACAGAGTTGGGCTATTAGCCATGCCTTGGGGCAAAACTTTTCATTGGAAACGAGGCATAGGCCCTTTGAAGTTTGTTACTGGCAGGCTAAAAGCAAAGTGCTTTTTATCCTGGGGTGCAGGGGGATGGTAAAAAAACAGTCTTTAAGATCTATAACTATCTTATAAAAGCCAGCAGGGATGGCTACAGGGCTGGACAGTCCTGGTTGTAAAGCACCCATGGTAAGCATAGTTTTATTAACTTCTCTTAGGTCTTGTAATAACCTCCATTTGCCAGACCTTTTTCTAATAACAAAAATAGGTGTGTTCCAAGGAGAAGTAGTAGGTTCAATGTGACCAGCGGCAAGCTGTTCCTGTACTAATGCGGTAGCTGCTGCTAACTTTTCTGAGGTTAAAGGCCATTGGTCAACCCAAACACCTTCATCAGATTTCTAAGTGATTTTGTCTGCATGGGGTACAGGGATGCCAACAGCCATTAGGGTAAATTTGTCATGCCTAATCCTGCGTGGTCATTGTTTTCAATTACCTGGATAGGTTCTTTTATTCCCTGCGAATGTTTTCCTAAGCCTTGTCTGGGAAGGAAGCCCTGTTTTAGCATTTGGTGGGTAAACAATTTCATTTGGACTACACATAATGATATTTAGCTGGGCAAGAATATCCTGACCCCAGAGATTAACAGGTAGGCCAGGCACAACATAAGGTTGAATGGAGTCTGTATTACCTTCCTCATCTGTCCATGAATTTTAGAACTTTGCTGGGGATTGGACGTTTGTCCTATGCCTCTGAGGTGGGTTAAGGAAGCTGTAAGGAGCCAGAAGGGAGGCCATTTTTTTTTTTTTTTTTTTTTTTTTGTGAAATTATGGTGGCATCTGCTCTGGTATCTACAAGCCCTTCAAAGCTTTTTCCATCCAATTTTAAGTTGAGGAGGGGTCTATCCTGAGTAATTGTCTGAGTCCAGTAAGCATCCGAGGAGCCAAAATTATTGCTGCCTCTGGATTTTCGAAAGCTTTTCTGGTTAAAATGGGTGAGGGGAAGCAGTAACAGCCAAGCAATTATTTGTCCCTGGTTAATAGTTAAGGGACCAGAAGTGGAAGAAGCTAGAATCTTTATCTCTCCTGTATAATCATTGTCAATATCTCTGGGAGAGATATATAGCCCCTAGAGAGTTGAACTAGCAGGACCAAGTAGTCCAAAGGTGCCAGGAAGCAGGAGGCTAAAAACTCCTGTGTGCAAGGCCTAAATTCCCATATCAGGTGTTAGTATTGTGCTGGTGGAGGAACACAAGTCCAACCCTGTGCTTCCTGTGGTTGTTCGAGGGAGGGAGGAAGGAAAGGCCTGATTGTTTGGGAATGGGAGAAATACTTGAGGTGCCTGAGCTTGAGGAGTTAATGTTTGGGGGACAAACCCTATAGCCCCAGGGGTTTGTCTCATGTTTGGGGCCAGGGGCAGGCCCCTTAAGAGGTTTCCCTGCTTTGGTAGGGGATTGCCTTGAGTATCCTTTTGAGAGTAACACTCTGAGGCCCAGTGTTTCCCTCTTTTGCACCAGGGACACAGAGTAGAAGACGGTTGGTGCTCAGTTTTAGCAGCCTTGCATTCCTTGGAGAAATGTCCTGGTTGTTTGCAATTAAAGCAAACTTTAGGGAGGAAGCCCTGAGTTAGGCCCTGGAATGCAGCTCCAATGGCTACACCAATGGAATGAGCTGAGCTGACACCTGCACAGAGCTTGATATAATCAGAAATGTCCTTGCCTTCGCGGTATGGCCGTATGACAGCTTGGCAGGCAGGGTTAGCATTTTCGAAAGCGAGATGTTTTACGAATTCACTCTCGTTTTCGGGTGAGCCCAGAAGCCATTCCGAGCGCGTCAGTAAGATGGCTGATGAAATTACTATAGGGCGCATCTGGTCCTTGCTGGATTTTAGGTAGGGAGGTTGTTACAGCTCCCTTAGGGGGAAGCCGTTTCCAAGCCTTGAGTCCCGCAGTTTGTATTTGAGAAAGAAGACCAGGAGGGTATTTGGCTTGTTTCTCATTGGTATCATAGGTGCTACGCCCTCATAATTTTTTGCAAGGCCCAGTGTCTGGAAGTGCCACCAGCCACTGCGTTAAAGTGTGCGGTCTCCTTGCAAAGTTCAGTAAAATCTAACTTCCAGAGGACAAAATCGCCCCCTCATAATACAGCACGAGTCAAAAAATACCAGTCATTGGGTGTGAGCCACCGGTCACTCAGAGTTTCAGTTATGGACAGTGTGAAGGGAGCAAACGGGCCATATTGTGAGACTGCATTTTTCAGTTCTTTTCTATATCTAAGTCCAAGGCGGCGATACTGCTGTTCATATATTCCACCCCACTCTCCATCCGAGGTGGCAGAAATTTTGTTTTTGCCTGTAGGGGCCTCATCCCTGGAGGTGAGAGTCTCCTCATCATCCTCTCCTTCACAGGGCCTGAGGTGGACCGGACCTCTTCCGCAGAGGGTTGGGCAGGAGCCTGAGCTCTGCTACGAGTTACAGGAAAAGCCTGCAGGGTATTAGGAGCCTTTTTCTTTGTCTTGGGCAGGAGGGAGGCAGCTGCAGGAGGGGGTTGGGTCAATTCAAGATCTATTTCCCCCGCAGTTCTTTAAGAAGTGTTTTAGCAAGAGTCCTCTCCCTTGATTAGTTTCTTTAGGTTTATCCTATATTATATGTCTATATGAGTGAGTATATACAGAGGGGGAAGCAGCATTACCAGGCCACAGAAGAAGACAACGCAGCCACTCCTGATGAGACCTAATTGACTAGGATCAGAAGGAAAAAAAAGAAGTCCTTCTCTATCAGTGGACTTGGGGAGGGGCATGCATGCAGAGGGTGGAGGAAGGGAGGGATTGGGAGGAGAGGAGGGAGGGAACCACGGGGGGGATACAAAGTGAGTAAAGTGTAATTAATAAATAAAAATAAAAAAAAGAAGTGTTAAATGCTCCCTTTTCTTTTGAAGCAGTTCCCTGAGGGATTTGACCTCCTGACAGAGTTTAGTTTTAGTGTGCTGAGCAGCATCCTCTACGTCAGAATCAAAATGTGTGGTGCGCAGAAAGGAGGAGCTTTAATATACGGAGGCAGTAAACAAGGGGCGGCTGCTGAAGCTGGGAAGGACGGGAGAGGAGAGGTTGCCAGTCTAGGTTACGGTACCTGGCTTTCTCCTCAAGGGAAGTGGCCTTTTCAGTGAAAGCCTGGTCATTAGGACTGTCCTGTGTCTTCAAGTGGAGGGCTGTATGGGAGGGGTAGAGAGAATGGGCTGCAGGCTGAACTAGAACTGGAGTCTCTGGTTCAGGCATAGGTATGGAGATAGAGTCAACAGAGGGAGCTCGGGAATGTTGGGGAAGTGCAGTCTCGTCCCTACCTAATTCAAGGGATTTGGGACTGCCTCTAGAATCGTTTTTGAGGAAATTTTCAGTTTGAGAAACTACCTCAGCCAAGTCATGTTGGGAATGTCTGACCTGAAGAATATCATTAATCAAATTCCAGTAGGAAAATGCCTGGACAGGCACCTTTTGTGGACCACAAGAATCACAAAATTCTTTAAGACAATTTCCAACTCTCTGCCAGCATCTTACATCAATAGTGCCTTCTTGTGGAAACCAGGGGCAAATATTAGTAATAAAAACAAAGAAGCTAACTAAATCCTTTTTCTTAACCCTTACTCCTCGCGTCTTGAGGGACTCCTTGAGTCCCTGTAAGAATAAGTCATGCTCACTCAATTCTTGTCCCATAATTCGTCGTTCTGACTTACCTCTCGGATCAAACTCACAGATGGGTGGCTCTGTGGAGATCTCTTATGCAGGAGTTTTTTAGTTTCCCGGTGGAAACGCTGAATCCTATGCATTTTTGTGGCCACTGAAGAACGATGTTCCATCCAGTCCTCCGTATCTTTAGGTCACGTTGGGTGCCAGAAATGTCCCGACCCGTGGGATTTCAACGAGTTCCTAAAGAGGGAGGTGGAAAGAATGGGGGGTGGGGGTGGGGAGAACAAGAGACACAAGGAATGAAGCCAAGTCTGTTTGTCTGATCAAGGCCTCATTTATTAGAATTTTTTACCCAACTTTTATAGGGAGAAGGCAGGGAAAGGGGGAAGGTTAATTTACTGCTGCAGGAGATAGGAAGAGTGCTTTCATGGGTTGAATATTGCACCTGCAAGATACCATAAGGATGTTTTTTAAGATATCTCACAGATGCTCTAACAGATGAATGTCCTCACAAATCTATCACCCATGATTTAGGGTCCTAGGTAACTCTTTCACTAAATAGCTTTAGGTCTCCACTAAATGACCTTTGCTCACTATTTGGCTTTGGCTTCAGTAAATGGCTTTGTCTCCACTAAATAGCTTTGGCTCACTATTTGACTTTGGCTTCAGTAAATAGCCTTGGCTCCTGGCACAGATGTCATAGGGAAAGTGGGTTGTGGTAGCACAGTGAGGTAGGGATGACCTTTCCTGGCATATAGAAGAGCTAATTAAAATGTCCATGAGACATTGGAACTGAAAACAGCAAAGCTACTGAAGACTTGAGTTCCTCTAAGAAGACTCACACCATCCCTCCAGGTATATAAAAGATTTAGAAGGTTCTATTCAAGGGGGGACAAAATAAAGGCTTGGATGTTATTGATATCACTTGTCAATCCAAACAAACCATGGGAGCTATGTATACCTCTCCTGTTTCTTGAGGTCATGTCTCTCCTCCATCCCTTTATCGCTTCATGAAAGAACAGTTGTTTGGTTGACAGGTGGAACTGAATGGGTTGAGGAATGTTTACCATTCACAGAAATGAATATCTGTGTTATTATATCAAGATAAATTTTGAACTTGATCTTTGTATTTAGGCAAGGGTTAAGAAAGACTTTATGTGGAGGACAAATGAGCATTATTAGGTAAAACCATAAAGTTATCTTTCTTGTTAAACAGAGGATTCAAAATACATATAGAAGGGAATATATAAGCCACCAGTGAGGTGGCTGCAGTGGTTGTTAAATTATTAGCTCTCACTTCCTGTTGAAGCACATAGGAACAAATACAGAGACTCACAGGCAGACATCACACCCCTTCCATCCCCAACTCCCACCCTGATCCTCACTCCGAGAGAGAGAGAGAGAGAGAGAGAGAGAGAGAGAGAGAGAGAGAGAGAGAGAGAGGACAGCGGACATCAGGAGAGCAAGGTCCTCTAAACCACCGGTGCAAGGCTCATATAAACTCACAGAGACTTAAGCAGAATGAGTCAGCACCATGTCCTCTCAGTTTAGTACTTTTGTGGGACTCCTGAATGTATGAACATGTGGATCTCATTCTTATGCCTTCTCTTTTCTTGCTGGTTTGCCCTGTTCAAGTTCTATGTGATGGTTTTTGTTTTATCTTATTATAGTTTATTTTGTTATGTTTGGTTGCTATCTCTTAGAATCCTGTTCTTTTCTAATGAAAGACAGACAGGGAAAGGATTTGGATGGGAGAGGAGGAGGTGGAGAGGAACTGAGAGGAGTAGAGGGAGTGGAAATGTACTGAGAATATGTTGTATGAGAAAATATTTTTAATAAATGGAAAATTATTATCTCTCTACTTTAGGCACACTGTTCTGTTCTATAATCTGCTATACCAGTGTTCTCAGCTTGTGGGTTGAGACCCCCAAAAGAGTCTCATTTCAGATATCCTGAACATCAGATATTTACAAGTCAGAACTGTTAGTATTTAGGCAATCTGCTTCTTGGTTGCCTAGCAACCACTGATGTCATCATGTGCTGCCTGCCAGGAAGCCACACTTGGCAGGTGTGGTTAAGTTGTTCTTTAAAAAGATCAACCCACCATTTTGTTGCTCTCTTGCCCTCTTTATTATTCTCTCACTCTCCTCCTCTCTCCTCTTTCTCTGTCAGGGCATCCCTCCCTTCCCCCTATCACATCTCACTCTCTCCTTCTCTCTCTCTCTTCATCTCCATCTTATAAATGCATCAGCATTTCATTGGTCCTAACAACAACAGTAGCAAAATTATAGTTATAAAGTAGCAACAAAGTAAGTTTATGGTTGGGAGTCACCACAACAGGAGGAACTGTATTAAAGGGACACAGCATTAGGAAGGTTAGAAATCACTGTGCTCTATGATGTCAACTTGCAAGAGTTCTGTTTTATGCCTTATACCCACCCCAGTTGCAGAAACCAGCTTCACGGTCCTCCTAAGAAATAGAATCATCAATGAGCAATGTTCCTTTTCTTGAAATATACATTTTATCATCATAGGCATCTTCCTTGCAACTTATTTTATTGTTAGTGAGAATAGGATCTCTAGCCTAAGCCGGCCTGGGATGCATGATGTAGCCCATGCTGCTCTCAAGCTTGTGCCAATTCCTTTGTCTCAGTCTCCACAGTGCTGAGATTACAGGCTTGAGATGTCATACCTGTCTTCCTTGTGGATTTTTAGGTGTTCACAAGCAGGTACTCCAATCTCATGACATCTGAGCCTCAGTTTCAGAGGGTCCCTCTTCTACTTTTCTCAAGTCTAGTGACATTCACGCTCCCACTTTGTTCTCAGAGGCCTGTGGGTTTTAAATGCTTTCTACAGTTTCTATAAGTTAAATCAACATCTCCTTTTGGTCTTTTCTATCCTTCACTGCCTGGCTAACAACTCTTTATTTTCAACTTTTTGTGAGAATGATTGGCACTATTTCATTTTCCTGCCTTATCTGAAAGAGGCTCAGTGAAGAGAAAGTGAGAGAGGAGATAAAATGTTTTTATGCAGATGGCTCTCGCACAGGGATTGTCAGATCATTATTATCCATTCATGTCTGAATATCCTATTAGACTAAGCCTCATGAGGACAGAGATTATGACTTTCATATCCAAGCACCTAGTACTACCTGGAATGTGGTGTGATTTGAATAAATGTTTGTTAAACAGACTGAAGGAGAGTTTTAAAGGCAAGAGAAAGAGAAAACAATTATGTGTGTTAAAGAAATTAAATTTTTTTTTTTGTTCTCATGATACGACTTAACCACCCTTTCCAGGGTCCATTCTACAGCAGTGTTAGGAATTAACCTGAATCCCCATGACACATTCATTTTACCCCATTTCTCACACTATGCTAGAACTACACATGATAGAAAGCGTGGGCATGTGAGAGATGGAAGTGGTTGAGAATTTCTTGTAACCATGGGTATTTCTCAGCCAGGTCCAGAGAACTTTCTTGACCTCACAGCTGTCAGTGGCCACAGTGCTGGGCTTCATGAATTTTAGTCCTTACTCATTAAAGGTACTCTGCATCTCTTCCCTGCCTGAGATCCTTCTCTAAGAGCTCTCCAAGAAAGCTGGTGCCTGGGAACCTCCAGAATTCCACAGATTCCTCCCACAATCCCATGCCTCCAGTCCATAGCCTGAAAGACAGAAGGCAGAAGATCATTCTCTCTTTGCTACTCTAGTACAGGTTCTTTTCCACACCCTAACATTTATTTCCCTCAGCCTGGCAGAAGCAGCGATGAAAAATTCAAGAAAAGATCAATTACTGATCTTCTTTTTCAACATGCACATTGTTTCTTAGGAGCCAGTGATACATACTTATTTTGAGGTGGGATAAGAGGCAGGGAGGAAAGCAAGAGAAAGAATTAGTAAAATCTCCAGCTACAATGGGGAAGGTTATAGGCCCTAGTAAGGAAGATACAACTGTTGGTAAATGGACATACTAAACGTACTGCTGGTTTGCTTTCTAAATAACTGTGTATGTCACCATAGATCAGTACTGCTGCCACTTTTGCCAGAGAAACTTCTTCTTGCAGTGGGTAGTGGCTGCTGTCGACACTTGTAACTTGTCATAAGACAGCCACAAATATGACATCTGTATCACCACTTCCAAGGCTCATGGAACATAGTAGAAGAGATGTTGGGAAGAATGGAAGAGGCTGAGGTTGACGTGGAATGCTATGAAATGCTGTTTTCTGGAGATAATATGACTATTGCACGCTTGAACTCACAGCAGCTGTCCTTACCTGGGCGGGGGCTCATGAAGCCCCACCCCTCTCTGAGGATTCATAAGTTTAGTTTTAGTGGTTGTTGGAGAAAGAAGAGACATGTTCTTCCTGCCTGTAAATTACCTTTCAGAGATGCTCCTCTTAGCAATTTGATTAAATTCATTGAACTGCACACACATACACACACAGACGCACACACACGACATGAAAGTAGAAATGGAGGATAGTTGAGAAGGTTCTCAGTGCAGTGCAGGAAAAGAGAGAGTAATATGATCAGAATACATTATCTACATGCATGGAAGCATCATAACAAAGCCAATTATTACATTAAAAAATTAAAAAATTCTTCTGCAGAATAAAAGAAAGGAAAAGAAGGCACCATCTTTTGAATTTTAATTATTCCTTTTGTCCTACTTATAGTAGGTTTAGTAACAACACAAGCATGTGCTGATCTTGGTAAGAAAGTTTTATTTATTCACTTTTTACTGGTTTTGAAACAGGAAGGAACTTAGAAGAAGGGTGCTTTTCTTCCCACATGTAGAAGGCTGAGCCATATGTTTGCAGTCTTCCTCTGTCATGTCATCCTCAGAGGTCATTGTGGACAAGCCATTTCATCACCCAGATGTTGGAGCACAAAAGGCCCAGAAACTTTTAAAACTTTTCATTGCACATGTCGTAGCCCCGGCAGCACTTGAAGTCCACCAAATAGGAGCCCCACTTTATTTTTTTCACATTAGCACAGTTCTTTAAGCAGCCCATGAAGTATAACCATTTGGAACCATCCTCTGCAGAAGAGGAGGAACAAATCAGCAAGGCTGGCAGAAGATCCTGTAAATCCACTTGTCCCTAACCCACACTGACATCTAAAAATTACCACATGAAGTTCATGATCCATTATTCAGATGTGAAGGATTGGAAGGCATTGGATTGGAAGCTACCCAAAAGAAAAGAAATGGTGGAGTAGTTTTAAGACATTTTTAATAGCATGCTCTAAGGTCAACAATTAATAAATGGGACCTCTTGAAATTTAAAAGCTTCTATAAAGCAAAGGACGCTGTCAACAGAACAAAATGACAGTCTACAGATTGGAAGAAGATCTCCAACTCTACATCCGACAAAAGGTTAATATCCAGAATATATAAAGAACCCAAGAAATTAAACACCAACAAACCAAATAATCCAATTAAAAATGGGGTACAGAGCTAAACAGAGACTTCTCAACAGAGAAGTCTCAAATGGATAAGAAGAACTTAAATGCTCAACATCTTTAGTCGTAAGAAA